>NC_133329.1:332990785-333590785 GCF_042186555.1 Aquarana catesbeiana
GGGAAGGCTGTGCACAAGGTTTAGGAGCGTGTCTATGGAAACACAAATGCGCTTCTGGAAGAATGTTCAAACATTCCTATAGACACACTCCTAAACCTTGTGGACAGCCTTCCCAGAAGAATTGATGCTGTTATAGCTGCAAAGGGTGGGCCAACTCAATATTGAACCCTACGGACTAAGACTGGGATGCCATTAAAGTTCATGTGCGTGAAAATGCAGGCGTCCCAATACTTTTGGTAATATAGTGTATGTATTGGCCTGTTATTGGACTAACACACATACAGCATGTGCACACACACACACACATAATGCAGTAGAAAGCAACTCTGATATTCACTAATTCTCAGCCGTATTCATCCATTTGTCAGCTAGCACAATGTATTAGCATCTCATAGCACATCTAAACTATGACATTCTAATATATTATATAGCAGAGGTTGTAGGTTACTCCCATAATTCACAAACCCCTGAGAATGCAATTTGACAAGACATATGATTCTAGGCTCTGGGTAAGATGTAAAATTATCTCTATTGCATGTCCCAGGTCTCCTAATTTTCCATTTAGCATTTACTAATCCCATCGTCTTATATCATCTATTGAAAAAACAAAGTTGTTTATTGTCGCTACATCATTTTAGTTACATTGTAACCCGTTTTAAGGAGGGGGAGGGATAAAACATATTTTCCATGTAATCATGTAATGCATTAAATCCAACATATTTTGGTGAAATGAAATACTCTCAACACACCTTCATTTATGCAAAAAAAAAAAAAAAAATATATATATATATATATATATATATATATATATATATATATATATATATATATATATATATACTGTTCATAAGAGTTTACCCCTGAGACTCCTGATACATTTTATGCTTTCATAAACATGCACAAACTGCAACACTTCTTATGTGTGTTAGTCTCTGCTGCTGTAATGATAGACTCCATGATTCCTAGGTTGTTAGCACCGTTGCCTTGCTGAACTGGGGGCCTTAGGTTTGATTCCCATCAGGCTTCCTATGTTCTGCCTGTAATTTTCTTGGGTGTTCTTCACTGGTAAGTTAGAAAAAAATAGTCATGAGATAAATTTATACGCTTACATGGCTGTCTTACTTTTGAAAATACTACAGCCTGGTTGTCTCAGGCTTCAGTTCGAGTATGAATCAAAGCCAAAGGATCAACATACCAGTCCAACAACAAGGTTTCTCTGGAGATCACCATCAGTATTAACCCCTATTTTTCTTTCAACACAGGTTTCCATATATTGGCTTCTAACCAAATTGCCCCTTGATTGAGCATGAGTGTGTCACTGTGGTTGGGACATCTTAGACTTTTAGCTCCTTCAGGAGCTGTCACAGATTTGAATGCTTCCATGTCCTCTGTAAAGCAATGTGTAATATATCAATGCAAAATTAATAAGGAAAATAAATAAAATAAACTGCCTTTATTCAACAGTCCATCATTAAACTAGCACACCTGGAGCTAATGGACAACAGTTTACTGCTTTTAAAAAAGGTAGTGTTAGTATTTCAGTGGAAAGTATGTTAGGTAACAGCTGGTAATTATTCTCTTTAATAGCTGTTAAGCAGTGTTAATTGTGGTTTAAAAAAAAGTGAAGTACACAGCCAAAACACTGTACCACAAGTGTGGCACAGAGAAAATCAAAGCCTACTTGAAAAAAAAAAAACTTAAATTGGTGTTACTAATAGAAATGTCTGCAACATCAGGATTCTTTGAGAATGTAAGAGGAAATTACAGCTGAGCACAGAAGCTAAGCACAGGGCTGAAAGACAAATACTGACTCCTCTGAACACTCACACTTTCATATATAATCACGTGAGAAGAAGACCTGGGTAGTTTCCTTGAAAAAAGGGGGGGGACACAATTTGGCTACAGGTGGCTGAAATGTCTACTAATGTTGTAGATTTGAAGACATTACATAAAGGGTTAATGTGATGCTACTAGAAGCTAGGGATGGGTTTTAGGTTTGGGTCGAGCATGAGCACAGCCTGAATTCTAGCTGTTTACAGTAACCGGAATAAGGTGAACTATTGCTAATGTTTGCCACCATGGCAACCATTACCAATCATGCACTTTTTGACCTCTAAACTGTGGACAGGGGGCTTTGAAGGGCCAATCATGGGGGGTTTTCCAATGTGCTAGCCTCTTCGGTTTAAAATCAGGGTTCCCAAGAGCTTTTTTTAATTGTGTATTGTAACAGATATGGAGTAGCTAGGGAAAGCTCACAGAAGGCAGGGGAATTGAGCTTGTGCTCAATGCTCATTGCCAAGAAAAAGTCTAACTTTTTTACATGTAATCACAAACTGTAGTTGTCTAGCAGATTAAGGAGAGATTTGAGAGTTTTAACAAGGACAGTAAGAAGCCTGTGCTGATAGCTGAAAGTCTCTATTTTCACAAGCATTTACCTCCTCAGGCATTAAACCATAAATATTTCCATAGTGTAGCATGTATAGGGTCCAAAATGTCTAACTCCAAGCCGTATTATATTCACATAGCAATAAACATAATGAACTTCTTGAATCTCAACACTATAGATAAATGAAAAGCTCACTAGATTTTCCTGACTTGTTATAAATAAACGAGTCTTGAAACGCTTTCCACCAGTAAGATCAGAACTTGAAATACTATTCCCTTCTCCACTGCAGCTTTTTCGTTCTTGTGAGTAAACCTCAAATTTGCCACAGACTCCAGTTCCTCTCTTCCAGCTGTGGCTCAAATTCACCTTTTACAATCCTCAGCTCAGTATGGGCATTAAAAGACAGACAACACCATACTGCAGTATGTTCTTAAATTTTAAATGGTGTATGCCTAAGTTATTATACTCACATAACAAAAATTGTTCAGATCCCTAATACTTTAGATGAATAAACGTTTCACCAGACTTTTATGTGGATAAAAGATAGAAGAAGAGATAGGAAGGAACCACCATCAACTGCTCTCCTTTACTGCTCCAAATATGGCCCAGATACAGCTTCTCTTTGGCTCCACAAAGCAGGACAGATATTGACAAATATGCCCATAGTGCAGCAAACTTTATAAAAATACTCACATAAAATAAAATTAAGATCACAGTAAATCGCTTCCAAGTGCCCCAGTTGATTACATCACTTCTATTCAACACATTTCATCATTTGACTTCCTCAGGATGTGACATCTTATCCAAGCGCACCCATTATATACATTATCTTGCCCACACTTACTGCCCACACTTCTGTCATTACTGCATTCAATTTACAGTGCTGTTAATTTAATGCAGTAAAGACAGAAGTGAAGGCACAAAGTGTGGGCAAGATGGTCAGTGTAAATGTGTGACGTTGCAGTTTAAGGAAGTTGTATGACAAAACAGGGGACCTCAGAAGAGGAGGATCAAGGCTGTTCTGTGCAAAGCTATTGCATAGAGCCAGGGCCGCTGATAGGGCAGTACAACTGGCCCTGTTGTACCGGGCCCAGGCCCTATCAGCTTGGCACAGGGGCCGGCAGCTTTATAGTTCAGTTCTGCCAATTAAAAAATGTTGCTTACTAAACTACACCCCCCTTCCTACTTGCTTAGGGAGGTGTATAATTAAACTTTCCTGGGCCCCATCAGGTCTACAGAGGTGCCCGGGAGGTGAGAGCTGAGGAGGGACTTTTTCTTCTTTTTTGGGCGGAGGAACACAATGCAGCGCCGCACGTTGCTCTACTCAATTGTAGTATGCCCACTGCCTCTCCTGGCGGAGTGATCTCATTAAAAAAGCTCCGCTCTGCTCCCTCAGCCAGGTGTCGAGACTGATGTGAGATGGCTGACAGGGAGCAGCAAGTCTAATCGTGGTGGGTGGCGTGGCTGCACTGTTAGTGACACAAATATCTCTCCACAGAATCCTCACTTATGATAATCAGAACTACGATAGCCGCACAGCACAGTAAGTGCTGTATGGCTGTCAGTGTCACATGGCATCATGGGTGCTGATTTTTCTAACTTATGGTTGTACTGTGTGTGTGGTACAGACTGTAACACAGTACAACCATAACAAAGTCAGCACACTACAACCATGTGACACTGACAGAGCCATACAGCACCTACTGTGCTATGTGATTATCATAATTCTGATTATCACATATGAACAGTGCAATGCTACGTTACACTTGCGTTTTGGGGGGGGGGGGGTCGATCAAGGGCAGAAAAAAACATGCAGCTGAGCTGTGCTTTTTACCCAAACCCATATGTGCGGCAGTAAAAAGCTGGGCTTTAACACCCACACACCGCACATATGCGTCGCTGGGTGTGCAATGCATTTTGTTTCGAGGTGGGGCCAGGGGTGGCATCAAGGGTCAAACAGGGGGCCCCATCAGGTAGGCTTTATGGGGCCCCATGATTTCTAACAGCGGTCCTGCATAGAGCAGGTAAGTATAACATGTTTGTTACTTTAGAAAATAAAAATTAAACCTTTACAATTACTTTAAGCGCAAATAAATTAATACCGGACACAGCAATCTTTTGAGGGCTTTTTTCTCTGGGAAACTTGGGGCATTGGGGCCTAAGTTCATATAAATTAATACTGGGAATGCACTTACTACAATATTCACTACTACTCACTACAGTAGGGTGTTTTTAGGGTGTTTTTTTCTGTGAATAAATGACAACGGTAACATAAGTTTCTAGATTTAAAAATGGTTGTTGAGATCCATTTAAAAATTTAGATTTAGGCTGGGTTCACATATGCGGCTACGGTTTGCAGTCCGGTGCCTTTCTGTTCACCGGTTCAGGTGCAATTCAGATGCAAATTTTTCCCTAAATTCGCACCTGAACCGGACCCAAAAACGCACAGGACCCTTTTCAAAACCGCACCACACATGTGTGAACCACCACATTCAATATGCATATATATGAACCCTTAAAAATAATTGTTGGGACTTGAGCTATTTAATACTGAGAACATAGGCACAACAATATTGTGTTGGATTTTTTTTCTGGGACTAAATCACACTGTAATGATGGTTTCTAGATATTAAAATAGATATTGGGGATTTTGTTAAATTTTAGGGTGTAGTGCAAATAATTTCATACTGCAGTAGTTGGTACTACAACCTTTTGGAATTTTTCCTTGGTGTAATTTACACTGTAATGTTGATTTCTGAATTTTAACACATTTAAGGCTGAAAACAACAATATTTTGGGATTTTGTTCTAAAAATAAAAGACACTGTATTATTTATATCCAAGTTTAAAAATGTATGTTGGAGGTCTTGTTCAAATTGAGGTTTAATAAAAGTGATTTTAGAATGTACACATTACTGTGCAAAATTGTTTGGCAAGTGTGAAAAAATGCTTTCAGTTAAGAATGCTTTCAGAAATAGAAGTGTTAATAATTTATGTTTTATAAATTAACAAAATGGAAAGAAACTGAACAGAAGAGAAATCAAAATCAAGTCAATATTTGGTGTGACCACCCTTTACCTTTAAAACAGCATTAATTCTTCTAGGTACATGTGCACACAGGTAGGTTGTTCCAAACATCTTGGAGAACTAAGCACAGATATTCTGTTGATATAGGATGCCTCAAATCCTTCTGACTGTTCATGTAATCCCAGACAGACTCTGTGATGTTGAGATCAGGGCTCTGTTGCGCCAAACCATCACTTCCAGGACTCCATGTTCCATGTTCCATGTTCTTCTTTACACTGAAAATAGTTCTTAAAGCTCTATTAAAGCTTTGTTTAAAAAAAACAAAAACAAAACATAAAAAACATGTTATACTTACCTGCTCTGTGCAGTTGTTTTGCACAGAGCAGCCATGATTCTCCTCTTCTTGGGTCCCTCGCCGACAGTCCTGGCTCCTCCCTCCTGGCGGGTGTCCCCACATCAAGCAATGTGCTCCCAAGAAGGCGTGCTACCATTTACACACAGAGCCATGGCTCTGCCCCGACCCTTCCATCTCCCAATTGGCTCACTGGCTGTGATTGACAGCAGCCAGAGCCAAAGGCTCATGCTAATGCCAAAAGCCAATCAGGAGTGTGAGTCCCAATCAGGAGTGCAAGGCTCTCATGGACACCTGGATTGAGAGGGGGCTCAGGTAAGTATTAAGGGGGGCTGCTGCACACAGAAGGTTTTTTATCTTCATGCATAGATTGCATTAAGGGAAAAACCTTGTGCGTTTACAATGACTTTAATGACATTGGCTGTATGTCTGGGGTAGTTGTCCTGCTGCAGAATAGATTTGGGGCCAATCACACGCGTTCCTGATAGTATGGTATGATGGATAAGTATCTGCCTCTATTTCTCAGCAATGAGGACACCATTAATCCTGACCAAATCTCCAACTCCATTTGCCAAAATGCATCCTCAAACTTGCAAGGAACCTCCACCATGCTTCGCTGTTGCCTGCAGACACTCCTTATTGTACCTCTCGTGTCTCCACTTTGGAGGTATAGCCTTTTGGCCACAATTTTTCCATGAAGACCATTTCTGGTCAGACTTCTTTGGATAGTAGATGGGTGTACCTTGCTCCCACTGGTTATTCGCCAGTTTTGTGCTGATGGTACTGCTGGACATTGTCTGACATCTGCTGCATTAGGTTTCATTGCCTGACCACTGCATCTACGCTCCTCAGTGTTGCCTGTTTCTTTATGCTTCATTGAAAGAGTTTAAACAGCACATCTTGAAACCACAGTCTGCTTTGAAATATTTGTCTGGGAGAGACCTTGCTGATGTAGTATAGCTACCTTGTGTCTTATTCCTGTGCTCAGTTTTGCTATGGTGTATGACCTGTGACATAAAACTGTCTTTTACAATCTCACCTTAGCCTAGGTTCACATTGGAGCGATTTGTCATGCTATTTGAGAGATCAGATCGCATTACAAGTAGCAGCCTATTGGAGGCAATGACACTGTACCGATTTGCAAAAGTAGTTTTTGCACTACTTTTGCCGATTTCAGGCGCAACTTCAATAGACAACTGTGCATGAAGCCACACAGATGTCTATCAAGTAGCACGTGAAATTGCGATGACCTTGATACTTTGAAATTGTGCTACTTCAAGTGAAGTAGCGTGATTTCAAAGTAGCATCAATGTGAACCAGGGCTGAGTAGCAGAGTATGGCTGTTCCTCACCCAGTTTTAAGACTTCCACACAGCTGTTTCTGTTTCAGTTAATGACTGTTTCAGCCTACATAGGAAAGTGATTAGTAATAGCACCTGCTTGGTATAACTGATTAATCATACACCTGACTATAATCCCACAAAATCCTGTATTTTGTGCAAGTTTAAAAAGTGTGCAAATGTAAGAACAGATGCTGATTTAAAGCCAAAGGGCAGTCACACCAAACCTTGATTTAATTTAGATTTTTCTTCTGTTCGTTTACTTTCAGTTTTGTAAAATGATAAAAATAAACAAATAAAATATATATACTTGAAAGCATTCTTACTTTACAGCGTTTCTTTACACCTGCCCAAAACTTTTGCACAGTACTGTCGGTACTACAATATTTAGTTTTTTTAATGCACATAAATTACATTCTATTTTTTTAGATGTAAAAATGGATGGTGGGGGTCTTTTTTCAAAATAGGGTGATTCACTTCTGTGTAAGTATTGTGCAGGAGGTAGAGGAAATGCCATAAACTCTTCTAGTGAGGGTCAAGAAGGTTCTGTATCTACAAAGGAAATTATATACCAAACCATGTGAATCACTCTTCAAAGTGAAGACCAGACCCCAAGGACTATTGGGTGTCCAACTCGGACCACTGGTCATAGCTTGTATATTATGCCTTCATTTTTAGTGCACATTAGAAGCTGCCTGGTTGCTATCATTAAAAATGGCCCACAAAAGCCACTTGCATAGCATATAATGTAATGTTGATTTCTATATTTAGAAATGACTGTTGGGGTCCTGGTTCTAAATGAGGCCTAGTACAAGTGATCCAATAAAGCGCAAGTACGTGCAACAATATTTTGGAAAGTAAATGTAAATTAATTAAACCATAATGTTATTTTTATATTGTGAAATGGATGGTGGAGGTAATGTTAAAATTAGGTCCTTGTACAAATAATTAAGTATTGGGCATGTTAGGCCAACAGTAGTTTGTGCGCTTTTTTTGGAAGCATAAACCTTCTCGATAGCTTTTAAGGCTGCAACTTCCACTGCTCAGTTCTAGCCTCTTCTCAGTTCTAGCCTCTCGCTGCTAGATGTTAATAAAGTTTCACAGCAATACACAACCTAAAAATATGTATTTTTTAAGTTTAAATTAATCATATCAGGGTGATGCTGATGTATTTAAGCCAAGCAATAATGTCAAATTAAAATAACGTATTACACATGCTAAATATGTAATGTCAGCATATGGTGTTCCATAACATAGCATACAGTAGGGATGGGGGAACAGTTTGGCCCGAGCATAAGTTCGAGCCGAACTTTGGTTGTTCGGATGTTCTGCGAACACCGAACAATATGCTGTGTTTGGGGAAAATTCAGAACACCGTTAAAGTCTATGGGACATTAACATGAAAAATCAAAAGTGTTCATTTTAGAGGCTTATATGCAAATTATTGTCTTAAAAAGTGTTTGGGGACCAGGGTCCTGCCCCAGGGGACATGGATCAATGCAAAAAATGTATCATTGAAAAAATTTGGGGGCTACCCCAAATCACCCTCCCCATGTTGAGGGCATGTGGCCTGGTATGGTTCAGAAGGGGGGGCGCTCTCGCGTCCCCCCTCTTTTTCTGCGGCCTGCCAGGTTGCATGCTCGGATAAGGGTCTGGTATGGATTTTTTGGGGGGGACCCCCACGCTATTTTTTTAAATTTTGGCACAGGGTTCCCCTTAAAATCCATACCAGACCTGGAGGGTCTGGTATGGATTTTGAGGGGGACCCCTACACCATTTTTTAAAAAGAATTTGGTGCAGGGTTCCCCTTAATATCCATACCAGACCTGAAGGGCCTGGTATAGAATTTGGGGGGACCCCCCACGTAATTTTTTTTTATTTTAGTTCGGGGTTCCCCTTAATATTCATACCAGACCCAAAGGGCCTGGTAATGGACTGTGGGGATCCCATGCCGTTTTTTTTCTATGACTTTTATCTGTATTGCCGGGACCGACAATTCATTATAGCCACTAGTACTTGTAAATTACTTTTTTTCCTTTAAAAATATAATTTTTTGCAGGGACTGTTCTTAATACGGGAAAAATGCGCCAATTTACAGGCATACTATAGATACCCCTCAGGTATGAAATTTAAAGGAGTATTTCACTTTTGTTTCACTTTAAGCATTATTAAAATCACTGCTCCTGAAAAAACGGCCGTTTTAAAAAAATGTTTGCATTGATAAACGTCCCCTGGGGCAGGTCCCGGGTCCCCAAACACTTTTTATGACAATAACTTGCATATAAGCCTTTAAAATGAGCACTTTTGATTATTCATGTTTGTGTCCCATAGACTATAACGGTGTTCGTGTGTTCTGCCGAATTTTTTGCCTGTTCGGTATGTTCTGGTGTGAACCGAACCCGGGGGTGTTCGGCCCATCCCTAGCATACAGCTGAAAGGCATCTCCCAACCATGTAATTTGAAGGATTGGTATTTTTCCCATGATGCCCTCTAATTCACATAAAACAGAGGGCCCTTTTCTGTCTGAAAGCTATTTCTTAAACAAGCCATAGATGATTTGATTTTCTTTCCTCCATGGTTTGCAGGAAAGAAAATTGCATGATTCCCCCCATCAACACTGAGTTTGTTGATGGGGGAATCCCTCCCACAACACTATTGTATTTTACCAGCAGAAAGGAAGCACTGGAAACCTTCTCTGCTGGCAGGATACAGTGATTACTGCTAGCAGCCCCTGGCAGTAATCGCATGCCAAAAATTCAACAGGCTGGTTGTACTGAAGTCGATTGATGGATAGACTTCAGTAAAACCAGCCTGCCTCTACATGGATCAAATATTGGTTGGTCCCTGGTGAACCACTCAAGATTTGATCCATCTATTGACAGATTTGAAATAGTTTTTCTACTGCCAGTTGTCCCACGTGGCAGTGCCCAGATCCCCATGCCCTTGTTTGACAACCCCTTGCCGATTAGCCTTAAAATTGGCAAGAATTGGATTTCAAGATTTTCCTTTCATTGGGATTCAGAACAATTTCTGGAATTTACAACAAGTTTGCTAAAAATCCCCACGATTTAGGCCCAGGCACACTCGCTCATCCCTACTTGACCTCTGATAGAATTTCCAACTGTATTCTACACTATCCCCTACAGCTTCCAGGACTATTTTTCCACAAGCTTCATTCTTGCTTCACATTTTGTGGGACTGTCCAAGGGGTGAGAAACTATAGACTTGAGTATGTAATTTCATCCAATCCATATTTCCCTGCCACCTGGTTCAGACCCCTTGGAAAGCATTAATTTCCAAATCCTGGCAACAGCCCATCTTAAATTTTAGTGAAGTGAAACAGTGAATCACAAGGATAACATACATACAAGTTATTTGAAAATATAGTCTTGTTGGCTAGAAAAGGTTTGACTGGATAGGTCTAACCACATCCTGCATCAACCTGAATTTTTTTTATTTTTAAATGACATCCAATCTGAGCGAATTCTTTATTTTTCACTTATGAATACATTACAGAACCTAAGTATTTTTGACCACTTTTACCTCTGCCTCTAATGTTTCTTCCTTATGCTAAGATTAAAGGCTAAGTTCACCTTTTTTTTTTAGATTCCAGCTCCCCTATGTACCAATATACTATTAATGCACTTTTTTAGCAGAAATAAAAAAGCTTTCTATGTATCGTACACATCCCTTACCTCAGTGTCCAGCTGGCTGTATAAAAAAACTTCTCCATGATTTCTGAATTGCTTCCTGGACAGACCTTAGGACATGACAAAGAAAGGAGTTCACTAACTGACCTCAGCACACAACTTGCATCTGCCCTCCCCCCTTCCAGCAGATCACTACCACCCACCTTTTCAGGTGCATGTTTTTCCAATGTAGTCAGCGAATACCACTTTCACTAAATACACAGCCATAGATCTATCATTTGGCAGAGTGTGCATGAGCTGAGCGATCAGATAATGTCCTATGTAAGGAAAGCTGTAGTATTGAAAACAGGAGAATTATGTGCTGGGTTCTGTAAAGCTCACCATACACGATACAATCTGATCAGAATCAATGTACTGCAAGGGCCTGACTGATTGAATACAGAGTGATAGGATAGATGGTATCTATTTCTATTATATAGTTTTGGTAAATCTAAAGGAGATCATACAAAGATTGTACAATCAGATTGTATAGTGTACGGCCATCTTTATACCTGAAATTAACTAGCTGTGCTTTCAGTGCCATAAATTGTTAAACGCACACCAAATACACATTTTGTATTACATGAAAAAATTAGTGACAAAAGCAGCAAAATGCACAGTAAAAAATGTTGAACCCACAACATGCCAAAATGTCGCATGAGCTACTTTGCCATGTGTAGAGCAGCCTATTATAATCAACGGGCTGCTCTATGTGTGTCACAGGAACAACGAGACAAAAAAAGTGCGCTCCCACTACACTAGGTGTGAATGGGGCCTGAAAGTAAAATTGGCGTGTTTACACAAAAACAATGGGGCTCCATTCACATCTTTGTGACAAACTGCACAGAAAATGCATGCTTTGCCGTGCATTTTAGAAATGCACTGCCAAGCTCCAAAAAGCATGGTAAAAATCACACCATGCTCAAATCTAAAAAAAGTTGTAGAGCTTCTTTGGGGAGATTGTTGTGTGTAGGGCAGTCCATTTAAGTGAATGTGTGACAAGCGGAAACACTTCACAATGGCAAAAAAATAAAGTATGAGAAAGTGTGAGTTTACAGCTATGTGAAAATGTGAACGGGGCCTGACAGCTGAGTGTCTCCATCCACTCCAAAATAAACCAAGAGCTACATTCTTCCTTATGTACCCCAATAGGAGGCCTGAACCTCAACATATTCAATACCTTGTTACTATTGTTTTGTTTCTTACCAGTGCCCTGATTATCAGTGCAGCCCCAACAGTGCTCAGCAGTGATTCCAGTCAGTACCCAGCAGCAATGCCAATCAGTGCCAATCAATTATGCCAAACAATAACAAACAGTGCCGCCAATCAGTGCCCGTCAGTGCTGCCAGTCAGTGCTGCCATTCAGTGCCATTCATTGCCAATCAGTGCCTGCTCATTAGTGCCACCCATCAGTGCTACCCATCAGTGTCCATCAGTGTTGCCAGTCAGTGCCCATCAGTGCTACCTATCCATGCCACCTATCAGTGCCCATCTGTGCTGCCTATCAGTGCCCATCAACGCTGCCTATCAGTGCTCATCAGTGCTGCATATTAGTGTCACCTCATCAGTGCCACCTCATCAGTGCCCTTCAATGCTATCTCATCAGTGCCAATCAGTGCCACCTCATCAGTGCCCATCAGTGCATCCTCATCAGCGGACATCAGTGAAGGAGAAAAATTCCTTGTTTACAAATTTTTTTGACTTTTTTCTTGTTTTTTTAACAAAAAATAAAAAACCCAGTGGTGATTAAAAAACACCAAAAGGAAGCTCTATCTGTCTCAAAAAAATGATAAAAACTATATTTGGGTACAGCGTTACATGACCGCAGAATTGTCTTTCAAAGTGTCACAGCGCTAAAAGCTGAAAATTGGCCTGGGCAGGAAGGAGGTGAAAATACCCAGAATTGAAGTTGTTAAAATGAACTTTATTATAGACAGTAGCTGGACACTCTCTGGGTCCAGGTTCTTTATTTGAGATGGCGCTGTTAGGGTGCCCCTTTAGGACTAATTCTCCAATCAGGAGTAGAAAGACAGGTTTACAGGAGAACACAGCAATCACCATCATGCTCCCCCAGGATTCTGCTACATTATTATAAAATCTCCACCTTCAATTTGGAGGATGGCTGCTCCTCTATCACACTTGCCTCACCCCAACCAAATGTCACCTCACAGCTGTTTATTCTCCCACACCTCTTCCTCCTGATTGGAGCCAGATCATCCACTCTCCGGAGAGAGCACTGTGGATTTCTATTAACTTAAAAGGTTCCTAAAAAATCTATGATGATTCCATCCAAATAGACACCAGAGTAAAGGCCCGTACACACGCTTTGATTTTCGGACGTCAATTGTGTTACGACGACCGATCATCCTCAAATCTTACCGTCAGTTTGGCGCTTTCGACAGCCGATTTCACTTTTTCATCAGACAGAAGCTGGATGTGCAGACTATCGGATGTGAACTCAACGTCTGATTTTCATTTCATTAGTATTGTTTAGTAAGAGCAAGACTACGCATGCTCACAAATGGAAGAATACATACAAAACTATTCAACATGTTACGTCACTTCTGACATATTCTGTCAAACGTAGATTCTCGTATTGTTACTAACTTCTTCACTTTCGACATGAGACATGCCACAAAAATCAGACGTTCTGTCGTCCGAAAATCTAAGCGTGTGTATGAGGCTTTAGACCTATTGCTTTTTGCAAACTAAGACCCCATACACACTATAAGATTTTCTGCAGATTTTTGTCTTCAGATTTACCAAAACCTTATAATATGAAGTCAAAGTTTCAATTTGTATGCAATCAGGCAGGCCCTTGCACTACATGGTTTTGGTAAATCTAAAGACAAAAACCTGCAGAAGATATAATAGGGCTTATGAATAGCACTACACAAGTTTTTTGCTACAAAGAGTTTTGACCACTTGGCAGTTACCTGAATAGCCTAGAATTACACAGAAGATTTTAGTCCTACTACTAAACTCACTAGCGTTTAACCAGATTGTTATTACAACAGTATACAAAATAAAATCCTTAAATGTCCCTATAAAATATAAAAATAATTTGGGTATGCAAATTAGTCATAAAGTTATTTTTTCTGGTTAACTGATGAGTGCTGATGCAGCAACATTTGGCTTTGGCATCTAGGCATGAATGGCTGCTGAACAAAAAACAGTTATGGGGCGTACACACGGTCAGACTTTTCGGCTACAAAAGTCCGACGGACACCGACGGAACAAATCCGGCGGACAATCCGATCGTGTGTGGGATTCCCTGGACTTTCAGCGGACTTTTCCAGTCGCAAATCTGACGGACTTTAGATTTGGAACATGTTTCAAATCTTTACGTTGTAACTCCGCCGGACCCAGAAACAAAAACCCACGCTAGGGCAGCTATTGGCTACTGGCTATCAACTTCCTTATTTTAGTCCGGTGTACGTCATCACGTACGAATCCGTCGGACTTTTGTGTGATCGTATGTAGGCAAGTCCGTTCGTTAGAAAGTCCGCCGCAAGTCCGCCAAAAGTCCGTTGAAAGTTTGTCGGACGGGCTGTCGGACTTTTGTAGCCGAAAAGTCCGACCGTGTGTATGCCCCATAAGAGTAGAAACAAAGCCCAAACATAATTGTTTTAGTTTTGGATAGATTGCTGAGGGATTACAACCTCTGTCAGGATTTTATTGTTGTCTTTGCTGAGGAAATTCACCACTTTTTTTGTCCTTGTGACCACTGTCACTGTAAAATGATGGATGAAGTTACAATTAAGAGCCCTTTCACACTGGGGCGGTTTGCAGGTGCTATTGCGCTAATAATAGCGCCTGCAAACCGACCCGAAAGTGCCGCTACTTTCATTCACTACTTTCATTCACACTGGAGCGATGCGCTGGCAGGACGGTAAAAAAAGTCCTGCCAGCAGCATCTTCGGAGCGGTGAAGGAGCGGTGTGTATACCGCTCCTTTACCGCTCCTGCCCATTGAAATCAATGGGATGGCGCGGCAATACCGCCGGCAAAGCGCCTCTGCAGAGGCACTTTGCGGTGGTATTTAACCCTTTCTCGGCCGCTAGCGGGGGGTAAAACCGCCCCACTAGCGGCCACATACCGACGGTAAAACGCCGCTAATAATGGCGGCATTTTTCCGCCGACGCCGCCCCAGTGTGAAAGGGCTCTTAAAGTTGGTACTAGAACAGGAATAGCAGGAACATCTTCTAGTGATGAGATTTGTGCTGGCAACAGCTGACCTAAACTGATTGCCCTCAAGTTGTGGTAATTTCCTCTCACGTCCTGCTTTGTCTACAGGACAGAAAGTAATGGGAAATGCAGCTGTTCCAGATTCTGGCTTCTCCAGCCTTAGTTAATTCCCCTCTTGGTCCAACACACCGCACCTGCTAAGTCAGAGCTAGAGCTCTTCAATCAACATGGAGCATGAACTTTGCTGGTTGCTTAGATATAAGTTTGACTCAGTAGGAGGTATGTCGGACCTCTGCAGAGAGACCACTGCTTTCACAAAGAGCAAGGATTCTTCTTTGCAGGTAACATGGTTTTATAGTAAGGCTGTGGTTGTTTTCTACTCAGGCTGTGAATTGTAAGACCTGAAATGTTTTTTAGCTTATTTAAACGAAAAGTTCAATTAGCTTTAAATAATATTTGCATACAATGTTAAAAGCTTTGTTTCTGCTTTTAAATTTGAATTGTATATATTTAGGAGAAGACAAAACTTCTCACTACATATGTGCCGTGGACACAACTAAAGGTTGTTTTACTTTGGTATTTTCCTGGCATTCCCCTTTAAGCTAATACTAGTTTTAAGCACATTTAGCACAAAAAGTTTTGTAGAAATCTTGTTATTATGGAAAATTGTTTAAGTTGCATTTAAATCTGCTGCTGGTGAAATGTTTAAACCTTCCTAACATTAAGCAGAACACCTAATATCAGGAACTATGAATCTAGCCGAGTTTAGGGTTCAGGAAAAGGTCACATTTACTAGCATATCATAGACTACACAAGGACACGTTAAGCTTGGATACAGAAATTGAACAGCTTAGCTATTTCACCTCTCTATATTCATTAAAGGATAATCTTTGCATATAGTGACTCGTAGCACTTTTCCGAGATGAGTGCATTAATCTCCCAATTACATTAATTTAAGTTGATCGGCTGAAAAAAAAGAAATCATTAGAGCAATGTTCCAGGATAGTACCACTAAACTGGGCGGTATCTACTTTTCATTCTTTTATTACAGGATAGAAATCTCAGTTATTGAGTTTTTTTTAATCTGAAAAAAGAAAGTAATAAATCTACCAGATGTTGCATCTGTTTTAGGTAATTAACTTAGGGCATTATATATAAAAAATGATGGCGCAGATATATGAACTGTTGTTTAAATATACAGGATGCACAATTGTAATTTCAAGCACTTGTCTAATATATGTGTTGTAGGTGGAAATCTAATCTGTGACATCAAAAAGGAGGGTTTCTCAGCACCAATGTAATATTGTGTTACATTAATTTTAGGCATCTGAAAAAATAATTGGCACAGTATTTACAACTTGGAGGAAATCTACCTTGCTATTGGCGATGCCAGTGTAGTGGGTCCAAATTTAAACTGAACCGTCTCTCGAGAACGCCTTTGAGAACCTGCTACATGGGCACACTCAGTGAAAAGGAAGATTTCGGAAGCAAACATTGGTTTCCTACAAAGTTATGTGACCATATTACCACTGAAAGCTGATTATCATAAAATAATCATCATTATAATAATTATGATAGAATTACTGATATATAAAAATAATAAAAATAATAATAATAAGATAATGACATCTGACATTATTATAATAATTATGAAAATATAATAATAATTATTATTATTATTATTAATAATATAATTTGATATGAAAGCTAATTACCATATGAGAAATATGTAGTCTGCCATTGTTCATCCTTCCTTTTGATAAATGCTAGCTTTCTGACCATAAACAATAGCTATGAGAAGAGAGAAGGTCTGGACAGCCGCACTCCAATAGTCTAAGTACTGTTGAGAGTGTGAAACGCGTTGACTTTTTTTCCTGTACCCTGCTGTGGTTTGTACTTTTCTTATTTTTCACAATAAAGGCGTTTTTATTGGAGTGTGGCTGTCCAGACCTTCCCTCTTCTAAATGCTATATGCTTAGCCTGCACCTAATGCTTCCACCTTGAGGAGAGTGCCATTTCCACACATCCACCTGGAGCGGTGATCCCTTCCCCATAAATAATAGTTGCAGTATTTCCTGAATTAAGAGGAAAAATGGATGTAGGTGTGGAGCTGTTCTGGTGAATAATTAGTGATAAGCCACTATTAGCTGGCAGTGTGTTATAAGGGCGTGGCTTACGAACATCTTGAGTCACCTCCAACTTAGACGAACACAGGATATTTTGACGGTTTTTTGATTTCTCATGCTTACACTAAACTTTGAACAATGTGAGTACTATTTTTGCTTATACCTAAAATAAAGCTTTTTAAGCGGTTTTACGCTATGGGCATCCCTTCCTTTTCCTCATGCTGAACAACATTAAAAGCACGAACCAGAACTGCCAGGAGTTGCTACACAGTGGCAAATACTGTGATCGTGCAATACCCCTGCTCTCACCGAATAGCTCTCACCGAATACACTCACCGAATAGCTGGGTAAAGCTATTCGGTGAGTGTATGCACATTAGGAGCCCGAATAAGCAGCACCATTACCAAGCCAGTACTGGAACAAGAAGATCTGCTTTTAACAATATTGTTTTTCTAGATGAATTAATTCTATCTAAGCACAAAACCATTTGTGCACACAAAAATACTTTTTAAAGCAATATTGTTTTTCCAGCCAGCACTGGCTTTTATTGTTTTGCGCACAAGTCACTTTGTCAATGCACTTTATTACTAGGTTCATATATGTACTGTATGTTATATTGGGAACTTTTTACATAATTTTTCATATAATTTTGTAGACATCAGTATTAATCAAATGTTTAGTTGTTATTCACATGGGAAAACTTATATACGGAATATTAGTAAAGAACTAGTCCCTTTATTTATTGTTATCACATTTTTAATAGTCACAAGAGGTTGTAACACCACCCAGATACTATTATAACACACTGCTAGCTAATAGTGGCTTATCACTAATTATTCACCAGAACAGCGCCACACCTACATCCATTTTTCCTCTGAATTCAGTACATTCCACTCTGGTGGAATTGCACCTGTAGAGGCAGCAGTTCTATACTCCACCTGTACCTATTTTCATTGAGCGGATTCAACTTTCATTTTTCTTGCAGTATTTCCTGAGCCACTGAAATAGGCTTAAGGCTCATCCTTGGTACTCAAGACTCATTTTCTTCATGCTTGTTATACGTCTGCAACTCAGAAGAATAGAAGACAGACATAGTCAGGTAGCTAGAATTTTCATAAGGAGCCCAGCAATGGAAGACTCTGTCAGGTCCTTAGGCCAAACAAAACTCCAGTTCCCAGTAATAGAAGAGTGCCTGTACTCACCTCTTTGGTGGCCCGTGTCTCCTCCATTTACTCTGTTGAAATGATAGTAATCTTTTGGCATTCAATACTTTAAAGTAGAAGTATAGGTAAAACTTTTTTTTTATTTTGGATAGAGAAAGGGAGGGTTATAACCCCTGCCAGAATTTTTTTCGCCATCTGTGTCCCATTGCCGAGATTTCCCTTCACTTCCTGTCCCATAGACAAACAGGAAATGAGAGGAAATCCCTGCAAATCAAGGGAATTCCTTGGTGACTCCCAGGCCACCAGAACTAGTGTCTCCATTGGAAGATTTCCCCCTATTACTTTTCTGAAGACAACCCTGTCAGAAACCATGAATCAGACCAAGACAGAAGTACAGTTAAATCACACTTGTTTATTAATAAAAATAAAAAGGTAAATAGAGTAAGCATAGTCAAAGCATAGCCAGAGTTCAGTAACCGGATCGGGTAAACAGCCAGGCCAGAAGTCAGGGATCCAAGTAGTGGAACAGCAAGCAGGCAAAGGAGAAAGAAGGGATGTCAGCAAAGCCAGTCTTTAAACAGGAACGCAGGAGATGGTTTCTTGTGATGTGACCAAGGCGAAAGCAGAGATGAAGTGAGCTGGACAGTTTTAAGTAGGCAGGTCAGACGAGCAGGATCAGGAACAGCTGGGTAACTGTGGATAGAGATGAGAGCTGGCAATTAGCCGACAGCTGAGCGGCCAGCTCAGAGAAGGATGGGGTGAGCCAGCCCTGACAGCACCCCCGCCTCAATGACCCCTCCCCCTCGGAGGACCACCGGGCTTGAGGGGAAAACGTCTATGGAAATCGCGGAGGAGGGCAGGGACATGTACGTCCGAGGATGAGACCCAGGAGCATTCCTCCGGACCGTACCCCTTCCAATGCACCAGGTACTGTATGCACCCACGGAACCTACGGAAGTTAACAATGGATTGTACCTCATACTCCTCATGGTTCTCAACCTGTATAGGGTGAGGACGGGGCACCAAGGTGGTAAATTGGTTGCAGACCAACGGTTTCAATAAGGAGACATGAAACACATTTGAGGTGCACATACTAGGAGGAAGGTCCAACGCATAAGCCACTGGGTTAATTCTGCGAAGGATACGGAAAGGCCCAATAAACCAAGGTGTGAACTTCAGTGAGGAAACACGAAGTCGGAGGTTGTGAGATGACAGCCAGACCCTGTCCCCAACCTGGTAGGAAGGCACAGGCAGGCGTCTGCGGTCAGCATGGAGTCTGTACCTATAATTATCATGACGCAAAGCCTCCTGGACTTGTACCCAAGTGGAACGAAGACCACGGAGATGCTCCTCTAATGCAGGAATACTCTGCGGAACAAACGAGTCAGGCAACATGGAAGGTTGGAAACCATAATTCGCCATAAAATGAGACAATCGGGAGGAAGAATTCAAGGCACTGTTGTGAGCAAACTCTGCCCATGGTAATAGGTCTGACTAGTTGTTATGATGGTCAGAAATATAGCAATGTAGGAATTGCTCCAAGGACTGTTTGGCTTGCTCTGCAGCCACATTAGACTGCGGGTGATACGCAGTGGAGAAAGCAAGCTGAATTCCCAACTGTGCACAAAAGGCTCGCCAGAACCGGGAGACAAACAGACTGCCCCTGTCCAAGACAATCACCTTGGATAGCCCATGTAAGCGAAAGATCTTCCAAGCAAAAATGGAAGTCAGTTCCTTAGAAGTAGGCAACTTCTTAAGTGGAATACAATGACACATCTTTGAGAACCGGTCAACCACCATAAGGATAACAGTGTTGCCTTGGGAGTTGGGCAACTCCACAATTAAATCCATAGACAGGTGGGTCCAGGGCCTCTCTCCATTGGGTATGGGTTGTAAGAGGCCCACTGGAAGGTGTCGTGGAGTCTTACTCTGAGCACACACGGAACAGGCAGCTACAAAGGCAGTTACAACAGCATGTAGACTAGGCCAGAATTGTTTGAAAATGGCCCAAATGAGTTGATTGTTCCCAGGGTGGCCAGCTGCCTTGGGAGAATGGTAAGTCTGGAGCACCGCAGTACGGAGACACTCTGGGATAAAGCAACAGTCACAAGGTTTCTCAGGAGGAGCATTGACCTGAGCAGCAAGAATTTTGTCACCCAAAGGAGAAGTAAGACTGATGCGAACCATAGCCAGAATACGATCAGGAGGAATCACAGGAACCAGAACCGACTCCAACTTGGAAGTGGAGGAAAATTGTCGTGACAAGGCTTCAGCCCTTACATTCTTAGTACCGGGTAAGAAAGAGGCAATGTAATTGAAGATTGACAAGAAAAGAGCCCATCGCGCCCTTCTGGGAGAGAGGCGTTTAGCCTCAGACAAGAATGTAAGATTCTTATGGTCAGTAAGAATGAGAATCGGCACAGTGGTACCTTCGAGGAGATGTATCCATTCTTTCAGGGCTAAAATGATCGCCAACAGCTCTCTGTCACCAATCTCGTAATTGCACTCAGCAGGTGACAATTTCTTGGAAAAGTAGCCACAAGGATGCATAGCACTCTCAGAGGTGGGACGTTGAGACAGAAGGACGCCAACACCAGTCTCAGAAGCATCAACCTCAAGGATAAAAGGTAACGTAGGATCAGGATGTGCCAACACAGGAGCAGAAACAAAGGCAGCCTTGAGACTCTCAAAGACCTTAATGGACTCCGGAGACCAACTCTGTGGATTACCGTCCTTTCTAGTCATATCAGTCAGAGGCTTGACCAGAGATGAGAAGTTATGAATAAACTTCCGATAATAGTTGGCAAAACCCAGGAAACACTGCAGAGGACGTAAACCCACGGGTTGAGGCCACTGTAGGACTGCCAAAAGTTTCTCTGGGTCAATCGAAAAAGCAGCAGTGGAAATGACATAGCCCGGGAATTTAACATGTTCACGATGGAACTCGCACTTCTCCAGTTTACAATAGAGATTGTTCTCTCTTAGTTTCTGAAGCACACGAGAGACATCTGTGTGGTGGCTCTCCAGGGACGTGCAAAATATGAGGATATCATCGAGATAAACCAGGACACATAACTGCAACAAATCTCTGAGGACATCGTTAATAAATTCCTGGAAAACTGCCAGGGTATTACAAAAGCCAAAAGGCATTACGAGGTACTCATAATGGCCTGTTCTGGTATTAAACGCAGTTTTCCACTCGTCGCCCTCCTTAATCCTCACGAGATTGTAAGCCCCTCTCAAATCAAGCTTCGTGAAAACTGTTGCTCCCTTGAGGCGGTCAAATAACTCAGTAATCAATGGAATTGGGTAGGCATTCTTAATCGTGAAACGATTGAGACCCCTATAATCAATACAAGGTCTCAGTTCACTGCTCTTCTTCTTTACAAAGAAGAAACCAGCACCAGCAGGAGATGAGGATTTGCAGATGAAACCTAGAGAAAGTGCGTCTGCAACATATTCCTCCATGGCTTTATCCTCCAAGACCGACAAAGGGTAAACCCACCCATGAGGGGGTATGGCACCAGGTTGAAGGTCAATTGCGCAATCATACGGCCGGTGTGGAGGCAAACTACCAGCTTGACCTTTGTCAAAGACATCGCTAAAATCACGGTACTCCTCTGGCAGGGAGGAGAGTGAAGAGGTGCACAGGACCTTAGCCACCTTCCGGAAGCATGTCTCACTGCATTGTGGTGACCAGATGAGAACCTCAGCACGGAGCCAAGGATAACCAATAACCAGCGGCAACTTAGGTAAGGAAATCACTTGGAATTGGATTATCTCATGGTGAATTGCCCCTACGGCCATGGACAATGGAACCGTCTCATGAGTCACATGGGCAGGCTGTAGAGGTTTCCCGTCAAGAGCCTCAATGGCAAGTGAAGTGTCACGCAGCTGTAGTGGAATCGAGCGCTTTGATACAAAGACAGCATCAATGAACAGGCCTACAGCCCCAGAGTCGATTAGAGCCTGTACCACGATAGACGACTTAGCCCAAGAAAGGGTGACTGAAACCAGGGGCTTATCCCTCTGGATAACTGGGGACGACGCACCGCCACCTAAGGTCTGTCCATGACAGGACCTCAAGGTTCAGGTGTTCCCAGGACGGGTAGGACAAGACTTCAAAAAGTGACCTGCCTGGCCACAATAAAGGCACAATCTCTCCTTCTTCCTAAAGGCTCTCTCATCCGCAGAGATACGCGAGAAGCCCAAGTGCATGGGTTCATCTTCACTGACCGACTCGGTACCAGGAGGCATGGGAGGTGAGGGAGGCACAGGTGGGGCTGCAAAGCTCGGAGGCAAACGTACAGGAGGCTTCCGCAAGCGCTCCTTAAAAGAAAGTCTTTCTCTGAGTCTGGAGTCAATGAGGATGGCAAACGAGATCAAGCTCTCCAGCTCAGTGAGTATATCTCGGGCTGCTATCTCATCCTTGATGGATTCCGAGATACCATGAGAAAAAGCAGCCACGAGGGCCTCATTGTTCCAAGCAACCTCTGCTGCCAGAGTACGGAAATCAATAGCGTAGTCGGCAACAGTTCTCTGTTTGATGGACATGAGGCACTTGGCAGCAGAAGCGGAGCGTGCGGGAACGTCAAATACCCTTTTAAAGGAGGCCACAAACTCAGGGTAACTCAAGACAACAGGTTTTTGCGTCTCCCATAGAGGGTTAGCCCAGGCCAAGGCTCTCTCAGAAAGCAAAGATATCACGAAACCTACTTTGCTTCTGTCCGTGGGAAACGCCTGGGGCAGCATCTCGAAGCATATCTCAACCTGATTGAGAAACTCTCTGCATTGAACTGGATCGCCCCCAAATCGCTGGGGAAGCGGATCGGAACCAGACATACCCCTTATAGAGGTAATACACGAGGCGGGTGCCTGCACAGAGACTGGCACAGCAGCAAGGACGGCCTGCGACTCAGGTTGTACCGGAGCAGCCACAGTGGCGGATTCCAGGTGAGCCGTGTGACTCAGGAGCATTTGTAATGCCATGGCAAACTGATCCATGCGGTGATCTTGCTCATCCAATCTGGAAAAAATATTACCAACAAGTGGATTGACTGTATCTTCTGAATTCATGGCCTTCACCTACTGGCAGTAACCATGAATCAGACCAAGACAGAAGTACAGTTATTAATAAAGATAAAAAGGTAAATAAAGTAAGCATAGTCAAAGCATAGCCAGAGTTCAGTAACCGGATCGGGTAATCAGCCAGGCCAGAAGTCAGGGATCCAAGTAGTGGAACAGCAAGCAGGCAAAGGAGCCAAAAGGGATGTCAGCAAAGGCAGTCTTTAAACAGGAACGCAGGAGATGGTTTCTTGTGATGTGACCAAGGCGAAGGCAGAGATGAAGTGAGCTGGACAGCTTTAAGTAGGCAGGTCAGACGAGCAGGAGTCCAGCCCTGACAAACCCAAAATTTGGGGTTTTCTTTAACATTCACTGCCAATGATATTAGTAAACTGGACAAATAGAGAGGGTGAATCTCCTTAACAGGGGCACAAACAGCAATAAAACCTGACAGGGGTTCTAATCCCTCTCTACTCTATCCAAAACTAAAAAAAAAAGTTTTGCCTTTAGTTATACTTCAGGAGTATTAGTTGTCTGTATCACCTACTGTGGTTGTATTCTCTGATCCCTGCATTGCTGCTGTGTTCTGTAGTGATGTAAACGTTGGAAGAAGGAGACAACAGTGCGCAGTAGGGGATACAGAAAACCAACACTCCTGGAAATGTCAAACACCAAAGAGACTGACAGAGGATGCAGCACTAAAATGAAGGGAAGGTTGGCGACAAGGACCATTAGAGAGGTGAATAAGCTACCACTTCTATTTCCAGGTAATTGGTATTCAGATTTGTTTTGAGGCCTGACAGAATATGTATTTTATTGAGGGTTATCAAGATAACAAAGACCAACAAGATAAATAAATATAACAAAAAGGTAAAATGGCAAATGCAAAGCCAATGTTGGTAAAGCACATCTCGCTCATATACAACCAGCCAAACCTTACATATCTAACATCATAGTTACATAGTTACATAGTAGGTAAGGTTGAAAAAAGACTCAAGTCCATCAAGTCCAACCTATGTGTGTGATCATATGTCAGTATTACCTTGTATATCCCTGTATGTTGTGGTCATTCAGGTGCTTATCTAATAGTTTTTTTAAATTATCGATGCCCCTCGCTGAAACCTCCGCCTGTGGAAGGGAATTTCACATCCTTGCTGCTCTTACAGTAAAGAACCCTCTACGTAGTTTAAGGTTAAACCTCTTTTCTTTTAAATTTAATGAGTGGCCACGAGTCTTGTTAAATTCCCTTCCGCAAAAAAGTTTTATCTCTATTGTGGGGTAACCAGTACGGTATTTGTATATTGAAATCATATCCCCTCTCAAGCGTCTCTTCTCCAGAGAGAATAAGTTCAGCGCTCGCAACCTTTCTTCATAACTAATATCCTCCAGACCCTTTATTAGCTTTGTTGCCCTTCTTTGTACTCGCTCCATTTCCAGTACATCCTTCCTGAGGACTGGTGCCCAGAACTGGACAGCATGCTCCAGGTGCGGCCAGACCAGGGTCTTGTAGAGTGGGAGAATTATTGCTTTATCTCTGGAGTTGATCCCTTTTTTAATGCATGCCAATATTCTGTTTGCTTTGTTAGCAGCAGCTTGGCATTGCATGCCATTGCTGAGCCTATCATCTACTAGGACCCCCAGGTCCTTTTCCATCCTAGATTCCCCCAGAGGTTCTCCCCCCCAGTGTATAGATTGCATTCATATGTTTGCCACCCAAATGCATTATTTTAAATTTTTCTACATTAAACCTCATTTGCCATGTAGTTGCCCACCCCATTAATTTGTTCAGATCTTCTTGCAAGGTTTCCACTTCCTGCGGAGAAGTTATTGCCCTGCTTAGCTTAGTATCGACCGCAAATACAGAGATTGAACTGTTTACCCCATCCTCTAGGTCATTTATGAACAAATTAAATAGGATTGATCCCAGGACAGAACCCTGGGGGACCCCACTTCCCACCCCTGCCCGTTCAAAGTATTCCCCATTTATCATCACCCTCTGAACTCGCCCTTGTAGCCAGTTTTCAGTCCATGTACTCACCCTGTGGTCCATGTCAACGGACCTTATTTTGTACAGAAATCATGCCAGAAAGGAGGCCCCAGTTGAGAGAGACTACATAAGAGAGAGTAGATACCCTGCAGGAAGACATGCATGGAGGACCTTTACAGACATACCAGATATGCATAGTACAAAATCAAGTATCCATCTTTTCAGTATAGGAGCAGGTGTGGGGGATTGAAGGTGGATTTAAGCAATTCCACTATACCCCACCCACAAGAGGGTTGCAGGGGAAAGCCCACCCCCCTGTAGGACATTTTACCCAGGGAAGGTTAGGGAAGGTAGTCCTGTAGCATAACAAATCACAACTATGAAAACAAGGATGGAGGGAAAAGGCTTTATTGTGTCAAAGGAGGGTTGCCAGCTCAAAGACATAGGGGGAATCCCTTTAAAAGAAGAGGGAACCAGAAACTTCATAGTCAGCTTAGCTTAAAACTTGAATGGTGAGAGCAAAGTTAATTTCTCCAAGATAGTACACGTCGTTTCTATGATGTTGACAGTATCTTTAACCACTTGCTTACTGGGCACTTAAACCCCCCTCCTGTCCAGACCAATTTTCAGCTTTTAGCACTGTCGCACTTTGAATGACAATTGCACATACCACACTGTACCCAAATTAGATTTTTATCATTTTTTTCCCACAAATAGAGCTTTCTTTTGGTGGTATTTGATCACCTCTGAGGTTTTTAGTTTTTGTTAAAAAAATTTAAAAAGACAACATTTAAAAAAAAAAATATTTTTTTTTATATTTTGTTATAAAATTATAAAACAGGTAATTTTTCTCCTTCATTGATGTACGCTGATGAGGCGGCACTGATAGGCACCGATAGGTGGCAGTGATGGGCACTGATGGGTGGCAGCGATGGGCACTGATGGGTGGCAATAATGGGCACTGATTGCTTACACTGATGGCAGCACTGCTAGGTGGCACTGATTGGTCCCACTGGTGGGCATTGATAGGTGGCACTTGTGGGCATTGATGGGTGGCACTTGTGGGCATTGATAGGTGGCACTGCTGGGCAATGGCAGGTGGCACTGGCAGGCACAGATGAGGCATATGTGCTTCCTTCCTCTTCGGGACCGATGTCCCTTTAACATAAGCCGGTGATCGGCTTTTTTTTCTCCTCACGCTGTCAGCGTGAGGAAAAAAAAAAATGATTGCCGAGCTTTTGTTTACATCATGTGATTAGCTGTCATTGGCTGATAGCTGATCACATGGTAAGGGGCCGGGATCGGCCCCTTACTCGGATCTGTATCATCCGAGTCTCCTGCAGGGTGCGTGTGGTGCGCGTGCACAGGGAAGGACGTCCCACGACGGCCTCACGGAAATTGAGGTCCGCGCTGTGGCTGTCATTCGGCTATGGCCCGGACCTCAAGTGGTTAAAGTGTAGGTTCACCTTCTGGAAGATTTTTCAAAAATCCCCTCTATGTCCAATGAATAGTACACACCAGCACTCCTCTTGTGGTAAATGGTGCAGGTTCTTGCATTAAAAATGCAGCTGTTGAGGGGGCTCTTTTTCTTCCCTCGCCCCCTCCATCCTGCCGTTTGCAGAACGGGCTAAACATCACAATAATGGACCCCCTAACAGCTGCTCTGAGCCATTCAAACTGCAGATGTGCATTTTCTTCCCATGCCACCTGGGCTTAGTAGCAGTGGCTCTGGGCCATTCAAAATGCACAAACGCACAGTGTGTGGTCTCAGCTAGAGAAGGGGGGCCTCAAACTGTGCACCTGTGCAATTTGAATGGCCCAGATTACGTAGAGGGTTCTTTACTGTAAGAGCGACTGCTATTGAGCTCAGCTGAAGCTACGAAGCACACGCTGTGCATGCACACAGTTTGAATGGCCCAGAGCAGGTGCTAGAGGGTGCATTATTGTGATGTTTCATCCTGCAAACAACAGGACAGAAGGGAATGAGGGGACAATGTTTTTTCTGCAAAGCCCCCCCCCAACAGCTACATGCATTATGGGAGGACCTGCATCATTTACAACAAGGGGAGCGCTGGTAAGTACTATGCATTGGATGTAGAATTGTATAGGGTAATTTTTGGAAAATCTTCCTGAAGGTGAAAGTACACTTTAAATACACCTCTAAATGAAGCAATGTAATGCTATCTGATTTTTTTTTAAATTCTTTTTGACTTGCTTAAAGCGGTAGTAAACTCTCTAAAAGATACCCTATTTAAACAACATTCTAATGTAAATATGGATTTTCAATCAAATGGGCACTAAGAGTATGCCCAAAAATCGTTCTTACTGTTTTTTTTCTTTTATACTATAAACGCTCACCCTCGATATTAGCCGCCGCCATAGGAACTGTGGTCTTCCGAGTTCTGTATTCTATTTTACTTCCGTCCGCAGCTATTATTGTCCCTAATACCGCGCATGAGCAGTAATAGCGCTATCCAAGGTGTCCACGATCCTCTTCACATTGCAGAAGTACAATCAAGTCTCGCATGATGTCGGGGCTCACGTCGACACTCGGAAATGATGCAGCCCCGGCATAGGACCTTGCATTTTTCTGGCAGGGTCTCTGCTTGCCGGAAAAACGGGAAATAAGGCGCATGCGCGGGTGACGTCAGAAATGAAAAATATACAGAATACAGGAAAGGCAAGCAGGTAAGGAGACTTTCACATAGCGCAACTCGTTTTAAAACCTGCAATTGCCCATTTACATAAAAGTTGTCGGAATGGGTATACAACCACTTTAAGTCACATTTCCAATTAAACTAAAGACTATAGATACTACACACATTAAACCATATTGAGTTAACAAAGTATATACTGAAGAACGCTTAACAGGTATTGCTGTTTTTCACAAGCAAGAAACATAAAAAGAATAAATAATAGAGGATTTAAAAGCCTTTGAGTCATCCCGTAATAAATCCCCAAATAAAATGTTAATGGAGGCCATAGATAAGATGGACTTTTAAGGCAGGTTCTTGAAGATAGCAGGAATTTTTTGGCCTTGACACAGGTCCCTTGGGCAGATAGCAAACCAGAGAAGACCCTTTCATAAAGTAAATTGGCTCTACATATGTCGATGTTTGAACAGATTTGGCTTTTCTGGATTTATACCTGATACAATAAGGTCGCTTTACACCTTAACCTTTCACGGAAAGTCTGCAGGTCTGGTTCACTTGTAACTCTTGTTGATCTCCATCATCAGCAAGTCTTCCACACAAATAACTTATTTTTGAGTATAAAATAAAAAGTCTATTTTATAACATGTTTCCAGTTCAGAAAATATTGTAACAGGAAAAAAAAATAAACAGATACACTTTGTAATGTACACATTTTGTCACTGCGCAGCCAGGAATATCATTTTTTGGTTTAGCTTTACAGAATCCTGTATCATCTACCTGCTCAGCGAACAACTTATGTGTTACATTTCTGATTCATTATCTTCTGCCTGTCTGTGCAGTGTGGCAGAGATATATGAATCACAAAACTGGCTAAGCAGAATTACAAATATTTCAGCAGTTTAAACAGTTTAATTTTGTGTTAACCTCTTCAGCACCGGAAGGTTTTACCCCCATAATGACCAGAGCATTTTTTGCGATACGGCACTGCGTCGCTTTAACTGACAATTGCGCAGTTGTGTGAAGCTTTACCCAAACAGAATTAGTCCACAATTTTTCCCACAAATAGAGCTTTCTTTTGGTGGTATTTGATCACCTCTGCGGTTTTTATTTTTTGCGCTATAAACAAAAAAAAGACAAACAATTTTGAAAAAATTTTTTTTTTTTTTTTTACTTTTTGCTATAATACATATCCCCCAAAAAATATTTAAAAAAATGTATTCATCAGTTTAGGCCAATATATTTTCTTCTACATATTTTTGGTGAAAAAAATTGCAATAGGCGTATTTTGATTGGTTTGCGCAAAAATTTATCGCATCTACAAACTAGATTTAGGGACTTTTATTTATTTGTTTATTATTGTTACTGGTAATGGCAGCGATCTACGATTTTTAGCAGGACTGCGACATTGCGGCGGATAAATCTGACCCCAAATTACACTTTTTGGGGACCATCGACATTATTACATTGATAAAAAATGCACTGCTCAATGTAAAAATAACACTGCCAGGGAAGGGGGTTAACACTAGGGGGCGATCAAGGGGTTAAGTGTGTTCTGTCAGTGTGTTCTAACTGTAGGGGGATAGGCTTACTGAAACATGACAGAGGTCACTGTTCCCAATGACAGGGAACAGAAGATCTCTCTGTCATGTCACTAGACAGAACAGGGAAATGCCTTGTTTACATAGACAGTTCCGCAGTTTGCCTCTCCTCGACGTACACGCCCGCTATCCTGCTTTTGCAGACTAATGTACAGGTACGTCAGTTTGCACAGGATAGCCATTCTGCCGACGTATATCGACGTGAGCCGGTCGGCAAGTGGTTAAAGCTATAGGGTCACAGTAATAACACTTGTGTTTTCTAGTGTTTAAAAATATGTTTTCCTTGTCAAAAGAAGTTTATTGAGTATACAATGTTATAAAGATACATAAATATACATAAAGTAAGTTTACAAGGATCTATAAAGTAAGCTCATTGTTTTACAGTAGGGTTTATATAGGTAAATATCATGAAATTTCAAATATTAAACATTGGGTTCACGTAAACCTAAATTAAAGATATATATCATTTCCTTAGTTACTTTTGTAGGTATTTAAATGATTTATACCTACTATACATATTGTTTACAAGTAGAGTGTATATAGGTCAAATAAGTTCTGATAATGAGCTTTAATCGTAAGGTGGAGAAAAGGAAAGAGAAAGAAGAAAAAAGGGTTGAAAGGTAGAGGTATGGTCCACAAGGTTGTCCCGCTCGTCAGTTTATTATTCTTTTTAGTTCTCTTTGAAGCCTTAGAATGGGTGTCTCTGTAAGTCATTTAATCTGTTACCATGGCAACAGGACAGAGTCATTGAAATTTGACAGGAACTGTTGTTTTATCCAAGGATGCCAAAGTTTTTCAAATTTTGGAATTTGATTTTGATCGATGGCTACCATCTTAGCATGGGACATTGTATTATTCATTCTGTGAATTGTTTCTGCTAGTACCAATGTAGGAGATTTCCATGCCTTGGCCACTGTTTGTTTTGCAGCCGTTATTAGTTGGATCATAAGTTTGAATTGAGAGAGTGTTAACCATTCCGGTTTTAGATTAAGTAAAGTTAAATATGGATCTGGTTGTATTATTTTTTTAAATATTTTAGATGCAATCACGAAGACTTCCTTCCAGAAGGTTTGGATTACTGGGCACGTCCACCATATGTGTAAATATGTGCCTATTTCTGGGCATCCTCGAAAACAAAGAGTTGAGGTATTAGGTGAATATTTTGCCACTCTAGCGGGTACAAGGTACCAGCGAGTTAGGACTTTATAATTTGTCTCTAGTGCCAAGATGTTGGGTGAAGATGACTTAGATGTGAGCCATATGTTAGACCAGTCCGTGTCTTCTAAAGTTCGTCCCAGGTCCTCCTCCCACCTCTGAACGTAAGAGGGTCTATTAAGATTTGCTACTCCATATAATTGATTATAAAGTGATGAAATTGTACCTTTAGCAAATGGATCTTTTGTACAGATTGATTCAAAAATGGATAATTGGGATAATGGTGTATCCCCCTTTAGGAATGGTGTATAGAAATTTTTGATTTGGAGATATCTAAATATCTCAGAGTTTGGTAGATCATATTTTTCTCTAAGCAATGGGAATGAAAGGAATGATTTAGATGCTATGAAGTCATTTAGTGTCTGAATGCCTGATGTTGTCCAAGCTTTAAAAGAATTTGGGTAGATCCATGCCGGATAAAAGGCCGGATTTCTGATAAAAGAAAGGAGAGGATTGTGTGGAGATTGTAACTGATATTTGGTTTTTAGTTTATCCCAGAGAGATAAGAAGTGTTTAGTTATGGGATTATGAATTTTAAAGCGGTCTTTAGGATCAAGCCATAATAAATTTGATATTAATAGAGGGTCATTTCTGAAGCCTCTATAAATACCCATAATTGGATTTCCTGTTTTGCATGGTATTTGGACAGACTGGCCAAATGTGCTGCTCTGTAGTAGTTAGTAAAATTAGGGTATCCCAGGCCTCCTTTATTTTTGGGAAGATGTAGTGTGTGTATAGGTATACGTGGTTTAGAAGAGCCCCATATAAACGAAGTTGCTCTTTTTTGTACTATTCTCAAAAAATAGGAAGGAATTGGAATAGGGAGGACTCTGAATAGATAAAGCAATTTGGGTAGAATAGTCATTTTGATTGCATTAATCTTCCCTATCCAGGATAAAGGAAGTTGCGACCATTGTTTTATTAGATTTGTGATCTGTCTTAATACAGGAGGATAATTGGTTGAGAATAAGTCAGAATGAGATGCTGTTAAATGAATTCCAAGATATGGGATTGATTTTTCTGCCCATGTGAATGGGAGTGCAGCCCTAGCTGGGATCAATTCCATGTTTGTGAGTGAAATATTAAGCACTAGGCATTTCTTAGGATTAATCATAAGGCCGGATAGGGCTGCAAATCCATCAAGAGCTGGTATTAAGTTAGGACCAGAGACCTGTGGTGATGATAGAAAAAGTAATATATTGTCTGCAAATATACATAATTTGTGTGTAATACCTCCTACTTCAATGCCAGTTATAGTTTGGTTTGTTCTGATGTATTGGGCCATGGTTTCGAGTATAAGGGCAAATAATAAGGGAGATAATGGGCAACCCTGTCGGGTACCTCTTTCGATATTAAAGGCTTCAGATTTGTATCCAGCATATTTTATATAGGCTTTGGGTTTATTATATAATGCTTTGATCCATGTTAAAAAGTGGGGTCCAAAACCCCATTTTTGTAATGAATATTGCATATATTGCCAGGATACTGTGTCAAATGCCCTCTTAATATCGAGAGATAGAAAACATAAAGGGATTTTCCGTTTTTTAGCAATATGTGCCAATAACACTGCCCTGCGTATATTATCGCCTGCCTGTCTATTTGGCATGAAGCCTACTTGATCTCTATGTATTAATTTTCCTATAATGCTATTGAGGCGTTTTGCTATTATTTTTGCTAATAATTTAATATTGAGGTTTAACAGAGAGATAGGCCGATAATTCACACAGGAAGTATCATCAGAAAGGGGTTTTGGGATCATACAAACAATTGCCATTAGTGTTTCTTGCCGAAAAGAATGTCCATCTAGAAGTTTGTTAAAAGTTTCAGTGAGAATGGGAGAGAGTATTTCTGAGAATGTTTTATAGTATAAAGCCGAGTAGCCGTCTGGGCCTGGTCTTTTGTTAAGTTTTAGGTCTTTTATGGCGTTAGCAACTTCATCTATAGTTATAGGCTCATCCAAACTGCTTTTTTGATTCTGAGATAACTCAGGTAAGGTTATTTTTGAGAAGAAGGATTCAGCTTCTGTAGGATTAAATTCATTGTTTGTCTTGTATAAAGTTGCGAGATGTGAGTGAAATTTATGGACTATTTTAACTGGATTACAAGTGTAAACATTTTTTGATAATTTCAAACGTATTGGTTTGAAAGATTTGTTAGTTGAATTTAATGCCCGAGCCAAATATGTACCTGGTTTGTTTGTATTCATGTAGAAATTGTGTTTGGAGCGTTTGAGGGATTTATCAACTGACTCAGTGAGAAATAGATCGTATTCCAATCTAGATTTTTCCAGATGAGATTTTGTACTCTGAGATGGATTATCTTGAAATGATATGTAGGCTGCATTAAAATTGAGTTCTAGTTTTTTTGCTAGATTTTTGCGTTCCCGTTTAAATAGTGCCATTTGTCTTTGTATTGTACCACGCAAGACAGGCTTATGAGCTTCCCACAGTGTTATTGGGGAGATGTCTGTTGTATTATTAATTGATATGTATTCCTTTAAAGCTTGTTCAATGGCCATCTGATGTAGTGGGTGTTTGAGCATTATGTCCGGTAAGTACCACGTTGGGTCATGCGCTTTTGGTATGGCTGAGGCTATAGTAGTGTATACTGCATTATGGTCAGACCACGGAATCGGAATTATATCTGATGCAATAATTTCTGGTATCATTCCTATTGTTAGAAAAATATGATCTATTCTGGTGAAGGTTTGATGAGGGTGCGAGAAATAAGTGAATTTCTTTTTCATTGGGTTACTTTCTATCCATGAATCTACTAGATTGTATTTGGAAAGAAGTTGAGAAAAAGGTAATCTAGAGGTTATTTTGGATGGTGTAAAAGGTGATTTATCTAGAAATGGGAGGAGGACCTGGTTCGAATCCCCACACATTATCACTGTTCCTATTTTGTGTGTATTAATCACTTGTAATATATGTGAGAGGAATGGTGTAGGTTGTTTGTTAGGAGCGTAGTAGGAAATCACCGTGATTGCTGTATCCATTATATAACCCATGAGTATCAGGTATCTACCTTCTGGGTCTTTAATTTCTGATGATAAGGTGAATGGTGTGGATCGGTGAAATGCAATTAGAGTTCCCCTTTGCTTGGTACAGGCAGAAGCCGTGTAAATTTGTTGATAAAAAGGAGAAATATATTTTGGAGTAGAATCTTTGGTGAAGTGTGTTTCTTGGAGGCATACTATGTGAGCCTTCTTTTTATGGAAAGTACGGAAGGCTTTGGTCCGTTTTTGAGGGACATTTATTCCCTGAACATTCAGGGAAAGTATATTCAGTGGTGCCATGGCAATAGATCAAATAGTTTTGACTTACTTTTTGTTATGCAGAGCTGACTGCGCAGATCAACCTGTGTGGACTGAAGAGATGAATAGATAGAAAAGAAACCAGTGAATTCTGGAGTAAAGAGTAAACAAAAAACATATGAGATTAGATGATACTTTGTATAAATTATTTTTTGCAAGTAATCACAATTTACCCGTGAAAGAGAATAAATATCTCTCTCAGGGGAATAAGTGCCTTCGTCACACTCCCACATAATATGGTTGGGAGAATGAGGAGGGCTAATGGGGGTACACGGATCTTCCGCTTACAGGAGAGAAGTGCTATGTCAAAAGACATCAAAATGATGTTTCATTAATTGGAGTGCAGAATATAGTTTTTGTTGAAATTATTTATTCCAGGGTGGTTGTATATGGTTAGTCTTGCCCTAAGCTAAATAATTCAGTTAGAAAGGTACTGTTAATAACTTTGGTATTGATGAAGATAGTTTGAATTATTTTGGGATTTTAACCCTTTTAGAGTAAACAATTACATATTTTATTCATATGTAACTGTTTAGATATGTTAACTCATAAAATTGAGGTTGTATTGCTTCAGATTAGAATAAACAAAAACATAATTCTAGGAACTAGTTAGGTAATAATATATTTGTTTTAAGAAAAGAAAGAAAAAGCTTCCATTACTTCTGGATTATTGAATATATTTGTCCTAAAAAGTAATAAATCTATTGTTATTACCTGATAATATATAACTGAACAAGAATTTCCTTATTTCACTTATATATTCTAACGCTATATGAATCAGAAGTAATAAGAAATATAACTGGAATGTAACATGATCCCATACAGTGTGTGACTATCAGAATGCAGTTACATTCAGTTATAAATATAGGTTTTTTTATAGAGAACCATCTCTTAGTATAATAAATGAAGAGATATCAGGAATTAGGATGTCAGTCCATTGAATCTTCTTGGTCCATGGATGATGTGGCATAACGGCCTCTTTTGTGAGAATGATGATTCCCATTTTGTTCTGAAATTTTCTGGGTGCTGCCTGAAGGTGAAGATGACGCCATTCTTCTGCATGTGGGAGTGTTGCTGCTTGTGGGTTCTGTCAGATTTAATTTTAAAAGGGTTTGTTGTAGTTCATCTGCTGATCTGCTTCTGTAAATTGTACCTTGGTAGTTAAATCTGACTGAAAAGGGGAAGCCCCACTGATACATAATGTTGTGGCGTTGCAGTTCCATTAGTTGGGGTTTCATGGATCGTCTTTTAGTAATAGTAAGTTGGGATAGGTCAGCAAAAATTTGATAATTGTGTCCTTGAAAATTAAGTTCTTTTTTTTCTCTTGCAGCAATTAGTATTTGTTCTTTCGTTCTGTAATAATGAAATTTTGTGATTATATCACGTGGGGGTCCATCTTTCTTTTTGGCTGTGAGGGCTCTGTGTACTCTGTCCAGTTCTAAACGTTCAATAGGGATATCTGGCTTTAGTTCTTGTAATAGAGCAGTAATAGTAGACTGCAGGTCTGTCACAGTTTCAGGTATTCCCCTTATGCGCAAGTTTGAACGTCTGGCTCTATTTTCGTAATCTTCGAGCTTAGTTTGAAGTATTAAATTCTCTTTTTTTAATTGTTCCAATTCTGTTATATTTTCTTGGGTTGTAACTTCAATTTCATCCATTTTTATTTCTAAGGCTGCGGTGCGGTTTCCCAGCTCTCTTATTTCTTTGGTTAGGCTTTTTGTTATTTGGTCTGAGGTTTGTTTTAAAGCCTTATGAAGCATCTTTTCAAATTGTAATAATATTACTGGGGATACTGAGGAGGCTTGTGGAGAAGTTTGTGAGAGGATTTGTTCTGTATCTGACTCAAATGGAGAGTCTTGCTGTGACATTTTTTGTCTGTGAGAGCGCCCTGATGCTGTATCTTGTGAGGTGACTGGAGCTGCTTCAGCTGCAGTGAGTGCCTGTGAGCTCTTTGTGAGGTGATTTTTATTTCTGCCACGGTTTCCTCCCAGTACCATATTTCCTGCCCAAACTTTCACAGTTTGTTCCCTGGGGCAAAAATGTTCAAATGGATACCTTTTGAGCCTGCAGGCTCCGCTTTGTCCTTCTCTTCTCTCCTCAGCGGTGTGGAGCTCTAACAATGCATGTCTGCTCTTAAAAATATGTTTTCAATGTGTGATTTGTAATTACGTATATACAAGAGCAGCCATATTTCCTAATTACGGGCTTCATTCACAAAAGCATTTCGCATTCGGTATTTATGTGTCCCAACACATTTTTCCTAAATATCGTATGCGATCCTGCAACTGTAAATGTACTATTCTATTTTGCAGTATTTACAGCAAAATGCTCATAACGCTCGGTAAATACTGCAAGAAAAGGTGTTAAATTCAATTAATACATAAAAATAATTAAATAAATGCATGCTATAATTAAGTAGTGGCCCAGGCATGCATGAATGATGGAAGTGATGACTTTGGTCATGGCACCTCAATGGGCAGGGCATGGAAATGTTTAAAAAAGTGCGCAGATTTGCAATCTAACCACTTACCCACTGGGCACTTAAACACCCTTCCTAACCAGACCAATTTTCAGCTTTTGGTGCTCTCACATTTTGAATGACAATTACTCAGTCATGCAACACTGTACCTATATGAAATGTTTGTCCTTTTTTTCACACAAATAGAGCTTTCTATTGGTGGTATTTAATCACCGCTGGGTTTTTTATTTTTTGCGCTATAAAAGAGAAAGGACCGAAAATTCTGTAAAAAAAAAAAAATGCATTTTTCTTCGTTTCTGTTATAAAATTTTGCAAATTAGCAATTTTTCTTCATATATTTTGGCCAAAATTTATACTGCTACATATCTTTGGTAAAAATAACCCAAATCAGTGTATATTATTTGGTCTTTGTGAAAGTTATAGAGTCCACAAGCTATGGTGCCAATCTATAAAAATTGATCACATCTGAATCACTGATGGCCTATCTCAGTTCTTGAGACCCTAACAAGCCAGGAAAGTACAAATACCCCCCAAATGACCCCTTTTTGGAGAGTAGACATTCCAAGGTATTTAGTTAGAGGCATGGTGAGTTTTTTGAAGTTGTAATTTTTTCCCACAATTCTTTGCAAAATCAAGATTTCTTTTTCTTTTTTTTTTCACGAAATTGTTATATTAGCAGGTTTTTTCTCACACACAGCATATGCATAGCACAAATTACACCCCAAAACACATTCTGCTACTCTAAAATAGTGGAATAAATAATGGCGCTTCAATGAACAAGTAATGCACCAGAAAAAATTGTGAAACTGAATACACAATTATTCAAATATAAGTATGCTACTGATATCAACAAATATTGGTGACACCCAAATGATCAGTGAAAAACTGTAAATGAATGAATGTAAACATATGTTTCATGCCACATTATAAAACAAAGGAAAAAGAAAAAACACCCTGTGAAAAATGTGAACCATTTAACCACTTCAATACCAGGCACTTAGACACCTTCCCGCCCAGACCAATTTTCAGCTTTCAGCGCTGTCGCAATTTGAATGACAATTGCGCGGTCATGCTACACTGTACCCAAACAAATTTTTTATCATTTTGTTCCCACAAATAGAGCTTTCTTTTGGTGGTATTTGATCACCTCTGCGGTTTTTATTTTTTGCGCAACAAATAAAAAAAGACCGAAAATTTTGAAAAAAAACAAGTTTTTCTTTGTTTCTGTTAAATTTTTTTTGTAAATAAGTACGTTTTCTTCTTCAATGACGGGCACTGATATGGCTGCACTGACGGGCACTGACTGGCACTGATACGGCGGCACTGATGGGCACCGATGAGGTGGCACCAATGAGGTGGCACTGATGAGGTGGCACTGACGGGCACTGATGATGGGCACTGATAGGCGGCACTGATGGGCACTGATAGGCGGCACTGATGGGCACTGATAGGTGGCACTGGTAAGCGGCACTGATGGGCACTCATAGGTGGCACAGATGGGCACTTATAGGCGGCACTGATGGGCACTCATAGGTGGCATTGATGGGCACTCATAGGTGGCATTGATGGGCACTCATAGGTGGCACTGATAGTTGGCACAGATGGGCATGGATGGGCACTGATAGATGGGCACTGATGGGCACGGATGGGCACTGACAGGTGGCATGAATGGACACTGATGGGTGGCACTGACGGCACTGGTTGTTTGCAGTGATGCCCCTAAGGGTGGCATTGTTGGGCATCACTGCAACATAATTGTGCCAATTAGTGCCCATTTGTGGGCACTGATTGGCACTGACTGGGCACACTGGGCACATGTGGATGGCCATGGGGTACATACCTGGCCATCCACATGTTGCCCCTTCCCTGGTGGTCCTAGTGGCGATCCCTGGTGGTCCAGTGTGGTGATCTGAGGGGGGGCTGCGCTGATAAACAATCAGCACAGACCCCCCCTGCCAGGAGAGCCGCCGATCGGCTCTCCTCTAATCGCGTCTGTCAGACGCGAGTGAGGAAGAGCCGATCAACGGCTCTTCCTATTGACAGCGTGATCAGCCGTGATTGGACACGGCTGATCACGTGGTAAAGAGCCTCCGCCGGAGGCTTTTTACCAAGATCAGTGTAGCGGTGTGTCAGACTGACACACCGCTCCACCGATCGCCGCGATTCGCGCCCCCGGGGGCGCGCTGCGGCATGTTATCCTGCTGGACGTCATATGACGTCCAGTCAGGATAACACAACCACTTCCCGGACGTCAATCCGCTATAGGGCGGGCGGGAAGTGGTTAAGTGTCTATTGCTCAAGTGCTAATAAATAGTTCATGAAACTGTAAATAATCAGATGAATGGTGTAGACTCAAAATCTCTCTGTTGTTCTTGGGATCATCCACCACACCTCTGTGCTTGTGCTTCCACTCCCAAATAAAGACTTGCACTCACCAGCTTCATTTGCCTCCCACTCTCGTGTTTGGCATAACTGGCCTCAACCCGTACTTATTAGGGGTTAAACTAGATCTCCACACTCCAAGCGTATATGTCTCAATTCCTTTTTGCTCAAGAAATGATTGTTGCACATGCAAATGAAAAGACGCTCCAATAGTGTGATAAAGTACAACCAATTTATTAAAAACTAAAACAATCTCACACCATTGCACTCACATGTGTCAGATTCAAAACAAGCCAAAGATAAACACATCACGAAACTCCATGCACTGGTAAATCGATCTACAGCGGTCGCGGCAGACCCAGGATAGTACGGTAGCTATATTAGTCTCACCCACTCCTTATCCCAAGCCTCCACTGTCCGATGCACTGTGTCACGTCACAACGTATTCCGTCACACTTCAGATGCTTGCCATATAGCAACGCCCCTGCCTACCTGCCTAATACATGTCAAGAGTGGGATCAGATTAAGAATAATTTCTATGCAGTAGATGGGATTCCCAATGTCATGGATATCATAGACTGTACCTATGTGCCTTTTTTTTGCCCCCTTCGATAAAGAACACATATACCGTAACAGGAAGGGATATCACTCCCTAAACATACAGGTTGTCTGCCATGCAAATATGTTCATCAGAAATGTGGTCACCAGCTTCCCAGGATCTGTCCACAATGCCCACATATTAAGGCAATCACAGCTCTTACCATCATTTTGACACTAACAGAATAATCAGAGGCTGGATTCTTGGTCAGACACATTTTATTATAAAATACTGTATGTCTCAATGCATGCCACATATATTTCATGGAAGTATATGTTTATGTGTTACACTCCTGTGTTCACTCCTCACAGCTTGCACACAAAATATACACAGCAGCTTTTTAGTCTCGGCTGCTAAAGAAATGGTTAAACCAGATCCTCAACATGGTGTAACCATTTCCAACTAAAGCCACTTCTCATATGGAAAGGCCTTTACATTACAATCATGTTCAGCAAAGAAAAAAAAAGTAGGGAATAAATGTTCTTCTTATCACCCACTCATCATGATATACTATTGCTTTATAAAAATGGCATTTTCAAAGTGTATTTTAGGTGATTGTGGCTATCATTGTCTGCTCTGGCTGCTAACACCACTCTTGGGGTGTTCAACATTAGCAGAATCTCGCTACAATGTAGCAATTACCAAGACAAGACGTGACCTTTGGGGATCTTAAAAGCAGCTTCTGCTGTATCTATCTGGTGGTTTCCTGTGCTATAGCCCTGAAAATATTGGTGACATGTTTTTGGCCTGCTGCATCCTTCATAACTTAGCCCATTGTGCAGGATTGCTCCTGGATATTGAATTTCAAGATTCATTGATGATGACCCTATTCCACCAATCCCGGAATCATATCACAATGAGCCACGTCTGACTGTCCTTCATACAAAGCTTTTTTTCAAGGTATGCATCAACTCTTACGATGTACGGGTAGTTTACTTTTTGGTGAAAAGGCTGTGGTTGTTACAAAAGAACACAGGAAGTGGCCCCACATCATGGTTGTCTGGAACCCTCTCACTTCAACACAAGCAGCTCATTTCAGCAGTCTGTGGAAACTCTGAGCCCTTGCTTGAACATATGTGACATGTACTGGCAAGACATTCATTTTACACCAAGATTCTTGAAGATACAGTATTTTAGGTGAATAGGTGAAAACCATTCTTGTATGTTTGTGTAGCGCTCACCTACTTAGGTGAGTGCTAGATTAGAGCGTTAGGTGTAGAAATAGGCCAAAATACCAGTGTTTTGCCCTGCGGTGTAAGCTGGTGGGTTTGATTGGCATGGGAGGTTGATTAGAACAGAGGAGGGTGTGACCCCCTGCGCTCTGCTTGTGTAGTTTTCTTCTATTTTCCATGACCTATCTGGAGGATGGGAGGAATACAAGTATAGAGTGGCAGGTGGTTTCTGGAAGACCCCTCTGGACCAATCATTTATTTGTTTGGGCAGAGGCGGGACTTCTATAAAAGGCTTGGTCACATGCTTCCTGGGGTTGTTCTGTCGGTGGGAGTTTTGGAGACAGAGGAGAAGGATGTAGTTCGGGTACAGCTTTGGTGCTCTACCCTTCAGGGGAGGGGAAGCATGCGATGTGGAAAGGAGACTTCAAAAGAAGGTTCTTCATGGGACAGTTGCTACTACTGACAGACACAAGGACTGGGAGAGGATCCTCTATGTGCTTCATGGATGGTCGCTCGGTAACACACGTGAGTGTAACCCAGGGGAACAGTGCTTCTAAAGACTTCATAGGGATTAGTGTGCAGGTTCAGGAGAACAGGGCTGGGCCTTAGAGAACTAATACCCTGGAGGAATCCAAAAGTCATCTCTTGGACTTTATTCAGAGTATCGTTCACAGAGTTAAACTAGAAGTGCTGTGCAGTCAGGAAATAGTGACTAACTGGAAGATGAAGAGATGCATTACACAATATGGAATTGCAGCAACATGGAAGTTTTATTCACAAAGGCTTCATATATTCTGGGAAGAATGTTTTATTTCTCATTGCCTAAACATTGGAAGTTATTCAGAGTGGCTTTCCAATCCAAATACAGCATTAAACACCAGAACCAGAATAAAGATGTATAAAGTTTAACTGTTCATGGACTGTCTGTCGTGTCAATTCTGTGTGGGATATGGGGTAACGGGAACACACTTCCGGGAAGAATGAACTATTAGCAGCTCCTACGGGGGTAGTGCGCTTCATGGAGGTCCCACTGAGATTTTACTTTCCTGCAAGTCCGTTACCCCCAGCAACCTCGCAGACAGTCCCAGCAATACAGTGACTGTATTCCGGATAGTCTCAGGGGACCATTACTGGCGGCACCTTGCCACATACAGAGGTGCCTGGCGTGTGTACAGCGTCAGCATTGCCACTTATTGCTACAATTTGCCTGCTACACATTCGGGAATGTGATGGAGTTGTGGGTGCCGCTGTTGCCCTTGGAAACATGGACACAGGGGGTGGTGTGGTACCGGAGACAATACAGGGACTATTTCTCTTACAGTTTGGGGCATCACAAGGAACATTTCCACTGTGTAAAGTCAGTTTGCTGCTGTAACCTGCAGTTCTACAAAGCCTGCCACCAGGTGTCGGTCGCTATGGTGCGGCCAACAAAAGTAGTGTTACAGTTCCTCGCGCGCTGAGCCAACAAGCTGAGGGGCGGAGCCACGCCCAGGAGGAGAAAGGATCAGCGCTCAGCGTGCCACACGCCATACACAAGGCAGAGGAGGATGGCGGCGTGTGTTCAGAGCACAGCCGCTATGCATCGATCAACTGACGAGCAGGATCAAGTCCTCGTGGACACCGGTATTCGCCTGGAACTCACCGGAGGATTGGCGCTTGGAGTATTAGATGGCGTAGATGCTGTGCCCTGCATGTCGGAAGCCTACGGTGGGAGTTTGTGCTTGGGCCCGCTGTGGACACTGCGGATCACAGCTCACATGCCTGGGACCTGTGCAGCAAGAGGTCCGGTACTACTATGCCAGTCCTGCAACCGGACTTTGTCGACCGTAAGTACAGATGACCGGAGAGGGCCGAGGGTCGCCTGCACCTGCCGCAGCAGAGGAGTTCCAGCCTGGTTCCAAGGAATCGGAGGTGCCGGAGGTTCAGGTAGGACCTGATGGGGAGGCCTGTGGTTTGGTCGGGGCTCCAGGGGTTGCTAGAGTAATTGAGCAGGCCCAGAGATGTTCCCTTGAAATGCCAACCATTGCAAGTAAGCCCCTTGTCGAACCTGTCCAGAGGGAGCCAGTGAAAGGAGATGGGGATATCTCAGGTGAGCTGGACAGGGAAGATAAGGGCCGGGCCATAGACTGGGGGTCGCCAGAGATGCTGGACAGGTATGGGTCTGTCGAACGCCTGTTGGAGTGGTCATCCCCAGAGGAAGGCAGTTCTAGTGAAGAGGATGAAGTGTTCCTGGAAAGCTCTACATCCATGGAGGCTTCCACAGGAGCTCCAAGGGACACAGCTATCTTCATTAAGCCTTCTATACCCCCCATCAGACTTTCTTCAAAATTTTCAAAGACTCCCTCTTATGGCTCTTCCTCATAGCAGCAGAGGGCTATCAAGGCCCCGGATGCATGTGTGCTGCCCGGGCGGGGAAGGCCAAAGGAGTTGCCTCGCCTATCAAGGTTTCAGAGGGATGTACAGAGGAGAGTAGCACAAGAATGGGGATATGAATATCCTTACGTTCCGGAGCCAATAATGGACATTATTGAAGCTTCCGGAGAGCAATGGGAAGGAGAGTTGGTATGGGACTATTTACACGTGCCCAAGCCTCAACGCACCTCAGATAGTGAGGTATGGGTCCGTTTTCAGGACATCTTCAGAGAATGGAAACTGGGAAGCGCTATTTATAAGGACAGGGTTTTGGTCCTTAAAGCTGGTCAGTACACCCGTAGTTTCTCTATTTCGGTGAAGGGGACAGGATATTCCCGGAAGAGACTGCCTGATCCCCGCTACTATTTGTGAACAGGACTCTGGGGTAAGAGCTGCCACAAAAATATACTATGAATGTTTTACCCAATGACTACAAGTGAGTAGCTGGGCTAGGGTGGGTTTTCCCAAAGACTACCTATACAGGGCAGCGGCCCTCGTGCCTACCTGATCAGTAAGGATGTAGTTCGGGTACAGCTTTGGTGCTCTCCCCTGCGGGGGGAGGGGAAGCATGCGATGTAGAAAGGAGACTTCAGAGGAAGGTTCTTCATTATTATTTTATAATATATTTATCTTATTATTAAGCCACGCTCATTGTGATAGGATTCAGAGATTGGTGGAATAGGGTCCATTATTAGGCCAAATAACCAGTGTTAGACCAGAACTGTGCAAATCCACAGTTTTTACAAGTCATGACAAAAGAACGTAGGTGTCCCATCCCACTTTGGTACTAACTGCTAAACATCTCCTCGTCTTGAGGAGATGTTTCAGTTCAAAGAACTAGGCTCAACATTGTCTAGAATGACAATGGTGGAGATGTACTAAAACTGCAGTACATACAATCTTGCGCAGCTGAGCCTAGTAACCAATCCGTTACTAAGTGTCATTGTCCAAGATTCATACAACAAGCTGAATGTAGAAGATGATTGGTTAGTTTGACCAGCTGCACCTGATTCTCTGTCCTCCAGTTTTAGTAAATTGCACCCAATGGCTATTCTCCATGTTTAAAAAGCACACATGTGCCAAGATATGGCAATTACTTTGCCAAAAAGAACGTCCCAAAGGACTTCAAAGTGTAGCTAGGGGGAAAACGTTTTGGATACAGTAATGGAGCGTTGTCAGTCTGTTTTTGCCATCTGGGTCATGTTCTTCTATTGTTTGGATGACAAAGCAAAATTTTGGTTTTTAGAGTTCTTTCATGGTCACTGATAAGCACAAAAAATAGAAAATAGAGAGAGTGAATCTCCTTAACAAGGCACAGACAGCAAGAAAAATATGACAGATGTTCTAACCCCTCTCTGCTGTATCAAAAAAAAACATGTCACCTTCAGTTACACTTTCTTGCAGTGCAATACAAAATTCACATATAATGAAGATACATTAGGCAAAAAAACTGGTGGCTTTTCTTCATGGAGCAGTAGTGGTGTCCTGTGACTCCTTCTTTATTTTCCTTTTCTTTTCTTCATAGAGCAGTAGTGAAATCTCATCAGAATGAAGCTTCCAATAAAGCTACTAATGACATTACAGCAGTTGGGGAAGGATTGCAATACGATAAAACACTGTTAACAAACCAATATCAAAATATTTCTTCTTCCAGCGATGGACAAAAAGTAATGCCAAGTTTCAGTACTTCGATTTTGTCAATTGATAGAGGTGAAGAGGTTGTTGTCTGATGAGGGGTTCCGGTTGGCTGGATTTGCTGGATGTCATTTAGAGATAACCATTCATGCCTTATCCTTATTACCTTCTGGTAAGCAGACTACATTATCACGTGGTGACGAGTGACTTCTCTACATCTTTACACTACATCTGGTGATCAGATTCCTCCCACTCTTCAGACTTACATAGTTACATAGTAGGTGAGGTTGAAAAAAGACACAAGTCCATCAAGTCCAACCTATGTGTGTGATTATGTGTCAGTATTGCATTGTATATCCCTGTATGTTGTGGTCATTCAGGTGCTTATCTAATAGTTTCTTGAAGCTATCAATGCTACCCGCTGAGACCACCGCCTGTGGAAGGGAATTCCACATCCTTGCCGCTCTTACAGTAAAGAACCCTCTGCGTAGTTTAAGGTTAAACCTCTTTTCTTCTAATTTTAATGAGTGGCCACGAGTCTTGGTAAACTCTCTTCTGCAAAAAAGTTTTATCCCTATTGTGGGGTCACCAGTCCGGTATTTGTAAATTGAAATCATATCCCCTCTCAAGCGTCTCTTCTCCAGAGAGAATAAGTTCAGTGCTCGCAACCTTTCCTCATAACTAAGATCCTCCAGACCCTTTATTAGCTTTGTTGCCCTTCTTTGTACTCGCTCCATTTCCAGTACATCCTTCCTGAGGACTGGTGCCCAGAACTGGACCGCATACTCTAGGTGCGGCCGGACCAGAGTCTTGTAGAGCGGGAGAATTATCGTTTTATCTCTGGAGTTGATCCCGCTTTTAATGCATGCCAATATTCTGTTTGCTTTGTTAGCAGCAGCTTGCCATTGCCTGCCATTGCTGAGCCTATCATCTACTAGGACCCCCAGGTCCTTTTCCATCCTAGATTCCCCCAGAGGTTCTCCCCCCAGTGTATAGATTGCATTCATATTTTTGCCACCCAAATGCATTATTTTACATTTTTCTATGTTGAACCTCATTTGCCATGTAGTCGCCCACCCCATTAATTTGTTCAGGTCTTTTTGCAAGGTTTCCAGGTCCTGCGGAGAAGTTATTGCCCTGCTTAGCTTAGTATCGTCTGCAAATACAGAGATTGAACTGTTTATCCCATCCTCCAGATCGTTTATGAACAAATTAAATAGGATTGGTACCAGAGCAGCACAGAACCCTGGGGAACCTCACTACCCACCCCTGACCATTCTGAGTACTCCCCATTTATCACCACCCTCTGAACTCGCCCTTGTAGCCAGTTTTCAATCCATGTACTCACCCTATGGTCCATGCCAACGGACCTTATTTTGTACAGTAAACGTTTATGGGGAACTGTGTCAAATGCTTTTGCAAAATCCAGATACACCACGTCTACAGGCCTTCCTTTATCTAGATGGCAACTCACCTCCTCATAGAAGGTTAATAGATTGGTTTGGCAAGAACGATTCTTCATGAATCCATGCTGATTACTGCTAATGATATCGTTCATATTACTAAAATCCTGTATATAGTCCCTTATCATCCCCTCCAAGAGTTTACATACTATCGATGTTAGGCTAACTGGTCTGTAATTCCCAGGGATGTATTTTGGGCCCTTTTTAAATATAGGTGCTACATTGGCTTTTCTCCAATCAGCTGGTACTATTCCAGTCAGTAGACTATCTGTAAAAATTAGGAACAACGGTCTGGCAATCACTTGACTGAGTTCCCTAAGTACCCTCGGATGCAAGCCATCTGGTCCCGGTGATTTATTAATGTTAAGTTTCTCAAGTCTAATTTTAATTCCGTCCTCTGTTAACCATGGAGGTGCTTCCTGTGTTGTGTCATGAGGATAAACACTGCAGTTTTGGTTACTGAAGCCCCCCGATTCACTCGTGAAGACTGAGGAGAAGAATAAATTCAATACCTTTGCCATCTCCCCATCCTTTGTAACCAGATGTCCTTCCTCATTCTTTATGGGGCCAATATGGTCTGTCCTCCCTTTTTTACTGTTTACATACTTAAAGAATTTCTTAGGATTTTTTTTGCTCTCCTCCGCTATGTGTCTTTCATGTTCTATCTTAGCTGTCCTAATTGCACCTTTACATTTCCTGTTGCATTCTTTATAAAGTCTGAATGCTGAGGATGATCCCTCAACCTTGTATTTTTTTAAGGCCTTCTCCTTTGCTTTTATATGCATTTTTACATTGGAGTTAAGCCATCCAGGACTTTTGTTCGCTCTTTTAAATTTATTACCCAATGGGATACATTGGCTAATGCCCTTTCTTAAAGCAAACCCATCTCTCCTCCATATTCTTTGTTAGTAATATTTTATCCCAGTTTATGCCTTTTAGCAAGGTTTGTAGTTTAGGGAAGTTGGCTCTTTTGAAATTCAGTGTCTTTGTATTCCCTTTATGTTTCCTATTTGTGTGATTTATACTGAAACTAATTGACCTGTGATCGCTGTTACCTAAATTGCCCCTTATTTCCACATCCGTGATCAGGTCTGTATTGTTGGTAATCAGTAGATCCAGTAATGTTTTATTTCTAGTCGGTGCGTCTACCATCTGACCCATAAAATTGTCCTGCAAGACATTAAGGAACTGGCGAGCCTTAAATGAATGCGCGGTTCCCTACGCCCAGTCTATGTCTGGATAATTAAAATCCCCCATTATGATAACACTTCCCATCCTTGCTGCTACTCCAATTTGTGATAGGAGATCCGTCTCCACTTCCTCCCTCAGGTTAGGGGGCCTATAGCATACTCCCAGTATTATTTTCCCCTTAGCTTTATCCCTTTGGAGCTCTACCCATAAGGATTCCACCTCCTCTCTAGCTCCCTCAGTGATGTCATCTCTCACATTCACTTGTACATTATTCTTGATATATAGGCATACCCCTCCCCCTTTTTTACCCTCTCTATCCTTGCGGTATAGGGTATACACTTGAATGTTTGCCAGCCAATCATGAGAGCTGTTGAACCAGGTCTCTGAAATTCCCACAAAATCCAAATCCTCCTCGTACAACAGTATCTCTAGTTCACCCATCTTGTCCGCCATGCTCCTGGCATTGGTGAACATGCCACATAGTTTAGACCGGTCGCATATTGTCTTCGTATTGGGTGTTTCGAGACTTCCTTAGCGCCGCAATAATTTTTTAATATGATCTAATTTCTGCTCATCAGCTCACACCAACTCCCTACCCCAGCTTCTGCTGTGGCCTACACTGTAATCTTTGGCCTTGCAGATCACACCACCAACCAACCAACCACTCCACCCCCCTTCCACCATCTGACTTCTGCTGCGGGAGAGGATAGGGGTCAGGTGAGGTGGTGAGAGTTGAGGTAAGTGTGCAGGTGTGGTGTGGGGAGGAATGATACCTCTATGAGGGGCTGTCAGCACTACATCTGGTGATCAGATTCCTCCCACCCTTCAGACTTCCTTAGCGCCGCAATAATTTTTTAATGTGACTTTTTGTTTGATATCAACGAACTTTGCTGGCTGCTTGCTTTCTTTTGGTTCAGCGGGAATTTTTCTGTTTTTTTTCAGAAATTAGGTCATGTTCCATTGCAACATAGACTTACCTGTTGCAGGTCTTAAAACAAAAGAAGGAGCACCAGGCCAATGTCAAAACAGCCTAATTGACAAGACAGCCAGCACATTTTGGGGGCAAACACACTCTCTCTTCATCAGGGCTCAGTAATACTTGCAAGTGTTTAAAGGTATTTATGGTCAAAATATAAAATTACATATTTAGTTGCACATTGTGTATAAATTATTTCTAGCCTACTCTTATTTAATCTTTATCTGAATGATTTTGAGGTTTGTAAACTTACTTTGTGAAGATCCCCACACATTTATTTACACTACCTGTGGGAAAGGCACAGGTAGTCAGCACAGAAATCACAGCTTCGAAGCAGCAAGGTACCATGGGATTTGTACTTCTTAGCGATTGAAAGTAAACAGTAGAGGAGAAGCTACAAAGCATGCAGGGTCTCCAGGAAGTTGTGGAAAGAGATGACCAGCAGACAGGCAGCACTTTTATATTAAACTCTTCCAGCCCGCCGGCCGTCAAATGACAGCTGGGCAGCGCGGCTCTCGTTCTGTGTGAACGTCATATGACGGCCTCCAAGAACAACTGCTCTCGGGCGCCCCCGGGGGCACACAGCACCGCGATCATGGCCGCGCCATGTTGCTAGGACACGGCGTGACCCCAATCTGTGTAAAGAGCCATGGCCGCCGCTCTTTAACCATGTGATCGGCTGTTCATATGTAAACGCGGAGATGCCGATAATCGGCGCTCCTCGCCTCTCACTGACAGAGTGTGAGGAGAGGAGAGCCGATCAGTGGCATCTCCTCACAGAGGACATCTAGGGATGTAATCAGGGCACTGATCATCAGTGCCCTGATTACAATTAAGTGCTACCAGTGGCAGAACTGCTTTTGGTTAGGCACCCATAATTGACCGCAATTCGCGCAAGGACCAGGTGGCGAGAGGCCGCATTTTTGCATGCGCCCGGCGCCAAGGGGTCAAAAGAGAAGTGCGAGATTTCAACAAAATAAACCTAGGTGGATGCAGCATCGATCTCATACTGCATCTGTCTCGCACCAGCTCTACCCCGATAACTGATCGATAAAAGACCACTGATCGCTCAGTTCTTTGGTCCTCTCTAAGCACAGAGCGGTGATTTTCACTCTGTGCTTTGCCTCTCCAGTGCTCACTGGATCGCTGGGCTATGGAGGGGGTGGGAGTGGCTGGTTCAGCCTCTCAGTGGTGAGCTGAGAGGCTCCACTGAGGTCAGGCATCTAGGCAGATGCCTGACAGTATTGTTGGGATCCCAGCAGAGCCTGGATCAGCTCTACGACATCAGTCACAACCAACAGTGGACTTTTGCCTGAAGTAAGGAGAGCATAAGAGAAGTATGGCCAAAAGAGCTTTGGCCATACTTCTCCTTTAAGATAAAATCAATCATAGGACAAATATATATGTGATTTTTATTATATTGCAAGAAGAACCTTTGAATGATAAAGGCATTAAGTGTACTACAGTATGACCTGTTTTAAAACATATTTTCTAAAATCTCAAAAATATAATGTAGCAGCTGAAATAGGCTGTCCTCATAGTTCACACATCACATGGTCAGCAGTGCAGATCAACATTTTAAGACGCCTTCACTATACCATTCCATTGCCCTATGCTACTGCAAATACTGTACATTAACATATGCTGTACTAAGGCTGCCATTTCATCAAGAATGGGCTGTCAATGCATGGCAGCAACTTAAAAATCCGTGTAGCAAATTTGAAATAAATATATGTACAAAGCAGAAATGTTTTGCTTTAGCATTTGCCTGGAGTTCTTTATGTACTTTGACTGTCCCATTTAATTCATGTTGTTTATCTATTTGATCCTACTCGGTTTATGTTATCTATCTTTCATATATTAATATTTGTATCTCTTTACTGCTGGAATACTTAGCTGAGTTGATTAAATTTAAGATGATTGATTGAATGCAATTACAAGAATACATAAAGAGAGCATTTTCTAAAAGAAAAAAAAAAAAACAAAACAAAAAGTAAAACATACCATACCTTGGAATGAAGAGCTGCAGTTCCTGTATTACATGTATGAATCTTATGAACCTACCAAATAGCCACATTAACTGAATATGCTAATAGGCATCATGCAGCTCCATCCAAATTACAAATGACAAATAAAGAAATTGCTTTAATATGAAACAAAAGTAGGGCAATAGTTTTAGCCTTCTATAATCTCATACATCTGAAATTTTCTTGTTTATTGGAATGACATAATTATTTTTCAGAATAAATTGTTTTAAGATGTATTGTTTATTTTGTCTGGTTGTTTTTGTTCTCTTTATGTTTTGTTGTCATTTGACTAAAATATTTACATAATTGAGTGAGCTGATGCATTTTAGCAGCTCATATTTGCACACATATAACAAGATTTTTGTTTGATAAATATGTAGCTTTAGTTATCTATAGACATGTAATGACAGTCATCTGGTCATTCTTGTCTGCGGTGGATGGTGCTCTTGCAAGAACATGAAACAAACTGGCTATAAAACCTGTTCTAGTGTAGGTATTATCTGCATCCTCCATGGCTCAGCCATTAAACATTCATGTTGATTTGAACACCAGGTGAAAAAAGTGCTAGAACATTGGCAAAAAGGATTAGCAAAATGTAGAGACATTTGGAGACTTTCAAGATTTCCTGAAATCCAGAGATTTCTACAAAATGTCACTATTTTACCAAAATGAATGGTATTAACGTGGAAGGCAAAATTAGAATTCTTTGGTGTTTTTAAAGGTTCTCTGATTGCACAATGTGGAATTTTAACAAAAGCTAATGGGGTTTGTCAGGCAAGCGGCCAGTGAAGGTTATCCTTTCTAAGGGAAAACAGGCCTTTTTGTGTCGGGAGTAATATAATACTGCCTACTTTTAGCATTTAGCTAAACTGCACAAAAGCCTGATATCATCCCCTAGGTGTTCTATACTGGCCTTTATGGACAGCCTGATGAGCGGGCTGTCTGATTATGTTGATTCTTTTTACAACATATAGTTATGATCCTGCTGGCTTATATCAAGGACACTGGTCATATCCTTAAGATTCTAGAACTACATATGGGAGGCTAATTACAGTCAGGTCCATAAATATTGGGACATTGACACAATTCTGATCTTTTTGGCTCTCTACACCACCACAATGGATTTGAAATGAAACAAACAAGATGTGCTTTAACTGCAGACTTTCAGCTTTAATTTGATGGTATTTACATCCAAATCAGGCAAACGGTGTAGGAATTACAACAGTTTGTATATGTGCCTCCCACTTTTTAAGGGACCAAAAATAATAGGACAATTGGCTGCTCAGCTGTTCCATGGCCAGGTATGTGTTATTCCCTCATTATCCCATTTACAAGGAGCAGATAAAAGGTCCAGCGTTCATTTCAAGTGTGCTATTTGCATTTGGAATCTGTTGCTGTCAACCCTCAATATGAGATCCAAAGAGCTGTCACTATCAGTGAAGCAAGCCATCATTAGGCTGAAAAAACAAAATAGACCCATCAGAGAGATAGCAAAAACATTAGGTGTGGCCAAATCAACTGTTTGGAACATCCTTAAAAAGAAAGAATGCACCAGTGAGCTCAGCAACATCAAAAGACCCAGAAGATCACGGAAAATAATTGTGGTGGATGACCGAAGAATTCTTTCCCTGGTGAAGAAAACACCTTTCACAACAGTTGGCCAGATCAAGAACACTCTCCAGGAGGTAGGTGTATGTGTGTCAAAGTCAACAATCAAGAGAAGACTTCACCAGAGTGAATACAGAGGGTTCACCACAAGATGTAAACCATTGGTGAGCCTCAAAAAAAAGAAGGCCAGATTAGAGTTTGCCAAACAACATCTAAAAATGCCTTCACAGTTCTGGAACAACATCTTATGGACAGATGAGACCAAGATCAACTTGTACCAGAGTGATGGGAAGAGAAGAGTATGGAGAACAAAGGAACTGCTCATGATCCAAAGCATACTACCTCATCAGTGAAGCTTGTAATGAACTCACATTTAAAATAAAATAACAGACAAGTCACTTCACGGCAAATGGAGAACTCCCACAGCACAGCAAGCAATAGCAACTGAAATAACAACAGGCAGACCTGGTGTGGTTAAATAGTTTGATTGATTCACCGGTTAGCCAACCCCATGATTAAATCTTTACGATGAAACATGTAGGGCGTAGCTACACGGCGATCTCACACGAGTTCTAGAGGAGGGAGTGAAGGGGGACAGAGCGGAGCTCCAGTGAAGGGACAAGTGCTGCGGACGGGTGAGACGAACATGAGCACACACACCTCCTGGGTCCACCGTGGTCTGCCTGTTGTTATTTCAGTTGCTATTGCTTGCTGTGCTGTGGGAGTTCTCCATTTGCCGTGAAGTGACTTGCCTGTTATTTTATTTTAAATGTGAGTTCATTACAAGTTGTTTTATATGTGATTAAATCTTTTAAACGAGATTACACTATTGGAGCTTCTTTTATTTTTATGTCATACTACCAACCTGAGAAAAGCGGTGTTCCTATGGAGCAGTGGAGGTGTAAGCTTGCATGTTAACCCCCATGTAAGTGGGTTAGAGGCTCTGTCAGGCCAAACACGAGAGTGAGAGGCCTTAACAGCTGGTGAGTTTGAATCTCAGCAGGGAGTGGATTCACGTTACAGAGGTGTGGTGGATGTTTGAAAACACAGCTGAGCAGTTTTGGAGTCACCCTCACTCTTTTTTTGGACTTTCCTCAAATATTTTCACGATTATTTTTCACGATTGATTGGTTTCTGGACTTTATAGACATTTACTGTGTTCAATTCTCATTATATATATATTTTTTGGATTTATATATTTGTATATCACTTTCACTGAGTGTTATAATTTATATTAGCTCATATTGAATTTATTGAATAATTTATTTTATTTAATAATTTTTACTTTTTGGGATATTTAGCAATATATGTTTTTTTCACCTTTTCTCTAGTCACGTCTGTATTCAGCTCACTGGCTGGATAAGAGTGTCTGGCATCTCCCCACCTGGGGATAAGCGCCACTATTTCATCTATAATTTTCCTTTGGTGAATTCGGTTTATATATAACAAATATTACAGCCCCTAATAAGCTATCCAAGGCTAGGCACAGCCCTGGTATCCGTATGCCTATTTTTTGGCTTTGAAGGGAGTTTTTCAAAGTCAAAGGCATGTTTGTTTGGCTTGTCCTTACATCAAGCATGACCAGCAGACTTTCATAGTTCGCCTTGGTCACACTTTCTCTATAAACTATTTTTTGACATGCCCTTCAAACCATGTAGTTTACTGTATCTTGTGGCCATGTGGCTTGTAGTTCGTGTATAGGACCATTTGGATCCTCCAGGTCTGCTTTGGGCAAAATAGGTAAGAAGTGTTCCCTACAATATAGTGTTTCTAGGCATTTTTGTCATCATCATGGCAAAGATCTTAATGACTTCAAGGGGTTGTAAAGTTTTTTTTTTTTTTTTTTTTAAATAACAAACATGTTATACTTACCTTCACTGTGCAGCTCGTTCTGCACAGAGTGGCCCCGAACCTGCTCTTCTGGGGTCCCTCGGCGGCTGTTTCAGCTCCTCCCCGCAAGCATTTACCACCTTCATGCGAGCTCCCTCGCACGGTGGTGAGTGCTTGCGGGCGCGCTCCCGTGATACAGCCGGCGGCTATAGCCGCTCGCTGTATCACTCGGCCCCGCCCCCCGGCGCGCTGCGTCATCGGATGTGATTGACAGCAGCGCGAGCCAATGGCTGCGCTGCTTTCAATCCATCCACTGCAGCCAATCAGTGACCAGGCTGAGCTGCAATGAAGCTGACGAGGACGAGGAGCGAAGATTTGAGGCGTCAGGTAAGTAAAACGGGGGGCCTGGGGGCGGCGGTACTGTCAAAAGTTTTTTCACCTTAATGCATAGAATGCATTAAGGTGAAAAAATTTTTACCTTTACAACCCCTTTCAGTCTCCTGGCCATTGCATTCATTACCCAGTATCTCTCGGAAGGTGAAAGGTGCAAGAGGTTGTGTACCAGAGACGCATTCTGTATTTATACGCTGAACACTCTCTCCCAGGGTGATCTCAATTAGTAATTTGATGTTTTTATGATTTTATAGAGTTTCATAGAGTTTTTGGTCTTAGCTTTTGCATTGTCTTGAGTTTTTTATCTTTCCTCTTAAGTATAGAGATACATTTTTTTAATATAATTTTTATTAAATGTTTTCCTTTGCATGTCCTCTATATTTTTTAATATGCTTATGTGGGCTTGCATGTATTTATGTGCACAAATGTTTTACTCTTTTTACATGTGCATATTTTTAGTATTATCTTGGATATGTGAACGTGTAGACTTGTGTATGTGCACAGATATGTGCATGTGTGGAGTTGCACATTGGCTAGTACTTCTGCAGGATTGCCTGCACACACATATATATGTGTGTTTACATGCACGCATGCATGCACTTTTTTATCCTTTTTACTTTTGTATGTATGCATGTACAATTACACACGTGTATGTGCCCTTGCTGTTAGTTACACCATTTATCAATATGAGTTGTTATGCCATTTCAGTTTGTAATAATTTTCTATTGGAAAATTCCTATTCTTAAATAGTAATACTTTTTTTATATGTTTTTATTATTATTTCAAGTTTATTATTGCTCATTGTTTGGTTATTTCCTTTTTTCCTTTTTTAAAAAAAATATATACGAGGGTAGTCTGAAAAGTTTATGGCCCGACACAGAAGGAATGATCGCACAGACATGAAACTTTCCCACTGCACCAAGCTCCTCTTCCAGATGTACAGCACTAAAAATGGCATATGCATGCTTTACGGTTTTCATGCGCTCTTTGCAAACAGTTGCTAGCCCACCACCGTAGTCAAGTTAAAAATGGAAGAAGAAGGCATGAAGTTACCTTGAAATGCATCCTGGGCATGCTTTGGTTGATGATGTTACATAGGCGGCCAGAACTGTTGGATTTGGAGATGAGTGGGGCTCATCTGCAACCATACTTGATTCTGTTGGGAATCAAGGGTCCGGATGCTGCCTTTTCTTCCTTACCCATGCCCCTGGCCAGGGTGCTTGGATGATATCACAGCCACCTCACTCTCACCTTTCCAGCAGATTATCATGCTCCCCTGTAAGCGATGATTTTTTACCCTATGAGTAGGATACATTGTGTTTAAAAAAGCATTTTATTGATGGTACTACTATGGTGCTCCTCCTTGTACCTCTGCTTTGTTTACACAGAGGGAGTCTCCCCTACATAGCATGCAGCAGCAGACCTTAGTTTAGTACCAGTGACATATGTCTAGTTTTTGGGCTTCCCACTTGCATATAATCATTATCATTTCTTTGCATGTATATTAGTTTACGGTGTGCTTTGGCATATCGGAGTTGTTTTGCATATCTTACAGTATATATTCCAGGCAATTGTATGCTTTTACTCTATATATTTAGGTCTCGCTGAGTTGAGCACTGTGTGTCTGGCAGTGTTTTGTTTTTGGTTAGAAAACCTGTGCTAGTGCAGGAAGTAACTTCATCCTCCATGGCCCAGCTAAGCATTTATGTTTATTTGAACACCAGGTGAGAATAGTGCCAGAACATTGGAAAAAAGGGATTAGCAAAAATGAGACTTTTACATTTAGAGACTGTAAAGCTTTCCTGAAATCATGGTGAAAATCAGGAGATTTCTACGAAATGTCACTGTTTTAACAAAATGAATGGTATCAATGTGGAAGGCACAATTTGTGTTTCTTGGTGTTTTTTAAGTATTTCCTAATTGAAAAATGTGAACAGGTAGAACGGTAACCTCACTATCTCCACCTCATCCAATCAGAGAACACTTTGCATTCATTAAGACAATTATAAATGTTCTCTAAATGGTACCTGTGCCAAGATGGAAACCTCCTGTATTCCCTATGCCACTAGACATGAAACTCATTAGCTAGTGGAGATCACTGTAATAACGGTGCCTACCACACTGATTTCCAGCTTCCATGGGGATCCCACAGGCATTGCACATACATACTTACATTGGTCCAAGCTGAAACAATGTCACTTTGTAAAAACTGCCATACCTAAACTTCAGCTTTAAAGTTTTGTTTTTGGATTCATGGAATTATAATTTCTGCTTCTGCAAAATTGCAAATTTTGCACTAAAATAGTTTTTGTTGAAATCACTATGCTCATCGCTATGTCAGATCATGTCCAATTTAACTGTAATGTCTATGGGTAACCTTTAAAGTGTTAGTAAACCCTTTTTTATTATTTTTACCTACAGGTAAGCTTATAATAAAGCTTACCTGTAGGTAAAATGAGTATCTCTTAAATGTGCATCGTTTAGGAGATATTCTAGCTAGCAGCAGCCGGTGACGTCACCAACACATGCACTCTGAAGGAACAGCATAGAAGTGCCTTTCCTTCAGAGCTGGGTGCCACAGCAAAGACTCCTGTGAGTGGGACTGACGTAATCGCAGCTCCGCCAGTCAGAAGGCTGGAGTTTGTGAACCTGGAAGGAAGACCCGGTGTTGATGAAAGCCTCTACAGCATTGACAGTGCTGGAGGGCTTCGTTTTAAGGTCAGTATTTCATAATGCGTTTATATGTGTATGTATGCAATTATACATGTGCGTAAATTATGTCAGTGAGCTCCTCTCTGAATGCAGGATTGGGGCATTTTCTTTATGCTCTCGAACACTGCTCTAAAATACCAACCTAAACATCACAATGTGTGTGGACACTTTGGATAATAGAGCGGTGTTCAGAAGGATAAACACTTGAAAAAAGTCTCTAAAAGAGTTTTTTCTCACACTGATATATGGACCCTGACTGCCTATCTAGATTTGTCCCTAATGTCTCCCTGCTTTCTTTGTGGGGTTATAATGAATGAGGTACTCTTGTGCATATTTGGTGGTCTTGCCCCAAGGCCTCTCCCTTTTGGATACGTGCCTACAACATGCTTCGGTAGGTCCTACATTCTAATCTTATCCATAGCCCATGGGAAACCCTTCTACATAAACCTGTCCCACATCTGGATAGATATAAGAGAAAACCGGTGGGATTTGTGTTTGCAGCCTAGCAAACACTAGTTAGGCCCAGGAGGTAATTATCAATTAATTTTGCTGAGGTTAAACAAAGACTTTTGGGGACTATGATACATGGAGAGCAAACCTCTATACTCACTGACACCATGCTAAAGTTTTCAAAGGTGTGGAGCCCATCGCCGGACTATAATAGCAACATACACCTAGATTGCTCCCTCTTGTCGCTGTAATTTGTTATATTGCACCAATTAGGTACAGCTCTTGGTCAGGCCCCATGGGATTTCCCACACCCCTGCCTTTCCCTTCCTTCTGCTGTACTGTCACAAATTTCTCCCCCTCACACTCCCACTCTTTCTTTTCCCTCTCCCACCCTCCTACCCCTGTTCCCTGCTTATTTGTCTCCCCTATTTCCACAATACACTTGCCCGCAAACTCTCATTTATATTCCATATGATAACACTGGTTGGCCTTGTCAACAACTAATCCACTTTCTGCTCTCTGTTTAAGCCTTCATATAAACTTTTGTGAATCCTCAGGTTATGAGGCTTTCTCTGTTTTTAGGTTTGACATAATGTAAGTTCTTCCTCTCCCATGTATACCTCTATTAACTGCCATGATTGAACATCCACGTTTTGTATAATGCCCCGTACACACGGTCGGATTTTCCGATGGAAAATGTCCGATCGGAGCGTGTTGTCGGAAATTCCGACCGTGTGTGGGCTCCATCGGACATTTTCCATCGGATTTTCCGACACACAAAGTTGGAGAGCAGGAGATAAAATTTTCCGACAACAAAATCCGTTGTCGGAAATTCCGATCGTGTGTACACAAATCCGATGGACAAAGTGCCACGCATGCTCAGAATAAATAAAGAGATGAAAGCTATTGGCCACTGCCCCGTTTAAAGTCCCGACGTACGTGTTTTACGTCACCGCGTTTAGAACGATCGGATTTTCCGACAACTTTGTGCGACCGTGTGTAGACAAAACAAGTTTGAGCCAACATCCGTCAGAAAAAATCCTAGGATTTTGTTGTCGGAATGTCCGAACAAAGTCCGACCGTGTGTACGCCCTATTAGAGTTTACTGTATGCTGTCGTAGAAAAAAAATAATAAATTCTTTGTGAAATAAGAACGGTTTTTCTTGCCATGTGCATGAGGTCTAAATGCAAGCCTGTTACACCCCTATATCCTAACCTTTACACATATACAGCTAGTGTACACAGGCTTCAGGTGCATTAGATATTCAAATGCAAAAAAACTACCTGCAAAATAAAAAACTTAAAAGTATACTTCATCTAGTTTACTTTGTTATGTCTGTAGAGGCTTTTGAAGTATCAATTATGCCCTACTAGAAATAATTAAGTTTTCAAATGGCCATTTTGTTAGTGTAGGACTGTTTGCAGGTAACTGTACTGGCAGTTTTCCCAGGATTATTAAGTCTTTATATAGGTCCTGGAATTTGGAGGCATGGAGAGATCTTAGGTGGGAATGAGTCTCCAGCCTGGATCTACAGGTACTTTGGTCCTGAAAGGATTAATCCACCTGTGAGAGAAGGCTGAAAAGGGCAGGAACCAGCCAGCAGGTGTCCATGAGGTGTGGTGTGGAGCAGGACACACTTTTGAGAGAAGCTGTGTACTGTTTGGGCTACCAAGATGCTGCTGAACTGTGGTGACCTTTTCTTTGGACCCCTGGAGCAGGCGAGGACTTTAAACCCCATTATGAGACAAAGTTTTTGCTGGTGGTGAGCCGAAGTTTTACTTTATGCCAGAGGTTGATGGTTTGTTTTGTTTGGTTTCATGCTGAAATATAAGCTGTTTTCATTTACCTTTTGAAAAATAAAGACTGTTTGCTTTTACTAATTTGGCTGTCTGGGGATCCAGACTCCCTCAAATATCACAGTATGGAACATTCAAATAGACAAAACAATACATTACCATTCTTGATGAGGCATATTGGAAACATTATCACCCCATACAAGAATAAAAGAACATAATAGATAACAAATATTATTAACAAAGTTGATTATTTTGTTGTCCTGTTTTCATGCTCTGGTGAATTATTTACCTCATTTATTTAATAGCAAATGTTGCCATTACAAAGAATACACTGTAACCACAGCAATCCCTGTTAAATGAATGGAACTAATTAACAATGACAGTGTGGAAACTAGACCTTTTTTTTAATATCGATGGATCAGTAGTAGCTCCGTTCACATCCGCAAAATTCCACCTCGTGCAAATTGACTTAACTTGGGTTATATCCTGAACTTGCTGCATTGGTTTGTTAATTTTCACTTGCAACCATGAAATGGAGATAGTGAGGAGCAGTATGAGAAACCCTGAGATAAGCTAATGTATAATAATGCAGCAAGCTATTCCTAAATTAGAGTAAGTTGAAATAGCAATGTTGAAAGTTAAGTAAGCATGAGGTCTGGGAAACAGTAGAAGTGGACAAACCTGAAAGGCTAATCTGGACAGATATTGCAGTATATGGGGGGGGGGGAGCAGGATCCTTGCGCGCCTAGGTTTGAGAGGGGAGGGAAGGGCACAGTGTGACCAGAAGTGGTTACTATCAAACTGCTGCTGCCCTGATAATGCCCTACACCGGGCACAGGAAACTGTCAGGCAGAGGAATCTCTATGCGGCAGGAGAGTGTTAGTCCTGCTGCTCTGAGATGATGTCATTTCCAGGCCAGGAATAGCTCCAAGTGGAATGGAGGTAGACAGTTTAGCACATGAGTGCAGGAGCTGAGGATAAATGCAGCACTGTATAGACAAGTGGATAACCCTTGCGGATTGAGTGGGTTCAGTAACATTGCCAGGAAGGCAGGGGCTTAATTAGCACCACACTACTGCCCATTTCTGTATTAATGGACAGTGCATTGTTTATTGACACATTGCATTACTGGCCAGTGGCAGTGTTTATCAACCCCTTTATGCTATACCATGAAGGCGTTAATAATAACTGCCACTGACTGCCAATGGGGGGGGGGGGTTAAATACCACCAACACTAATCATAAATGCAGGGAAATTAAGGGATTACTAGTGAATGGGGGTTTATATAGCATAACACCACTGTCCAGCAATGTAAATATTATTATTGCAGTCACTGGCACCAATGATGGAGGCTAATATTGTGATTACTGACACCAACACTGGGATTATTATTACCTAAACTGGCATTAATGTGGGAAGTTATTATTGCATAAACAGGCACCAATGTGGGGGGTTATTACTGCACAAACTGGCACCAATGCTGAGCATTATTACTGTGTAAACTGGTAACAATACTGGAGGTAATCACAGCATGCACTGGCACCAATGCTAGGGGTTATTACTGCACAAACTGGTACCAATGTAGTGGTTATTCCTGGATAAATTGGCATCAATGTTGGGGGTTTTTACTGCGCAAACTGGTACCTATGCTGGGGGTTTTTACAGCATGCACTAGAACCAATGCAGTGGATTATTTCTGGCACCAATGCTGGGGGTTTTTAGTGCAGAAATTGTCACCAATGTGGGAAGGTTGTTACTACGGAAATTGGCACCGATAATATGTGGGTTATTATTGTGGAAACTGACACCAATCAAGGTTTTTTATGCTGCTACTAATACCAGTGCAGAGAGTTATTATTGCTTCCACTGGCATCAATGCTGGGGGTTACTATTGCTGCAACAGTGAGGCTTATTTTACTCCTGCTTTCTCTTCAGTGTGCCTTGTGGTTAAAAATACAACAGAAATGATATTTTACAGTGTATTATGCATCCGCACAAGTAAAACAGGATTAACAAAATTGTGGGAGCACTGGAACTACTAAAATAAATTATAAAAATAAAAATAATAAATATATTAAAACTATTAAAATGTGAGTAAATTCTGTGAGTAAACACAACCAGCGGGTTGAGTTTTTGGTTCCGTAGACTTCAATGGATCAAAAATGTGCATTGAAAAACACAAACTGCACTTGGAATATGCATCAACTGCAACCTGCAGAAATGTGAACCAGGCCCAAGTATCCTTAGCTGCTAGTGCCACCAGGTACCACAGTTCTTAGTGTAGCAAGGTCTTTAACATTTCCAGTCTAATGAGAACCTTTGAGGCAACAGACCGCTGACATCCTTCAGTATGTAGTGGGTTGTGAGGCATAGTGGGTGCAAAGATGGTGAAAGTCATTGGGCGCCAGACACTTCTTGGATGCAAAAGAGGTTTTATTTCCTTTAAAAGTCCTTTTTATATCTTAAAGGGAAAGAGGGTTAGGGCCAGGACACCCTTAAGTAGTCAGTTTCAATAGGCAGACACCGAGACTTCAATAGGAAGACAGCAGTACAGGGAAAGGTCCCAGCAAGGTGCCACTTCTGCACGTGCAGGTTTGCTGTCTCCTATGACAACAGTATTTAACAGTTCCTAATGCACAGTTCTCTCAGCTTCACTACAATGTCCACTTGTATCCCTTTAGCCCCTTGAGCTCCTAGTCTCTCACTGGACTCTCTTATTCACTGACTCTAAATCCCATGAGCTCCTCAAGGCTTTTGCGGTAGTATCTCCCTCAAGCGTCACCCAAGCGTCCTTGCTGGGTCCCTAGCTTGGCACTCCAGATACTCCTCAAGCTTCACCCCTGCTAACTGGCTTGGTCCCTGGCTTGACACACAAGGCTGCTCTGCAAACGTCACCTGGTTGGGTCCCTGACTAGATCAGCGCCTGAAATTTTCCCATTCTCCACCGCGCCCATTTGGTGAGAATGTTGCTCCAGTACTTGCTTCAGTTACTCTCTGTGGTCCCTGGCAAAGGTTGTTGGCCCCTTAGTGGCGACAGCTTCCCTCCTACTTGAAAAAGTCACGTGACTGTGATGCAACGTGTGGGAGGAGCCAAGGACGCTCTGTGCAGATCAGCAGTATCACACAGTGTACTGCAGTGAATCTGCTCCTGTCTAAGGCGGCTGACTGCTATAGTAAAACCTGCATATGCCTTATCATTATAAGGCATACGTGAGTGGATTGAAGTTTGCCTGTGTACCTTGGTATCCTAACTATTGCACAATGATTGTTTTTTTCTCTTATCTGCCTGTCAAATGAGATCTGTTTATGATTCTCACATTGGTTGTGAACAGAAGCAAAAGAAACATTGTTACTATAAATGTCAATGAGCACCTTAATTAAAGCAAGTGTTTTTAAACAGCTTTGCTAGTGTTACCGGATCAAAGCTCTATACCAATCGGATTATACACTTGTATAATTGAACCTTCTGAATACATCCCTATATATTTGTTTTTATGTTGATTTTTTATGTGGATTTTTTTTTTTTTTTTTTTACACATTTGGTGGCACTAATAATTTTACACTTTTTTGATTGCTGGATTTTTTAGGAATTTTACTCACCGCTGGATTTATTTGAGTATTTATATTTATTTATATTTATTCATATATACTCATTTTTATGCACATTGTGAAGCGCTTCAAATATCATTATTTATTCCCTTCTACTTCCGACCACGACAGGTTCTCCAACTGGCAGAACTGTCACTTTTGGTTGGACTGCAAGCCGCAGTCCCAACCCTGTGCTGCCCTCTTACTTCTGCATAGGCCCTCACACAGCCTGGCAGCCAGATGCCCCAGGATAGGCCCAATCTCCGGCCTAGCAGCCCGGGGCAGATGACACACTTTCACCCAGATGGCAGTCCTGGTGGCACAGAACATAGATCACCTGACTCCACCCGAATGTATAGGTTCTCCCAGCAGGCTAAGGAATTCAAGAAAACACCGGCGCATCTACTGTAGCTACTCCTAACAAGGAATTTGGTGAGGAGCTCCCTGACTAAACCCCAGGGCGCTACATCAGTATCCCCTGTGGGGAATTTAAAATAAGTGGCTCATACCCAGTACACACAATGAGAATATCGGATGGAAAAAAAAACGCATTCAGAGTGATCAGACGCATTTCAGACGTTTGCTCACCTCCTAGATATAAACCTTGGTTGGTGATTTTAGCTTGGCTGCAGCCTGAAATTAGTTATAACTGGTAATAAGGTAATTGGCACCTTACTGAAAATGTTTATGTCGTTATAATGCTTTTAATGAAAATGTATTTATTACTTTTCTACAATCAAATTTTAAAGAGTTCATAAAAACACAAGCTTTTTACATTTCATTTTAAATGATTACATATTTAATTGTGGCTACTTCAATCTTTTAGTATTGGTATCTGAAAACTGTATATAGTCAATGCATGTTAAGCCCTTTTCTCACATAAAACAAAATTATTTTCCATCTCTTTTTATAACAATATATTGATCATTTAAATATTCTACAGTACAGTGATCAATAGCAAGAACAAAACTGTGTGGTCTCTGAGTTCCTCCGCATTTACAGTGCATGATAAATAAGAGAGTATCAAAATGCACACGGTATGCTAAAAATAATTATATTGTCAGTGTAATAAATGGTAGCCAAATGTGACTTTTAAAATTGATAAAAAAATAAGTCTTGTAAGCTGTGCCTGCATCTAAACTATGTACCAAACCACTTAAACTGTAACTACAGAAGTTCAGCTTGTTAGCAGGGCCCTGGTTCGCCATCAGCACCAGTCATGATGGCTGAGGGCTCTTCCCATCATTCTCCTGCAGCAGGATCGCACATCAGTGACTTGGGGGAGCTTCACCATTTTGGTCACTCACATTCTCCTGGCCCAAGGCCCACCTCTAGAAATGAAGGAATGTCCACACTTTCAGCCTTTTTAACCTTTCACTGTAGTAGCAACAGGGTGTACAGTTCACTTCCAACTCACAAATTTACCTCCACCTCTTTGTACCCAACATCAGTAACATTAAACAGCTCAATTTCAGCTTGAAACAGGGAGGCTGACCAGTACTTCCAGTACCCTCAATGTAGGTCACCCTAGATGGCTTCTTCCTCAGGGCCTATACTGGGACCTATCCCAAAGGGTTCACATCTGTAGGCTGCAAGCTTACATTGTAGCATGCTAAAGGCAACCTCTTTGCATCAACCTCTGCCCCAAGCTCTTCTGACTCTAGATTATAAGGGACTAGGATAGCCCAATCCAAAGTATCCACACACTAGAGGGATTTCCCTAAAAGGGGTACAAACCTCTGCTTATAAGCAGGGGCAGCTGCTCACGGGCCTACAAGAAAATGATTCCCAAACAGTGCTGGCATATGGTCATCCAGTTCCCAGGGGAAGATGCCAAACTGCACCCCCCCCAAATGGAGTAGGGGTGGGGCTAATACCACTGCTCACAGCACTGAGAAGAAACATATTTAATGGTTGTGGCATGCACTAAAATAATGGCAATAGTTGTGGCACACCAAAGCGAACCGATGACTTTAATAGCAGTGCATATTCTGTCCAGTAGAAAAATATAGCAGGCAGTGGTGAAGGTAGAAATGCCGCTGTGTCTGTGGTGTCACTGGAAAGAAAAAATGTCCCTGTGTTAGTGGTGTCATGGGAAGGAAAAAAGTTCCCATGTCAGTGGTGTCACTGGAACTTAAAATAGCCCCCACATCGGTGGTGTCACTGACATGGTGTGCCCTTCTGTTAATGGTGTAATGAGAAGGAAAAATGTCCCTGTGTTGTTGGTGTCACTGGAAGGAAAAATGTCCCTGGTTGGTGGTATCACTGCAAGAAAAAAATGTCCTTGTGTTTGTGTTAGTTTGGCCCAAACCTTAGCTTATCTGCATTCCTGTTCTTGGTTATTGATTCAGGGTCAGCATTATAGCAAGGCAACTAGCATTTTCAGAATTAGAAATCAATGACGACATAATTGTAAAGTCAATATTTTTGTTATTTAAAATTAAAAAATGTTATACTTGCCTGCTCTGTGCAATGATATTACACAGAGATGTATCTTACCTTCTCTTCTGGAGTTCCTGCTTACAAGATTTGACTGACAGCAGCAGAGGCCAATGGCTCCCATTGCTGCCTAAGTCTCTCGTGAAACCAGGAAAAATGGAGGGAAGAACTGCAGCCGGACACAGCTCTGGATCAATAGAGCACTCAGGTAAGTGTTTGAGGTAGAGGGGAAACTGCTAGTGGAAGGTTTTTTTTTTCTTAACTTAATGCATAGAACGCATTAAGATAAAACAAAAAAAAAAACCTTTTGACTTTGTGTCATTTTTTCCACAAATAGAGCTTTCTTTTGGTGGTATTTGATCACCACTAAGTTTTTTTATTTTTTGCGCTATAAACAAAAAAAGACAGACAATTAAAAAAAAAAAACACAACATTTTTTTTTAAAACACATCCAATAAAAAAGTTGAAAAAAATCTAATTTCTTTATAAACTTAGGCCAATACAGCCAATACAGTAAGGGCAAAAAGCATTTGTTCGTTTGCCAACTGGCAAAGAAATTACCAGTCTATAATTTTAATGATAGGTTTATTTTAAAAATGAGAGACAGAATAACAACAAAAATGTACAGAAAAACCCATTTCAAAAAATTTATAAATTGATTTACATTTTAATGAGTGAAATAAGTATTTTACCCCTTCGTTTACACAAAGGAACACAAAATCCATCCCTTCCCCCCTGCCAGAATGGAGATCTGCTTTGTTTACATAGGCAGAGCTCCGTTCTGAGCCACTGCTAGATGATCGTCAGGTGCTGGGCGGGTGCCGGGCACTTGATCTGCGGATCACCGGTGACACACAGTAGAAGCGACCCACTGGGGGCGCATGCGCACCCCTGCAAGCGGAAGTGCAGGATCACGTATATATACATGATCCTGTGCAGAGCTGCTACCCTGTAGCAGTATAACTGCTAGAGGGTGGTCAGCAAGTTTATTAGTCCTCTAAGGAAATATTTCTCAGACTCTTTTAGGCTCTCTAGTGATGAGATATCTGTGCTCAGGTTCTCAGGTTTACCCACCTGTGGGGGGAACTGAGAAGGTCACACGCTCCTTGCTGTATTGTTTATTTATTTTATAATTGGAAACTATGGAGAAATAAGCCCTTCCATTCCCAAAAGAAGCAAACCAGTTGTGACCCAGCTCACCAGATTCCACTTATACCTTAAGTACCACTTTGGTGGACACCATCGATGCAGGGACATTTTTTCCTCCCTGTGACATCACTTACACACGAGGCAGTCCTTCACATCAGCCTTCCCTCTTTGCATCAGAGCCCCCCCCAGCAGTATCCATTACATCACAGTCACCCCCTTTACATCAGTATCTCTACATTACATCAGAGTCAGCCCCTTCACATCAGAGTTCCATCTTCATATTGGAATATTGGAGTCCCCTCAATCAAATCAAAGAACTCCCATCAAATCAGAGTTTGCCCCTTCACATCAGAGTCCTCCCTTTCACACCAGAGTCCCTTTGTCCCGTGGAAAGAAATAATGCAGTTTGGCAGATAGGGGCTGGGCAGCATGCCAACTCTGCATTGATGTCACTAGTTCTGCAGGGGCATGAATGCTATCGGGGGGGGTATAGCCCACCCCAGCACCCCACTAGATCTGGCCTTTTCTCAGAGTATGCGATATGGTGAAAAATGATAGTTTAAAAGAAAAACTCCTTTTACTTTTAAACTATCATAAGGGCACTGCATGTATACAGTAGGTAAAGCAAATTGCTTGCCAAATTAAATATTAAATATTAAAAGTGGATTTTGAGTTAAAAACGGTATACTGCTGAATAACCTGCTAACATTGGGGTTAATGTGGAATGCTGTATAAAAATACATCACATTAGGGAAAAAGAGTTTGATTTGATATAATGTAATATGGTGTGTGAGAAAAACATGTACAAAATAAATTCATAGCCATTTACATGCTCTCCAACAGGCTACAGATAACAAAGCCTTTGTCTCAATGTTAACACTGCAGATTAGGTCAAATTTTTACCCCTCTGAGCTCTTTTCCTGTAAATGACGAGTTTTGATGTGAAACAAGCAACATGTCAAAGCAAGTTGAAAGATGTAGGCATTTTATGTCATGTCACAATGACAGCCTGGTGAATATTTGGCCCATTAGGGGCTTATTAGTGAATAAATGACCAGATGGTTCAGTGATGCACAGAGATGGACAGAACTGGATGCTTCTAATCAGCACTGTCTGTCTGCTTTCAATGTCAAATCACATGACACTGTAACCAATGGATACTGAATAAAACTTACCATTAGCAAGTCAATTTAGTATCTATGTGGTGTAAACATACTTAAAACAGCAACTTACAGCAGCCTGTTGAGAGGCGAAAAAATGCTCTTGAAGATTCTAACAAGACTGTCCTTCGCTGATAATATAACAGTATTAATTGGCCGGATAAGAATAACATCAACTTTGCTGCAAGACAACTAAGCTTCACTTGCAGTGAAAATATATTTCAGTTAATTTCAGTGAAAGTTGTAAGGACTTGTAACTGTTTCCACTGATCAGTAGTAAATACTCCATGATTATTAGCATGCATTATAAAATAACTCCATGCAAATATACAAAAACATCCTTTAGTTGATGAACGTAGTTTTAGATGTCATTAAGTCACTTTTCAAGTCAGTGAGTGTAAATAACTTAAATCTGGCTTTCAACTGACACACTCCACCTAAGGCCCCATTCACACAGCGTCTGAGGCCATGGGCCATATTTTTATGCATCTTGGGCCTAGGGTTGCCACCTGTACAGGAATGACCCAGACAGTATGGGTTTTGACACTTGTACCCGGGTTTCTGTCCTCCTGAAACCCAGACACAGCATACCTCCAGTCTCAACTGTCAGGTATCTGTCCTGGGGATGGACTGGACTGAAGCCAGTGTCGGAACTCAGCGGGAGGTATCCTTGAATGCAGTGATAATTCTTGCCAGATTCCACTGCTGTGCACTCTCTCCCTCTGCCTTCTCACCACGGGATGCCTGCCGTCCCCTCCACCTCCCCCCTGCCAGCCTGTAAATCCTCTCATTGGTTGCTAGGATTGCCAGTGTCCTAGCAACCAGTGACGCTTTTGTCACACACATGGGATTTTCTTAGAGCCCCCCCACCTTCCAGCTCCAGCCAGTTTCCGCACACTCTTGCAGCGGCTCCAGTGACAGCCATTCCTAAACTCCTCAAGGAGTGGCAGCCAACATTAAAGGAGTGTCCCCACAGATAAATAATATACAAAAATAAAAATGCAAGTGCAAAAAAGACATAAACTTCTTAATTCTATTAATCAAAAATACATGTGCAACCAAAAAAAGTTCATAGGTAGTTAGTAGATAGTAGATGTGTAGCAATCAGGTGCAAAGAAAGAAACATCAATTCTTATAATGTGTAGTTAACAACTGCTTCGTCCATCTGTGATTCATTAATAGTGTGCCCCAGCCTCTCACCTCCATTGAAGACCTCAATGGGTCTAGTAACGCTTCTGATAATTGAGATCTTTAATGGAAGTTTCCCTTCCACTCTTCTCCTTAGGACACCAGACCAGGCAAAGTTGGGGATAAAAATATATACAGTGTTCTCCCGCTGTGCAAATATGCCCTCCTTACTTTCATCCACTCTCCTCTATTTAAGACTCATAAGAAAAGGAGATCTTCATAGTGCAGTAATTCAATATAATATATTTATTTAAAGCAGCAAACCCACATTTAAAATCAGAACAATCAGCTTCAGTATATTCAAAGACTTCCGATCTTGGCCGAGATCGGAAGTGGCGTAACCCAGCTCCTCTCAACACGTTGTATCGCTATTCATGTGACTTTATCAAGGGCCCTTGATAAAGTCACTTGATTAGTGATGCATCGCGTCGGGAGGAGTGAGTGACTTTTGGTCGCAAATATACTGAAGTTGATTGTTCCTATTTTAAATGTGAGTTTGAGGATGTATTTGCACACTGTATATATTTCTATTCCCAACTTTGCCTGGTCTGGTGCTCTAAGGAGAAGAGTGGAATGGAAACTGCCATTAAAGATCTCAATTATCAGAAGCGTTATTAGACCCGTTATTAGACCCGTCGGGGTCTTCATTGGAGGTGAGAGGCTGGGGCACACTATTGGTGGATCACAGAAGGTGGAAGCAGTGAACTACACGTTATAAGAAGTGATGTTGCTTTCTTTGCTCCTGATTGCTACACATCTACTATCAACTACCTATAAACTTATTTTGATTGCACATGTAAATTTGATTAATGGAATAAAGAAGTTTATGTCTTTTTTACACTTGCACATTCTCTGCAGTTTTAAATTTGATCACTGAATAGAATTTATTATGGATTTGTTGATTTGATCATCATTTGTTCATTAGCATGTATTTGAGTTAGTGCCACATTTATTTTTGTACCTTCATAAGGTATAGATATCACAGTAGAAGGCATGGAGGTGGGTCTCTCTGTCTCTAAGGGTGGGGGGGCACTGATATAATGGGACTCTGAGCTGATGGGGGGGTCTCTAAGGTGAGAGGTGCTAATATAAAGGGACTTTAATCTAAAGGGGGCTCTGTAAGGTGGGGTGCTGATATAAGGTGCCTCTGAACTAAGGATGGTCTCTAATGCGGGATTCTGACTGCTGGTATAATTCTGACCAACCATTAGATCAGCAGTCAGCACCCTCTATTAGAGACCACCATTATATCAGAGTCACCTTATATCAGCACCCCCCCCCCCTTACAAACGCCATTCGACTAGAGTCCCATTATAATAGCCCCCCTTAGAGACCCCCCATTAGATTAGAGTCCACTTATATCAGCGAACCCTCCTTAGAGACCAACGCTTGGTCTCTAAGGGTGGTTTGCTGATATAAGGAGACTCTGATCTAAAAAAATAATAATAATGAAAAACCCGCTGTTGGGTTGCTGTTAGTATTATCATGTGTTCCTACACATCAAAAAAATAAAAAAAATAAAAAATGCAGTGCTACCTCCCAGGCAACCACACTATAGCTGAATGACTATACAAAGCAGGCAGGAAGTAGGAAAGGAAAGGAGTCTACGGAACCATAGGTAGTGGAGGAACAATGATGAGTGAGGATCCCCAGTAGTCATGGAGTGAAGCTTCCTTTTAAGGTTGAAGTCCGTTTGATAGTGTCATTAGGCCCTCTATTATCTGACCATATAATATTTCTACTCCATTGCTTTCTTATGGTACGTTTGCTGTTTAATTCAAAACTAGACCTTCTATGTTCGTTAAAAAAGCCTTATGTTTTAATCAACTTCCCCAGCATAGCAAACAAACAGTAGTTCATTTCACTAAACCAGTACAACGTGATGGTCGTGCATATGTAGAGCTGTCACTAGCCTTTGAAAGACAGGCATTGTGAGCCATGTCTTTATTGACCTTTCATTGATGGTGATCAATACATTGGATGCCGTCAATTATTTTCTTAATCCTCCAAAACAATCTATGTCAGTTGTCAGTGTCTAGTAAACCATTTATGTCACTCTCTTAAGATCTATTTTTATATATTAAACTACTAACAAACAATTTTCAAAAATATAAATAGCATTTTGAAGGATAGCACATATGCAATAATGTATGTAATATTTCATGAACCTTTAATTAATATATATATATATATATATATATATATATATATATATATATATACAGTATCTCACAAAAGTGAGTACGCCCCTCACATTTTTATAAATATTTTATTGTATCTTTTCATGTGACAACACTGAAGAAATTACACTTTGCTACAATGTAAAGTAGTGAGTGTACAGCTTGTATAACAGTGAAAATTTGCTGTCTCCTCAAAATAACTCAACACAGCCATTGATGAATAAACCGCTGGCAACAAACTGAGTACACCCCTAAGTGAAAATGGCCAAATTGGGCCCAATTAGCCATTTTCCCTTCCCGGTGTCAAGTGACCCGTTAGTGTTACAAGGTCTCAGGCAGGGGCATTGCTAGGTCTGCAACAGATCTGAGGCTAGAGCCCATAGCAGCGGTCACCAACCTTTTTGCAGGCCGGGGGGGGGGGGGGGGGCCACGCCGATGTCACTTGCCACGTCACCTGCCACCATTTGCAGATTGTCACTTGCCACCATTTGCAGATTGTCACTTGCCACGACACTTTCTACCATTTGCAGATTGTCACTTTCTACCATTTGCAGATTGTCACTTGCCACGTCACCTGCCACCATTTGCAGACTACTTGCCACGTCACCTGCCACTAGATTCAGGTTGTCATTTGCCATGCCAGCCAGTGCCACCAAAAGTGCATTGTCATTAAGTTGGTGGCAGGCTGGCAGCACTGGTCCATTTAGTGAGGGTAGGAGAGCGCAGATGTGGGGTGGGCAGTGAGAGATGATGTAATCTCTCTGCTCCCCGCTGCACCTCCGACATTTAAGAGGCCCACGCTGTGAGGGCAGAAGAGCATGTGTGTGTGGTAGGCAGTGAGAGATGATGTCATCTCTCTGCTCCCTGCCGCACATCTCTCCCACATTGACGTGGCCCAGCTGTGAGGGCGGAAGAGTGGTGACGTGCGGGGGGAGAGAGATGATGTCATCTCTGCTCGTCCGCCCGCTCATCTCTCTTCTCCACCTCTAATGCCGCCCGCCGCAGCCGCAGACGCGACCCCCTGGTTAGGCAGGCATGCAAGAGACTCTGGGCTCCAGATTTGGGGCTCCAGCCCCGATAGTCACCCCCTGGCGACACCTATGGTCTCAGGTGTGAATGGAGAGCAGGTGTGTTACATTTGGTGTTATCGCTCCTACTCTCTCATACTGGGCACTGGAAGTTCAACATGGCACCTCATGGCAAAGAACTTTCTGAGGATCTGAAAAAAAAACTGCTGCTCTACATAAAGATGGCCTAGGCTATAAAAAGACTGTCAAGACCCTGAAACTGAGCTGCAGCATGGTGGCCAAGACCATACAGTAGTTTAACAGGACATGTTCCACTCAGAATAGGCCTCACCATGGTTGACCAAAGAAGTTGAATGCATGTTCTCAGCGTCATATCCAGAGGTTGTCTTAGGGACAACCTCTGGATATGACTGCCACATGGATTAAGGATACGGATTACTGGAACCGAGTCCTGTTGTCTGATGAGACCAAGATAAACTTATTTGGTTCAGATGGTGTCAAGCGTGTGTGGCGTCAACCAGGTGAGAAGTACAAAGACAAGTGTGTCTTGCCTACAGTCAAGCATGGTGGTGGGAGTGTCATGGTCTGGGGCTCCATGAGTGCTGCGGCACTGGGGAGCTACAGTTCATTGAAGGAACCATGAATGCCACCATGTGCTGTGACACACTGAAGCAGAGCATGATCCCCTCCCTTCGGAGACTGAGTCATAGGGCAGAAGTCCAACATGATAACGGCTCCAAACACAACTCCAAGATGACCACTTCCTGGCTAAAGAAGCTGAGGGTAAAGGTGATGGACTGGCCAAGCATGTCTCCAGAGCTAAACCCTATTGAGCATCTGTGGGGCATCCTCAAATGGAAGGTGGAAAAGTACAAGGTCTCTAATATCCACCAGCTCCGTGAAGTCGTCATGGAGGAGTGGAAGAGGACTCCAGTGGCAAGCTCTGGTGAACTCCATGTCCAGGAGGGTTAAGGCAGTGCTGGAAGATAATGATGGCCACACAAAATATTGACACTTTGGGCCCAATTTGGACATTTTCACATAGGGGTGTACTCACTTTTGTTGCCAGCGATTTAGACATTAATGGCTGTGTGTTAAGTTATTTTGAGGGGACAACAAATTTACACTGTTATACAAGCTGTACACTCACTACGTTACATTGTAGCAAAGTGTAATTTCTTCAGTGTTTTCACATTAAAAGATATAATAAAATATTTACAAAAATGTGAGGGGTGTACTCACTTTTGTGAGATACTGTGTATATATATTGCCATATAGTTTTGTATGTTACTGCCAGTTTAACGCCATATAGTTCTGTGTGCATTACTGCCAGTTTAACGCCATATAGTTTTGTGTGCGTTACTGCCAGTTTAACGCCATATAGTTCTGTGTGCATTACTGCCAGGTTAATGCCATATAGTTCTGTGTGCGATACTGCCAGTTTAACTCCATAAAGTTTTGTGCTTTACTGCCAGTTTAACGCAGTTTACTTCTGTGTGAGTTACTGCTAGTTTAACGCTATATAGTTTTGTGTCTGTTACTGCCAGTTTAACACCATATAGTTTTGTGCATTACTCCCAGTTTAACGCCATATAGTACTGTGTGCACTACTGCCAGTTTAAAACCATTTACTTCTGTGTGCGTTACTGCCAGTTTAATGCCATATAGTTCTGTGCTTCACTGTATGTTTGGCGCATTATATTGCAGTATATTATAGTGTATCTGTAGAGTGTGTCTGTGTAGTGTGAGTACTCAAATTAAAGTGCACCAAACACCTCTTTACATTCATTAAAGTGCATCTACGTACAGATTTCAACTTCTTCTTTAAATTTGCTTATAAGCACCGCCCCCTCCCTGCCCATAAAGGACTGGGAGGACAACAAGGAGAGGCAGACGTTCCCTTGGCATTGTAAGGTGGCCAGCAACAAATGTGTCCACGGGCAAAGGTGGACGTGGTGGTCAGTCCTCAGGCAGGGCATCATTTCATCTGTTTAGTGAGTTTGCCCATACTATCCAGCCACAGCATGCTGAGGAGGTGGTGGACTGGCTTACTAAACCTTCCTCATCCTCCTCATCCTCTGTTACGCAAGCAGAAACAAGTGTGCAGTCAACTGCAGTTGCCAGAGTGGATAAACCTGCCTCCTTGTCCACATCTATTCCTGCCATAGCCCCAACATCAGCCATTGAGGAGTCAGCTGAGTTATTTGACCACAGCGTCAGCCACTTTCTCCTTGATGATGCCCAGCCATTACTGGATTACTGGAGATTGAGGATGACAGGAACATGAGCCTAGAGAGAGGGAGGAACACTGGTAGACAAATTGGCATTCATGTTCGCCAAGCTGCAGCATATTGCCGAGTTGTCTCCAGTAGTAATGATGAAGATGGAGGAGATGGAGATTATGGTGATAATGATGATGATAAGGTCACTGATGCGACTTGTGTGCCAGATAGAGCAGAGGAGGAAACTGAAGGTGAGGCGGCACAGCCCCAAGGAGGCCGACATCAAGAAAGAGTAAAGAGCAGCCAGCCTATTCCATCACATTCTGCAGCTGTTATCTCCCGGCCCACTCCCCAAAGCTCAGCTGTCTGGGCCTTTTTCAGCACATCTGCAGCAGTTTCACTGTTGCTATCTGCAAACTGTGTCTCAGGCACATCAAACGTGGCAAAAACACCAACCATTTGGCTACCACATGCTTAACAAGGCATTTAACGTCCAACCACCCATTGGCAAGAGCACCTAAAAGCCACACAAAAGGGGCACAAATCTGTCCCTCCTCCTCCTCCTTCTCTTCCTTACCCACTTCAGTCTGCCCCTGTTATACCGAGTTATTACCTCTCAGCAGCCTCCACTGACAGGGATGATGGTATAGCACAGGGTGTCCCAGGTCCTAGCAGTACATCTGCCAGCAGCACACCACCAGCTGTAGACTATAGCTGGCAAATTTCTCTGCCCGATCTGTTGCAGCGGGAAAAAAAATACAGTCCCTGCCACCCACATGCCCAACGTCTAAATTCAAGCTTGTCAAAGCTGTTGGCTCTCCAACTTCTGTCTTTCAGCCTGGTAAATTCTGCCCCCTTCCATGAATTTGCACAATGCGCTGTACCACAATGGCCGGTTCCCAGGCCGCTCCATCTCTCTACCATCACGTGGAAGGGAATGTTCTGGCATAGTTGGGCAATGCAGTCAGCCGTAAAATCCAGCTTACTGCTGACACGTGGTCCAGAAAGCATGGGCAGGGACGATATTTTTCATTCACAGCACACTGGGTAACGCTGCTTGCAACTCAAAAGGATGCAGGACAGGGCTTGGTGCTGCAGCTTGTTATGCCCCCACGTTTCCATACAGCTGGAAATGATGATGCCAGACCTGTGAGCTCTACCCCTTCTTCCTCCTCTGCCACTTCCATGTCCTCTTCTGCAAAATTGTCCTATGAACATCAGGTATCCCCTAAGCGTTCAAAGGGCTATTCCCAGAGTCAGGCTAAAAGGTGCTATGCAGTGCTTCAGCTGGTGTGTTTAGGGGACAGGATCCACACTGGAGCAGAGATTCTTGCAGCTCTGCAGGGACAGGCTCAGAGGTGGTTCACACCACGCCAGCTGGAGCCAGGAATGGTGGTGTGCGATAATGGCTCAAACCTCCTGTCCACCCTTAGACAGGGAAAGTTGACACATGTGCCATGCCTGGCACATGTCCTCAATTTGGTGGTGCAGCATTTCCAAAATACGTACCCAGGGTTGCAAGATGTGCTAAAGCTAGCCAGAAGAGTCTGTATCCATTTCAGGCGGTCATACAAAGCCAGTGCTTGGTTGGCTGAAATTCAGCAGGAAATCCACCTGCCCGTAAACTGCCTAATTTGTGACATGCCCACCAGGTGGAACTCAACTTTGTCAATGCTGCAGCAGCTATACATGCAACAGAGGGCCGTCAACTAGTATCTGTGCGAATACGACGTGACAACAGGCTCAAGCTGCCTCTGCTTTTTTTCCCCACGCCAATGGCTGATCATTAAGGATGCATGCACTGTATTGTCACCATTTGAGGAGGCCACAAAGATGGTGAGCCGTGACAATGCATGCAACAGTGACACAATCCCTGTTGTGTTCCTGCTGGAGCAGACTCTGCCTGGTATTATGGACAGGGCACTGGAGGCAGAGCAGCAGGAGGAAGGCCCACTTTATCCAGGCACCATTATTCCTATGTCACAGAACACACAGGAGGAGAGAGGGGAGGAGGATGAGGAGGATTCTGGCACTTTCATAGGCTTCAAAGAAGAGGAAGACATGTGTCAATCTGTAAGCCATGGCTTTCCATCCCCAGGACCATTGGGAATAGTACGTGGCTGCGAGGAGGAAGTTCCATAGAATGTATATAAAAAATCTCTAATCGTGTTCCCAGTGCACTACATTGTGGCCTCATCGTACACACTGGCTCTCCAGCTGTTGCTGAGCAAAATAAAGGCAGCTTGAAAGGGTAAATTTCATTTTTTTTTGGCTTTATGAATGCAATTATTGCTGCAGCAGATTCTAGACATGGTACAGATCTGCCACTTTACAGATAGACTGATGCCGCGTACACACAAGCGGATTTCTTGTTGGAAAAAGATATGACGGCTTTTCCGACGGGATTCCGCTCAAGTTTGCCTTGCATACACATGGTCACACAAAAGTTTGCTGAAATTACGCCCGTCAAGAATGCGGTGACGTACAACACTATGGTGAGCCGAGAAAATGAAGCTCAATGCTTCCGAGCATGCGTCGAATTGTTTCCGAGCATGCGTAGGGATTTTGCCACAGACGATCACATTTTCGGATAGGAACTTTTCCCGACCGAAAAATTGAGAGCATGCTCTCAATCTTTCGCTGGCTGGAGTTCCGCCAGCAAAAGACCGATGGAACATACACACGTTCACATTTTCCAACGAAAAAAAATCTCATCGGTCTTTTGCGGGCTGAAATTCCGATAGTGTGTACGCGTCATAAGGGGACCCCCCAGGCACTATATTGGAAGGTATTTTTCATTTTTATGCTTTCACTTTAAAAATCAAAAAATCACTGCTCATTTAAAAATTACGTTTTTCACAAACTTTTTTTTTCATTGATACATGTCCCCCCAGGGCAGGCCCCGGACCCCTATAACCATCGTATGCCCAATTACTTGCATATAAGCCTTCAAAATGGGCACTTTTGATTTTTGATGTTCGGGTCCCATTGACTTAAATGGGGTTCGATATTCGGGTCCCAACTTTCACGGTGTTCAAAAGTTCTGGTGCGAACTGAACAGGGGTCCATTTGGCCCATCCCTATTAACCATAACCAGTTATACCAAGCAGGTGCTAATTATCATCAACTTCATGTGTAGGCTGAAATACAGTCATTAACTGAGACAGAAACAGCTGTGAAGGAGACTTAAGACCTAATGCACAGCTGCTTCTAGGGAGTCGTTTTTTTTTTTTTTTTCCTGCCTCTAAATGCTTGATGGTACTAAAAGCTGCTAGAACTTGCTAAAAGCTGCTAAATAAGCATTAATTACTTTCAATGGCCAGAATAAATTATTTATTTTGATCAATTAAATTGCTTTACACCCAAGAGCTTGATGCCTGTAAAAAAGGTAAAAAACGTCCTGTGTGCAGGGGGCCTAAAGCTGAATAAGGAACAGCCAAACTTTGCTACTGAGGTGAGGTTGAGGAAGACAGTTTCATGTCACAGGTCATACACCATGGCAAGTACCGTATTTATTAGCGTATAACATGCACCCTCATTTTAAGAGAGACGTTTCAGGAAAAAAACTTTCCACAGACCCCTTTACATTCCAAAGCCCTCCCTGCACATTTCACAGACTCCTTTACATTCCAAAGCCCCCCCCTGCACATTACACAGACCCCTTTACAGTACACAGACACCCCTTTACATTACACAGACCCCTGCAATTACACTATGCAGACCCCCCGCACATTGCACAACCCCTTTACATTGCACAGCCCCCCTGCTCTCACAGGAGACCCCAAGTCTCCTGGGACAGCACTGCCAGCATACTCTAAAGTTTAAAAAAAATCAGTGCCAGTCCCTTCTCTTAGATTCTTTCTACACTGTGTTACTGTCATTGTAAACCAAAGCCTGAAATACCTCATTAGCTCCATTCTTTTCGGCTGGTCACATGATCGATCTCTTCTGATATTTCATGTGACCGCTCTCCTCTGATGTTTCACGTGACCACTCTCTTCCTCCAATCTAAAGCTACACTCAGAGGAGGAGCGGAAGGAGGAGAGCAGCCGGAAAGAATGGCGAAAATGCGGTATTTGCAGGCTTCAGTTTACTATGACACTTACACAGTCTACAAAGGATCTATGTGAAGGGGCTGGCAGTGATTTTTTTTATCTTTAGAATATGCCGGCGGGCTGTCCCAGTGCCAGGAGAGGTGGGGCGACTGGCATGACACCCTACCAATGTGTGGTACCCAGGGTGGACTGCCCAATTCCCACCCCCCCCATGGGAAAAAAAGAAATATCTGCGTATAACACGCAGGCACTGTTTGTCCTCTGTTTTCTGGGGGAAAAAGTGATTGTTATACGATGATAAATACGGTAGTTATACCGCATCAGCAAGCTCTCTCCCAGGCAAATATTTCAAAGCAGACTGTGGTTTCAAGATGTGCTATTCAAGCTGCCTTTAAGAAGCACAAAGAAACAGGCAACGTTGAGGACTGTAGACATAGTGATCGGCCAAGAAAATGTAATGCAGTAAATGAACACACATGACACATCACTTCCCTTTAATATCAGAATAAGTCCAGCAGTGCCATCAACACAAACCTGGGGGAAACCACTAGGCACCAGGTACACCCATCTGGAGAAGTCTGGCCAGAAGTGGTCTTCATAATAGAATTGCGGCCAAAAAACCATACCTCTGATGTGGAGACAAGGCTAAGAGATCTTAATTATGCACAAAAACATTTTTTTTTGTTAAAATTTGAAATATTTTACTTTAGTAGGAGGCAGTTTGTTTGGTGAAGGGCTAGAGAACGGTAGGCAACAGCGAAGCTTTGTGGAGGTTCCTTGCAAGTCGGGGCTTCACTTCTGCAAATGGAGTTTGAAATTTGGTCAGGATCAATGTTGTCCCCAATGCTGAGAAGTACAGACAGATAACTCTCCATCATGCCATACCATCAGGGAGGCATGTGATTGGCTTTATTCTGCACCAGGATAACAACCCCAAAAATACAGCCAATTAATTTAAGAACTATCTTTAGTGTTAAGATAAACAAGGAGTCCTGAGCTCTACATCATCAAGTTTGTCTGGGATTAGATGAAGAGACAGAAGGATTTGAGGCAGCCTACATCCACAGAAGATCTGTGGTTAGTTTTCCAAAATGTTTGGAACAACCTACCTTTTCAAAACTGTGTGCAAATGTACCTAGAATAATTGATGCTATTTTGAAGGCAAAGGGTGGTCACACCAAATATTGAATTCATTTGGATTTCTCTTATGTTTCATTACTTTCCATTTTGTTAATTGCTTAAAATAAACTATTTCTAAAAACATTCTTAATTTATGGCATTTTTTCATACCTGCCTAAAACTATTGATAAGTATTGTGTATGTAGCGCTGGTAGATTTGCAATCTACCGCACGTTAGGTAAATTTAGTAACTTGTTCGTTAGGAAGGTTAAGTTTGCCTCTGTTCCAGCTTGGCTAACGTTGTGTGTGTTTCCGTGCTGACTGGTGGGTTTCGCTGGTATCACTGGTCAGTGTTGGAAAGGCAACGTGTTGAAGCGTATGGATGCTCTTCTGTCCCGGAGACAACTCGGTGGAGGTGGTCCTCCGAGTTGCATTCTGGGCGAGGGTATTTATGGGACAGACGCCATGTTTTGGGGTTAATTTTTCAGCCACCTGCTGGCCCTCCTGGCCGACAGGTATGCGTTAAGGAGCTACCTCGTTGCCCTCCGTTCCGGAGGCCCCCAGATACTGCGGCGCAGGGGTGGGTCCAAAGGCTTGTCTGGGGCCTACCACCGCGGCCGAGGAATGGTCCTGAGCTGTCGGTACTGTGTGACGAAGCTTGACAACCGAAGAGATCCCAGGGGAGGGCCCGTCTTGGAGGGATCACGCAGCGTGCTGGTCTGTAGAGGGGCCTGGTGACTCGGTTGGAGGACGTATCCGAAAGTAACTATACAGCATGGTGTTGCTGGTTTGGCTTGAAGGTTCAGGCACTGGGACTGACATTAATTACAGAAAATCTGATGCATCCTGTGGCAGAGGATCGTACGGATTTTGTTCCCAAGCAAGTCTGTGGCAGAGACTTTGATTCGCGCTGCGTACTAGCTGCTAGGCTGGTGAGAGAGGCCTATCCAGACGAGCAAGGAGTGTGTCCCATGAGGGGAGCGCATTCCATACAATATCTGAATATCCATACAATATTTGAATTCTACCCGAACATTGTTAAAAGAACCCTACAAGAAGATGTTTGAGTTTCTTATGCAGTTTCCCTTCCGCCTCTTTCCTGCTATTTCCTAAGTCAAGTGTTTAATAAAGCACTGAAAACGTACTCCAGTGTTGGTGCGTGTGTCGTCCAGAGGTAAACTCAACGAAACCCTAGACCCGGTGTCGGTGAAACAGAGGGAAGCAGAGTGAAGGTAACAGACCCGCTTAAACCAGCAGCTCCATCGAGAGTTATTGCTACATGTGGGGGCCTCATCCGGGATTTGTTGACCATCAATTCTCGCAACCCAGTGGAGTGTTTTACTGGGAGTTTATGGAGAGAGCTGGACTTTAAAAAAAAAAAAAAGAAAAGAAGAGAATCTTTCAGGAAAAGGAAAGGTAAAACTGCAGGACTTTATTTCTGAGTGCGTAGACGGCGGGCGCCAGTAAAAGGCCCGAGAGCTACGTGACTAGAAGAACAAGTGGGGGGAGTTACCCTACTTGCTACCACGTGGGACACGGGTATGTGTTTGGTGCCAGAGGAAAAGAGAAGCCTTGTGATCGTGCTAAGAAGATCAGAGTGTGGCCATGTCTTTTCCGGCGATGTAGCCAGTTGTGGGATCGAGAGTGTTCCCTACAAGCACCGTGATGAATACTGTGCTATCTGGAACTCTGCTTACGAATACTGGAGTTCGGTTGAAACCGCAGGGGAGGTTTGTCCTGTATACCTCAGGAGGTGTTGAGGGATTGGGCATGATCTGCCATCAATGCGAAGGATTGGCTGTGCATCTTCATCCATTTGGCCGATGTCCGCAATGTGGAGAGTACTTGTTTGTGGTGGAGCAACCTACCACGTCGCCCCGTGCTTATTGGATGGATTGGGCAACAGGTATCGCCACAGTAGAAGCTGCTACTGCTACAGAGAGAGAGCAACAGGCCGCCACTTTGCCTGTCTTTACTGACAATTTTCCAGAAGGAGACACTGCTGCTGTTGTCTCATCAGGGGACATTACTTTGGTTTCTGCGTCCACTATGCCTACTCCTGTTGTGCCTACTCAAAGGAAGGTGGGCTATGTAAAGGCTTCCCGCGGCCGTGGTCGAGGCATACCCCAGAGGTTACCTGGACCGGAGCTACCAGAGTCCACGTCAGGAATTGGTAAGCCACTGTTGGGGAATGTGTCCGGGAATGTAAATAAATATTTGCCAGCGGAAGAGTTGGGAGATTCGGAAATAGAATCCATGTCGGATCTTTTGAGTGATGATGACCTATTTGAGACTATGTCACAAGAGTTATTGTGGTCACAGAGTGAGGATGTTGCCTCCGCTATCACTTTCCCTTAATGGATAGCCCTGAGTACTGGGAAGACGTCACCCTGTGTGGAGCCACACAGTACTATTGATGAGACTTTGCCAAAAGTTGCTAGCTCATTCCAGACACCGGCTGGGTCTATGGTGAGCAAATCATTGGATTCCTGTATACCACCTGGTATGGGGAGAGACAGATCTTTGCCAAAACTTGCTCGCTTACAGAGGAAATTGAACAAGCGTGTGGCGGCAGAGTATAGTTTGGAGTTCCCCTATGTGCCCCGGGATATCATGCAGGAGATTGAAAACAATCGGGAACTTTGGTACAGTGAAGCTGTTTGGGACTATTTGTCTGTACCTAAGCCCTTCAGAAAGATTGGATGTTCTGTTAAGATGAATGAACGTTTTAACGAATGCTTTGAACATTGGAATTTCGGTCGGCACATCTATGCTGACAAAGTGGTAATTTGTAGGCCGGGAAAGGACGATGTTGTGTATTTTATTACCACAGTGGATAAAGAGGGAAAGACACTGACTTTGCCAGATCCCCGGTTTTACTGGTAACTATGGACAAAAGAACTTTGAAGTTATTTAGCTAGTTAGCGTCAGGGTAAAGAGATCTGCGTGGTCAAGATCTACATATTCTGTTCAGTGTTTAAATCCAAGGACTTCCTTTTGCTAGCTGGATTTTGTTTCATAAAAAAAAAAAGGGAGAAGAAGAATTTTATATAGGGATGAACTCCTAAAATATATATATTTTTTATATAGGTTATAGGAAGAGAGTTTCATTTTTAAATGAGGCTTTGCTCCTAATGTTGTGTAGGATATACATATGTGTGTTTAACTATGTTTCCTTTTCAGGGATCATCGGATCTTATATTAAGCTGGGAGGCTTTTCAGCTAGTTAGATAGTGAGGTTGTGTACAATCATACTGTGGTTTTGTTTGCGGATGTAAACATAATGTTTTATAGATATAAGTCTTATAGTGTCTTTCACTGTCCCTTTCTCTCTCTCTGTCTATCCAAAGTTATAAGAAACTCAAATGCTTACTCTCAGGCTTGGGAGTTATTGTCACTGTTTTTTGGACAGACGTTGAGGACAACGTCTATTGTAGTGGGGGGAGTATGTAGCGCTGGTAGATTTGCAATCTACCGCGCGTTAGGTAAATTTAGTAACTTGTTCGTTAGGAAGGTTAAGTTTGCCTCTTTTCCAGCTTGGCTGACGTTGTGTGTGTTTCCGTGCTGACCGGTGGGTGTCGCTGTTATCACTGGTTAGTGTTGGAAAGGCAACATGTTGAAGCGTATGGATGCTCTTCTGTCCCGGAGACAACTCGGTGGATGTGGTCCTCCGAGTTGCATTCTGGGCGAGGGTATTTATGGGACAAATGCCATGTTTTGGGGTTAATTTTTCAGCCACCTGCTGGCCCTCCTGGCCCACAGGTATGCGTTAAGGAGCTACCTCGTGGTCCTCCGTTCCGGAGGCCCACGATACTGCGGCACAGGGGTGGGTCCAGAGGCTTGTCTGGGGCCTACCACTGCGGCCGAGGAATGGTCCTGAGCTGTCGGTCCTGTGTGATGAAGCTGGACAACCGAGGAGATCCCAGGGGAGGACCCGTCTTGGAGAGATCACAAGCATGCTGGTCTGTAGAGAGGCCTGGTGACTCGGTTGGAGGATGTATCCGAAAGTAACTATACAGCATAGTGTTGCCGGGTTGGCTTGAAAGTTCAGGCACTGTGACTGACATTCATTACAGAAAATCTGATGCATCCTGTGGCAGAGGACAGCTAGCAGACAATTAGTTAAAGTGGATGTAAACCCAATGTCATCCTTTCTAAACTACTGCCATGGGGATTATCTATAAGGATATACATGCCTTCTGCATGTATCTTTACCTGTCAAATGTCTCCCCTCTGTCTGTTATGAGAGCCAAAAAACTGCAGTTTCTGTGGGTGGGTCTGTTGTCTGGAGCTCGGTGGGTGGAGTCGTGATGTCAGTAGACTCCCCGCCCACCTCTACACTCCCCTTGTCAATATGCATTTTCTCCTGTGTATTTCTTACACTGAACTTCTGCTATGATCTCTAACATCCAGTGAAAAGACAGGAAAGTAACCACATGACTTCAGCATGCCAAATCATGCTGAGGTGTGGAACAGCCAATCCTTGCAGAGCTTCTGAAGAAAGGAGTGGGGGTGGGAATTAAAAAATAATGCATGTCTTAGGCTAGTGCACGAGATATGTGAATCACCTGTCACTCAAAGCAAGGGGGAGGATTTGACAAAGTTTTTCTCTGTTTGTACAATAAAAGAGGATTGCTCAGAGCTGGATTAACTCTTTGTGGCAAGACTGGGCTCAAATGATAGGAAATCTTATACTCTACATGATGACATGTACATCCACTTTAACTTCGAGGGAAGGGTGAATCATATTAGAACTGCAATTTCCTCCAAAGTCTAACGTAGAAATGTACAGACTCTATAGACTGTTCAACCGGGTCAACCTGTAAGTTAGGACCTGTACAGGTCCCAGAGAGGTTTTGGCAAGGTGTCTTTGAGGTACTAGTACGTGTCTGACTAGGACATATGTTGGTTTTGTTACTGGTATTTTAGGGTTTAAAATCATTAAAAGGTTGTTGTGAATTCTGCTCTTTTGGAGCTGAAGCATGTGACTTATTTTTTCTAATCGTAAAGGTTTTGGGCTTACTGGATAGGTGGTTCGTGACACTCTTGCCTTTATTATTAAATCTGGGTATAGTGTGGGTGTGCCACCCTGCATGGACTGTCTGCTCACGGTATGTTTTATTATGTGCCTGTTTAGGGCCATATTTAGATCTGCCTGGTGGAAAAATTGGGAGTGGGAACACAGAACATCAGAGGCTGGGGTGTCTGGTTTCCCTGCTTCCAACAGAAGACCTTATTTTGATTATAGTCATCAAGGTCTCTTTAGAATTTTCCCAATTTGGACTGGATCACCTGGCCTTCCTTCCTTTTTGTAATTTTCTTAAGGGTCCTTAACCATTAAAAAGATAGATGTGTGGCTCTATTATTGATGTCATGGGAATGCACAATGGGTCTTGCAGAATAGGATGTGAGGAGGGAAAACACAGCTCCCAATCAAAACAAAAATCTGTAGACCCAAGGTTAAAATTAATTACTATGGCATTACTGGGACAAAAAAGTATACATATATATGTATAGATACTTTTAAAATTGTAAATTAATAAGGATATGTACCCATAGATGTGAATCTTGATAAACGGCACTTCAAGGTGGTTTAAAGTATTTCCAGTCATTGAAAGAGCTTGATATCCAACAAATGAAACCCCCTTGAATTGAGCAAACTGGGAACCTATATAGAACAATATAAGAATTGGTGAAATCTGATAGCAATAACAGATAAACATATTGAGTTACAAACTTTATTGAATGAACAGACTTTATGACTCAGGGGTAAAACCCGGGCCCTGTTTTATCAACACGGGAACAAACTTGGACGACTTTTAGCATGGGCCTTAAGACAGCGTTCACCTCTGACTTCTATAATAAAAATTCAAAAGGCTTCTGGGGAGATGACATATGATCCTACAGAAATCTCTAAGACATTTCATGCATTTTATTCAAAATTATATAATATACCTATATACAGCTTTCAGGTATGGATATAGAAGTGTATCAAAATAATGTACTTCAATATATTAGGGAAACGGAGATGCCTACTATTCCGGAGGAAATTGTGGAGGAACTGGATAGAGACTTCTCGGTAGTAGAAATACAGAAAGCTATAGCCTCACTGGCTCCGGGCAAGAGTCCAGGTCCAGATAGATTTACTCCTTGTTTTTTAATATATTTCAGGAAATTTTGGTTCCAATTCTTGATAAGACGTTTAACTCTATTTCAGCCTCTCAGCGGTTTGTTCCACAGAGAATGGAGGCACATATTTCAGTTATTCCTAATCCTGATAAAGATCATATAATATGTAGCAATTACCTGCAATCAATAGTATATAAAACATATAATTAATAATAAGAATAGTCATATACTAAAACAGCGCTGTGTTGAGCACATAAAAATGGATGTGTGGCCAACTACACACAGACAAAGTCCATAAGAGTAGTGCGATATAAATAGTGGTTCAGAGGGTGCTCAAAGTAGACGCATGTCACAGCGTGCACATTCCACCGATCACTCCAACTCCACCATATGTGAACACACTCCCCTCAGGGGATCAAACTCACCAGAGCTAAGTTAAATAAAAGCCTCCAAGATAATGATTTCCTGGGCCACCTTAATAAAGCACTTCTCCAAGTCATAGGAAGATGGAGGGGCTCCAAAGGGATTAAAAAACAAGAGAAGCAAATAGCGTAATTCCGTTACACTGCACTATTCCCATATGACAGCCATAATGAAACAAAACCATGTATAATACAGGGGATGGGAACAGCTGCGGGCAGGCATTCAATACCGTCCCATCCCCTGTATTATACATGGTTTTGTTTCATTATGGCTGTCATATGGGAATAGTGCAGTGTGGGGCTGTTTGTCCCTCTCCCCCTCCTGTTGAAAGCCGTGGTCGGGTTACATAGTTACATAGTTACATAGTAGGTGAGGTTGAAAAAAGACACAAGTCCATCAAGTCCAACCTATGTGTGTGATTATGTGTCAGTATTACATTACATATCCCTGTATATTGTGGTCATTCAGGTGATTATCTAATAGTTTCTTGAAGCTATCAATGCTCCCCGCTGAGACCACCGCCTGTGGAAGGGAATTCCACATCCTTGCCGCTCTTACAGTAAAGAACCCTCTACGTAGTTTAAGGTTAAACCTCTTTTCTTCTAATTGTAATGAGTGGCCACGAGTCTTATTAAACTCTCTTCTGCGAAAAAGTTTTATCCCTATTGTGGGGTCACCAGTACAGTATTTGTAAATTGAAATCATATCCCCTCTCAAGCGTCTCTTCTCCAGAGAGAATAAGTTCAGTGCTCGCAACCTTTCCTCATAACTAAGATCCTCCAGACCCTTTATTAGCTTTGTTGCCCTTCTTTGTACTCGCTCCATTTCCAGTACGTTCCCCCTGAGGACTGGTGCCCAGAACTGGACAGCATACTCCAGGTGCGGCCGGACCAGAGTCTTGTAGAGCGGGAGAATTATCGTTTTATCTCTGCAGTTGATCCCCCTTTTAATGCATGCCAATATTCTGTTTGCTTTATTAGCAGCAGCTTGGCATTGCATGCCATTGCTGAGCCTATCATCCACTAGGACCCCCAAGTCCTTTTCCATCCTAGATTCCCCCAGAGGTTCTCCCCCCAGTGTATAGATTGCATTCATATTTTTGCCACCCAAATGCATTATTTTACATTTTTCTACATTGAACCTCATTTGCCATGTAGTCGCCCACCCCATTAATTTGTTCAGGTCTTTTTGCAAGATTTCCACATCCTGCGGAGAAGTTATTGCCCTGCTTAGCTTAGTATCGTCTGCAAATACAGAGATGGAACTGTTTATCCCATCCTCCAGGTCGTTTATGAACAAATTAAATAGGATTGGTCCCAGCACAGACCCCTGGGGGACCCCACTACCCACCCCTGACCATTCTGAGTACTCCCCATTTATCACCACCCTCTGAACACGCCCTTGTAGCCAGTTTTCAATCCATGTACTCACCCTATGGTCCATGCCAACGCACCTTATTTTGTACAGTAAACGTTTATGGGGAACTGTTTCAAATGCTTTTGCAAAATCCAGATACACCACGTCTACGGGCCTTCCTTTATCTAGATGGCAACTCACCTCCTCATAGAAGGTTAATAGATTGGTTTGGCAAGAACGATTCTTCATGAATCCATGCTGATTACTGCTAATGATATCATTCTTATTACTAAAATCTTGTATATAGTCCCTTATCATCCCCTCCAAGAGTTTACATACTATTGATGTTAGGCTAACTGGTCTGTAATTCCCAGGGATGTTTTTTAGGCCCTTTTTAAATATTGGTGCTACATTGGCTTTTCTCCAATCAGCTGGTACCATTCCAGTCAATAGACTGTCTGTAAAAATTAGGAACAACGGTCTGGCAATCACCTGACTGAGTTCCCTAAGTACCCTCGGATGCAAGCCATCTGGTCCCGGTGATTTATTAATGTTAAGTTTCTCAAGTCTAATTTTAATTCCGTCCTCTGTTAACCATGTAGGTGCTTCCTGTGTTGTGTCATGAGGATAAACACTGCAGTTTTGGTTACTGAAGTCCCCCGATTCACTCGTGAAGACTGAGGAGAAGAATAAATTCAATACCTCTGCCATCTCCCCATCCTTTGTAACCAGATGTCCTTCCTCATTCTTTATGGGGCCAATATGGTCTGTCCTCCCTTTTTTACTGTTTACATACTTAAAGAATTTCTTGGGATTTTTTTTGCTCTCCTCCGCTATGTGTCTTTCATGTTCTATCTTAGCCATCCTAATTGCACCCTTACATTTCTTATTGCATTCTTTATAAATTCTGAATGCTGTGGATGATCCCTCAACCTTGTATTTTTTGAAGGCCTTCTCCTTTGCTTTTATATGCATTTTTACATTGGAGTTAAGCCATCCAGGATGTTTGTTCGCTCTTTTAAATTTATTACCCAATGGGATACATTGGCTAATGCCCTTATTTAATATGCTCTTAAAGCAAACCCATCTCTCCTCCGTATTCTTTGTTCCTAATATTTTATCCCAATTTATGCCTTTTAGCAAGGTTTGTAGTTTAGGGAAGTTGGCTCTTTTGAAATTCAGTGTCTTTGTGTTCCCTTCATGTCTCCTATTTGTGTGATTTATACTGAAACTAATTGACCTGTGATCGCTGTTACCTAAATTGCCCCGTATTTCCACATCTGTTATCAGGTCTGTATTGTTGGTAATCAGTAGATCTAGTAATGTTTTATTTCTAGTTGGTGCGTCTACCATCTGACCCATAAAATTGTCCTGCAAGACATTAAGGAACTGGCGAGCCTTAAATGAATGCGCGGTTCCCTCCGCCCAGTCTATGTCTGGATAATTAAAATCCCCCATTATGATAACACTTCCCATCCTTGCTGCTAATCCAATTTGTGATAGGAGATCCGTCTCCACTTCCTCCCTCAGGTTAGGGGGCCGATAGCATACTCCCAGTATTATTTTCCCCTTAGCTTCATCCCTTTGGAGCTCTACCCATAAAGATTCCACCTCCTCCCTAGCCCCCTCAGTGATGTCATCTCTCACATTCACTTGTACATTATTCTTGATATATAGGCATACCCCTCCCCCTTTTTTACCCTCTCTATCCTTGCGGTATAGGGTATACCCTTGAATGTTTGCCAGCCAATCATGAGAGCTGTTGAACCAGGTCTCTGAAATTCCCACAAAATCCAAATCCTCCTTGTACAACAGTATCTCTAGTTCACCCATCTTGTCCGCCAGGCTCCTGGCATTGGTGAACATGCCACAGTTTAGACCGGTCGCATATTGTCCTCGTATTGGGTGTTTCAAGATTGCAACTTGGACTTGCTACTATACTCACCTTGTGTTTTTGTGCTTTGGTTAACCTACCACTAATGCCCCCAATACTACCCACTGGAATATCTTCCGCGCTGGCTATCACTGTCTCTGGACCCTCCCCCCTATCGCCTAGTTTAAAAACCCCTCTAACTTTTTGGCCATCTTCATTCCCAGCAGATCTGCACCCTCCTCATTTAGGTGCAGTCCGTCCCTTCTATAGTACCGGTTACCGACTGAGAAGTCGGCCCAGTCCTCCAGGAACCCAAACCCCTCCTTACTACACCAGCTCTTCAGCCACTTGTTTACTTCCCTAATCTCCCTCTGCCTCTCTGGTGTGGCTCGATGTACCGGTAGTATTCCTGAGAACACTACCTTGGAGGTCCTTTTCCTCAATTTAGCTCCTAAGTCCCTAAAATCGTTCTTTAGGACACTCCATCAGCCTCTGACTTTGTCATTGGTGCCAACGTGCACCATGACAGCCGGGTCTTCCCCAGCCCCTCCCAGTAATCTGTCCACAAGATCCATGACGTGCACCTGTCTACTCCCTTGGGCTGTGATTGGCTGTGGAGGTGGGGGGCGGGATAATTTAAGCCCGGCGTATCTGTCGTGTAGGCACGCCCTCTGTTGAAGTCAGGATATGATGAAACGCGTCAGTGTGTGGCCTACACGACGCCGGAAGTGACACGTGCGCTCCATCATGGTCGGACCCAGGACGAGGAAGTCACCAGCATTCCTTGATTGCTGAGACGGGTACCAGACTTCTACGGTGCGGTGCACGGTGATGTTCACTCTATCTGCTTTTTAACTGCTTGGATCTAGTACGTTGTTAGTGATGGGGGAGATATGATGTGATGGGTGCTTTGTATTGATAAAACGGAATTACGCTATTTGCGCTCTTCTCTTGTTTTTTAATCCCTTTGGAGCCCCTCCATCTTCCTATGACTTGGAGAAGTGCTTTATTAAGGTGGCCCAGGAAATCATTATCTTGGAGGCTTTTATTTAACTTAGCTCTGGTGAGTTTGATCCCCTGAGGGGAGTGTGTTCACATATGGTGTTTGAGTTGGAGTGATCGGTGGAAGGTGCACGCTGTAACATGCTTTAGGATCTACTTTGAGCACCCTCTGAACCACTACTTATATCGCACTACTCTGTCAAGTCTGTAGTGTGAGGCCGGGTTGCTGAGAGGGCGCCCCTTGTGGCTGAGTGCAGCGCATCCCTGGATTTGGGTACAGGGAATGCGATACACAGAGGTGCATGGGTTGCCAGGGATACTGCAAGCTGGCTGTAAGCAGCTAGAGTGCATAGTGGCAGCCGTGCGGAGAGAAGTCTTGAACGGTAACAGCAGGGTAAACCAGGAACAGGGTCCGCAGCCAGACCAGGGGTCAGATACCAAAAGACAGTCCGAGAGAGGTACAGGAACAAGCTGGGTCATACACAGAGGGCAGAAGATCGGAGAGTAGTCAGCCAAGCCGGGGTCAGAGCGAGGAGATAAACAGAAACACAGGTCAAGCCGAGCAGAGGTCAAGCAGGGGTCTTCAGAGAATACAAGGCACAGGAGCTGTTTGATAATCCAGCAAACTGCAAGTGTCAGTGGCAGGTTTAAATAGGCCGGGGGGGTGTGCCTACAAGATCAGAGCGTGCTCACTAGACTCGCCTGCCACCATGACGGTTACTGGCGGAATTGCCCACAACACGGCCATTTCCCTGACAGTGCCCCCCCCAAGGGGCAGCCTCCGGATGCCCAACTGGGCCCATCTTTCGGGGTAATGAACTCGGAATCTCTGCAAAAGTCTAGGAGCATGTATATTGGCTGCAAGTTCCCAAGAACTTTCTTCTGCTGGGTAACCCTTCCACTTTATAAGAAATTGAATGATCCTACCTCTCCGGCGGCAGTCCAGGATGGCCTCAACTTCATACTCTGTTTCATCTCCCACAGAAACTGGAGGCGGAGGATCTTCTTTCCTTCCTAAAAAAGGACTAGAGATAACAGCTTTAAGTAAGGAGACATGAAACACAGGGTGCACTTTATAAGAACTCGGGAATGATAGTTCAAAAGCTACTGGATTAATCTCCCGGCTAATCTTGAATGGGCCAATAAATCTTGGTCCCAATTTCCGGGAGGGACAAGGAAGTTTAAGATTTGCCGAGGAGAGCCAAACCTCATCTCCAACCTTAAAGCTAGGGCTCTCCCCCCTCTTTTTGTCATATTGTTCCTTGTAGTCCTCTTGGGCCTTTTGCATGGTTAACCGGAGAGTTTGAAAGTTAGTCTGAATGGATTTTATCCTGTCTTGAACTGCTGGAACTGAGGTCTCTGGAATGACATTAGGTAGAAATGAAGGATGGAACCCATAGTTGGCCCAAAACGGTGATTGATCAGTGGTTGAGTGTACTGAGTTATTGTATGCGAACTCCACACAGGGGAGTAACAAGGACCAGTCATCCTGGGAAGTGGAGCAAAAACAGCGTAAATATTGTTCTAAGGTCTGATTTGTCCTTTCAGTCTGACCGTTGCTCTGGGGGTGATAGGCAGAGGATAGGCAAACTTCAATAGACAAAACTTTGCAGAGCTCTTTCCAAAATCGGGAAGTAAATTGGACCCCTCTATCAGACACAATGCTGTCAGGAAGGCCGTGAAGTCTGACTATCTCTCTTATGAAGGCCTTTGCTGTGTCTGCAGCGGTAGGAGTACCTATCATAGGCACGAAGTGTGACATCTTGGACAGACGGTCTACAACAACTAGAATCGTTGTGAATCTTTCAGAGGGTGGCAGCTCTACTATGAGGTCCATAGATATATTCCTCCATGGTTGTTCTGGTACCGGCAAAGGACGTAGCAGACCCCAAGACTTAATGTTGGACCCCTTGTTTCACTGGCAGGTAGTGCAGGAGCTTACATACTTTTTGCAATCAGTTTTCAAGGTAGGCCACCAAAAGGATCGCTGAATAAGATCCATAGTTTTCCGTACACCGAAGTGGCCAGCAAGTTGTTGATCATGTAAAGTTTGTAAGACCTGGATTCTGGCTTGTTGTGGGACAAAGATCTTGTCCTGATACTAGAGATACCCCCCCTGGCTTCTTAAAGAGGAAGTCTCTGGTTCCTGGCATTGGAGGGAGGCCTGTTCAAGAGAAGACCTTAGATCAGGTTGAATCAAAAGAAAATTCTGTGGAGACAAGATTGTACTGGATGTTGTTTCTTCTGGGGTATCAGGAAACATTCAGGATAAAGCATCGGCCTTGCCGTTCTTGGAGCCAGGGCGGTAGGTGATGTGAAAGTTGAATCGTGAAAAGAACAGAGCCCAGCGAGCTTGATGGGGTCTCAGGCATTTGGCAGTGCGGAGGTACTCAAGGTTTCTGTGATCGATGAATATCATTATTGGGTGCGTGGCTCCCTCAAGAAGGTATCTCCACTCTTCTAAAGCTGTCTTAATGGCCAGAAGCTCACGATCACCTACGTCGTAATTCCTCTCCGTCTGGCTCATTTTCCGGGAGGAGAAGGCCACAGGGTGAAGCAGAGACTCAGAGCTACCTCTGAGGCATCGACCTCTAAAATATAGGGCAGGGCAGGATCAGGGTGTCGAAGAATTGGTGCAGAAGTAAACAAAGACTTCAGTTTCTCAAAGGCAGATTGGGCTTCGGAGGACCACAGGAAGCGAACATGTAGGCGGGTTACTTGGGTTATGGGCGATATGATGGAAGAAAAGTTCCTTACAAACCTTCTATAGAAGTTTGCAAACCCTACAAACCTTTGTACACCCTTCTTGTCTGACGGAGTTGGCCAGTCTAGGATTGCCTGCACTTTCTGTGGATGCATAGCTACACCACCGGTAGAGATGATGAGCCCTAGGAATTGTATGGATTTCTTTTCAAAGTCACACTTTTCTGCTTTCGCGTAAAGTCCGTGTTTTCTTAGTGTGAGTAATACTGTCTTTACGTGAGTCCGATGGAGCTCCAAGGTGGTTGAGAAGATAAGGATATCATCCAGATAGATGATGACGAAGTAGTCAAGATATTCCCGGAAGATGTTGTTTACGAAGTGCTGGAAAGTAGCCGGGGCATTACAGAGCCCAAACGGCATCACCAAATACTCAAAGTGCCCGAACCTCGTTCTAAATGCCGTCTTCCACTCATCACCCTCATGGATGCAAGCGAGGTTATAGGCACCCCGGAGGTCGAGTTTGGTGAACACTTGGGCTGAACGAAGTCTCTGGAAGAGTTCGGGGACCAGTGGAAGTGGATATCAGTTCTTTATGGTGATTTTATTTAATTCCCTATAGTCCACACATGGTCTTAGAGTCTTATCTTTTTTTTCGACAAAGAAAATGCCAGCACCAGCAGGAGAAGAAGAAGGATGGATGAAGCCCTTTGCCAAATTTTCGTCTATGTACTCTCGTAGTGTCCCCAACTCCACTTCAGAGAGGGGGAATATACGTCCAAATGGAACTTCGGCCCCTGGAAGCAGCTCGATAGGACAATCATATGGCCGATGTGGTGGTAGAATATCGGCCTTTTTCTTATCGAAAACGTCCAGGAATTCATGGTACGCCCGGGGTACATCCTGGTTAGTGGAGGATACTGACTGGACTGTCAGACAACTGGTGGTATCTCTGTATTCAGGGATGAGGCAATGTTGTTGGCAATAGGGGGAAGTGAACAGGACTTCCTTCTTGATCCAATTGATCTGGGGGTTATGGGCTTGGAGCCAAGGGATACCCAAGATAATTGGAGACATAGGTGAACTCAAAACGTCAAAACGTATGAATTCCCGATGGCCATCGGGAGAGGTAATAAGGAGAGGAGAAGTCTCTTGAGTAACAAGGCCGGAGTTAGGTAGGGTGCCATCTGCTAAACGGACTTCCAGACCCCGTTTCTTGTGGAGGAGGGGCAACCTAAGGTTCCTTGCCAGGTTCAAGTCCATGAAGCAACTGCATGCTCCAGAGTCGATTATAGCCTGGAGCTGGATCTCTTCTTCTCCTAACTGCAGTGAAATGGGAAGAACGAGTTGTGAGGAAGAAGTCCCGGAAACCTGGAAATATGCTGGAGAGTAGGTAGATGGCTTCTTGAACTTCCTGGGACAGTCGCATAGAAAATGTCCATTTCCTCCACAATAGAGGCAAAGTTTGGCTACGACTACGTCTTTCATCAGGAGTTAGTGCGGAACGTAATAGGCCAATCTGCTTGGAAACTGATCCAAAGGTGGGTGTACTGGTGGGTCTGCAGGTTCGTGATCGTTCGGACTGTCTCTCCCGCAAATGTCGATCCAGTTGGATGGATAATTGGATGAGACCCTCGAGTGTAGTGGGAATCTCGATCCTGGCCAACTCGTCCTCGAGGGATTCGGAGAGTCCTAGGCAGAACTGGTGTAGTAAAGCTGCCTCATTCCAGGCTGTGTCTGTGGACCACCGCCGGAAGTCCAGGGTATAGTCCTCTCCTGGTCGCCTACCCTGCTGCAGAGAGTGCAGAGCGGCTTCAGCGGTGGCAGTACGCTGGGGATCCTCGTAAAGTTGTGCCATAGCTGCCAGAAATGCGTCCACCGTGCAAAGGACTGGATTCTTTTGTTCCCATAAGTTATGGGCCCAGGCCTGAGGTTCATTGGACAGCAAAGAGATGAGGAACCCAACTTTAGCAGTCTCTAAAGCAAAAGTCCGGGGTTGCAGGGCTAGGTACAATAGGCAGGCAGTCTTGAAGGATCTGAACTTTTTCCGGTCTCTGGAGAATCGCTCCGGAACGGGAACTCGGGGTTCTGGAGGCGGGAACATCATCAAGGGAGCTGCAGAGGATTGTTCGTGAGCAGATGACAGGTGTTGCAACTTATGCCGCGTACACACGGTCGGACTTTCCGGCATACTTGGTCCGGCGGACCAGAGTGTGCCGGACAATCCGCCCGTGTGTGGGCGGCGGCGGACTTTTCCGGCGGACTTCTTCCCAAAAGCCCGCCGGACCTAGATTTCAAACATGTTTGAAATCTTTCCGTCGGACTCAGTTTCGGGCGGAAAGTCCGCTCGTGTGTGTGCTGGTCCGACGGAAAGCCCGCTCGTGTGTAGGCTGGTCCGACAGACCAAATACGACACGAGGGGATGGTATTGCATCTCGCGCTCGCTGCAATAGGAAAAACAAATCTTCCTATTGCGGCGAGCGCGGGGCATACCAGGCCCTTAGGTCTGGTATGGATTATAAAGGGGAACCCCGCTACGCCGAAAAACGGCGTGGGGTCCCCCCTAAAATCCATACCAGACCCCGATCCGAGCACGCAGCCTGGCCGGTCAGGAAAGGGGGTGGGGACGAGCGAGCGCCCCCCCCCCTCCTGAACCGTACCAGGCCGCATGCCCTCAACATGGGGGGTGGGTGCTTTGGGGGAGGGGGGCGCCCTGCGCCCCCCCCCCAAAGCACCTTGTCCCCATGTTGATGAGGACAAGGGCCTCTTCCCGACAACCCTGGCCGTTGGTTGTCGGGGTCTGCGGGCGGGGGCTTATCGGAATCTGGGAGCCCCCTTTAATAAGGGGGCCCCCAGATCCCGGCCCCCCACCCTATGTAAATGAGTATGGGGTACATGGTACCCCTACCCATTTACCTAGGAAAAAAGTGTAAGTAATAAAACACACTACACAGGTTTTTAAAATATTTTATTAAACAGCTCCGGGGGGGGATCTTCCTCCGGCTTCGGGGGTCTTCTTCCGGCTTCGGGGGTCCCTCCGCTTCATCTTCTCCCGGCGTCCGGTTGGTTCTTCTCCGCTCTCCGGCCTCTTCTCCCGGTGTCGCAGGTCTTCGGCCGGCCCCTCCGCTCTCTTCATGTAGCTCTATTGCGAGCGGAGGTCCGGACTTCTGGGCTTCTTGGCTTCTTGGCTTCTTGGCTTTTTGGCTTGGCTTGGCTTCTCTTCTCTTCCCCCAGATGTTGACACGACGCTCTCTCCGGCTGGACTGGTTTCTGAGGGCTGCGTTGTGACTTATATAGGCGGAGACCCCGCCCCCATATGATGTCACAGTCCCTGGGCATGCTGGGACTGTGACGTTTTAGGGGGCGTGGTCGGGGGGCGTGGTCGACCACGCCCCTAAAACGTCACAGTCCCAGCATGCCCAGGGACTGTGACATCATATGGGGGCGGGGTCTCCGCCTATATAAGTCACAACGCAGCCCTCAGAAACCAGTCCAGCCGGAGAGAGCGTCGTGTCAACATCTGGGGGAAGAGAAGAGAAGCCAAGCCAAGCCAAGAAGCCAAGAAGCCAAGAAGCCAAGAAGCCCAGAAGTCCGGACCTCCGCTCGCAATAGAGCTACATGAAGAGAGCGGAGGGGCCGGCCGAAGACCTGCGACACCGGGAGAAGAGGCCGGAGAGCGGAGAAGAACCAACCGGACGCCGGGAGAAGATGAAGCGGAGGGACCCCCGAAGCCGGAAGAAGACCCCCCCCCGGAGCTGTTTAATAAAATATTTTAAAAACCTGTGTAGTGTGTTTTATTACTTACACTTTTTTCCTAGGTAAATGGGTAGGGGTACCATGTACCCCATACTCATTTACATAGGGTGGGGGGCCGGGATCTGGGGGCCCCCTTATTAAAGGGGGCTCCCAGATTCCGATAAGCCCCCGCCCGCAGACCCCGACAACCAACGGCCAGGGTTGTCGGGAAGAGGCCCTTGTCCTCATCAACATGGGGACAAGGTGCTTTGGGGGGGGGGGCGCAGGGCGCCCCCCTCCCCCAAAGCACCCACCCCCCATGTTGAGGGCATGCGGCCTGGTACGGTTCAGGAGGGGGGGGGGCGCTCGCTCGTCCCCACCCCCTTTCCTGACCGGCCAGGCTGCGTGCTCGGATCGGGGTCTGGTATGGATTTTAGGGGGACCCCACGCCGTTTTTTCGGCGTAGCGGGGTTCCCCTTTATAATCCATACCAGACCTAAGGGCCTGGTATGCCCCGCGACGGGGCTAGCAAGGTGTCAATCTCGCCGATAAAAGCGGCAAGATTGACATCCTTTTCTAGTCCCGTCGCACCTGAGTCACGTTCAAAATGAACGGACTTGTCCGTGTGTGGGCAAGTCCGTTCATTCTGAAAGTCCGCCGGAACTCCGGCGAAAGTCCGTCGGAAAGACGGGCGGACTTAGCCCGCCGGAAAATCCCGGCGTGTGTGGGCAAGTCCGTTCGTTTTAAAGTCCGGCGCACCTGGCGGACAAAGTCCGTCGGAAAGTGTGCCGGACCAAGTAGGATAGAAAGTCCGCTCGTGTGTACGCGGCATTATCCGTTAGTTGCAGATAACCTTCCTGTAATTTCTGAACTGCTTGGGTCAGAGTGGTGGCTTGTTGGCACAAAGTCTCTAATGGGGACGCACCTCCGCCGGCCTCAGTCATGGCTGGATTATACTGTCAAGTCTGTAGTGTGAGGCCGGGTTGCTGAGAGGGCGCCCCTTGCGGCTGAGTGCAGCGCGTCCCTGGATTTGGGTACAGGGAATGCGATGCACAGAGGTGCATGGGTTGCCAGGGATACTGCAAGCTGGCTGTAAGCAGCTAGAGTGCATAGTGGCAGCCGTGCGGAGAGAAGTCTTGAACGGTAACAGCAGGGTAAACCAGGAACAGGGTCCGCAGCCAGGCCAGGGGTCAGATACCAAAAGACAGTCCGAGAGAGGTACAGGAACAAGCTGGGTCATACACAGAGGGCAGAAGATCGGAGAGTAGTCAGCCAAGCCGGGGTCAGAGCGAGGAGATAAACAGGAACACAGGTCAAGCCGAGCAGAGGTCAAGCAGGGGTCTTCAGAGAATACAAGGCACGGGAGCTCTTTGATAATCCAGCAAACTGCAAGTGTCAGTGGCAGGTTTAAATAGGCCGGGGGGGTGTGCCTACAAGATCAGGGCGTGCTCACTAGACTCGCCTGCCACCATGACGGTTACTGGCGGAATTGCCCACAACATGGCCATTTCCCTGACATACTCTTATGGACTTTGTCTGTGTGTAGTTGGCCACACATCCGTTTTTATGTGCTCAACACAGCGCTGTTTTAGTATATGACTATTCTTATTATTAATTATATATTTTATATACTATTGATTGCATTACATTGTTTTTTAAACAGCAGCTTTTTTCTCCACACCCTTGGTTTTTATTTTCAAAGGGTTCGGTAGATATTTTATGAATATGTCATCTCCTATCCTGAATGATCTGGATTAGTGTTTCTAGGGATCTGTGGCGCTGAGTAGTGTATTATAGGCCGAGTTATAAACTATTTGGTACATTATGTAGCAATTACCGTCCAATCTCCCTTACGAATTTAGATCTGCGTCTTTATTCTAAAATTATTGAAAATAGGTTTACACCCATTCTGCCATCACATATTCATTTAGATCAAGTTGGCTTTACAATGGGTCGAGAGGCAAGAGACAATACAATGAAGACATTTACATTAATGGAATATGCTCAGAAGTACACCATCCCATCGTGCCTATTATCAATAGAAACCAAAAAAGCGTTTGACAGGGTGGGATGGTGCTTTCTTGAAGAAGCATTGAAACAAATAGGAATAGGTCCTCGGCTCCTTCAAAAGATCATGGCCCTCTATTCCAATCCTAAAGCTGGAGTGCGTATAAATGGAATTCTTTCGGACCCTATAGGGATCACAAATGGAACTTGACAAGGGTGTTCTTGTCTCCTCTTTTATATGTGATAGTAATGGAACATTTAACTACAGCCATTCGCAATAATCTAGATATTCAAGGGATTCGAGTTAAAGGAAAAGAATATAAAATGTCAGTATACGCAGATGATCTGTTGATTTATGTTACTAACCCGGTAGTGACACTACCAAATCTTATTCAAGAATTTAAACGTTTTGGTGCTGTGAGCAATTTTAAGGTCAGTTATGACAAATCAGTTTTCGTAAGAAGGAATTTTCCTTTTAATAGCAAGAAGAAGCTATTAGGTATTTAGGAATATACAATGCTGTGAAAAAGTATTTGTCACCTTTCTGATTTTTTATTTTTTTGCATATTTGTCATACTTAAATGACTCAGATCATCAAACAAATTTTATTATCACACAAAGATAACCCGAGTAAATACAAAATGCAGTTTTTAAATGATGGTTTAATTTATTAAGGCAAAATAGCTGTCAAACCTGCCTGGCTTTATGTGAAAAAGTAATTGCCCCCTAAACCTTATAACTGGTTGTGCCACCCTTGGCGGCAACAACTGCAATCGTTTGCAATAACTGGCAATGAGTCTTTTACATTGCTGTGGAGCAATTTTGGAGCAATTTTGGCCCACTCTTCTTTGCAGAATTGTTTTAATACAGCCACATTGAAGGGTGTGCCAGCATGAACGGCATGTGTAAGGTCATGATACAGCATCTCAATTGGATTTAGGTCCCGGCTTTGATTGGCCACTACAAAACCTAAATTTTGCTTTGTTTGAACCATTTGGAGGTAGATTTGCTGTTGTTTCAGATCATTGTCCTGCTGCATAACCCAAGTTCACTTGAGCTTGAGGTCACAAACTTATGGCCGTACATTCTCCTTAAAGATTTGCTGGTAGAGTTCAGAATTCATGGTTTCATCAATTATGGTAAGTTGTCCAGGTCCTGAAGCTGCAAAACAGCCCCAGACAATCACGCTACCACCATCATGTCTGACTGTTAGTATGATGTTCTTGTTATGAAATGCTGTATTCGTTTTATGCCAGATGTAACGGGACACACATCTTCCAACAAGTTAAATTTTTGTTTCATCAGTCCACATAATATTTGCTTAGGGATAATCAAGATGTTTTTTGGTAAATGTGAGATGAGCCTTTGTGTCCTTTTTGGTCAGCAGTGGCTTTGGCCTTGGAACTCTCCCATGGATGCCATTTTTTCCCAGTCTCTTTCTTATTGTTGAATCATGAACACTGATCTTACCTGAGGCAAGTGAGGCCTGCAGTTCTTTAGATGTTGTTCTGGGTTCTTTTATGACCTCCTGGATGAGTTGTCGTAATGCTCCTGGAGTAATTTTTGTAGGCCGGCCACTCCTGGGAAGGTTCACCACTGTTCACCACTGTTCAAGTTATCTCCATTTGTGGATAATGGCTCTCCCCATGGTTCACTGGAGTTTCAAAGCTTTAGAAATGGCTTTGAAACCCTTCCTAGACCGATACATGTTTGTTTCTAATCTGTTCTTGATTTTTTTTTAGATTGTGGCATGATGTGTAGCTTTTTGTGATCTGTTAGCATGCTTCACTTTGTCAGACAGCTTCTATTTATGTGATTTCTTGATTCAACAGGTTTGGCAGTAATCAGGCATGGGTGTGGCAAGTGAATTTTAACTCAGCTTTCCAAAAAATTGTGGTTAATCACAGTTCATTCATGATTCAGCATGGGAGTGGGCAATAACTTTTTTACATAGGGCCAGGCAGGTTTGAACAGATTTTTTCCCTTAATAAATGAAATAATAATTTAAAAACTGCATTTTGGATTTACTCGGGTTATCTTTGTGTAATATTAAAATTTGTTTGATGATCTGAATCATTTAAGTGTGAGAAATATGCAAAAAAAATAAAAAATCAGGAAGGGGTAAATATTTTTCACAGCACTGTACATCCTTAGAGACCTGACTAAACCTCAGGAGTTAAATTATTCTCCTATAATCCATAATACAATAAGATTACTTCAAAGGTATGATATAACTGTCTTTTCTTGGATTGGTAGGATAAATGATCTGCTCAGTCTGAGGCTGTGGAACTCTGTGTAAGTGGAACTGGTATAAGTGGTGAGTTAAAAACCAGAGTTAGAGTGAACAAGTCTTGCTTTTTGTTTGCTGGGTTGCATTTTTGGGGCTTTTCCTTTTAGTTTTTCAATCACCTTTTTCTGTCACTTTTTAAATAGCTTTTTTTTTTTTCTTTTTTTTTTCTCTGGTTCCTTCAGGCTATCAATTAAGGGGAGTGGTTAATTGCTCACAGGTGCCTATATAACGGTGTGTAGGACTCATTCTGAGCCTGCTCAGTCTGAGGCTGTGGAACTCTGTGTAAGTGGAACTGGTATAAGTGATGAGTTAAAAACCAGAGTTAGAGTGAACAAGTCTTGCTTTTTGTTAGCTGGGTTGCATTTTTGGGGCTTTTCCTTTTAGTTTTTCAATCACCTTTTTCTGTCACTTTTTAAATAGCTTTTTTTTTCTTTTCTCTGGTTCCTTCAGGCTATCAATTAAGGGGGGTGGTTAATTGCTCACAGGTGCCTATATAACTGTGTGTAGGACTCATTCTGAGCCTGCTCAGGCTGAGGCTGTGGAACTCTGTGTAAGTGGAACTGGTATAAGTGGTGAGTTAAAAACCAGAGTTAGAGTGAACAAGTCTTGCTTTTTGTTTGCTGGGTTGCATTTTTGGGGCTTTTCCTTTTAGTTTTTCAATCACCTTTTTCTGTCACTTTTTAAATAGCTTTTTTTTTTTTCTTTTCTCTGGTTCCTTCAGGCTGTCAATTAAGGGGGGTGGTTAATTGCGCACAGGTGCCTATATAACTGTGTGTAGGACTCATTCTGAGCCTGCTCAGTCTGAGGCTGTGGAACTCTGTGTAATTGGAACTGGTATAAGTGGTGAGTTAAAAACCAGAGTTAGAGTGAACAAGTCTTGCTTTTTGTTTGCTGGGTTGCATTTTTGGGGCTTTTCCTTTTAGTTTTTCAATTGCCTTTTTCTGTCACTTTTTAAATAGCTTTTTTTTTTTTTTTTTCTCTGGTTCCTTCAGGCTATCAATTAAGGGGGGTGGTTAATTGCTCACAGGTGCCTATATAACTGTGTGTAGGACTCATTCTGAGCCTGCTCAGTCTGAGGCTGTGGAACTCTGTGTAAGTGGAACTGGTATAAGTGGTGAGTTAAAAACCAGAGTTTAAAACAGGAGGTTATAACAGGGGTCATAGTACTTGTGTAGTGTGAGTACCTGAGTGTTTTCTGAGTAGTGTGTGTGGATCGTTAGTACTTGTGTATTGTGTACTGTATACTTGAGTATTGCGAGTGCAAGTAGGTCTGCGACTGTTCTGCGATTGCACGTAGGTCTGTGAGTACCTGGGTATTGTCTTGTTGTGTACCTGTGTATTGTCTTGAGTATTAGTGCCAGGAAGCTAGCTGTTAGGTAATTTGGACAGGGTAAAATCCCCAAATCCTCACTAAATTTAATAGGTACGATGCCCAGCGGATGTGGAGAGGCAACTCTTTGTACATCTTGCTGCATGTATGCGTTCCTTGATCATCCGATCGAGGGCGAATACTGCTGTGCAAAATGTAAGCACATTGTTTCCCTGGAAGCCCAGGTTCTGAATCTGGGGAAGCAACTGTCAGCACTGAGAAGTCCCTCCAAACTAAAGGAGAGCCAGGAATGTACACGGCAGGTGCCGGCAGGGGCCAGCACAGAGGCGGGTGGAGACAAAGAGGTGCAGGCACTAGCAAAGAGTAGATGGGTGAAAGTCAGGAGGGGTAGAGGGGGAAGTGCCAGGGAGGCCGATCCAGGACTGCAGCATCCCAATAAGTACACTCCATTGAGTGACATTGGTGAAACCAGTCAGGGACCAGCACTGCTGGAGCTGAGGGACTCTCCTAGCTGCCAGGGGAAGAACTCCTCCAGTGAGAGGGGGGGGCAGCAAAGGGAAAGGAATGACAGATTCTGGTGGTAGGGGACTCAATTCTTAGAAGGACAGAGAGGGCAATCTGTAACCAAGTCCTGAAGCGCCGAACAGTATGTTGTCTACCGGGTGCTCGGGTTCGGCACATCATGGATCTTGTGGACAGATTACTGGGAGGGGCTGGGGAAGACCCAGCTGTCATGGTGCACGTTGGCACCAATGACAAAGTCAGAGGCAGATGGAATGTCCTAAAGAACGATTTTAGGGACTTAGGAGCAAAATTGAGGAAAAGGACCTCCAAGGTAGTATTCTCAGGAATACTACCGGTACATCGAGCCACACCAGAAAGGCAGAGGGAGATTATGGAAGTAAACAAGTGGCTGAAGAGCTGGTGTAGTAAGGAGGGGTTTGGGTTCCTGGAGGACTGGGCCGACTTCTCAGTCGGTAACCGGTACTATAGAAGGGACGGACTGCACCTAAATGAGGAGGGTGCAGATCTGCTGGGAATGAAGATGGCCAAAAAGTTAGAGGGGTTTTTAAACTAGGCGATGGGAGGGAGGGTCCAGAGACAGAGATAGCCAGCGCGGAAGATATTCCAGTGGGTAGTATTGGGGGCATTAGTGGTAGGTTAACCAAAGCACAAAAACACAAGGTAAGTATAGTAGCAAGTCCTAGTTGCAATCTCGAAACACCCAATACGAGGACAATATGCGACCGGTCTAAACTATGTGGCATGTTCACCAATGCCAGGAGCATGGCGGACAAGATGGGTGAACTAGAGATACTGTTGTGCAAGGAGGATTTGGATTTTGTGGGAATTTCAGAGACCTGGTTCAACAGCTCTCATGATTGGCTGGCAAACATTCAAGGGTATACCCTATACCGCAAGGATAGAGAGGGTAAAAAAAGGGGAGGGGTATGCCTATATATCAAGAATAATGTACAAGCGAATGTGAGAGATGACATCACTGAGGGAGCTAGAGAGGAGGTGGAATCCTTATGGGTAGAGCTCCAAAGGGATGAAGCTAAGGGGAAAATAATACTGGGAGTATGCTATAGGCCCCCTAACCTGAGGGAGGAAGTGGAGACGGATCTCCTATCACAAATTGGATTAGCAGCAAGGATGGGAAGTGTTATTATAATGGGGGATTTTAATTATCCAGACATAGACTGGGCGGAGGGAACCGCGCATTCATTTAAGGCTCGCCAGTTCCTTAATGTCTTGCAGGACAATTTTATGGGTCAGATAGTAGACGCACCAACTAGAAATAAAACATTACTGGATCTACTGATTACCAACAATACAGACCTGATCACGGATGTGGAAATAAGGGGCAATTTAGGTAACAGCGATCACAGGTCAATTAGTTTCAGTATAAATCACACAAATAGGAAACATGAAGGGAACACAAAGCCAACTTCCCTAAACTACAAACCTTGCTAAAAGGCATAAATTGGGATAAAATATTAGGAACAAAGAATACGGAGGAGAGATGGGTTTGCTTAAAGAGCATATTAAATAAGGGCATTAGCCAATGTATCCCATTGGGTAATAAATTTAAAAGAGCGAACAAAAATCCTGGATGGCTTAACTCCAATGTAAAAATGCATATAAAAGCAAAGGAGAAGGCCTTCAAAAAATACAAGGTTGAGGGATCATCCTCAGCATTCAGATTTTATATAGAATGCAACAAGAAATGTAAGGGTGCAAATAGGACGGCTAAGATAGAACATGAAAGACACATAGCGGGGGAGAGCAAAAAAAATCCCAAGAAATTCTTTAAGTATGTAAACAGTAAAAAAGGGAGGACAGACCATATTGGCCCCATAAAGAATGAGGAAGGACATCTGGTTACAAAAGGATGGGGAGATGGCGAAGGTATTGAATTTATTCTTCTTCTCAGTCTTCACGAGTGAATCGGGGGGCTTCAGTAACCAAAACTGCAGTGTTTATCCTCATGACACAACACAGGAAGCACCTCCATGGTTAACAGAGGACAGAATTAAAATTAGACTTGAGAAACTTAACATTAATAAATCACCGGGACCAGATGGCTTGCACCCCAGGGTACTTAGGGAACTCAGTCAAGTGATTGCCAGACCGTTGTTCCTAATTTTTACTGACAGTCTATTGACTGGAATGGTACCAGCTGATTGGAGAAAAGCCAATGTAGCACCAATATTTAAAAAGGGCCCAAAATACATCCCTTGGAATTACAGACCAGTTAGCCTAACATCAATAGTATGTAAACTCTTGGAGGGGATGATAAGGGACTATATACAAGATTTTAGTAATAAGAACAATATAATTAGCAGTAATCAGCATGGATTCATGAAGAATCGTTCTTGCCAAACCAATCTATTAACCTTCTATGAGGAGGTGAGTTGCCATCTAGATAAAGGAAGGCCCGTAGACGTGGTGTATCTGGATTTTGCAAAAGCATTTGACACAGTTCCCCATAAACGTTTACTGTACAAAATAAGGTCCGTTGGCATGGACCATAGGGTGAGTACATGGATTGAAAACTGGCTACAAGGGCGAGTTCAGAGGGTGGTGATAAATGGGGAGTACTCAGAATGGTCAGGGGTGGGTTGTGGGGTTCCCCAGGGTTCTGTGCTGGGACCAATCCTATTTAATTTGTTTACAAACGACCTGGAGGATGGGATAAGCAGTTCAATCTCTGTATTTGTAGACGATACTAAGCTAAGCAGGGCAATAACTTCTCCGCAGGATGTGGAAACCTTGCAAAAAGACCTGAACAAATTAATGGGGTGGGCGACTACATGGCAAATGAGGTTCAATGTAGAAAAATGTAAAATAATGCATTTGGGTGGCAAAAATATGAATGCAATCTATATACTAGGGGGAGAACCTCTGGGGGAATCTAGGATGGAGAAGGACCTGGGGGTCCTAGTAGATGATAGGCTCAGCAATGGCATGCAATGGCAAGCTGCTGCTAATAAAGCAAACAGAATATTGGCATGCATTAAAAGGGGGATCAACGCAAGAGATAAAATGATAATTCTCCCACTCTACAAGGCTCTGGTCCGGCCACACCTGGAGTATGCTGTCCAGTTCTGGGCACAAGTCCTCAGGAAGGATGTACTGGAAATGGAGCGAGTACAAAGAAGGGCAACAAAGCTAATAAAGGGTCTGGAGGATCTTAGTTATGAGGAAAGGTTGCAAGCACTGAACTTATTCTCTCTGGAGAAGAGACGCTTGAGAGGGGATATGATTTCAATTTACAAATACTGTACTGGTGACCCCATAATAGGGATAAAACTTTTTCGCAGAAGAGAGTTTAATAAGACTCGTGGCCACTCATTACAATTAGAAGAAAAGAGGTTTAACCTTAAACTACGTAGAGGGTTCTTTACTGTAAGAGTGGCAAGGATGTGGAATTCGCTTCCACAGGCGGTGGTCTCAGCGGGGAGCGTTGATAGCTTCAAGAAACTATTAGATAAGCACCTGAATGACCGCAACATACAGGGATATACAATGTAATACTGACACATAATCACACACATAGGTTGGACTCGATGGACTTGTGTCTTTTTTCAACCTCACCTACTATGTAACTATGTAACTATATAAATATAGTGAAGATGGACATACTACCAAAATTACTTTATGTATTCCAAACAGTCCCACTAATTCCTCCAACTACTTTCCTGGGCCAGTTATGCAAAGCCATGAGAAGCTTTATCTGCGCTCAGAAACCCCCCCGAATTATGATTAGAATTATGGACTGGTTCCATAACAGGACATCTAAACAATGAGTGACATTAGAGGAAGATAGCGTCCCAATAAAACTTAAATCACTTCCATGGATTGGCCTTCAGTTTCGATCTGGGACGAAAGATCTACCTTTCCTTGTTTCTTCAACGTTGAAAATATGGGACTCACTGATAAGGAAAGGATTTCTTTCTATGCACATTGGGCCAATGACTCCTTTGTTTTTTAATCCAAAATTTCCACCAACACTAGAATACTCGACTTTTCTTAAGCTCAAATGGATGCAATATCACCAGTTAAATACAGATATTAGATCTCTGCAACAAACTTTTCCATTAGATAGACCTTAAACGGAATTTGAGTGACTATTACTACAGGAGCAGAAGCCAACACATGGATTATCAACCATATATAAATTATTGCTTCCTGATAACTCTCTTATTGAATTATCATGCATGAAAAAATGGGAATCAGAGATAGAAATGACAATTTCTCCACAGGAATGGCAAAAGTCATTTCTACTAACACAGAATATTCATTATCCATCAAACACCAAGAAAGAAATTATAAAATCATTACAAGATGGTATAGATGTCTAGTAGATTTGCATAAAATAAATGGAGTTAACCAGAAGACTTGCTGGAGGTGTTTTAAAGAAAGAGGCAAAATGGCACACATATGGTATTAGTGCCTGCCGGTTTTTGATTTTTAGCAAAAGATATTTCATATTTATAAGAAGATTACAAAATCTGGTCTACAATTAAATATCTATACGTCTATTTTATTAATTATTCCAGGATCAATAAAATCTATTAAAAGGGATATTCAACGCCATATGCTTACAGTGGTGCAAACAGTTATAGCTCGTAATTGGCGAAAAACGACTGGCTCCTCAATAGTGGAGTGAGTATGTGAAATGAACGAGATGCAATCCTTGCAAAAATATGGCAGTAATGGGAAGAATTTTGAACCTCACCAATAATCACACAATACTTATGAATAAAATCGGACTGGAAACCCTCCTTTAGGCTGGGTTCACACTGGTGCGACACGACAGCCGTCCTACTTTGGATCCGACTTTGCCCTGCGACATGAAGCCGGCATGTGTCCGACTTTCAATGAACGGGGATCCGACTTGGATCCCCGCCAATGCCCGGCACTGTGTTTGGTATGAATCTTTAGAGGGAACTCCGCGCCAAATTTTAAATAAAAAACCGGCATGGGTTCCCCCTCCAAGGGCATACCAGGCCCTTGGGTCTGGTATGGACCTTAAGGGGAACCCCCTACGCCGATAAAAACGGCGTGGGGGTCCCCCCAATCCATACCAGACCCTTATCCGAGCACGCAGCCCGGCCGGACAGGAATGGGGGTGGGGACGAGCGAGCGCCCCCCCCTCCTGAACCGTACCAGGCCGCATGCCCTCAACATGGGGGGGTTGGTGCCTTGGGGGAGGGGGCGCGCTGCGGCCCCCCACCCCAAAGCACCTTGTCCCCATGTTGATGAGGACAAGGGCCTCTTCCCGACATCCCTGGCCGTTGGTTGTCGGGGTCTGCGGGCAGAGGGCTTATCGGAATCCAGGAGCCCCCTTTAATAAGGGGGCCCCCAGATCCCGGCCCCCCACCCTATGTGAATGAGTATGGGGTACATGGTACCCCTACCCATTCACCTAGGGAAGTGTCAATAAAAAAAAAACCACAGTACACAGGTTTCAAAATTAATTTATTGGGCAGCTCCGGTATCTTCTTCCGACTTCTCCCGGTGTTCCGCCTCTTCTCCCGGGCCCCGCCGCTATCTTCTTCCAGCTCTATTGCCAGCGAGGGGCCCGGTCTGCTGCCGCTGTATTGTCGCCGCTGTCTCGCCGCTTCTTCTCTTCATCTCTTCTTCCCATGTTGACACGACGCTCTCTGGGGCTGGAATGCACTCTGTGCGCTCTGCTCTGACTTATATAGGCGGTGACCCCGCCCCCTTATGCCGTCACAGTCTCTGGGCATGCTGGGACTGTGACGGCATAAGGGGGCGTGGTCATCGGGTGATGACCACGCCCCCTAAAACGTCACAGTCCCAGCATGCCCAGGGACTGTGACGGCATAAGGGGGCGGGGTCACCGCCTATATAAGTCAGAGCGGAGCGCCCAGAGTGCATTCCAGCCCCAGAGAGCGTCGTGTCAACATCAGGAGAAGAGGGCAGAAGGCAGAAGATTGAAGACCGGGCTCCTCCGCTATAGCAAAAGAGCGGCAAAAGAGCAGAAGATAGCGGAGGAGCCCGGCAGAAGACCCGGAGAGCGCGGAGAAGAACCGGAGGGACCCCCGAAGTCGGAAGAAGACCCCCGAAGTCGGAAGAAGACCCCCGGAGCTGTCTAATAAATTACTTTAAAAATCTGTGTAGTGTTTTTTTTTAATTGACACTTTTTCCCTAGGTGAATGGGTAGGGGTACGATGTACCCCATACTCATTCACATAGGGTGGGGGGCCGGGATCTGGGGGCCCCCTTATTAAAGGGGGCTCCCGGATTCCGATAAGCCCCCGCCCGCAGACCCCGACAACCAACGGCCAGGGTTGTCGGGAAGAGGCCCTTGTCCTCATCAACATGGGGACAAGGTGCTTTGGGGTGGGGGGGCCGCAGCGCGCCCCCTCCCCCAAGGCACCACCCCCCATGTTGAGGGCATGCGGCCTGGTACGGTTCAGGAGGGGGGGGGCGCTCGCTCGTCCCCACCCCCATTCCTGTCCGGCCGGACTGCGTGCTCGGATAAGGGTCTGGTATGGATTGGGGGCGACCCCCCACGCCGTTTTTTCGGCGTAGGGGGTTCCCCTCAAGGTCCATACCAGACCCAAGGGCCTGGTATGCCCTTGGAGGGGGAACCCATGCCGGTTTTTTATTTAAAATTTGGCGCGGAGTTCCCCCTCAAGAACATCTGAGCACAAGTCGCGTGCCGAAGTCGGATCATGCAAGACGGCAATCCGACTTTGATCCGACTTCAATGATAGTCAATAGGCTGAAGTAGGATCAAAGTCGGACCAAAGTAGTACAGGGAGCATTTCTAAAGTCGGAACGACTTGTGTCGGACCAGTTAGGACGGCTCCCATAGGGAAACATTAAATTTCACACGTCATGCGACATGAGCTCCCAATGTCGGAGCGTTTGTCGGACCAGTGTGAACCCAGCCTTAACCCCCCCCCTCTTTTTTTTCTTCTTCTTGGGGTGAATGCATGGGTAAATGTTAGTTAGCCAATTTCTGAAGTTAGCATATGATTAGCAGTATAGAGAGGCTGGTTTGGAGATTATTCTATACCCAAAATATATTTTGGGTGAAGGATAGTAACCGGTAATAATACAAATGTAGACACATAAGTAATGGATCTAGAAATATATTATATCACAGGGGTAGATGTAGGAGAAATTCCTACAAAATACAATATTTTATATCTTGAAAGGATGTAATAGAAGTAATATAGATTTGATAAAACAGGAAAATGGAGAGGTTTTTCTGGTATAATGAATTTTTTTATAAATGTTTACTATATTAAATTTCAGAAGTGTTGAATATGTTTTGTATATCTTGTTTAAAATGAAAAATAATAAAAGAGAAATTGTAAAAAATAAATAAAATTTTTGATTATAGAGTGGCTCAAAAATATATACAACACATTTACTATAGCGGCAAAAAAATATCCTGCAGTACCAAAAAATAGCTCTCAAAAAAGGCCAGAAAGACTTCAACTCTCAGAAAGTCAGCGCTAATGCAAATGGAAAGCAGCGCTATTGCCGGTGTTCTGACATATACTGTCCTCCTATCGGATAGTATCCGCTCCGTACTGCGCAGGCGCAGCGCTTGCGCAGTACGGAGCAGAAGGAGATGCCGAAAGTGTCCGAAGTTAATCAGCTGACCATCATCTGTACACGGCGCTTGGGCACTTCTTAGCGATGGCTTTGTAAGAGGGCCTCTCGCGGGCTCGCTTCGCTCGCCATGCTTCGGGCACAGCCTCGCTGCGCTCGGCGACTATTTATTCTCACTCTATGTCCACTTGGATAGTAGGGAATGAACCTGGACATAGGGTGAGAATAAAAGCGCAGGCGCCGTGTACAGCTGGTGATCAGCTGTTAAACTTCGGAGACTTTCGGCGTCAGGTTTGTCCTCCGTACTGCGCCTGCGCAGTACAGGGCGGACACTATATAATAGGGGACTGTATTTGACAAAACACCGGCAATAATGCCTGTCAGATCACATATGCTGGAATAGTGGAAGTCAATGGGGCTTGAACCTGCAAAATCCAAAGTTCTTACTGAAGGTTTGTATGCAAGTTCTTTGCCATAAAATGTGTTTGGAGACCCGGGTCCTGCCCCAGGTGACATGTATCAATGCAAAAAAAATTTTAAAAACGTAAGTTTTTTCGGGAGCAGTAATTTTAATAATGCTTAAAGTGAAACAAAAAAAGTGTAATATTCCTTTAAATTTCGTACCTGGGGGGTGTCTATAGTATGCCTGTAAAGGGGCGCATGTTTCCCGTGTTTAGAATAGTCTGACAGCAAAATGACATTTCAAAGGAAAAAAAGTAATTTAAAAGTACTCGCGCCTATATGAATTGTCGGTCCGACAATACAAAAAAGTTCATTGATAAAAACGGCGTGGGATTTCCCCACAGAGGAACTCTGAACCAAAATTTTAAAAAAAGAGGCGTGGGGGTCCCCCTAAATTCCATACCAGGCCCTTCAGGTCTGGTATGAATATTAAGGGGAACCCCGCGCCAAAAAAAAAAAAAAAAAAGGCGTGGGGGTCCCCTTCAATATCCATACCAGACCCTCAGGTCTGGTATGGATTTTAAGGGGAACCTCACGCCGAATTTTTTTTAAAAAATGGCGTGGGGTCCCCCCAAAAATCCATACCAGACCCTTATCCGAGCACGCAACCTGGCAGGCCACAGGAAAAGAGGGGGGGACGAGAGAGCGCCCCCCTCCTGAACCGTACCAGGCCACATGCCCTCAACATTGGGAGGGTGCTTTTGGGGGGTTCCCCCAAAGCACCTTGTCCCCATGTTGATGAGGACAAGGGCCTCATCCCCACAACCCTTGCCCGGTGGTTGTGGGGGTATGCAGGCGGGGGGCTTATCAGAATCTGGAAGCCCCCTTTAACAAGGGGACCACCAGATCCCAGCCCCCCCCGTGTGAAATGGTAAGGGGGTACAAAAGTACCCCTACCATTTCACAAAAAATGTGTCAAAAATGTTAAAAATGACAAGAGACAGTTTTTGACAATTCCTTTATTTAAATGCTTCTTCTTTCTTCTATCTTCTATCTTCTTTCTTCTATCTTCCTTCGGTTTCTTCCTCCATTCAGCTGAAATCACACAATTTCATTCCCGCATGTCAGTCCCGACTGCAGGGGGAATTTCAGAGACATCTGTGCAGGTTTCTGCACTGATATCAATACAAATTGCACCCCAAAGTCGCACCAATTAAAACAGTGCAATTGCCACCGCTTTGACATGTCAAATTGCACCAATGTGAACTAAAGCTGAAACATACAACACTGCCTATCCACCAGCTGAATTCATTACCTGCAATTCTCTACAGCTGTTATATATAAAGACTCCACCTTTATCATTTACTTGCAGGTGTGCAGAAGCCTAGGTTTATATTGGAGCGATTTGTCCTGCAATTTGAGAGATCAAATCGCATGACTATTGGCAGCAATGGCACTGTTCCAATCGATGCGACACCGATTTTGTGGCGCTGCACCAATTTGCTAAAGTAGTTCCTGCACTACTTTTGCCGATTTCAGGTGCGACTTCAATAGACATTTCTGTATAAAGCCACACGGATGTCTATCAAGTAGCACCTGAAATCACGCTGACTTTGCTACTTTGAAATCGTGCTACTTCAAGTGAAGTAGCGCGATTTCAAAGTAGCATCAATGTGAACCAGGGCAAAGAGATTTGTTTTTTGGTGCACAAATACATATTGAAATAAAATATAAGAGAAATTGCACTTTCCCAAAACCACCACCCACAAAAACTAAAGAGAAAGAAAAGTAGAAGAAAAAAAAAACACCACAACATAGCTCAATAATGTACTTTTATTTTACCAGCAGAAAACAAAAATTTACATTCATTTACTAGCTTCAAAAAATTTTGGACAGGATATATGGTGCTACATTTAGCAATGGGTTTTTAAGGGCCCTGCTCATAGGAGCTTACAATCTAAAATTTGACAAAACCTTAGAGTGGACACAGCTTTAATTTCAGTGTATAACAGGCAACACATCACATTTTTATCTGCAAGATTATAGAAACATACTTAACAGTCTTTCTAACAAAGCATTCCAACATAATATTACAAAAGACTTATTCAAAACACCCACCACCAGCCCACAATCCACAAATACATACATTGGTGACCATGTTCTGCTGGAAGCTGCATTTTGGTGTACACGATTAAACGAGATAAAAAGAGTAGGTCAGCAGATGCTTCCAAACAATGTTTGCATGATCAGACAGGAACAATACACACACAACATTGACAGTATGGCCACATAAACCCACTTTTGATTGAAAAAAATGCACAAGAATTTCATCAAATATCCCTAGTTGGGCATTTGTCAATATGCACAATATCATTCCTTCTCCCCCACAAATCACAGCAAAAAACCTAATATTCTCAGGCCAAATGAACCCCCCTACTGCAGGCCTTTATATAAGAGAGATTGTATTGTTAGCACACTGACACACCCAATAGAAGTACACGCCCACCAGTACCTTTCAATCTATCTCTTCATGTATGTCTAAAGTGATTGCACCTGATGAGCAGGAACACATAATAATATTCGCAACTGTGTTAGCCCTTGGCTATGTGCATCAAATCTCCAACTACAGGCCAAAGATCAAAGTCCATTTGCATCCACATAAACAAAGCAACAGTTTTCTAAGCATATGTACCTGTGCAGTGTAAACCCTACAATTTGAAATGTCCAAGTCCCTGGGCATGATTAGTGCTAATAAACATTGACATCAGTCCCTGGCTGCAATGAGCTTCCAATATAAAGTCCAAAATTAACTTTCTTACATTAGAACCTATTTCGACAGGAGACAAATATAACACCAGCATGTCTTTGGATTGTGGTGAGAAACCCACACAGGGAGAACATATAAATTTCAACACGAGGATTGGCATGTTGGGGAATTGAACCAACGTCCCAGGTGCTGCTAGACAGAACTGCTACCCACTTAGCCACCAGGCAGCCTCATACATGTTCTCTGCATATCTGTGGTGTGAACCAGCCCTAAGTCCATAAGCATGCTCAGTGTCACAAGCAATATACAATATATTGGTCTAAGTACTGGGACGCCTGCCTTTAAATGCACATGAACTGTAATGGCATCCCAGTATTAGTATTGGGTTCAAAACTCATTTGGCCCACCCTTTGCAGCTATAACAGCTTCAACTCTTCTGGGAAGGCTGTCCACAAGGTTTAGGAGTGTGTCTATGGGAATGTTTGACCATTCTTCCAAGTGCATTTGTGAGGTCAGACACTGATGTTGGACAAGAAGGCCTGACCTACAGTTTCCTCTCTAATTCATCCCCAAGGTGTTCTGTTGTGTTGAGGTCAGGACTCTGCCCAGGCCAATCAAGTTCCTCCACCCCAAAATCACTCTCGCTCATCCATGTCTTTATGGACCTTGCTTTGTGCACTGGTCCAAATGATTTGGTGGAGGGGGGATTATGATGTGGGGTTGTTTTTCAGGGATTGGGCTTGGCCTCTTAGTTCCAGTTAAGGGAACTCTTAAGGCATCAGCATACCTAGACATTTTGGACAATTTCATACTCCCAACTTTGTGGGAACAGTTTGGGGAAAGCCCCTTCCTGTTCCAACATGACTGCATACCAGTGCACAAAGCAAGGTCCATAAAGACATGGATGAGCATGTCTGGGGTGGAGAAACTTGACTGGCCTGCACAGAGTCCTGGCCTCAGCCCGATAGAACACCCTTTGGCTGAATTAGAGTAGAGACTGCGAGCCAGGCCTTCTCATCCAACATCAGTGCCTAGCCTCACAAATGCACTTCTGGAAGAATGATCAAACATTCCCATAGACACACTAAACCTTGTGGACAGCCTTCCCAGAAGCTGTTCTAGCGGCAAAGGGTGGGCCAAATCAAATTTTAACCCTACAGACTAAGACTGGGCTTCCATTAAAGTTCATGTGTGTGTAAAGGCAGGCGTCCCAATAATTTTGGCTAAATAGTGTATCTGGAAAAGACTTACTATGGTGGTGGAACCCTCCTACACATAAATACTACATTTAGACATACTTATAGGACCTAGGAGATGAGACAACTTCTCTACATGAAGCAACATAGTTGGGATTTGAACCCAGACCCTCAGGGATACTAAGCAGAAGGTCTAACCTCTTAACCACAGAGTTGCCACATGTGCAAGCCTCCTACACATAACTACACAGAAATACACATAAAAACACATAAATACTGCATTTCTTTGGACATACAGGTGATGGAATTACATTACTCAAGAGTTATTCTTCTTGATTTATTCTGTGATATTTGGTGTTTTTTTTGTGGGTGAGAGTAGAATATTACCCTCAAATTTTGGGAATTACATTTTGATTTCTGATGTTGGTAAACATATCACATTTTTTGGGCTCAAATTAAGAATATTTGGAAATAATAAAAAGCACAAAAAAAATGTGATTCATTTTAAATTTGCATCAGCAATGGTATTGTTTGTGGATTATAAAGACACCTGTGTGAGTTTGGGGTAAAGATTGTTGTGAGATGGAGAGTAACAAGTGAAAGTGACAGAGAAAAATATATTTTACCAAAACATCAAAACATTCTACATTCTAGCATTCTTAAAAACTAAATATTTTAAGTAGAAGCAACAACGTTGCAAAGTAAAATTTATTTCAGAGAAAGATACATTTCATCTCAACATTAAAAGGTTTTTTTGTGAAAGTTAGAATTGTTAGGCCCCTTTCACACGAGGCGGGCTCCGTTTCTACGGAGCCCGCCTCGGTCCGCCGGCTCAGCGGGAGATCTGTCCGTTGATCTCCGCTGAGCCGGCGGATGACAGGTCCCTCTCTGCTCACTGAGCGGGGAGGGGCTTGTCAGGCGCCGCTGCCGCCTATGGAGGGATCGGACGAAAACGGACAGCGTTTTCGTCAGATCTCACCCGATCCGATCCGCCAGCGACGGATCTGGACGTAGAGCCATACGTCTGCTTTTAGCGGATCGGACGGGGTCGGATGTCAGCGGACATGTCTCCGCTGACATCCGACGCTCCGTAGGCTAACATGGATCGCCCGTTCAGGTCCGCCGTCAAAACTGACAGGCGGACCTGAACGGTCCGATCGTGTGAAAGGGGCCTTACATTAGAATCAATGGCTGAAATTTGATTTGGACTAGAATAGAGCAGTTTTTCACTTCAAAAAAATGCTCTCTAATTAGCTCTCATTTTTGGTATTTACTATAGCGCCGGGTAAAAAAGACACTTGAGTTAAAATGAGAATTATTTTCAGGTCTGAGCATGCTCAGTTGTATTGGCACCTAGTTGTCCAAAATGGGGAATTTTTCACTTCTCAGACTTATGTATTTCAGTGTAGAAATCACTTTTTCACACAGTTTAAAAGCAGATTATCTTTAAATAATATACCACATATTTCAGTACCATTTAGGCAATTATATCATGCTCTAAACATTATTTCCATGTGCACTACTCCAGGTTTTAGCAGAGTAAGGGTTTGGGCACTATTTGGTTTCAGGGAACTATAGTAAATTCGATTTTGGGAGGATTTTCTCACCAGCGCTATAGTGAATACCGTTTTAGCGCTAATTAGTGCCGCAGCTCTATAGTAAATGACCCCCATTCTGTACCTATTGCAATCAGAAACAAGACGCGTGTCCAGTCCATATGGCTTCCATGGGTGATACACACTAACTGTGAAAGAGCACAGCTATAAAGGGGGGGCCCAGGGTGGGGACTCACAGCAATTAACTAATCCCCTCACAGATCCCGCCCAGCTACAAGCAGAAGAGACTCCCCATCCAATTACAGTTGGGAGTGCACAAGGCACCCCCCACAAGAAGGCCACCATAGGTGTCATGGGGAGAGGCCTAAAGCCTTGTATGTCCCGCTATTAAGCAATAATGGGCCCACCTTATAGCTGTGCTCTTGCATAGTTAGTGTGTATCACCCATGGAAGCCATATGGACAGGACACACGTCTTTCTGATTGCAATAGGTATGTGTTGCATATATTTTTGAGCCACTCTATAACTTATAATTTTATTTAAAAAAAAAAAAAAAAAAACCTTTTGGAACTGTTATTTTGTCCCATGCTGGGTACCAATTCTAAGTTTGTTCTATATAGGTGTTCCCAGTTTGCTCAATTCAAGGGGCTTTCAAATATTTTTAATAAAGGTTACCTTACATACGGCACTTAACTTTGTTCTTTTACTGTTCAAAGAGATCATTCAGTCTCAGTGCGGAGCAGGCATTAATGCAGATGGAGTAATATAGTTTTTTAAGGACTATTTAAGAATACTTTGACCTTTTCTTATATTCAGTCATGATTATTATATATTACTATACATTACATGCATTATACACTATAGGAGCAATTTACTGGCTTTTTATGTTCACCTCCAAAAATTGACCCTCACTACAAAGGTTACACGAGCATATGATCAGGCACCAGGACCTAGAAAGACACTTGGACCAAGGCTTGGGGAGTGGAAGTCAGAAGGACTACAAGACCCAGCTCCAACACCATATTAACAAAAAAAGGATATCCATCTTTCGGGGGCAAAAGAAAAAAAAAGCAGACTATAGTGTTCACCACTAGTAAACTTTATTAAAACTATTAAAAATTGCACTCACATGAGAAAATCAATCAGGCACTTCTCAAAAACAAGCAGCCATTGTAAAACACAGTGCTGTCTGGGAGGAGTGTAAGTCAATGTCACTTTGCTGAGACAGTGATCTCTCCAGTCCTCATGCAGCCAACTCAATGCAAGATTGCTGTAGATTTTTCCAAAGCGTTTTGCAATATTACAATATTTTGGGTGTTTTTCACAGATTTTAATAATTTCTCAGCCTATTTTGTATTTTTCTGAAGTTTATGCATGCTTTTTGCCATCCTAAGCCGGTTTTGCAATTTTGCTTTAGACTTTGCACTTATTTAGTAAACTGCAATTTACAGTTACATGAAAACTACACAAATAAGTATCAAAAAAATATAACACTTCTTTACTTTTCATGAAAATTTCTTAAAGCCTAACTTTAGCTAAAATCAAAACCTTAAAAATAAGTACAAGGGACATACATTACAGTATGATTTGTCCCTTGTGCTGATTCTTATTTTGGGAGAAACCCTCCTGTGTCCTAACCCCACCTCTTCCACTGTAGTCATTGTGTGCGGTGGGGGTCATTACAACTAATAGGCTGTCAGGAGCTCTCATCAAGAGAGTTTGACTATATCTGCACTTTCTTCTAGATTCGCTATTCGCTGTACTGTACTGTACTATCCTGTGTCATTCAAGAAGCTGTAATACAGCTTTTATGAATGGCAGATCTGCCAGGAAAGGGCAGACATAGTCAATCCCTCTTGATGAAATCTCCTGACAGCCCTTTAGTTCTTTTAACTTGCGACACACCAAAAGATTATGGCAGTTGTGGGGCGGGGTGGGTAGGATGGAGGAAGATTTCTCCTAAAAGAAGAAGAATCAGCAAAAGGGACATATCATACTAAGGTTTAGTAATGTTCCTTGTGTTGATTTTTATGGTTTTTATTTTAGCAAAACTTAGTCTTTGAAATCATTTAATAGAATAAGCATGAAAACCCAATTACATTACAAAGTAAATTGAACAAAATACAGCTAACTAGTTCTGACGTGATCACATCTGAAAGACAAACAGTATTTTCTACCTTACTTTAACAATATGAAATAATTGTCCAATTATCATCACAATCTGCCATGTTCTTAAATCATAAAATCTTTACAAAAATAATGTGCTTTTCAAGCCAGCCTTACTAAGATGAACATCTGGTGTGATGTCTCTCACAATGGACATGGTTTAATTGATGTCACTACCTCTAACTATGTTAGTGATGGTGTTCCTTTATGCTCTAAATTAACAGCTTACTTCCGACTTTTGTTTCTTTTTTAAAGAATACATTCATTTTAGTGTACTTTTCATTTTTAAGGCAACTTTTCCCAGTACACTTACAGCTCATTCTATATTCACTTTAGTGGAGAGTCCATGCACAAGATTTTTATTGGTTTTCCCTTTGAAGTGAATGGAGTATAGCTGTGCAAGGGCTTCAAATGAGATGCAGGGGTGAGGAAATTTTAAAGAGCTGCTGTCAAGCTGTCAGGACCAGGATCTGAACCCTCGTTTGCGCCCAGCAGCGGCTGTATTTGCTGAGCCACCTGAGATGCTGGGCATTATCCTCCTGTCTGAACCCTTGGATAATCTTGCTTTGTACCTTGTTTCTACTGAACTTTGAACTCCTTGCTTCTCCCATGAACTTCCTAGTCAAGCCATGCCTTTTCACTTCCTGTTTTCAAAATTATTGTGCACTCTCCAGCCAATATCTTGCTCTTTTGTGTACCTGTAGCTGTCCTTATCTCTACTACTACTACTCATTACTGACATTTGGCTTGTTCCTCAACTACACTTCTGCTTGATCCCAACCTGCAACCACTTGTTACTGAGCTTTGACTTGTTTATTGACTACGCTTCTGCTTGATCCCTACCTGCTATATCTGCTACTGAACCCTGACTTGCTCACCTCCAGATGGGGTGATCCTGAGCACCACAACCTGGTACAAACCGGCAGCAAAACCCATCTCCACCATCAGGAACTCTGGTGAATACTGGTTAGTGCTTAGACCATGCTCTTTGGGTCAACGCGCTCTTCAGGTCACAGCTGATCATGAGGTAAAGAGCCTCCATCAGAGGCTCTTTACCATGATTGGAGATGCGAGGTGTCAGAGTGACACACCACACCACCGATCCCTGCAGTCGTGAATTATCCTGTTGGACATAATAAGACGCCCAGTCAGGATAACTGAACCACGTCCCAGCCATCATTTTGCTATAGGCCATGCGGGAAGTGATTAAAATATTTTTTTCTAGCAAGAATTCATCTATGTGGTCTTTTATTAAACTCTTTAGTATCTTCCCAACTATAGAAGTTAAACTAACAGGTCTATAGTTACTTGGTAAAGACTTTGATACCTTTGTAAATATAGGCTCCACATTGGCATTACGCCAATCCAGTGGTACTTTCCCAGTCATTAAAGAGTCCTTAAAAATTAGAAACAATGGCTTTGAAATGACAGAGCTCAATTCTTTTAGGATCCATGGGTGTATGCCCTCTGGTCCAGGGGCTTTATTCACCTTTATTCTGTCTAAATATTTTTGGACTATATCAATTTTAGCCAAAGTGTTTCATTTGGGGCTGTGTCAATATCATACCCATTATGGACGTGAGCCCCCCCAGATATTTCCATCTGCTGGCATTCCACTACCTTCTTCTCCTTCCCTTTGCTAAAAAAAAAATAATCTCTAAAAAAGTCTAAAGCGCTAATCTCTTTTTTGAAGGGAACTCTCTGGGTCTTTTGTCTCAACATCTGGCCCTGTTTTTACTGTCTTGTGTCTCAGGTCTTGTGTCCATCTGTACTTGTTTTGAAAATGTGGTTGCAGAGTTGCCAATCTGCCCAAAACCTACAGCACAAAGCCTATAGCGCCAGCCTGCAGCCAGCCTGCAAAGAGTGATAAACTTTGCCCGAAAAGTGGGTCTAATGCCGCGTACACATGACCATACGTACATACTTGGTTTGGCGGACCGGAGTCCGTTGGACAATTCGATCGTGTGTGGGCTCCAGCGGACTTTTTTCCCCCAAAAGTTCGATGGACCTAGAAATGAAACATGTTTCAAATCTTTTCGACGGGCTCGAGTCCGGTCGAAAAGTCCGCTTGTCTGTATGCTAGTCCGACGGACAAAAACCGACGCTAGGGCAGCTATTGACTACTGGCTATGAACTTCCTTGTTTTAGTCCGGTCGTACGTCATCACGTACAAATCCGTCGGACTTTGGTTGATCGTGTGTAGGAAAGTCCATTCATTTGGAAAGTCCGTTGTAAAGTCCATCAAAAAGTCCGCAGGACAAAGTCTGCCGTAAAGTCTGCCGTAAAGTCCGCTCGTGTGTGCGCGGCATAAGGTTGCGAACCTCTGGTACTTTAAAACTGGCATTTTTTTGGCCAGATTTTTGCTCACCAAAAAAATCCTGATTTGTGTAAGTAAAATACCTTCCTCGGCTGGGTGCTTGTTTCAGGTCAGTAGGTAGGTCATTAGGTAGGATTAGGATTTCAACCCTGGAACCTGTACTCAAGTCAGCAATGACTGCTTCCTATATGTCCTAGCTCCCAGGCTCACTTTGAAGTATATGTCAAACAAATTAGATTTTCTAATTTTAGTGGGCAGGATTACAAGGCCCCATGCACACTGGGCATTTAGATGCATTTGGGCTCAGGTGCACTGTCTAGACATGTGCAATTAGTTTCGTTCCGAATTAGATTTTTAACGAATTTCATTAATTCAGAAATATCCGAATTAACAAAAACCCTTTTAACACATTTTTCCAAATATTCGTAAATTCGAATATTCGAAAAATTTGTAAAATCGTGCATTCGTAAATTTGTTCATTTGCACGTTTGTAAATTCGTAAATGCGTACATTTGTAAATTTGTACATTCGTAAATGCATACATTCTTACATGCGTAAATTCGTACATTCATAAATTCGTACATTCGTAAATTCGTACATTCGTAAATCAGTACATTTGGAGATTCAGAAATCTGCAATAATAATTAACTAATAATAACTTAACTATTACTAACTATAAATTATAGGTATTGTAATTTCCTTTCAAATTTGGCTGTTAGTGAACGTAACACATACAAATATATCCGAAGTTACGAATGATCCGAAATAACAAATGCCGTATCCAAACGAATGGAACATAATGAATTAATAATAATAAATAACAATAATAATAATAATAAAAACTTTTTATTATTATTATTTATTATTAATTTGTTCCGTTCCATTTGTTTAGATGCAGCATTCATTATTTCGGATAATTTGTAACTTCGGATAAATATGTATTTGTTACGTTCACTAACAGCCAAATTTGAAAGGAAATTACGATACCTACAAATTAATAGTTAGTTACTATTTCAGATTTTCGAATTTTCGGGTTTTTGGATTTTCAAATTTCTAATTTACAAATTTCCGAATTTTCCAATTTACAAATGTACGAATTTATGAATATATGAATTTTCCAATTTACGAATTTACGAATGTGCAAATGTACAAATTTAATGTACGAATTTATGAATATGCGAATGTGCGAATGTACGAATGTTCGAATTTACGAATGTACAAATTTACAAATGTACGAATTTATGAATTGCGATCATAACGAATGACCTGAAAAGTGAAAAAAAAAAAATAAACGAATGAAACGAAAACGAACACATTTTTTGGCAGTGCACATGTCTAGCACTGTCTATCTCTGCTGTCGGTAGTGTTTGAACTCTATGAAAGGCTTACAGCTGTTGTGGGTGGGAGGTGATCTCAGCAGTATTTATTTTTAGTGCAGTATGCACCCAGGGATTAATGTCCGGAATGCAAGAAGTCTGCATTCGGGGCATTTTTCTCTGGGTGAATACTGCCCTAATTGTATGTGCTGCTGAATGCACCACCCTGTCTTGTCCAGCCACAGAAGCTATCAGCCTCTCATAGAGTTTCACATGTTGCTGGCAGTGAAGCTGAGTGGCACACTTGTGCTCTGCACCTACGCAAGAACACTGACCCCCTCGCTACCAGAGGACCCATCACCCATGCCTAGTACCACTTTCCACTGTCTGGCTGCTATTTCATTCCCACCAGTTCATAGTTACACATAGCAATTTCATTCCTTCCTTCAACTCCTTTGCTGGGTTAACCCTTCGTAGTATCCTTCCATTCCTTCTTATTCAACCCAGTGTGCTTTACAGGCCCTGTTCTTCTGTACCACCATTTACCCCTTTATAAATAACTTCAGACCTGGCTTTTGAAGGGTTAACAGTTTTATTCATCATGCTGCAATAATACACTGCAAAGTGAACACAGTTCTCCTCTAACTAACTAGCCCCAGGCTGCCCAGGCATACTTTTCCAGGTAGTAGGCCATAACTGGTAGAGTCCTTGAGAACTGGATTCCGCAGTGGGGAGATTGTGGATTGCTGGTGGTTACATCTTCATAAGCAGACTTCTCTCCACTTTCCCATGCAGTCCCTGCTTCTCTCTCCCAAGCTCAGCTTTCCCCCAATTTTTATACAATACAGAGTGGAGGGCAGAACCCAGAAACCTGGAGAAAATGCAGAACCCAAATTAACCCTTTCCCACCCAGGCATCCCAGCACTATAGTTGGCACCTGCCTACAAGCCGGCCATGGAGAACCTCGGGACCTGGACTGTCACACCTGGGAAGTGGATTGCAGTGGAACAACACTGGATCCGCTGTCCAGGAGAATATGTGAATCAAGGAAAATGCTGCACAACAGGTATTAAGCAGGGGCGTTGTGGGGGAAGCAAAGTTCCTCTTTAAAGGTTAAGTTTACCTTTACCACAAACAGCCTATTCAGGTAAAGGACCCCTATAGATAAAAAGACTGTGCAACTTTGACTAAAGATGGACTATACCCTTGTTATAAGTGTAGGCCATCTACGTACTTCCTGAAGCCTGGCTGAAGCTCCAAATTATGGCATTATTCCATCCTGCCTCCCTGCACTGGCATTGCCAAGACACTCCCAGTCGTTAGTACTCACTACCACAGGAGAAAACTCTCAAACCCCTGCACATGTGTGGTTCACTATCTCCTTGCTGTTAAAAGCTACTGTGACAGGAAAGAGAGCACATGCAAGGGGGTTTGAATCAGCTGGGAATGTCTTAGAAAAGTCCTAGCAACAAAGCAGGATGGGATGACACTCTGGTAGTTGTTTGGGCAGGCTTTCGGAAGTATGCAAATGGCCTACATTTATACAAAGGCATTATTCAACCTTTTTCAAAGCTGCACAGTTTTTATCTGCAGGTACAACTTATCTACATAGGCAGTAAAGGTGAACTAACTGTTTGAGTACTTCCTGAATAAGAGAGAACCCGTTTGTGTTTTTTCAGTCTCTTGCAGCCTTCCTTTCGGCTTTGTGTAGTTGTGTTAATATACATAGAAGACCTACAGATAGATACACTGTAATCATGTCATGTTGTTAAATACTATGATGGTTTGACATGGGGCATATAAAATTGCAGATAAATTGATATTTGCATCTTGATGATTCACCATTAGCTTGATAGCTCTTTGGAAAGCTCACATACGGTACTATAATTTAAATGAGCTACAAAGTAAGAAAATCTCCTGTACTTATTTATACATTCCCCTTTATAGCACAGGAGTAATAAGGGTCTTATAGGCAGCCCTGAAATGTGAAAGGTCATAGGATAACGCAGGCACATCTAATGAGCCTTTGTTGCAATATGTGCTAAATGTGACGGCATTAATTCCATAAATGTAGCTGATCAGGTCTTCCAAACTGCATGCTTCTAAAACTGAATAATATGACAAGAGGATCTTATTTCGTCTTTGAGATCTTGCCGATGTTCACGGCACACCTGCGTCTGTCCATGCATTAAACCTTGACTGCAGGATTCTGCTCACAAACGAACTGTCAGATCATTACCACATTTGATGCAAAATAATCTGCTTTGAAATAGGAAGCCGTCCGGGCCTGCCTGGAATCTCACTTGCTGCTGAGGCTAATGCTATGCTTGAATATGCATTCATGGAGATGGCCATCCATTTAGGCTCCGGAGGGAGTACAAGTGGAGAGCAGATTTTGTGAATTAGCATGTTGAAAGGAGAGGGTCCTTCATTTGCGGCCCCGCAGATGCCTCTTCTTCGCGTTCATTACAATAGCATTTCATCAGCTTTATGATGTCCACATGTCAATTGAGTGTGAAGAGTTTGCACACAAAGGAACCTTGGGGAAAACCACTTCAATAGCCAATGAGCTTATTATCATACCTCAAATGGGATTTACTAGGCTGCTCCAAATACAAAAATCAGAAGTCAGACTTCAAAAAAAGAAAAAAAGCAGTAATTTGTCAGCGCTCAGGGGGCAATATTATCAAATATATGTTTGGTTAATAACAATAATTATAAGTCTAATAATAATAACATACATCACAAAAAGTATATATATCTTAAAACATTATCAAGGTAGTAAAAGTAGCCATAACAGCCAATCCGATTTTACTGCTTGTGCGTATAGGCTAGTCCACATAATGAAAGAGGAATTTGAATTGTCTGCTTTGTGTTACTGCACAAAGCACTTTGCCTTATTGAATAAAGGCTTTATTAATTTACAACATTTTCTTTAAAATTAGGGGGCATTTAATAAAACAGTCATTTTATTTCTGGCTTAAACCAGATGTAAATCCTAACGGAATCACCGTGTATCATAAGCAGTTATTATTTTTTATTGTTTTACTAATGTTCACCTTGTTCTTTATCCTTTGTTGCATCCCACTGATCTGCTGCTGATCTCCTGCAGCCTTTTTGTGGCCACTTCTTATCTACATGTACTTGAATAATGACTGTATAACACTTTCCAGGATGGGTTTTCTCTTGGTGACAACAGTGGACCATGTCTGCATAATGTGTGTTAAAATAGCCACTTGTCTTATTTTAGAAGCCACTGTAACAGGGTGACAGTGCATAAGCACAACTGGGAGACAGGGACTGTGCTAGTTTAATATTTGCAATTTTGGTATTTGGAGTCAGGGCCTGTATCTCCCCCCCCCCCTTTTTTTCCTCTCTCAGGGTCTGCCTCTCCAGAAACAAGGACTGTGTGCTGTCACTTTATAACAGGAAGTGCCTTAACTGGAACCTTCATGGCAGAATCAACAGGTATTATTTTACTGAAAGCTGCAGATTTGCACATATTAAAAATTACTTCTGAAATAATACTGTTAATTCTTACATGTGATTTTAGGGATTGGGATTACAACTACTTTAAAAGGGCTAGACTGATTCAAATAAAGAAAGAGGAATTTGAATAGGCAGCCAGGAGTTACTGAACTTTGCAATGGAAACCCCCTTTGCCTTATTAAATAAAGGATTTAATAGGTTACAAATTTTCACAAAAAATTAGGGAGGCAATTTACTAAAGCATTTTTTTATGGTTTAAATAACAGTGTTTATTCTAACACAATGCAATCAAAAATTATTGTTTGTCTCATCTACATAAAGTGAATTGTCACATGTAGGGCATGATTAAAGCATTCTCAAGCAGATTAAATGTTTAATCAATAATCATATTATATGTTTCATTTATGTTGATGTCGTTTATGGCGGTTTTTAATTTATTGGGACATTGCTGAGTAACCAGCTGAGAAAACTCCAAAGCCTTCGATTGATGTTGTTCTTGACACTGTTCTGTGCTTGGATCCCTAATAGAATTATTCAATTACAAAATATAGCATTACCATATTCTACAAAAATATGTCTTTTCTACGCTTTTACATCTTGATTTGCTGTTGTAGACAGGTTCACTTAAGTCTCTTTGGATGTTTAACACGATTGTTGGCTTAATAGGCCAGTGTAAAATATCCAACCACTCCTACATATTTACTATAATAGTTATAAACATCATTTTAGATTTAAATTAAAATGTTAACATTTTGTTTCTAATATAATGTGGCAAATTATTTCCCCCTCCATACTCCATTTGGATTCAAATTGCTTATATTTTATTTTAAACAAAAATCAGGCATGTCCTTCAAATTATTTGATTAACCTTGAAACAGGAAAATGTTTTCCTGGCAAGGTAGACTAGGACGCAAGACAAGACAGGTGTATTTTTCATGGCATTGGAATAAGGATATAATTGGTTGTTCAATAAGCAGCAGTCACGGTCTAATTGTTATAAACATATTTGTGTTGGGATCATAGCTAATAGTTGTCTTATTTTCTTTCCTTTTGTCTGGATTTAAGCAGTGTTGTATCCCGGACACCCCAAGGGACTTCCACAATCCTATGTAAAATGCATTTAGTGCAAAGGCTGTCTTTTTCTTCACTGAGCGTCTGCCTTATGCTTTCATCAAAGTAGCCTTAACTCACACAGATGCACTATTTAACAATGCCATCCCCTGCTTTCATTCAGAAGGGGAGGGGGAGGTTGTGATGCTCAGCCCTGAAGAATAAAGAAGGGGGGGGGGGGCAGGTCCCCTGTGATAGGCGAAAGCTGAACGCTGGTGCCAGTTTCCATCTGTCATGATAGCCTATCACCGAACCTTCAATCTGTCAAAAGCTGGCTGCCTAGCTGAAGGCTCCAGGAGATTTGGTGCACTAAACACATTTGACAACAGCATTATCACTGCAAGGAGCCAAGCAAAATGCCATCAATGTGTTAATTTTAGCCGGCTGTGTTAAGTGTCACATCCCATACTATTAAACAAGAGGGGCGTCTGGAACAAGGGTTTTAATTTTGCGATTTTCTTTAGCGTTTGCTTGTGTTTTATAAACACTGGGGTGTAATCATATAATGTGTTATTTGTGTGAAAGCGGTGCTAACACCATCACGCTCTTTCACCTTCCTTGTCAACAGAGATCCAGCACATTGCTATACGATAAGCAGTGTCTATATACATTATTTATACATGCCATGCAAACTATGTCAATTAAGTATATACATCCAGAGTCTGCATGAATGCACAGAACACAAACATCTAAAGAGTTAAACATATAACTAAATAGATAGATAGATAGATAGATAGATAGATAGATAGATAGATAGATAGATAGATAGATAGATAGATAGATAGATAGATATGAATATATAGCTAAAAATAGATAAATAGATGGAGAAAAGGTGCAGGATCTCCCCCTTTTTGAGTCAATTCTTGTCTCCATCCCCTACCCATCTCCGAACACCCTTTTCTGATTCCACCCCCCACCCTCCTCTCAGTACTGCCCGTTTAGTGAATACAGAGCCAAGCATCATTTTGTAGTTCTAAATAATTTGTACTGCATTTGTTAATGATAACAAGAAAAGCAGTAAAATAGATCCTCCGCAGCCAGCAGCAATAGCCCACCCAATCCCCCCAGCAACCATAGATATCCCAGCAGCCAGCATCAATAGACGCCTCCCTCAATAGCAAATCCTATTTAGGTACAATTTACCCCCAGCAACATAACCCCCCATCCAGCAAACCAGCAACAATAAACAACCATGCAATAGATTCCCTCCAGCAACAATAGATCCCCCAGCACACCTTGCCATTACATGCAGTATCTTTTGGTACTGAAGGTGCCAGAACTGCATTCCCCCATGTTCCCGCAGAAAAAAAGCACTAAATAGATAGATAGACAGATAGATAAATAGAGAAGAATAGATAGATACAGGATAGATAGATAGATAGATAGATAGATAGATAGATAGATAGATAGATAGATAGATAGATAGATAGATAGATAGATAGATAGATAGATAGAGGCTAGAAGGCTCCTACCACCATTAAGGTAAAACATGAATGATCCCCCTACTCTTCTGTCCTTTTGATAATGCTAGTTGCCTGGCTGTCTTATTGACCAGCTTTGTTGAATGCTTTCCTCAATTCCTCAAATGAGTAAGATCAACCTATCTCTGGATCAGTAACTCAAAACATACGGAAGACAGAGGCTCAGCATAAAAGCCAGTCATTTAGCATTTTCAGAAGAAAGTCAGAAATTACAGCTCCCAGAAAACCGGTGCATGCCCCTTTCCATGTTTTTTTAGGTTTCCTCCAGTTAATGGCATTAAATTTAAAAAAAAATATATAAATGGTTTATACCAGAAAACTATGTAAAGTACAATTTTATGGGAACAGTGGTATGGTTCTTCTGTGGGCCTTAAAAAAAGCACATTTATAAGGTTTGGTGATGTTGCTTTACAAATGTGATCTCTGTTTTGCTTGCTTTGAGACTCCCAAGCAAGCAAAGCCCCATTTTAATGAATGGGGAGAACAAAAATCTAGAAAGGAGAGTCTGGCCACATGACCCATCAAAGTCATGTGACTGGCCTCTCCTCCAGTCATGGGTTGCTCACTGCAGCATTATGCAGAAAATACACTGTTGGGAATCCACACCACGGTCTGCATTTTATATATATATATATATATATATATATATATATATATATATATATATATCATTGTATAAAATTATGGGAAATATATTACAATAATAGTGTTTAGAAAGGAGCTGCATGGCGTAAGGTCCCAGCAGTCCTAAAATCAATTTTGAATGTGGGTGCATCCGTTGGCCATCCAGGCAGACAGGATGCAATTTGACCCAGAAGTTTGGACCGCATATAGCTCTTTTTATGCTGTAAAAATTGTACTGTTAATATTGATATAAGTGTAATAATCACTGTCAAATTTACATACTGGAAATGCCTTTAAAAGAAAATATGAGTACACGTGTACAGTATGTGTAAAATTATATATCTAATTTTGTCCATAAAAAATAAATACCCTTTCAAAATTGCTATTATTTCATTTCTGGTTCAAGTAGTGCCAGGTGTTAAATTTCTCTACTTACTGTCACTAATGCAAATTAGATTTTTTTTTTCCCGATCATAAAATATCAAGTCCACATTAGAAATTAGCTATAAAATGTAATGACTTAAATGCTACAGTGTTTTACAAATCTCTTTGCATTTCTACAGTAGATAATACCATAAAAGTGGTGAGGACCATAAAGTCTGCTACAAAGTTGAGTTATTTAAAGCTCTTTTGTGGCTGCTTACTTAGAAAATTTGATGCGTTGTGCTGCTTTTTTTCGTTGTGGCGGAATAAGCATGTTTATGATTCAATCTCTTTTACAGGACCCAGAGCAATCAAAAGAAGTTTTAAAATTAATGCTACAATTGCTGTGAAGATTGTTTACATCGTTTGGAAATATGGCGAGGGTTACATGGTATTTTCAACTTTTAGCAAATGGTATTGCGTGCTCTAAATAGAGCCCTTGAGATATTCTTAGCAGGCTTGATACTAAACATTGGCATTTAGGTCTATAAACTGTATAAATATAATTTTTTACAATGTTACATTTTATATATATATATATATATATATATATATATATATATATATATATATATATATATATATATATATATATATATATATATATATATATATATATTGTGTGTAAGGGTCAGCCCATCCTAAAATTATAATTCACTTTTAGGATAACGGCTTCAACTTTTCAGAGGGGCTTACTCTTGTTACTGAATTCTGAACATATGTACTGTATTTATTTAAGGATTTGTTTAATTATTAATTAATTTATGTATTTATGTATTTATTTGATGGATTAAATTGCATCAGAAATATTAAAGCACAGGGCTGAAACTATTTCTTTGCACCTAAACTCACAGCTCCAGTCAACTATTATAAGTAGCTCTCAATTTTTAATGCATGTAACATTATAGCAAATGCAGCAGAAGTAGTGGGACCATAGCTAAAGGATAAGGTGTTGGGTTGCGGGGTGGGGATACACAATATGGTCAGGTCTAATTGGGAAATCTTACCATGATTCTCCAAGGGAGACAAAGGAAACCTGTAGAACAGGGGTAGTGAATTAAAATTCAAGGAATCCGGTAACTAAAAAAGTCTGTGCCATGAAAGATTGTACATGTCTACTTTCCTTATCTTGGTGCAAGCTTCACTTTTTGTCATTTTTCTTACTGTTTCCCCCACACACTCTGGTAATACCCTGTAAACGTAAAAGTCCCCAATAGTGTCCCCCCCTTACATCAGGTGCCCCTACCACAGTAATTCATTACATTGGGTGCCCCATCAGACTACATCCATAAATCAGTTGCCACCATCAGAGTACCCCCTTACATCAGGTATTCCCATAAGAGTGCCCTCTTACATCAGGTTTCTTCATCAGAAGGCCCCCTTACATCTAGTGACTCCCATCAGTGTGCCCCCTTACATTATTTGTCCCCATCAAAGCGCCCCCTTACATTATGTGCAGGCTTCAGAGTGCCCCTTTACATCGGGTATCTCCATCACATCAGGTGTACCCATCAGAGTGCTCCTTTACATTAGGTGTGCTCATCAGAGTGCCGCTTTACATCAAGTGTTCCCATCAGAGTGCCCCTTTACATCACGTGCCCCCATCAGAGTGCCTCTTTACATCAGGTGTCCCCATCACAGTGCCACCTTACAACAGGTGTTCCCATCAGAGTGCCCCTATACATCAGGTGTCCCCATCTGCCCCCTTAACATAATATGTGCCCATCACTGTGCCCCCACTAACATATGTGCACATAAGAGTGCCCCTTAACATACAATGTGCCCATCAGTGTGCCCCTTAACATAAAATAAGGGGCACTCTGATGGACATATTTAATGTTAAGGGGCACTCTGATGGGCACATTTTATGTTAAGGGGCACTCTGATGGGCATATTTAATGTTAAGGGGCATTCTGATGGGAATAATGATAAAGGGCATGCTGAAGAGCACATTTTATGTTAAGGGGCATGCTGATGGGCACAACAAAATATGCCCATCAGCGTACCCCTTAACAATAAATATGCCCATCAGTGTGACCCTTAACATTAAATATGCCCATCAGAGTGCCCCTTAACATTAAATATGCCCATCAGCATGCCCCTTATTTTAGGTTAAAGGGCACACTGATGGGCACATTTTATGTTAAGGGGCACTCTGATGTGCACATATGTTAGTGAGCGCACAGTGATGGGCACATATTATGTTAATATTGAGTACACTGGCAGCCTGACGGTCTGGACAGGAGCGTTGCTTGGTCTGTGTTTGGACCGCAGGCCTCCATTTAGTGACAGCTGCTGTTGATCATTGAGCTCACTAGTGAACACCCAAACATTACAGATTAAGTGCCTAAAGGCAGTGTTAAAAATATAAAACTGCTCCAATCTCCCAGCTGATGAAGAATATATAGCTCATCCCTAACCACTTCCCACCCATAGGATGCCATATGACGTCCTAGACTTTCAGTGGTTATACTGGGATGATGCTTGCATCTTGCTGGCACCATTACAGTATTAAAATTTTCAGCTGGCGATTCCCTGTAACGTAGAAGTACCATAGTTTGGCACCATTATGCAGGCTTACACAATTATAAAGCATGACATGTTAAGTATCTATTTACTTGGCATAACATCAGTGGCGGCTGGTGTTAAAAATTTTTTTTGGGGGGGCGCAAACAAACTGAAACTGAATTGATGGCCATTGTGCCATCGATTGCAGTCACTGTGTCATCAAATGCAGCCACTGTGCCATCAATTGCAGCCACTGTGCCCATCAAATGCAGCCACTGTGCCCATCAGTTGCAGCCACTGTGCCATCAAATGCAGCCACTGTGCCCATCAAATGCAGACTTTGTGCCTATCAATTGCAGCCACTGTGCCAATCAAATGCAGCCACTGTGCCATTAATTGCAGCCACTGTGCCATCAAATGCAGCCACTGTGCCCATCAAATGCAGCCACTGTGCCATCAAATGCCGCCATTGTGACCATCAAATTCCGCTACAGTGCCCATCAAATGCCTCCAGTGTGCCCGATCAAATGCTGCCACTGTGCCCATGAAATGCAACACTGTGCCATCAATTGCAGCCTCTGTGCCCATCAAATGCAGCCACTGTGCCATCAATTGCAGCCACTGTGCCATCAAATGCAGCCGCTGTGCCCATCAAATGCAGCCACTGTGCCATCAAATGCTGCCACTGTGCCCATCAAATGCAACCACTGTGCGATCAAATGCAGCTACTGTGCCAATCAAATGCCGCCACTGTGCCCATCAAATGCAACCACTGTGCCATCAAATGCAGCTACTGTGCCAATCAAATGCAGCCACTGTGCCATCAAATGCCACCATTGTGCCCATCAAATGCCGCCACTAAGCCCATCAAATGCCGCCAACGTGCCCATCAAATGCCGCCACTGTGCCCATCAAATGCTGACATTGTGCCCCATCAAATGCAGCCACTGTGACCCATCAAATGCCGCCACTGTGCCCATCAAATGCCGCCATCGTGCCCCATCAAATGCAGCCACTGATACCCCTGCCCGCTCGCTGTCTGACCGGAACTTACCTCATCTTGGTGGTGGGTCAGGCAGCGGTGAGCTGTGTCCTTTGTGTGTCCTGTCTTCCTGCTTCCTGCTAGGCGTCCAATAGTAGCACCTGTCCTTTCAGCCAATCAGGTGGCGGGTATCAGATTCATGCTACCTGATTGGCGGAGGGGCGGTTCAGTGTTAGAAAAACAAATGGCCTTGGCCATGGATAGATTCATGCAATGCATGAATCTATCCATTCTTCATAGAGGGGGTGGCTGGAGAGAGGGGGCGGCACCCGTGCGCCCTTAATGGATGGGTCGCACCTGCATAACATCATCTTTTATTTTATATTTTACCAAAACTTTGGGTGTTATATTAGCAGGGCAGGGGAGTTTGTGGGACTTTAAATGAGGCAATGATGTTGTCATCTTCCTCCATCCCTCTCATACAAACAAAGAAAAAGCAAAGAGGTTTTAGGGATTAGAGGAACCATAGATTATGCAGGTACCTATTTGTGTATGTTTATTTATGAATTCTATTGATTATGAATTATTAATATATGATACTGTGGTATAGAGTACCAAATATTTTGTAGATATGTAGACTAATAAATACAATTTTTATTCAATATAACATTTTGGCCCACCGCATACTTCATTTAAAAAAGAATGAAAATGGCCCGATAAAACTATATGTTGTTTGGATTCTGTTTCTTGGTGATTTGGGGGCAGGCTGTGTTGTTCCCTCCTCAGGTTTCTCCTGGTCCGGGAGCTACGATGCGCACTGGGGTGCTCCCTTCCTCCGCCTTCTAATATGTGGGGGGTAAATGCGCATGCTCTGTGCATCGTTGTTACGCCTCATGCGCCGGGCATGCAGCGTCATGTTTTGTGGCACCGTTGCGCTGGCGATTATCCAGCTATGAGTGTTATGGGAATTGTTTTGGCGCCATATTGCCAGGCGGCTCTTCCGCATTGGTGATGGCGCCTTCCTTTCCCATTGGTCGCGTCCGTGACATTGATGGATCCTCTGCGGCGGTGCCTATATAGGTGTCATCCTTGGATGGTTCAGATATTTAGCTTCTTTTCACCCCACTGAACACTACACAATGTATGCACCACAGCTTTTATGGCAGGTAACACCCTCTTTCATTATTTCTTCCTTTTTTTTCACCTATTTTCTGGTTCTGTTGAGTCCCTTTGGGGGCTCATTCACATTTCTCCCTTTTCATTTTTCATCTCCAGTTTTGGTTTCACTTACCTCTCTCCTTTCACTCTTGCACCACTCTTTTTATCCCTGATCAGAGGATTCCATGCATATCTTGGATTAACACACACTACACATTTTCCACAGCTTCAATTGGGTTTGGCTATATGCTGGCCTACCCATGAGAATCCCAGTTTGTTTCACACCCATCCTTGAGGTTGCCTGTGTGGGTTGTCTGTCATGGAGTATGCCATCTCAGCTCCCGGACAAGACTTCCCTGCATGGGGGGATGCATGGCCCATAGTACCATACCATCAACACATAGATACCCTGTAAGTAACACATGGGGTTTCCCCTCTGTCAGTCACAATATTTGTGACCATACTAGACCAATTAGGAATTTCTATGTCATTGCAGATATATATTACACGCTTGTTCTTGATGAGTGACGCCAAGTCACAAAACGCATCAAGCCAACAGATGTCGTGTTCCAATATCAATTATGTGTTATTATAATATATCAGTTTACTGTGGATTCTGTTCATGAACTATGAAATGATTACAATTTTACATGAATCATTAGATGTCGGGTTCCAATACCAATCATGTGTTACTATTTTTCTTGTGGACTGTTTATGAACCCAATTTATACTATACATGTAACATAGATTTTTATCTAGCCATTTTCATTCTTTTTTAATGATAGGGATTAGAGAAACCATAGATTATTCAGGTACCCATTTATGTATGTTTATATATGATTTATATTGATTCTGAATTATTAACATGTGATACTGGGGTATATAGTACCAAATATTTTGTAGATATGTAGACTAATAAATACAATTTTTATTCAATATAACATTTTGGCCCACCGCGTACTTCATTTAAAGTCCCACCTCTTTGCTTTTTCTTTGTTTATTGGGTGTTATATTGTGTTTGTGTACACTAAAAATTTATTATGAAAATATGATGAATCTTCCTCCACTCGAGGCATTTTGGAGAGCTCACGTCTACTTCATCAGTGAAATATGGAGTATCATATAGTCAATCAAGTGGTGTTCTATGTAGACAGAACACCACTTTCAGTTAAAAACAAAGTTTGAAAGAATCTGTACTCTTACCCATCATTTAATAGTGTGCAATATCATTATGTTTTAGAGGCATAGAAGAGGAGAAAAACGCCACCTATATGGAGGGAACAGGTAGCACTGATGCCTTAGCGAGCCAACCCCTGGCCTTAATACAGGTCTGGAACATGTAGCCATGCCCTGCTTAGGAATCTGGACCTGAGGACTGGACATGTATCCTCTATGCCAGGGTTCCTCCAGCTGTTGCAGAACTACACTTCCCATGAGGCATTCTAAAACTCTGACATTCACATGACTAGGCATGATGGGAATTGAAGTTCCTAAACAACTGGAGGGCCGCAGTTTGAAGACCCCTGCTCTATGCTCTATGCTCCAAAATCGGTGATTTACCACAAACATCATCACCTATGAGGCTCTCTAGCTAGAAGCCCTGCTATATCATTCATACTGGGGACTACATGTTCCAGACCTGTATTAGGGCCAGGGGTTGTCTCTCTAAGGCCTCAGTGCTACCTGCTCCCTCCATATAGGTGGCGTTTTTCCCCTCTTCTATGCCTCTGAAACATTATGATATTGCACACTATAATATGATGGGCAAGAGTACAGAGTCTTTCAAACGTTTTTAACTGAAACATGGCATGTCTACATACAACATCACTTGATTGACTATATGATACTCCTCATATCCCTGATGAAGGAGACATGCCCATACCGAAACGTACTGGGTAGAGGAAGATTCATCATATTTTCATATATTTCACAGTTGGTGTAATAGGAGCCTAGTTAGCCATGTCTCTTCCTATTATATGTTGATGTACCAATAAATTCTGTTTTTATGCACTTCACTTCTCATATATATTTTTGTAATTCAAGTCTCTTAAAAGTCCCCAAAAAATTAGGGAATTTCTCTGTCTGTTTACATTTAACTATAGGTATGTGGTACTTTGCCAAGGGTTGTCACTTTGAGTCTATATAAAAATGCATTTTTTCCCCAAAAATTGGGTTTGAAAATTCACAGCACAAATACTGTGTGACATAAAAAATTGCAACACCCACCATATTATTCTCTAGAGCCTCTGTTTAAAAAAAATATAACGTTAAGTAAATAGAACCCCTTAACATTATAAAAAATGCAGATTTTTATAGGTATGAGAGAAATGTCAGAATTGGCCTGGGTGGGAAGCAGTTAAGCATGGGCTAACACAGAGTAAGGCTTACCTTAATTCACAGTCCCCCAAAGCCATCTTTCTTGCCAATGTCATCACATACAATAAAGAATCCCTTGCCCGTGTCCCATAGCCACTAGTTCTGCATTGTATTTGATGACATAGATTTGCCCACCCACACTCCAACACAGGAGAGAACTGGACTGCTGTTGTGTAACCATGGTGTAAGTAGGTACGTATTACTTTGTGTTAGCCCATCCCCATTTTTATCACCTTGGGAGAGACAATTGTAGTTATTCTATTACTGCCCAGAGTTAGTGTTTAAAGTTTGTTCTTTGGCTATTTGCCTAAAATATTTCTTTATATTGAATATTCATAATACCCTGCACACTCATTGAAATTTCAAATCACACAAGGAGGTGACTGCGAAGAGGGACTTGCAGTGTCATTGAAGGTTTAATCAAAGCCAAAATCCAGGCAAAAATAAGATAAAAAATGAAATATCGATTTAAACATAAAATAACAAAACCAGTTTTGCTGCAATATTCACTTTCAATCCCGAGATATCATATTACTTTTTCCTGCTGCTAGATGTCTCAGCTTGGTGGCCATTATTGTTCAACCCACTTCCTCTGTCTCCAGGTCATTCTTAACCCATCCCAGCCTGTGACTGCACAGTGAAAGGAGAAAAGGCACAGTGATGAGCTCATCTCTCTGTCACTCTGCTTTCTCATCCTATCAGCATACTTCTATTCAGCACATGAACTGTTTGGTTTCTTGTACTGCTTGTTCCCCTCACAATCAAGCCCTGCTGTACAAGGACTGCAAGAGGCTGATTCCAGGTCTAATTAAGTTACTTATGCTGCTTGTATTTAAAATAAGTTTAATGGTGTATTAATGATTACAGAACTGCATTGATTAATATTGTCTACATCTGCATGGAGTTCAGCTTTAGACGCTATTTTTGGTTGAACTAAATGGACTTGTGTCTTTTTTTAACCTGAATAACCATGTAAAAATGTAACTATATGGATTGCAGGTGCCCGTCTTTTTTTATAGACCAGTAGTATTCTTTGTAATAATAAATTATATTATAAATAAATAATAATGTCAACTTCTCTTACAAACACTTAACAAATAAATTTTATTGATTTGCATGAGGTTTTGTACATGTAACGTTTCACATATGTACACATGTTAAAAAGTCTAGTATGTATTTACTTAATATATTTATATATAGGGGGCATATTTACACATAAAAATATATAGGGGGCACCATTGTTGACCTTTTTTTGAATATTTTGGTCCCCTGGAGGTCTCAAGCGCCAATAATTTTTAATCAATGACCCAAGCATAAAAAAAATCAAAATCTGAGTAATGCCAGAATTCCAAACTTGTATACTTGTGTTCAAGTTAGAAAGTTTCAGAATTCAGAAAGATTTAAAGCTAAAGTTAAATTATGGCAGTCAGACAAAAAGCATTTTCTGAAAAGGTCAGCAATGGGATCTCAATGACTGCTTTGGCTCTCCCAGTGGGACCCAGCCACAGGAGACAATGTGGATGATTTACTAAAGGAATTGGGCATGTTCATTTTGAAAAGTGAATTTTCACTTGTAAGGAAAATTTCACATAGCTTAGTGTATGTGGTGATATACTAACAATTTACACATTTTACACATCCGTCATCATTATACAGCGGCAGGTCGGCTCTCCTGTGCAAATCGTACAGCGGCTCGTGCAGGCGCGATATCGGGTGGGCATGCCTGTGGGTTAGGTGGACTTGATGTCCACCATCGACCTGTTACAGATGCAGAATGGGGAGCTGCTTTTGTAAAGCAGGCGATTCCCTGTTCTGACAGGTGACATGACAGGGATCTACTGTTCCCAGTGATCGGGAACAGTGATCTCTGTCATGTCCTTGACAGCCCATCCCCCTACAGTTAGAACACACATGAGGGAACACATTTAATCCCTTGATCGCCGCTAGTGTTAACCCCTTTCCTGCCAGTGACATTTATACAGTAATCAGTGGCTATTTATATTAAATGTCAATGGTCCCAAAAAAGTGTCAAAAGTGTCCGATCTGTCCACCGCAATGTCCCAGTCCCACTACAAATCACAGATCACCGCCATTACTAGTAAAAAAAATATATATATAATCAGTGGTTAACCACTTCAATACAGGGCACTTACCCCCTTCCTGCCCAGACCAATTTTCAGCTTTCAGTGCTCTCACACTTTGAATGCCAATTACTAAGTCATGCAATGTAGCCAAACAAATTTTTTTTCACACACATAGAGCTTTCTTTTGGTGGTACTTAATCACCACTGGGTTGGTTTTTTTTTTTGCGTCATAAGTGAAAAAAGAGGAAAAATTTTGAAAAAAAAACCCCACTTTTTTTAGTTTCTATGAGAACATTTTGCAAATAAGTCATTTTTGTTCATACATTTGGGCCAAAATGTATACGGCTACCTATCTCTGGGAAAAAAAATAACCCAAATAAGTGTATAAATGTGTGAAAGTTATAGAGTCTACAAGCTATGGTGCCAATCATTGAAAATTGATCACACCTGATATACTGACGGCCTATATCATTTCTTGAGGCCCTGAAATGTCAGGAAAGTACAAATAACCCCCAAATGACTCTTTTTGAAAAGTAGACAGTCCAAGGTATTTAGTAAGAGACATGGCAAGTTTTTTGAAGTTGTAATTTTTTCCCACAATTCTTGAGAAAATGAAGAAATTATGATTATTTTTTTTTACACACAATTGCCATAATAAGTTATTTCTCACACACAGCATATGCATACTTCCAATTACACCTCAAAAAACATTCTGCTACTCCTCCTGAGTATGGCGATACCACATATGTGTGACTTTTTCACAGCCTGTCCACATAGAGAGGTCCAACATGCAGGGAGCACTGTCAGGCGTTCTAGGAGCATAAATTACACATCTAATTTCCTAACGACCTATTACACTTTTGAAGGTCCTGGAGCCCCAGGATAATGGAATTACCCACAAAATGACCCAATTTTGGAAAGCAAACACCCCAACATATATTCTAGGAGGTATTATGAGTCTTTTTAACGGTTTTATTTTTTTTCCACAAGTCTTCGAAAAACGTGGAAAATAAATGAAAATGTATTTTTTTTACACAAAGTTGACAATTTATATGATATTTCTAACACATAGCATGTACATAGCAAAAATTACACTCCAAAATACATTCTGCTACTCCTCCTGAATATGGCGATACCACATGTGTGAGACTTTTACACAGCTTGGTCACATACAGAGGTCCAACATTGAAGTAATACCTTCAATTACCCACAAAATGACCCCATTTTGTAAAGCAAACAGCCGAAGGTATATTCTATGAGGCATTGGCTGCAGATAGGTACACGGGAACTCTGTTGGGCTGCAGATAGGTACTCAGGTACTCTGATGGGCTGGTGACAGGCACTTGGTTACTTTGATGGGCTGGTGACAGGTACTCTGGTACTCTGATGGGATGGTAACAGGTACCTGGGTACTCTAATGGGCTGGTGACAGGTACTCGGGTACTCTGATAGGCCGATGACAGGTACTCAGGTAATCTGATGGGCTGCAGATAGGTACTCGGGTACTCTGATGGGCTGGAGACAGGTACCTGGGTACTCTGATGGGCTGCAGATAGGTATTTGGGTACTCTGATGGGCTGGTGACAGGTACCCTGGTAGGCTGGTGACAGGTACTTGGGAACTCTGATGTGCTGGTGACAGGTACTCGGGTCCTCTGATGGGCTGGTGACAGGTACTTAGGTAGTCTGATGGGTTGGTGACAGGTACTCGGGTACTCTGATGGGCTGGTGACAGGTACTCGGGTACTCTGAAGGGCTGGTGACAGGTACTCTGATGGGCTGGTGACAGGTACTTGGGTATTCTGATGGGTTGTAAAAGCTACTTGAGTACTCTGATGGGCTGGTGACAGGTACTCGGGTACTCTGATGGGCTGGTGACAGGTACTCAGCTACTCTGATGGGCTGGTGACAGGTACTCTGATGGGCTGGTGACAGGTAGTCGGGTATTCTGATGGGTTGTAAAAGGTACTTGGGTACTCTGATGTGCTGGTGACAGGTACTCGGGTACTCTGATGGGCTGGTGACAGGTACTCAGGTACTCTGATGGGCTGGTGACAGGTACTCTGACATGCTGGTGACAGGTACTCGGGTACTCTGACAGGTTATGACAGGTACTCAGGTACTCTGATGGGTTGTGACAGGTACTCGGGTACTCTAATGGGCTGGTGACAGGTACTTGGGTACTCTGATGGATTGTGACAGATACTCGGGTACTCTGATGGGTTGTGACAGGTACTTGGGTACACTGAGGGGCTGGTGACAGGTACTCGGGTACTCTGATGGGCTGGTTACAGGTACTTGGGTACTCTGATGGCTGGTGACAGGTACTTGGGTACTCTGATGGGCTGGTGACAGGTACCCGGGTACTCTGATGGGCTGGTGACAGGTACTCGGGTACTCTGATGGGCTGGTAACAGTTACTTGAGTACTCTAATGGGCTGGTGACAGGTACTCGGGTACTCTGATGGGCTGGTGACAAGAATTTGGGTAATCTGAGGGGTTGTGACAGGTACTCGGGTACTCTGAATGGCTGGTGACAGGTACTCGGATACTCTGATGGACTGGCGACAGGTACTCAGGTACTCTGATAGGCTGGTGACAGGTACTGGGGTAATCTGAGGGGTTGTGACAGGTACTTGAGTACTCTGATGGGCTGGTGACAGGTACTCGGGTACTCAGATGGGCTGGTGACAGGTACTTTGATGGGTGGTGACAGGTCCTCTTTATTACTGGGGGGGGCAATCCGTGTGTGCTGGTGTGCACTGTAAGCAGAAACAAGCTGTTACCGCAATCTCCTCCTCACACACTATCGGTGCGTGAAGAGGAGAACCCGGTAACAGCTCGTTACCTTAGTTTGTTTACATTCTGTGACCGGCTGTGATTTGACACAGCCGGTCACGTGGTAAAGAGCCAATTTTATTGGCTCTTTACTGCGATCAGGGATGGGCTGTGTCAGGGAGGGCAGTGCATGTGACCTGCTGTGATTGGACACAGCTGGTCATGTGGTAAAGAGACATTTTTATTGTCTCTTTCCACTGATCGGGGATGGGCTGTGTCCCGAGGGACACGCCTCATCCCCGATCGCCGCACCCGCCCAGGATGGGAGAGTGTTCCTGCTTTACTATGGCCCAGAATGGAAGTGGTTAATAAAAGTCAAACAATGTGATATAATTTTAATCAGCAGTGTTTGCTGATAATATTTTGCGAGTAAATATATGGGGGTGCACAATTTATGTAAAGAACAATGACAGGAAAATGCATTTTTTCACTTTTTTTTACTATTTATTCACAATAAACAACAAGTAAATAAAAATATGGTTATTCAGATGTGGCACCACATTAAAGCCCTATCAGGTAGACTACAAGACCTAAAAAGGTATCATGGGGAGAAAACTGAAGGAAACAGATTCTAGAGCAGCTGTCTTTGGCAACCAATCAGCTTCTATCCTCGGCTTGTTCCGTTAAGCTTTGGAAATAAAATGTAGAATTTGATTGGTTGCTGTGCACAGCTGCTACAGATTCTGGCTTCTGTAGTTTTGATGAAGTCCTCTTGATGTGCAAATGTGAATCATTGCCAAAATGAAAAAAAAAAAAAAACTCTCTGGACCTAAAGCGGAGTTCCACCCGTTTTTTTTTTTGTTTACTAAAAGTCAGCAGCTACAAAAAGTCGTGCTGCGCTCTGGTATTGGCCAGCCAATCTTCTGGGACCTGTGTTGTGTCCCAGAAGATCGCTGGCAGGGAGGAGCCGCCTAGGGCGAGAGGAGGAGTCGCCTAGGTGGCCAAAAAGAGGAAGGAGGAAGTGGGACAGGAAGTCCCACTAGAAATAAGGTACACACTCTTTCCCCCAAAAAATTAAATGTCAGGGGGCGAGGAGTGCCTAAAGTGGAAGTTCCACTTTTGAGTGGAACTCCGCTTTAAGGGAATATAGGGAGAAAAAAGGCCTAGGGACTCAAGAGGTTAAACTTGTCTTGCTTATTGCTTGCACATGATTGGATAATAAAAAAAATCAACACATCTTCCACTTATTCACTAAGCTAAATGAAAATGAATTTTAAAAGAGAAAATTTGCTTTGCAAAGAAATCATGTTTTACTCCCAACCCCAAAGGCATACTTCAAATACTGCATGAAACATTCAGATAGCCCGACAGTGAGTCTTTGGCTCATCACCACACCCTTTTTCACTCCCCTTTAGGGGGCACTTGGCGAACCCTGACAATACTTACCAAATTGCCCTCTTTAAGGGTCATATGATCTCAGCCTTTAAAAAAGACAATATTTGCACAGGATTCCCAGCGGCATATCAGGTAACAGAGTAGAAACTATTAGGTATTACAGGATGGCTCCCTTCTATACATATAAACTATTACCTATGTTTCATAAAACTAGTAACAAGTTTGATTTATTAAAGGGAATGTGTATATTTATTATGGCTGTTTGGAGTAGCTAAATACACCTGTCACAGGAATAAATCTTAAGGCATGGAAAATACTTGTAAATTTGTGTAGAACACATCCTAAAGTGGTTCTAAAGCCTGAAATCTTTTAATGCATTCTTGCATTAGGGTAAAAAAATATTTAGGCATCAGTATCACCCCCTTAACCCCCTGCTTTTACTTACCTGAGCCCTCATTCAATCCAGCACTATGCATGTTAGGCAGCTCTTCTCTCTCCTCACTTCTTGGTCTCACAGACTTTGTTGAGGCAGCGGGAGCTATTGGCTCACTCTGCTGTCAATCAAAGCCAGATACGAGGGAGTGGGGGGTGGGGCCAATTCCCGCTGTCTGTGTCTATAGACTCAGGAGCGAGCCTGCATGAGTGCCCCCATAGAAAGCTTTCTATGGGGACACTCACTGGAGGATAGGAGCCAGGAGCACCAGTGGGGGGGGGGGTGACCGAGAAGAGGAGGTTCAGGGCCCCTCTGTGCAATTCCATTGCACAGAGCAGGTAAGTATAAACCTGTTTGTTATTTAAAAAAAAAAAACATCTACAATCACTTTAAATACTGCAACTGAACTGCATAAGAAACACAGAAGGGTGAGAGAGTCTTATTAACGTGGTTCTAAAGTCAAGACATGCCCATACGTATGACCCATAGCAGCTGGCTTGCTATGGGAGTACTGGCAGAAGAGTAGTAGTGAGAGTGCTGGCAGGGGACCCCAGAAGAGGAGGTAAGAGACTGCTCCGTGCAATACATTGCACAGAGCAGATAAGTATACCTTCTTTTTTATTTTAAGGGAAAACAATAGCCATTATAACCAGTCTAAGAAGGACCAAATTTGGTGCTTTGCAATTTTGGTGATGAACAAATATTGGATTCCCCACATTCTTGGACTGATCTGTCAGTTGTGTGTCAGCTGTATACAAATTGTTTCTTCAAAACACTTAATGGTTTATATTTATATATACTGTATTAGCAGAATCAGGAGTAAATACAGATATTAGCAGAGTCAATAGTAAATACGATACAATAGTTATCTATTATTACATTCATGGATGTGTCAGACTTGGCGAGGTGACAGAATTAAGAAAGAGCAGGTGTAGAAAAGGTGTGAATGTCCTTTCCAATTACAGCTCTAAAAGCAAGATCAATTCTACAGTGTAAAACCAGACAATTTGCACATAAATGATACCATTTAATGGACAGCCAGCTTTACAGACATAGTAAACCCCTGGGACACCACGCCAACCCCAAAACAAAGCCCACAAATGGTAAAGCATGTGTTAGAACTGTAGAAATTAATGAAACAAACAGCTTGATTAAGTAGCTGACATAGTGCCATCAAGTGTCAGAGTGGCCATTAAGCCTGCCACAGGATGCTCTTGTGGGCTTTGACCCGAAATGGACCCTTCATCATGGTTCGCCCATGTGATGCACAGAGCAGCTTTGCTTCAAAATCAAGTGAGAACTGCTTTCATTAAGTCAGCACCAGTGCTTGATATGCTGGTAAGTTCTGCATGCTTAATTTTGACAATGGTGCCTCCTAGGTGTGAAAATAAGCAGTTAAAGTAAAAAAGCTACTAATGTTTTGTGAAAGTTTTATTTTAACTGTTTCCATGTGTGTTTATATGTTTTAAAGTACAATATATACTACACCTTTAATTTAAAAAAAAAGTTATACCAAAATGCACCAATGGTCCTAATGATAAAGTACCAGGGTTACAATATAATTCGACTTAAAGCGGTAGTAAAATCGCTTTATAAAAAAAAAAAAAGGAAAAAAAAGTCCGCCCCTGCAGGTGAATGCCATAATGTGCTAGTAAGCACTGCATACTAGCACATTATAGCAGATTTACCTGTCAAATGCAGCTCGCCAGTGCTGCACTGTCACCACTTCCAGTGCTTCCACCTTTACCTGGTCTTCCTTCCAGGTTTGCATACTGTGACCATTTGAATGGCCGAGCCACGATGACATCACTCCAGCAATTGCTGAAGTAAATAACTCCTATACAGTGCACATTTAGGAGATATTTATTGTACCTACTGGTAAGCCTTATTATAAGCTTACCTGTTGGTACAAGTTCAAATATAGTCCTGCTTTAAAGACTAAGTTTATTTAAATATATATATATGTATATATATATATATATATATATATATATATATATATATATATATATATATATAAAAACAGTACTTACAATCAATGTAAAGTGTCCCTTGTGCTGCTGGCTGGTCTCTTAATTTAAATTTAAAGTCCACTGCCCCACCCCACCCCACTACCCCTGCAACCATAATCTTCCAGTGCTAAAAGGGTTAATACAAGTGCTGAACCTGTCACAGGTGCCGACCATGGCATGCCCGCCTGTCACCTACCTGATAGGAGACTGAATTGACGAGGGTTGGCCTCTCTTGTATCTCCAGCCCAGGCCCCAATAAAGGTGGAACAGATAGTGACAAGGGACAGGAAAAACATAAGTGCCAGCAGGTGTTGATAGCAGAACTTGCAGCATGAGAAGTCAAGCAGGACATCAGGCCAGGAGCAGTTGTGATGCACACTGGACCAGCCAAGGTTAAAGGGGTACTCTGCGTGTACTGCGGGTTTCTGAAGCTTGGCTTGTCGAAGCTCTCAGCAGGCTATAGGCAGGAACACACTGCGATGACTGGAGCAGTTATGAAGGACAGCCGAAGCAGGCATTCAGAAGTGATATGAAGCCAAGTCGGAAGCAGGAGCAATGTCACAGAAGTAGCCGAGGTCAGTAGCAGGCGTGCAACGAGGTAATGAAGCGTAGGTGAAAGCATGGTCAGGAATGGAGCCAAAGCGAGGAACAGGTGGGCAGAGGTACAAGTAGAATCCAGGATCAGGTCAGTAACAAGTCAGGTCATCAACAGAAGTCAGATACAGGATACACTCAGGGAAAGCTGAAGACCAGTCAGCACTGATAGTGAGCAAGATTTTTTAAATAGCCTGTCTGGCGCCGAAAAACTGTGGGCACACTCCTGCTTGCGTGCACACATGTGCATGCATGGGCATTCATATGAGCAATGCGCCTATGCTCATTTCTATTATCAATGTAATGCACATGTGCATACCTATGCGCTAGTCACCATACTGAAATTCCCTTATACTGCCCTTTCTGCCCTCCTAATCCATTCATAGAAGCTGAACTATAGCTTCCATCAATGAAAAACGCTCTAGGATTGGTGGAGGAGGACCATTTTTTCAACCGCCCATCCTCAATTCATGAAGTGCTTTTCATTGATGGAAGCTATAAGACAGCTCCTATAAATGATGGAGGAGAGAGGAAAGGAAAGGCATGGTCAGCACCCTGGATGGGTGCCTGCAAGAGGTCCAAGTCTCATACTAACCCCTGCAACACTGAAAGAATAGTGTGCTAGGGTATGAGGGACTTTGGATTTAAACTAAGAGACCAGTTAGATGCACAAGGGACTTATCAATATTCCTATCGCACACTTTCCTGGCAAACAAGGCTCAAAAAATGGTGGGTGCTGCAGCGATTACCAGCTGGGTCCTTGAAACGTCAAGCAAGTGTACATATTCACGAGCACACCATGGATCAACCATCACCATGCAAAGGTTTTTTATTTGCAAAGAGATCATGTCACAGAGCTAAGTGCAAAGTTTCGGAGCCACGCAGGGCCCCTTTGTCAGGCATGCCTGAGGAAGGGGTCCTGCGCAGCTCCGAAACATGGCACTTATCTCTGTGATGTGATCTCTCTGCAATAAAAACCTTTGCATGGTGATTGTTGACCAATGGTGTGCTGGCGAATATGTACACTTAGATGCACTAGGGACACTTCACATTAAATGTAAGTTCTATCCTTGTGCTGAACATTATATAAGTGTACTGACAATTGTTATTTTATATGGGATTCTAAAGGGATTATGCAGTGTTCCTTGAATATATTTTTTATTTATTTATTTTAAACACTGAAGAAAAACATTAAAGTGATTATAAAGCAGTCCCTATCCTCTTCTTCTGGGGTCACCAGTCGGTGCTCTTGGCTCCCCTATTTCTCAGTCTGCCATCATAGGAAGCTGCATCCTACTGTGGCACACCTGCAGACTCAATGCGAGCCACACTGCCAGCTCAAACACTGATGCAATACACATTAAACAGTGGTTCTAAGACCCCTTTCACACTGAGCCTCAGTATAGCAGCGCTGCTCCATTGTTTTCTTGCGAACTCTATGTTCGCCGGCGACCTGGGATTGAGGCGAGGAGAGGCAGAGCGGGGAGATGGCTATGTAAACAAGGCATTTCCCTGTTCTGCCTAGCAACATGACAGGGATCTACTGCTCCCTGTCATTGGGAGCAGTGATCTCTGTCATGTTGTAGTGAGCCCATCCCTCCTACAGTTAGAACACATCCAGGGAACACACTTAACCCCTTGATCGCCCCCTAGTGTTAAAACCCTTTCCTTGCCAGTGTCATTTATACAGTAATCAATGGCAATTTGTAGCTCTGAACGCTGTATAAATGTCAATGGTCCCAAAATAGTGTCAAAAGTGTCCGATCTGTTCACCATAATGTCACAATCCCAATAAAAATCGTAGATCGCCGCCATTATTAGTAAAAAAAAAATTAATAATAAAAATGCCATCAATCTATCCCCTATTTTGTAGCTATTATAACTTTTGCGCAAACCAATCAATATACACTTATTGCTATTTTTTTACCAAAAATATGTAGAAGAATACATATCGGCCTAAACTGTGTAAGAAATTAGGGTTTTTTTATATATTTTTGGGGGAAATTTATTATAGCAAAAAGTAAAAAATATTGCTTTTTTTTCAAAATTGTTGGTCTTTTTTTGTTTATAGCGCAAAAAATAAAGACTGCAGAAGTAATCAAATACCACCAAAAGAAAGCTCTAATTGTGGGAAAAAAAGGATATCAATTTTGTTTGGTTACGTCACAGGTCCCAGAAAATTGCCATCCATAACGCACAGCGCAACTCACGCATGCGCAGTGCACGCGTGGCTGTGAAGTGACAGCTGGACGCCCACACTTGCAATGCCGGCACCGCAGAGAGGAGGGGGAGAGAAGCGAGGCTTCCGGTGGCTGCATCACTGGACCGTGGGACAGGTGAGTGTCTGTTTATTATTACACTTTTTGACTTTTAAATGAGTGGAACTTCACTTTAAGTCTACCTAAGGTTTCTATACTGTTTATTCAAAGATTGCATTGAAATGGAATCAAAATAGGAAATAAATACAGCAATTATATTAAAACCAATTTTACTTTTTGCACCATATACAACAAGATCATAGTAATGTTGATCCCATCTCTTCACCGTAGATCGAAACCACCATTATATGTCATCAATTGCTTTGCAATTCTGACAAAAAATTGTATTGAATTTTGACAAATAATTTAATTGAACGCTCGATCTATCAAATTGCCATGTGTATGGCCAGCCTAAGTAAGTGATACAATGAAGAGAATGTTTAAACAAATAAAAAGTAAAAATTTGAGATATGCACTTCAACTATTTGGTTACTTAAAGGGTTTCTTTGGGCCTCTTTTTAAAAAGGCTAATCACGCCCATCTCACAGACAAAGGATAGGAACATTCCCTCTTCCAGACAAAAGTATCCTTTTTTGGCTAATCCTGGTTTTGGTTTTGTTTGCTGACTTGTATCTGGTTTGATAACCAAGCCATACATTGTTCTCGTGTTCTCTTATATCAGTGGTGGTCAACTCATGAGCTATAGACGGTCACGCCATCATCAACTGTGATAAACATACTACAGGAGATGGTCATAGACTGCAGACAACCAAATTTCTCACTCCCACTACTGATGCTGAGGTCAAAGGGGTACCAAATGGACACATGCTGATCTGGGGCCTTAGGTTGAGCAGCAGGGCCCTATAAGTTTTAATGGACCTTATGCTTCCAAATGGGCTGAACATATACTGACATTTGCTAAATGCCTATGCATGTTTACTCTTATAAGCAGAATTTTTATTATACACAATTTTTATAGACATGGATTAGTCCAATTCAGCTGACACTTACCATCAGCCTTTCTTACAAAATGATCTCCTGGGGAATTGATGTAGTCATTCTAAATTCCCAGCCATTTGGACATAACAACTGAAAGAACATAACAAATCATAGAAAACCACCTGTGAAGCACAGACACCTGCACTCACATTACTTACAAAGGTTTAGATGAAACTTTTTTTACCCAGACATTCATGTGACTCATTGACATCCTTTTTGCATCTAAGAAAATGAGAAATTCCATTATAGCCTACAATAGCTTTATTAGCCTGGTAATTAAGACAGAAGTGACATTCAGATGTGGTTCGAACAGGATGTGGCAAATTACAGTATTCTTTTTACTGAAAAGCTGTTCCTGTTCTGCTTTGTCTGTTCTCATGGGAACTCATCATCTTCACTAAAAGTCAGAATGGGATGTTGTACCCTCAACTCCCTGTCTGTCTGCTCTATGCAAACATTGTTGGTCAAGAAGTGCTAATTTATAGGGATGTGGAATAAAGCCAATCTCTCTTTTTGTTAAAAATTTCCCAGGGAACTTTAAAGATAACTTAATTTTTTTTAGGTGTGTTTCAATATCCCATAGAGGTTCTCCCCTAAAAACTAAATGCTTTGCTGCAGTGGTGCCTGCATATCATGCATGGTTTACCAACAGTATTGCACTTACATCTTCTCCCTGTTAATAGCTACTTTTACCATCTATAATCCATCACTGTCATGAGTCTTCTCATTTTATTTCCTCTTTATTTATTCTCCTTACCTACTCTGGCTTAAAAAAAAAAAAAAACAATTACTTAAAAGAAAGCGTTGAGCTTTTTACATGAATCAGATATTCTCTGTTGACGCTTGTCAGTTTAAAGTTTAAACTCAAGACTTTGATTGCAGGCAATGTCACATAGTTAAAAAAATAACCTATAAATCACATCTTGAAAATGCTCGTTTGCAAGAAGTCTCTTTTTGATGGAATACATCTGGGCATGAGTGAATGGCAGACAATCTTTTGATTTTTTTCTTCTCTGTGCTTTTCTTTTAATTGTACCTTTGCTGTAAGGTAGATATCCGCTGCTACAGTTTAGTAATAAATTGGATGTCTGAAGATGTCTACTTACTAAAAAATGGTAGCAGATAATGTAGGTAGGTTTCAACATTTCCTTTTTTTTCTGAATTCCTGCCTGCGTTATGAAGTAGGTTTCAAAGGTATGCTTAGTAATTAGCTATTACAGTACTGTCACGCAAGACTCCACAGTCGATACAGAGATAATTTGGGCTGTAGTATATGACAGTGCTGTCCAGACTTTGGGGATAATCAAGGACACATCCAGCTGTACCAGACATCTGTCAGACCCATGAATCATTTCAACTAGCTCTGCAATTGCCAAGCAACTCAAGCAAAGATAAACATTCCAGCAACTCACAATCACAGAGATAAATACTGTCTACTACTGCAAAACGGCTGCCTATTATCAAAGACAAGCCTGGCAACAATAGCAAAGCATCCAGATGAGTTAGGAAGACCGTATTTATTTTTGATCTTGATAAGGAGACACTCCAATCATTTATTTATTGCAGCAAAACTTAGCTAAGTCATAAGTACATGGGCATAATCAAACAGACCCTTCACTCTTCATCCTAGAAACGATTGGAGTACAACAAGGTCAACCCAATATTTACAGTCCAAATGAACGTCTTAATTGGTAAATCAAGTACATTCTGGGTGCATCAAAAAGAAAGCGATGCAAAGTCTTACAGATCTGTTATTATACGTAGAGAGCTCTATCTCTGACTCTGCAGGGGGTGTGTCAAAGCTTTGTAGAGAGATCAAGGCTTCCACACAGAGAGCAAGGGTTCTTCTCTGCAGTATGATAGCAGGAAACAGGCTTTTCTACTCAGACAGTGGCTACTTTCTAAAGTAAACAAACTGTAAGACTTTACACACCTGTAAGACTGCACTTGGAATATATTTAGCTGATTGAAACTAGGTTTGAAACCCTGTGGTTCCTGGTAAACCTGTGTACTGGGAACACCTTGTATGGGTCCCTCATTGGATGGTGGTTCCCGTCTTGTTGACTCTGGACCTGCCCTGCTTCTTGCTGGGTGGGATAGTAGTCACCTATTTGTTGTTTGGAGAAACTCCACCATATTGTGTCACCCCTTTCTACTGGTCTGAGGCCTGCCTCCTCCATGTTCCCAGCTGCAGGCCTGTTACCCGGAAAAAAAGGATGTTCAATACAGTTGTATTTTAACTGTTTTATTGCACAATTCAGTCACCATTTCAATACATCTCTTGTGGACACATACAGTCAATAACATGACATCCTGACAAAAGTTTCTATTGCATAACACCATGCCTCCATAGGTGACTTCCTTTCAGTAGTCTTCAGAGCAGAACATTTATTACCATCACTGTGTACTATTGCAGCTATCTTCCCAGATCTTACAGTGTCTTTTTCTGGTACCTCACACTTTGGGGTTCACTCCGTACACATGGGGTGCTTCTCCATAGGCCCCAAGGCCATCCTTAACCAAGTCACAGGACCTGCTAAACAAAAGTTAGGGGTGGCAAGAATTCTCTTTCTGTCCCCGATGTGTCCTTACTGACCACACTGGCAGTCCAGCCCTGCAAGGGGACCTGGGTCCCGCCCCAGGGGACATGTATCAGTGCAAAAAAAAGTTTTATAATGGCCGTTTTTTCAGGAGCAGTGATTTTAATAAAGCTTAAAGTGAAACAATAAAAGTGAAATATTCCTTTAAATTTCATACCTGGGGGGTGTCTATAGTATGCCTGTAAAGGGGCGCTTTTTTCCGTGTTTAGAACAGTCTGACAGCAAAATTACATTTCTAAAGGGAAAAAAAAGTCATAAAGTAATAGCGGTGTCGGCTATAGTGAATTGTCCATGGGAAAAATCAAAAGTGCTAATTTTAAGGGTTAATATGCAAGTTATTGTCATAAAAAGTGTTTGGGGACCTGGGTCCTGCCCCAGGGGACATGTATCAATGCAAAAAAAAGTTTAAAAACGGCCGTTTTTTCAGAAGCAAAATGACATTTCTAAAGGGAATAAATATTCATGAAGTAATAGCGGTGTCGGCTATAGTGAATTGTCTATGGGAGAAATCAAAAGTGCTAATTTTAAGGGTTAATATACAAGTTATTGTCATAAAAAGTGTTTGGGGGCCTGGGTCCTGCCCCAGGGGACATGTATCAGTGCAAAAAAAAGTTTTAAAAATGGCCATTTTTTCAGGAGCAGTGATTTTAACCCTTTCATGACTAAGCCTATTTTTGAAATTTGGTGTTTACAAGTTAAAATCCGTATTTTTTGCTAGAAAATTACTTAGAACCCCCAAACATTATATATATTTTTTTAGAAGAGAGTCTAAAGAATAAAATGGCGATTGTTGCAATATTTTTTATCACACGGTATTTGTGCAGCGGTGTTTTAAACGCAAATTTTTGGAAAAGTGACACTTTCATGAATTTTAAAAAATCCAAACAGTAAAGTTACCCCAATTTTTTTGTATAATGTGAAAGATGATGTTACGCCGAGTAAATAGATACCAAACATGTCACCCTTTATAATTGCACGCACTCGTGGAATGGCGACGAACTACAGTACCTATGAATTTCCATAGGCGACGCTTTAAAAATTTTTTACGGTTACCAGGTTTGAGCTACAGAGGAGGTCTAGGGCTAGAATTATTGCTCTCGCTCTGACGATCGCGGCGATACCTCACATGTGTGGTTTGAACACCGTTTACATATGCGGGCGCGACTTCCGTATGCGTTTTCTTCGCTGCGCGAGCTCGCGGGGACGGGGGCGCTTTAAAAATTTTTTTTTTTTTTTATTTATTTATTTTATTTATTTTTGTACTTTTAGAAATTGTGTTTAAAAATTTTTTTTTTTATTTTACTTTTATTGCTGTCACAAGCAATGTAAACATCCCTTGTGACAGTAATATGTGGTGACAGGTACTCTTTATGGAGGGATGGGGGGTCTAAAAGACCCCCCATCCCTCCTTTACACTTCAAAGTATTCAGATCGCCGAAAACGGTGATTCTGAATACTGTGTACTTTTTTAAATTCGGCGCCATTGGCAGCCGAGTAAACGGGAAGTGACGTCATGACGTCGCTTCCGCGTTTACAATTAGAAGGCTGGAACGAAGCCGCTCACAGCTTCGTTCCAGCCCGCCCCCAGCCGCCGGAGATTCCCGAATGGACACCGGGCCTCCCGATCGCACGGGAGGCCCGGTAACAGCGGCGGGAGGCGGCGGGAGGCGGCGGGAGGCGGCGGGAGGCGGCGGGAGGGGGGGATGTCCCCTCCCGCTCCTCCGGTATAACAGCCGAGCGGCTTTTAGCCGCATCGGTTGTTATATTCGGGTAGCCGATCGCCCGCTGAAAACAACGGTACCGGGATGATGCCTGCAGCTGCGGGCATCATCCCGGTATAACCCCGGAAAGCCGAGGACGCATATGTGCGTTCGGTCGGCGGGAAGGGGTTTTTAATAATGCTTAAAGTGAAAAAATAAAAGTGTAATATTCCTTTAAATTTCGTACCTTGGGGGTGTCTATAGTATGCCTGTAAAGGGGCACATGTTTCCCATATTTAGAACAGTCTGACAGCAAAATGTCTTTTTTAAAGGAAAAAAAGTAATTTAAAACTACTCGCGGCTATAATGAATTGTCGGTCCGATAATACACATAAAGGTTCATTGATAAAAACAGCATGGAATTTCCCCACAGGGGAACCCCGAACCAAAATTTAAAAAAAAAAAAATGCGTGGGTGTATCCCTAAATTCCATACCAGGCCCTTCAGGTCTGGTATGAATCATAAGGGGAACACCATGCCAAAATTTTAAAAAATAATGGCGTGGGGGTCCCCCCAAAATCTATACCAGACCCCTCAGGTCTTGTATGGATTTTAAGGGGAACCCCACGCCAAAATTTAAAAAAAAATGGTGTGGGGTCCCCGAGCATGCAACTTGGCAGGCCGCAGGAAAAGAGGATGGGACGGGAGAGCGCCCCCCCCTGAACCGTACCAGGCCACATGCCCTTAACATTGTGAGGGTTCTTTGGGGTAGCCCCCCAAAGCACCTTGTCTCCATGTTGATGGGGAGAAGGGCCTCATCCCCACAACCCTTGCCCGGTGGTTGTGGGGGTCTGCGGGCGGGGGGCTTATCGGAATCTGGAAGCCCCCTTTAACAAGGGGACCCCCAGATCCCGGCCCCCCCTGTGTGAATTGGTAATGGGGTACAAATGTACCCCTACTATTTCACAAAAAAGTATCAAAGAGGTTAAAAAACACAAGAGATAGTTTTTGACAAGTCCTTTAATATTTTCTTCTTCTTTCCGCTTCTTCTTCCATCTTCTTTCTTCTGCTCTTTCTTCGGTGTTCTTCTTCTTCCTCCATCTTCTTCTTCTCCATTTTCTTCTCCTCCACCTTCTTCTTCCGCTGCTCTTCTCGTCCCGCATCTTCCTCCGGCTCCTTCTCCGCTCCGTCCACACGATCTGCCTCAGTGGGAGTCTTCCATAGGGAAGTCCCCATAAAGTCCGCGTGCGTCAGAGGAGGACAGGGTTAGCGGGTGGCCCTGCCCTCCGTTATATAAGAAGTGTCAGAAGAACCGAAGCGTCACACGGTGGAAGACTCACACTGAGGCGGATCGTGCAGATGGAGCGTAGAAGAAGTGGGAGGAAGATACGGGATGAGAAGAGCGGAGGAAGAAGAAGTTGGAGAAGAAGATGGAGGAAGAAGAAGAACACCGAAGGAAGATCAGATGAAAGAAATAGAAATTAATAAAGGGCTTGTCAAAAACCATCTCTTGTGTTTTATAAACTTTTTGACACTTTTTGCGAAATGGTAGGGGTACCATTTGTACCCCATTACCAATTCACACGGGGGGGCGGGATCTGGGGGTCCCCTTGTTAAAGGCGGCTTCCAGATTCTGATAAGCCCCCCCACCTGCAGACCCCCACAACCACTGGGCAAGGGTTGTGGGGATGAGGCCTTTCTCCCCATCAACATGGGGACAAGGTGCTTTGGGGACTACCCCAAAGCACCCTCCCAATGTTGAGGGCATGTGGCCTGGTACGGTTTGGGGGGGCGCTCTCTCATCCCCCCTCTTTTCCTGCGGCCTACCAGGTTGTGTGCTCGGATAAGGGTCTGGTATGGATTTTTGGGGGGACCCCACGCCATTTTTTTAAAATTTTGGTTCGGGGTTCCCCTTAAAATCCATACCAGACCTGAAGGGCCTGGTATGGAATTTAGGAGGACCCCCACGCATTTTTTTTTTTAAATTTTGGTTCGGGGTTCCCCTGTGGGGAAATCCCATGCCATTTTTACCAATTAACTTTTATGTGTGCTGTCGGACCAACAAGTCAAATGCCATTTTGCTGTCAGACTGTTCTAAATACGGGAAACATGCACCCCTTTACAGGCATACTATAGACACCCCCCAGGTACGAAATTTAAAGAAAATTACACTTTCATTATTTTTACTTTTATTGTTTAAACATTATTAAAATCACTGCTCCCGAAAAAACAGCCGTTTTTAAAACTTTTTTCTGCATTGATACATGTCCCCTGGGGCAGGACCCAGGTCCCCAAACACTTTTTATGACAATAACTTGCATAATAACCCTTAAAATTAGCACTTTTGATTTCTCCCATAGACAATTCACTATAGCTGACACCGCTATTACTTCATGACTTTTTTTTCCCTTTAGAAATGTCATTTTGCTGTCAGACTATTCTAAACACGGGAAAAAAGCACCACTTTACAGGCATACTATAGACACCCCCCAGGTACAAAATTTAAAGGAATATTTCACTTTTATTGTTTCAATTTAAGCTTTATTAAAATCACTGCACCACGTCCGTTTTTAAAACTTTTTTTGCATTGATAAATGTCCCCTGGGGCAGAACCCAGGTCCCCAAACACTTTTTATGACAATACCATGCATATAAGCCTTTAAAATTAGCACTTTTGATTTCTCCCATAGACTTTTAAAGGGTGTTCCGCGGCTTTCGAATTTACCACGAGCACCCCAAATTGTTCGCTGTTCGGCGAACTGACGAACAGCCAATGTTCGAGTTGAACTCGTGTTCGACCCGAACATAAAGCCTATCCCTATTGGAAAGGTCTCCAAGTCTGATCTTGCCCCTAGATATTCCTGCACCATGTAATTCAGACGCTGGCGATGGTTGCTGGAACCGATCAGACCTTGGCGCTGAGGACTGAAGAATTGTCTGAAAGCATCTGTCAGATGGCCACCTTCTTCACTGCTCTTCCTGTGACTGAACGAAGCCTCAGCAACACGTTGTCCAGCTTCAGGAAATTGTAACCTCCCAGGCTCTGGAAATGCATTGCACAAACCTTTCTGCAAGGACTCCTGAAGATGTTTCATCCTCTGCTCTCTCAGCGAAGGCTGGATACGTTCTGCAACCTTACCCTTGTAACGTGGTTCAAGAAGGGTTGCCAGCCAGTAATATTCCCTCTCCTTGATACCACGAATCCTAGGGTCCTTTTGCAGGCTTTGCAGGATCAGAGAGGCCATGCAGCGTAAGTTTGCAGAGGCATTCGATCCTGAGTCCTCTGGGCCACTAAGGATCACATGATCCTCAACCACCTTCTCCCAGCCATGTACAACTCCATGGGTTTCTGGGGACTGAAAACAATCCCTTGAAGACTGCTGCTGATGCTGAGTGTTATCCTCCATCTCCATGCTGACACAATCCTCCTACTCTTCTTCTTCCTGTGTGATCGGCGGGCCCGTAGGAATACTATCTGGATAAAGGGGGCCTTGAGAGGTAAGGAAGTCCTCCTCTTCCTCCCGTTGTTCTGCCCCAAGTGCCCTGTCCATTATTCCACGAAGCGTGTGCTACAACAGGAAGACAAGAGGGACAGTAGCACTGATGCATGCACTGTCACTGCTCACCATCCTTGTGGCCTCCTCAAATGGTGACAGGACAGTGCATGCATCCTTGATCAGTAGCCACTGGCATGGCGAAAAAAAGCCAAGCTCCCCTGACCCTGTCCTGATGCCATACTCACACAGGTACTCATTGTTGGCTCTCTGCTGCATGTGCAGCCACTGCAGCATTGCCAACGTTGAGTTCCACCTGGTGGGCATGTCACAAATGAGGCGCTTCTTGGGCAGGCTGCATTCTCTTCGAATGTCAGCCAGCCGAGCACTGGCATTATATGACCGGTGGAAATGACCACAGACTTTCCTGGCCTGCCTCAGGAGATCCTGTAAGCCCGGGTACCTGCTCAAGAACCGCTGCACCACCAAATTCAGGATGTGAGCCAAACAGGGAGCATGGGTCAAGTGTCCCTGTCAGAGGGCGGAGAGGAGGTTGGTGCTATTGTCGCATACAACCATTCCTGGGTGAAGCCGGCGTGGCATCAACCACCTCTGAGCCTGCCTCTGCAGAGCTGCCAGAATCTCTGCCCCAGTGTGGCTCCTGTCCCCTAAGCAGACCAACTCGAGCACCGCATGGCATCTTTTTCCCTGAGTGCTTGCATAGCCCCTTGAACGCCTATGGAGCACCGCTGGTTCAGAGGACAAACCTGCAAAGGAAGAGGCCATAGAGGAAGAAGAAGAAGAGGGGGTGGAGGAGAGAGCTGTGACAGAATCACCACTACTAGCATTTTGGAGGAATGGTGGCAGAACAAGCTCCAACAATACTGAACCCTGTCCTGCATCCTTCCCAGCTGCCAGCAGAGTTACCCAGTGCGCCGTGAAAGAGAGGTAATGTCCCTGTCCATGCCTGCTGGACCATGAGTCAGCGGTAATATGCACCTTACTGCTGACCGCCCTGTCCAACGAGGCCAAGACATTGCCTTCCACATGCTGGTAGAGAGCCGGAATGGCCTTCTGTGAAAAGAAATGGCGTTTGGGAACCTGCCACTGAGGTACCTCACATTCCACAAATTCATAAAAGGGGGCAGAGTCTACCAGCTGAAAAGGCAGCAGTTGCATTGCTAGCAATTTGGCCAAGCTAGCATTCAGACACTCAGCATGTGGATAGCTGGGACCGAATTTCTTTTGACGGTTTAGCAACTGGGGTAGGGAAATTTGCCTGCTAAAATCGGATTATTCTCCTTTTCTTGCCCTGATTTTTCGGTCATATATGTTCTGTGACCTAATGTGAATAGGGATATGTGTTACCAACTCATGCCTTAACACTCACATTTAGGAAATAAGATGGTCATTTTTATCTATTGATTTTTTCGATATATATATTTTTTAATATTTTATCTTTTACTTTTGAGCATACTGACTTCCTGTTCTAATATCCTAACTTGGATATCTATGTTTTATGGGTAATTTTTATCCTTTTAATATGCAAATTACTGCGGTAGAATTTGAGAATGCCGTATTTAGTTCTAATCAATGCACTTCCTGTCTCGATGATCCATTTGGAACGCAGTTGCGCTCCAGCGGCTTTGCCGATATGTTCCTGTTTCCGGGTTCTCGCGATGACACGCACCCAACGGCATGTCAGACGTTAGCATGTGACGCAGGTCACGTGCACGTCAAACGCTGTGTTGATCTGCATTGGGTTGGCTATTGGGGAGTAGATACTCCCACTTAGTGAGAGCGCACCCTGATAGGTGAATCATATCGAGGCCTGGTTGGTAGAGACAACTACTAGGTCTAATTGGCGGAATGTGGGAACACATGATTTCGAATGGAACGCACGCCAGGAATCCAGGAAGTCAGATCGCACGCTGTTGTATCAGCTGTTTATGGGTTACCATTACAATATGTATATATAAGCGTGGTGGTGGCAGGATGGCATATACCCCAGCTGAAGTCTCCTTAGATGAAACGCGTCGGGTCCCTTTGCTGTACCCAGCCACTTTTACCACGCTCGTTTTAAACTATTGCTGTTGGAATCGATTCTAATTTTTTTTATTGTCTGTCGGATGATCTTGTTAGATCATATAAACTCCAATTTATTTTTTGGATTTACACCATGTGGAGGCTCCCTGTCTTTTCTTTTTTATATATCCTGAGTATGGCTCACTTATACTGGTAACTACGGTGATCGTACAAGCCACCTGGGCAGGCTCTTGGTCCCCCATCCAAGGAGGAGGTTCACCACCATACAAATCACACGTATACTGTCATCCATCTTATGACAGTTCAAGCTCGTTTGACTCACCGCCAACGGCCTGTGAGTCCACCGAATTCGGTAAGAGTATTTTATCCTCTGTTTGATTTGGATCACCATTGAGAAGAATAGCACTACATCATCTGTGTTGCACTGGTTTTTGCACTCTTGGGCTGACTTTGCCATTCCTGCAATATTTGTTGGACTAATTTATTTTCATTATGAACTTGATTGGGAGATTGTAGGCACACTCCTCAATTAGAGTTGTGAAACTCTCCATTAATAACATCATATTTTTTATTTTTATTTTTATTTTCACTTTTTTGGTTCACGGTTTAGGTCTCCCATCACAAGAGACTGTGCTACTTATGTTTAATGGTTTGTTATATATGAATACACATCACGAAATTTTCACATTATACTTTATTCCCCTCATGTGGGAGAGATTTGAGGTTGTCATTTTTCTATACACGGGTGTGAATTGTTTATGACAATTTTGTCATATATATGTTTTATTATTAGCGCTACACTTTCTATACTTATTTACTCTGCTAAAATCGGATGTTGGTGTACCGCTAGCAGATTGGCCACATGTACTCGGGACACCTATTTCTATACCTTCATTCCTCTCAGTGCAGGTTTCTGAGAGGACTGGAGGTATAGTGGGGTTGGAGATCCCAGCTGATGAGGAGCAAGGAGAGGTCCACCTTGTTCTTTGATGTGGGTCTTTTAAGTGCTGTTGCCAACGGACTGCATGGGAGGTCATCATATAACTGGTCAAGCATGTGGTACCCAAGCGGCTGCTGTTTTGGCCACGCTTGATAAGCTTCAGACATATGTTGCAAACAGCAACGGTGCGATCTGCTGCACACGTGTCCAAAAAAGGCCCACACCAACGAACTTTTCAAAATATGCGGGGAGTCAGCAGCGCCCTGCACCTGCTTAGCTCTGTGGTGTGATGCAATAGGGTGGCTGCCATTAAGCTGCCCTCTGGAGGGCATCCTGCCTCATTGGAGATGTGCCTCCTCCTCCTCCTCTCTTCTATCAGGCACCGAAGTAGAGTCAGTGACCTCATCATCCCCTCCCTCCTCATCACTGGAGCAAACTTGGCAGTATGCTGCAGCTGGGGGAACATGACTGCCAGTTTCTTGACCTTCTTGGGCACTCCCCTCTCTCTAGGCTCACGTTACTCCCTTCCTCAACCTGAGTACCATCATCAGAGCCCTCAAATCGCTGCGCATCCTCCTGCAGCATGTACCCGACACTGTGGTCGAATAGTTCGGGGACTCCTCTGTGCATGATGATGGGGCTAGGGAAGGAGTGACTGTTGACATGGAGCCAATGGAATAGGCCGCTTTGGCAGCTGTATTGGCAGGCAAACTACTCTGAGCCTGTGTGACAGAGGATGAGGAGGATAAGGAAGCCTTTGTTATCCATTCCACCAACTCTTCTGCATGTTGTGGCTTAATAACACGGCCAGCTGCAGAAAAAAGGACAAGCGTGCCCAACGGCCATGTGCTGAGGATGCACCGTGTCCACGACCAGCACTGTTGACTGTAGACACAGAGCCTACTTGCCCTCTTTTAGTGGCCTGTGAGCATTTGCCTCTCCTTGGTGGCCTTCCAGACATGCTGTAAATTTTGTTTAGCAAAACCACACTACACTGTATTGTGTACTGTGTACACCCCCAGAAAAGTAGTAGCAACTGCACTAGGGGTGCACGGTACTGTGTACACCAACAGAAGTGTAATAACAACTATGGGTGCACTGTATATATTGTGTACACCACCAGAAAAGTAATAGCAACTGCACTAGGGGTGCACGGTACTGTGTACACCAACAAAAGTGAAATAACAACTATGGGTGCACTGTATGTATTGTGTACTGTGTCCACCACCAGAAAAGCAGTAGAAACTGCACTAGGGGTGCACAGTACTGTGTACACCAACAGAAGTGTAAGAACAACTATGGGTGTACTGTATGTATTGTGCACTGTGTGCACCACCAGAAAAGTAGTAGCAACTGCACTCTGGGTGCACGTTACTGTGTACTGTGTACACCGCCTGAAGTATATTAGAAAAAATACAGACTGGCTGTATATATATATTAAATACACTCCAGCTAACTGAATAACCTGCCTGCCTGAAGTATATTAGAAAAAGTACACCAGGAATGGCCTGCAGTCAGATATAGCTAAACTGGATGCAGTGGATATATATATATACAAGACCGTCTCTATATATATATTAAATACACTGCAGCTAACTGAATAACCTGCCTGCCTGCTCAATCTAAATGACACTCTCTCTCCGTCCATGCCAACAACACACTACATGGGGCCGACGTGCAGGCAGCCTTATATAGTGCGGGATGTGCACTTAGTCCCCCTGAGCCATGGTTGGCCCAAGGCACCCTGCATTTGGCCAGTTACAGCTCTCTTAGCTGAGGGTGCTGGGATTGGCCAAAGCACGCAGGTCATGGTGCATGCTTTGGCCAATTATCATACATCAATGCACTGCGTTCCCGCAGTACATTATGGGGCGTTACGCGGGGCTCGAATTTGGCGCGAACGGCTCATAATGTTCGGTTTTTGACGAACGGGTGAACAGTTAATGTTCGAGTCAAACTCATGTTCGACCCGAACATAAAGCTCATCCCTACTGACCAGTATTTAGCAAAAATCGTCAAACAGAAGTCTGTTTGAATTTCAAGCCCTTAGAGCTGCAGGAAAGCATATTGCTTTTGTTACAGAAGGAGTAGAGCTGCATCCTGCAGTTCAGCTTATATCAGAGGTAGCGACAGCCCTCCATCTATCAATCATCTGTCCATTGACTTACTTTCCAGACGTTCAAGCAAGAAAACCACACAAATTGGTCATTCCCAGAGCCTGAAAGAAGTTTCTACCCACAATTGCTCTTTTCAGTTCATATGATAAGCCTTTCACTGTTCCAGCTGGAATTCATCAGGCAAGAGAAGTTACCTCCTGGACTTTAGCAAGATTGGTTGTGTGAAGGTTCTTTTTTGGGTTTTTCCTTGTAGCTTTTTAACACCTTTTTTCTGACACTTTTTAAACAGCTTTTTTTTTCTTTGCTTCCTTCAGCCTACCAATTAAGGGGAGTGGTTAATTGATCACAGGTGCTTGAGGCCTATATAACCTTGTGTAGAGCACATCTGAAATTGCCAGACTGCTGGTTGTAAGCTAAACAGTGGTAACCTTGAGTGGAGAGTGAACAAGTCTTGCTTTTTGACTGCTGGTGATTGTTGGGTTGCATTTTTAGTTCTTTTTGGGGCTTGTAGCTTTTTAACACCCTTTTCTGATACTTTTTAAACAGCTTTTTTTTCTTTGCTTTCTTCAGACTGCTAATTAAGTGGAATGGTTAATTGATCACAGGGGCTTGAGGCCTATATAACCTTGTGTAGAGCACATCTGAAATTGCCAGACTGCTGGTTGGAAGCTAAACAGTGGGGTCCTTGAGTGGAGAGTGAACAAGTCTTGCTTTTTGACTACTGGTGATTGCTGGGTTGCATTTTTAGGTTCTTTTTGAGGCTTTTCCTTGTAGCTTTTTAACACCCTTTTCTGATACTTTTTAAACAGCTTTTTTTTTTCTTTGCTTTCTTCAGTCTACTAATTAAGGGGAGTGGTTAATTGGCCACAGGTGATTGAGGCCTATATAACCTTCTGCAGAACTCATTGTGAGCCTGCTCATCTTTGAGCTTGCTGGAACTCTGTCCAAGTGGAACTGGTCTAAGTGGTGAGTTAAAAACCAGAGTTAGTGGAACTGGTCTAAGTGGTGAGTTAAAAACCAGAGTTAGTGGAACTGGTCTAAATGGTGAGTTAAAAACCAGAGTTAGTGGAACTGGTCTAAGTGGTGAGTTAAAAACCAGAGTTTGTGGAACTGGTCTAAGTGGTGAGTTAGAAACCAGAGTTTAAAACAGGAGGTTATAACAGGGGTCATAGTACCTGTGTAGTTTGAGTACCAGAGTGTTGTCTGAGTAGTGTGTGTGGATCATTAGTACTTGTGTATTGTGTATTGTGTACTGTGTACTCGTGTATTGTGAGTGCACGTAGGTATGCAAGTGCACATAGGTCTGCGAGTGCACGTAGTTCTGTGAGTGGTCTGCGCGTGCATGTAGTTCTGCGAGTGCACGTAGTTCTGCGAGTAGTCTGCTCGTGCACGTAGGTCTGCGAGCGCATGTAGTTCTGCGAGTGGTCTGCTCGTGCACGTAGTTCTGTGAGTGCACATAGTTCTGCGAGTAGTCTGCAAGTGCATGAGGGTCTGCGAGTGTATGCGGGTCTGCGAGTCCCGGGGATTCCCTGATGAAGTCATGTGACAGTGACGAACATGTGCGAGGCACCGAAAGTGATGTGGGCGAGCTCGTTTGTTATATGCCTGTTTGATACTTTTTATTGTGAGTACCTTGGTTTTACTTTTACTGTTTTGTTAATAACATTTGGAAATACTACACCATTGTGCATCCCTCTTTACATCCCCCCATGCCCCATTGCGAGGTTCATTGGATGCGGACACACCAGGGACAATAGGGGGACTCTGATTCCAGACTAGAGACACACCAGTGGAGCCGGATACGCCATACTGGGAGGCTGCCAAGAAACATATTGAGATATACCCACATGCTGTTACCTTACAGCGGTAAGGAAAGGGTACATCTATACATTACTCTGCACAGGAACTAGGAAGTCACCTATCATCAGCACTTTATGCCAGAGGATCCCTTCCCTTTCCTTCTCTCTTATCCTTCTTTTTTGGAGCATCAACTAACCTCCTTCTTCCTTTCAGTTTGGATACTCACTTGGCCCATACAAAAATGAGAGACCTAACTGGAGCAGACCAGAACTCCCATTTACCCATTTACTCCCATTTACTACTTACGATGTCCAGGGTATGAACTCCCCACTCAAAAGGAAAGGAAAGTTGTTTAACCATTTTAAATCTTCAAAACTAGATATTGTCATGCTTCAGGAAACTCACTTTCCGGCTCAGTACAGTCCCAAATTCCTCCACGCTCGCTTCCCTAATTTTTTCCTCGCCAGCGCGGAAAATAAAACTAAGGGGTGGCCATCATATTTGCAAAATCCTGTAACTTTAACTGGATCTCTGACACAAAAGACCCAGACAGCAGATTCATCCTAGTTAAAGGAACGATCGAGGGTCATCTTTACTCTTTGATCTCTTACTATGCCCCTAACAAGGGTCAAGCTGCTTTTTTTCAAACACCTCTTTGATTGTCTTTGCCCCATCCTGGAGGGTACGGTCGGTTTCGGGGAGGGGGCTCCAATGCAGCCTTTGATCGGGGTCTGGATAGATCTAGACCTTCCACCTCCCAAATGACCCGCCCGACCAAAGAGAGCCTCAAGATTGCCAAACTCATTCATGCCCGTGGCATGGCTGATGTCTGGAGAGAGTTAAATCCCACCAAATGAGACTTCTCTCAATTCTCCAGCCCTCACAACATTTATGCCAGGATTGATCACCTCCTAGTCCAGACCCACACTATCCCTCTCATCACTAATTCACAAATCAAAGACACGGTCCTGTCAGACCACTCTTTAGTTACCCTGACGCTACCCCTGCAACATTCAAGACCTGGCCAAGGACACTGGAGATTGAACGAGTCTCTTCTCTCAGAACTAGTGAGAGTCACCATGTTAGGTAAATCCCTGAAGGAATACTTCAATCTTAATAAGGCTGAAGGTACATCCACAGAAACTTTGTGGGCAGCCCACAAGTCGTTCATCAGAGGGGAAATTATTAGGATGACCTCTCAAATAAAACAAGAAAGGGCAGCCGACATAAAGAGATTAGACGAGGAGTATACATCTTTACGAACCCAACACAAACTGCACCCTTCTCCCTCTTTACTGGCTCAACCTGACAAAACCAGGCTGGAGCTCAACCCAGCCCTCACGGTCAAAGCTGAAAAACAAATTTTATACCCAGGGGGACAGATTGGGATCCATACTGGCTTCAAAACTATCTCCCCGATTTCGGGCCTTCGCAATGCCAAAGATTCCCAGGCCAAGGCACCACAGCCAACCCCTCGAAAATCCTCAAGGTTTTCCATGACTTTTACACCCAACCTATACGGACCCCACAAAGCCAAAGATAACACTTCTATCTCCAAGTATCTAGACGGCCTCCCCATCCCATCTCTCTCTGCAGAACATAGAGACATACTGGAAGCTCCCTTCCCTGAAGGAGAGGTTCAGGAAGTAATCAAATCCCTAAAATCAGGATCAGCCCCTGGCCCAAATGGGCTCTCTAATCCCTATAACAAGACATTTCCCAACAACCTGATCCCCCACTTGACAAAATTCCTTAACACAAAGATGAAGGGAACCCCACTTGATCCACATCTTAACACTGCCTATATTGCAGTCATTCCTGAACCGGACAAAAACCCAAAAGAGGTTAGCAACTACAGACCCATCTCCCTTATCAACAGTGACTTAAAAATCCTCACTAAAATTCTGGCAAATCGCCTAGCTTCCTTCATTAATGCATATATACATAAAGATCAAGTGGGGTTCATCCCGGGAAGATAAGCCCCTGATCAGATCAGGAGGGCCATTGATATAGTATCAATTCTCCAAATGAACTGGGTGGGGGGCCCTAAACAACCAGGCATGCTCTTCTCGCTAGACCTTCAAAAGGCCTTTGACTCGGTCTCTTGGCCATACATTTTTCGATCCTTGAGCAATGGGGTTTTGGCAAAAGATTTATGGGCCTGATGCATGCTCTTTACTTGAATCCCAAAGCTTACATCAGGCTCCAAGGATATTACTCCAAGCCAATATCTATAGCGAAGGGTACTAGACAAGGCTGTCCACTATCTCCGCTTGTCTTTGTGATAGCTATTGAGACACTTGCCTTTTCCATTCACCAAAACCCTAATATACAAGTAGTTACTTGTGGCTCTAGGATTCCATAAATGCGGCCTCTTTGCGGATGACATTCTCCTATTCCTCACCTCCCCTATAACCTCCCTTCCCAACCTGTGCCACACCTTAGATGAATTTGCCAAGATTTCAGGCTTCCAGGTAAACTACTCCAAGTCCCAAGCACTAAACATATCACTACAGTCTGACACAGTAGCCCTCTTACAAAAAAACTTTAAGTTTGAATGGAGTAACTCCTCCATTAGACATCTAAGAATTAAACTCACGGCAAAAACTGAGGCCCTCTATACCAATAACTATCTCCCTATGTATCAAAAGCTGGAGTGAGATCTCATAGCTTGGTCCAAGAACAACCTATCATGGCTTGGGAGAGTGAACTCTGTAAAAATGACGCTGCTACCCAGGCTGTTATACCTGTTTTGTTCACTTCCAATACCAATTAAAAAAGACCATATCAAATCATTTCAAGCAAACTGATCAAATTCACTTGGGGAAAGGCGGGCTACAGAATCCCGCAACAAACTCTATACCTACATAGAAAAAAGGGGGGACTGGGTTTACCCCACCTACACAAATACTACCTAGCAGCCAGAATAGCTCAAATGTCGGTAATCTACTCCAGGTACGAGAAACCGGATTGGGTGCAAATAGAAAAATAGGCAGTACCACGATTTACCGTGGACTACCTCATCTGGAGCTTCCCAAAAACCTGCTCTCCGATTATGGCCCCCACCCTTTCCCATACCTTTGCCCTCTGGGACTCTTTGCGTTCAAACTCTTCTCTAGTGTCAGCATATAAACTGTTGACCCACCTCTTTAACAATCCAGACTTCCCTCCGGGAAGGAATATCCTGGCATTTAAATGGTGGTTGGATAAGGGACTTTACCGAATTGGACATTTCTTTATGGCGGCAGGTCCCATCATCCTCACCCACTGCCCCAAAAAGCTTGATTTACCCATTTCTGAAAATTTAGGTTTGGACAGATTCCTGGGAGTCTGATTTCCAATTCCAGTGGGACCTGGGGTCTGGCAGAAGACAAGCTTCAACTCCTTCAAAGACATCCTGAATACTACTTTAACAAAAGCAAGTCTGAAAGTTATATCTAGATGGTATTATACTCCCTCAAGGTTAGCCTCTATCTTTCCTGCAGCTGATCCTCTTTTTTTCAGAGGATGCCAGCTGTTAGGTACGATGCCCCACATCTGGTGGGAGTGTCCCAGAATACGATCTTTCTGGAAAAAATATTCAATATGAATGATAAGCTTGTGGGAAGCCAGACCCCCAGAACCCCAATTGTTGCCCTTATCAACGTTTTTATCCCAAAAATACCCAAAGCCTCCCGCAGGCTAATTCACTTCATTCTACTAGGGGCTAAACTCACAGTGGCAAAAGCCTGGAAAAATGCGAAAATCTCCTTCCCAGCGGTAATCAGGAAGGTTTCCTGGATAATGATGCAGGAGAAACTCTCCAGCATACTGCTGGATATGGCCAGCAAATTTGAGTCTGGGAACCCTGGGCTAATCATGTGGGAACCCCACTGACCACTAATTCACTACCAGTTTAATTTATTCTATGCTCTCGGTTCGATGCTCCGTTCTATCTCTTCCCCTATCTCTTTTCTTTCCTCCAGCTTCCCCCCCCCCCTTTCCTTCCTTTCCCTCCAATTGTACCCCCCATGTTAAAAAAAGTTTAAAGAAGAAAATGACAGGTTGCCTTATATTAATCCTTGATTTAGGAGTTCATTATGGGTAACATGAACCATGGCGATATTCTCACCCTCCTAGGTAGAATTCGTCAGGTGACGGGAGCTGGAGACTCCTATTCCGGTACAGTTAGTTCCCATATGAGGTGCTGGAGGTCGGGGGATCCTTCACCCGACTGTCTGTGAATTTTCCTCTTTCTTAAGTCACACCATGGTCCTCTTCTCTCAGGTGATCTAGTATGGATCCTGTTTATATGTACCAGTTGTTATTCATTTTGTACAGTTACAGCGATTTTCTAAAATCTGCTTTATACATGATGTTGTTGTTAAATGTATTTCTCTTGTATTTCAAAATAAAAATCTATTGAACTAAAGAATGAGGAAGGACATCTGATTACAAAGGATGGGGAGATGGCGAAAGTATTGAATTTATTCTTCTCAGTCTTCACGAGGGAATCGGGGGGCTTCAGTAACCAAAACTGCAGTGTTTATCCTCATGACACATCTGTGTTGCGTTTGATATAAAATATAATTTTTCTATAAGACTCATAGCATTCTGATGTCACAGAGACAGACTTTCTCAAACAAATGCTGGATACAATGGGTATTGTTGTATTGTTGTACTATTATAGACCATAGGCTGTTCAGTTTGCTAGGCATTTTTCTTGTTATAGATATCTGTCAGTCTTGTATTGTATTCCTAAGATCGTAATAGTTTTGTATGTACAGCATCTTTGTATAGTAAAAGCACAATTTGCACACTGCAGAAATCTCAGCTTCCTTGCTTATACCACAGAGTAACCTTGCTAGATAGACGCAAGCAAAACAACATCACAGGAAGCACCACCATGGTTAACAGGGGACAGAATTAAAATTAGACTTGGGAAACGTAACATTAATAAATCACCGGGACCAGATGGCTTGCACCCGAGGGTACTTAGGGAACTCAGTCAAGTAATTGTCAGACCATTGTTCCTAATTTTTACTGACAGTCTACTGACTGGAATGGTACCAGCTGATTGGAGAAAAGCCAATGTAGCACCAGTATTTAAAAAGGGCTCAAAATACATTCCTGGGAATTACAGACCAGTTAGCCTAACATCAATAGTATGTAAACTCTTGGAGGGATGATAAGGGACTATATACAAGATTTTAGTATTGAGAACAGTATCATTAGCAGTAATCAGCATGGATTCATGAAAAATCGTTCTTGCCAAACCAATCTATTAACCTTCTATGAGGAGGTGAGTTGCCATCTAGATAAAGGAAGGCAAGAAGACGTGGTGTATCTGGATTTTGCAAAAGCATTTGACACAGTTCCCCATAAACGTTTACTGTACAAAATAAGGTCCGTTGGCATGGACCATAGGGCGAGTACATGGATTGAAAACTGGCTACAAGGGCGAGTTCAGAGTGTGGTGATAAATGGGGAGTACTCAGAATGGTCAGGGGTGGGTATTGGGGTCCCCCAGGGTTCTCTGCTGGGACAAATCCTATTTAATTCGTTCATAAATGACTTGGAGGATGGGGTAAACAGTTCAATCTCTGTATTTGTGGATGACTAAGCTAAGCAAGGCAATAACTTCTGCGCAGGATTTGGAAACCTTGCAAAAAGATCTGAACAAATTAATGGGGTGGGCAACTACATAGCAAATGAGGTTCAATATAGAAAAATGTAAAATAATGCAGTTGGGTGGCAAAAATATGAACGCAATCTATATATTGGGGGGCGAACATCTGGGGGAATCTAGGATGGAAAAGGACCTGTGGGTCCTAGTAGATGATAGGCTCAGCAATGGCATGCAATGCCAAGCTGCTGCTAACAAAGCAAACAGAATATTGACATGCATTAAAAAGGGGATTAATTCCAGAGATAAAGTGATAATTCTCCCGCTCTACAACACTCTGGTCTGGCCGCATCTAGAGTATGCTGTCCAGTTCTGGGCACCAGTCCTCAGGAAGGATGTACTGAAAATGGAGCGAGTACAAAGAAGGGCAACAAAGCTAATAAAGAGTCTGGAGGATATTAGTTATGAGGAAAGGTTGCGAGCACTGAACTTATTCTCTCTGGAGAAGAGACACTTGAGAGGGAATATGATTTCAATATACAAATACCATACTGGTGACCCCACAACAAGGATAAAACTTTTTCGCAGAAGGGAGTTTAACAAGACTCATGGCCACTCATTAAAATTAGAAGAAATTAGGTTTATCCTTAAACTACGTAGAGGGTTCTTTACTGTAAGAGCGGTAAGGATGTGGAATTCCCTTCCACAGGCGGTAGTCTCAGCGGGGGGCATTGATAGTTTCAAGAAACTATTAGATAAGCACCTGAACGACCGCAACATACAGGGATATACAATGTAATACTGACATATAATCACACACATAGGTTGGACTTGATGGACTTGTGTCTTTTTTCAACCCTACCTATGTAACTATGACAAACCCCCAAAAATTCTTGAAATATATTAATAGTAAAAAGTTCAGGTCTGAGCATGTAGGCCCTTTACAAAATAATCTAGAGTGGGTGACTGGGGACAAAGAGAAGGCAAATTTATTACATACTTTATTCAGCTCTGTGTATACAAAGGAGCATGGGGGAGCTCATGTACATAATGGGGGTGGTAGTGACACAGCCCCAAATGATCTACACTGGCTCAAAAGGGATATGGTCCAGAAATATTTAGACAGAATAAAGGTGGATAAAGCACCTGGGCCAGATGGCATCCACCCACGGATCCTAAAAGAATTGAGCTCTGTAATTTCAAAGCCATTGTATCTAATTTTTAGGGACTCATTAATGACGGGAATAGTACCACTGGATTGGCGTAGAGCCAATGTGGTGCCTATATTTAAAAAAGGGGACTAAGTCTTTACCAAGCAACTATAGACCTGTTAGTTTAACTTCTATAGCCGGGAAGATACTGGAGAGTTTAATAAAAGACCACATAGACAAGTTCTTGCTGGAAAAAAAATATTTTAAGCAACAGACAGCATGGATTCATGAAAGACAGAAGTTGTCAAACAAACCTTATTTCTTTTTATGAGGAGGTAAGTAAAACCTTGGACAGAGGGGTGGCGATGGACGTGGTATACTTGGATTTTGCAAAAGCGTTTGACACAATTCCCCACACACGGCTCATGTGTAAGTTAAAGTCTACAGGCTTGGAAATATTAGTTTGTAAATGGATAGAAAACTGGCTAAAAGACAGAATTCAGAGAGTAGTGGTTAATGATTCTTACTCTGAATGGTCTAAGGTTATCAGTGGTGTACCCCAAGGTTCAGTGCTGGGACCCTTACTTTTTAATGTCTTTATTAATGATATTGGGTCTGGGATTAAAAGTAACATTTATGGCTTTGCAGATGACACTAAGCTATGCAGTGGAATAACGTCCTTACGGGATGTCTCCAATTTACAAGCCGGCCTCAATGCACTGTCTAATTGGGCGACTATGTCACAGATGAGATTTAATGTTGATAAATGTAAAGTTATGCACTTGGGGGCTAATAATATGCATGCATCATACATACTAGGGGGGGGTACAACTGGGGAAATCAATGGTGAAGAAGCATCTGGGGATTTTGGTAGATTATAAGCTCAATAATAGAATGCAATGCCAAGCTGCAGTTTCCAAAGCGAGCAACGTCCTTTCTTGTATTAAGAGAGGTATGGACTCCAGGGAGAGATATCATTTTGCCCCTGAACAAATCATTAGTAAGACCTCATCTGGAATATGCAGTTCAGTTTTGGGCACCAGTTCTCAAAAAGCATATCGGGGAACAGGAGAAAGTGCAGAGAAGGGCAACCAAACTGATAAGAGGAATGGAGGAGCTCAGCTATGAGGAAAGATTAGAGGAACTGAATTTATTCACTCTTGAGAAGAGGAGATTAAGGGGGATATGATCACCATGTGAAAATATATAAGGGGTCCGTATAGTGAACTTGGTATTGAGTTATTCACTTTACGGTCAATACTGAGGACAAGGGGGCACTCTTTACGTTTAGAAGAAAAGAGATTTCATTTCCAAATACGGAAAGGTTTCTTCACAGTAAGAGCTATGAAAATGCGGAATAGATTCCCTCCAGAGGTGGTTCTGGCCAGGTCAGCAGATTGCTCTGAGAAAGGCCTGGATTATTTCCTAAATGTACATAATATAACTGGGTACTAACATTTATAAGTAAAGTTGATCCAGGGAAAACCAGATTGCTTCTCTGGGATCAGGAAGGATTTTTTTCCCCTGCTGTAGAAAATTGGATCCTGCTTTTCTGGGGGTTTTTTCGCCTTCCTCTGGATCAACTGTGGGTATAGGATTGGGTATATGGGATTGTATGATATTTTTTATTTTATTTATTTATTTTTTTATGGTTGAACTAGATGGACTTGTGTCTTTTTTTCAACCTGACTAACTATGTAACTATGTAACTATGTATATTGAATTGTAAGTATTTGCTGCACATCTATACTGGCAAGTTGTACACTTGCAGAGCACTTGAAGCACAAGTTCTAGTTGACACTTTTCCAATTTGTAGCCAATTTGTGTGGCAAGTCTACGGCAAGAGCCCTGCAAGTCTATAGCAAGAGCCCTGCAAGTCTACAGCATGAGCCCCGCAAGTCTACAGCACGAGCCCCGCAAGTCTACAGTACGAGCCCCGCAAGTCTACAGTACGAGCCCCGCAAGTCTACAGCACGAGCCCTGCAAGTCTACAGCCAGAGTTATGCAAGTCTCCATTTTTGGCAACAAAAAAGAAGCAAGCAGTGCAAATCAATAATCCCACAATCTGGTGATAGTGAACCCTCTGCTATTAACCTAATCCCTTACTGTACACGCGTGAAATACATTCAATCCATTGCATAAAATAATTCATCTATCATACAAAAATGATTTGTTTCTTTGAAGACAATTAAAGTGCAATGCTGTTAAAAAAGTGCAAAAGAAAAAACTGTGTGCTGACACAGTTGACACAATGAACAAAAAGTGCTTAGTGCAAGAAAATATTATTCATTAGCAAAGTGCATGCATCAAAAACTCATGTGTTCAAAATATTTGCAGTCCATTTTGCAATCCCAGGAAAAATCCAAGATTATTATTATCACTTTCTTGGATTTTTCCTGGGATTGGAAAATTTACTTCAAATATTTTGAACACATATGAATTTTTGATGCATGCACTTTACTAATGAATTATATTTTCTTGCACTAAGCACCTTTTTTCACTGTGTCAGCACACAGTTTTTTTCTTTAGCACTTTTTTAACAGCATTTGCACTTGGTTTGTTTCATAAAAACAAATAATTTTTGTAAGATAAATGAATCATTTTATGCAATGGCACAGAGTTTTCCATTATACATGATTGTTGAATTGAATGCATTTCACATGTGTACAGTAAGGGATTAGATTAATAAGTAGGGAAGACCCTCACCATGCCAACATCCAAAATATGTATTCAAGGATTGACCAAGTCAAAAAATTAGCGGACTTTGTGGGCACATAATGAGAGAGAGAATCAGTAAAAAAGTATAAATTTTATTACAACATAGTTAAAAAACATATAAACAACATACAAACAACACCCTATATGGACACAGTTACCAGTTACCCAATAATGCAGTTATAGAGGACTGGACCTACGGTACAAAGATTAACTTAATACTGTATCAAGGTAAAAGAAAAATTTCTGATCCAGTAATTCCTCCAAAAACTTGCTCGTCGATGCGTTTCACTAAAATATTGGCTTCCTCAGGACAGATAATGGGTAGGTGCTGATATATTTAAAAACAAGAGCATACATGTGTAAGTATTTAATGTAGTATATATCTATATAAGTATGAATTATGATTGTTACAACATTTGGGATAATAGCAGTAGGTTCACCATCACCAGATTGTGGGATTATAGATTTGCGCTGCTTGCGTCTTTTTTCTTGCCAAATAACTGGTGATTATAGCCATGCGCATGGGGTGTGCCAGGTGTGCCTGGGCACACCCTAATCACCCCAAGTTCATTAACATTATCAAAAAAAAGCTCTATTTGAAATATTTTTAGTTCAGCTTTTTTTTTTGGCCTATATTTTACCATTTCCCTACAAAATGTACCTCAGTTCACTGAATAGTGCATTAGGACAAAACTGATCTTTATAAAAAAAAAATATTAAAATATTTGAATAAAATTAATACATAACACTGGATTACATCTTAGTTATTTTTTTTATTAGGGTGAATATTTAACAAAACATAAAAAAGAACATTTATAATATGAAAAAGAACATTCTCGAAAAAAAAAATTATACAAAAAAAAAAAAAAAATTGCAATAATATGCGATAATATGTGATACTATGTGAAACAGTGATAAAGTGCACTAATTCAAAAAGCTAAAGAGAAAATAGACAAATATGCATAAATGACCATCCCTAATTTAAAAAAGCAAAAAAATACAATAATATGCGATAATATGTGAAACAGTGATAAAAGTGCTTGAATCAAAAGCAGGTATTCATCTGATTTTACATAAAAAACAATAAAATAAGTCCCAAAAAATAAAGTGCATGTGCATCAAAAAGAAATAGAGCTTTTTTTGGTGGTATTTGATCACCTCTGCAGTTTTTATTTTTTGAGCTATAAACAAAAGAAGAGCAACAATTTTGAAAAAAACACAATATCTTTTACTTTTTGCTATAATAAATATCCCAAATGTTTTCCTCAGTTTAGGCCGATATGTATTCTTCTACACATTTTTGGTAACAAAAAAATCACAATAAGCGTATATTGATTGATTTGTGCAAAAGTTATCCTCCTACAGCGTCTTAAAGGGCCGAGGTACAGTTACGGCGGCTCGCCCAGGGGAGCCAACCTGCCGCAGTATAACTGTGGTGGCCAGTCGGGAACCGGTTAAGGTGAGCTGCTAGCATATAAACAAGGAAAAATGAAACATTCCAAATTGGGCTGCAGCAATGGGATATTAGGGTTAGCCACTTCTTGATTTCTACCTCTCTGAACTCCATATCAGATCTCATGGATACCACTCACCTCTCTGCACACCACACCCCAGCACCAATTAAAGAAAAACCTTACACACAACAGGGAGCAATGATGAAAACTCAGCCACAGTGGCCCCTGTGGTGGGATGACTATTACACAACATAACTGAACCAGAACTTGCAGCAGACGTGCAGAATGTTTGCAAAGAAAGTTGATCTGGAGTCATGCAATGCAGATGCTGCAATTGTGCAACAAACTTGTGAATCTTGGCAAGTCTAGCAAGAGCTTAGCAAGTAATTTAAAACTTGCTGCACAATTACTTGCTATCTGGGTACCCAGCTGGTAGTTAGGACCCATTGCATACTTGCCAACTGTCCCAAATTTCCCAGGACATTCTTGGGATTTAGACCTTTGTCCCAGTCTTATTGATTCCTGTGGATTGTCCTGGGAAATCCGTTTTTTTCACGATTTTTTTTATTTTTAATTTTTCTCCCCCCCCCACCACTAGAGGTCTGCGGCACTGGTCAATTCTGTCTCCATTGCCATTTTACAGAATACCAGCTCATAAGGAAGAAACAAGAGGCGGAGCCCGGGTGGCAATGAAAGAGGCTGCCAATAGAAATGGAGCTCCATTTCTATTGGCCACTTATTTGCCACCCAGGCTCCACCTCTTTATTCTGTAAATGTCACGAAGACGAGTACCATGATCATCCTCAGACTCTGCTGTCTCACTCTCACTGGCTGCCTCCTATCACTTCGCCCTGCCTGCCTCGAGTCAGTGACAGTCTGAGCAAGCAATTCTCCGGGCGGCTGTGCTCCTAGGTGCATGGATGGGGGGTCTGTACAGATGGAGGGGGGTGAATTGTCCTGGAGGGTCTGTACAGATGGAGGGGGTGAGTTGTCCTGGGGGGTCTGTACAGATGGAGGGGGTGAGTTGTCCTGGGGGGTCTGTAGAGATGGAGGGGGGTGAATTGTCCTGGGGGATTCTGTACAGATGGAGGGGGGTGAATTGTCCTGGGGGAGTCTGTACAGATGGAGGGGGGTGAATTGTCCTGGGGGGTCTGTACAGATGGAGGGGGGTGAATTTTCCTGGGGGTCTGTACTCCTGGGGAGTTTGTACAGATGTGGGGGGGAGTTTTCCCGGAGGGGGATCTGTACAGATAGAGGGGGGTGAGTTGTCCTGGGGGGTCAGTACTCCTGGGGGGTCTGTACATATGGAGTGGGTGAGTTGTTCTGGGGGGTCTGTACAGATGGGGAGGTTGTCCTGGGGGGATTAGTACTGATGGGGGTGGTTTGTCCAGGGGGGTCTGTACTGATGGAGGAGGGGGTGGTTTATCCTGAGGGGGGTCTATACTGATGGAGGGGGGTCTGCACTGAGGGAGGGGTCTGTACTTAGTGAGGGGGTCCATGCTGTGGGACAGGGGTCTGTACTGAGGGAGGGGGATCTATACTATGGGAGGAGGGTTTGTACTGAGGGAATGAGGGAAGAATAGGGGGGAGGGGAGTAATGCCATTTTTTTCTGAACTGGGTGACACCAACCCTAGTGACGCCACTGGTAACTGGGAACACCTGTTGTAAGGAGGCACTCTACTGGGGACAGCTAATGTATGGAGGGACTCTGCTGGGGACAGCTGATGTAAGGAGGGACTCTACTGGTGACAGCTGATGTAAGGAGGGACTCTGCTGGGGACAGCTGATGTATGGAGGGACTCTACTGGGGACTAGGGATGAGCCGAACACCCCCCTGTTCGGTTCACACCAGAACATGCGAACAGGAAAAAAGTTCGTTCGAACACGCAAACACCGTTAAAGTCTATGGGACACGAACATGAATAATCAAAAGTGCTAATTTTAAAGGCTAATATGCAAGTTATTGTCATAAAAAGTGTTTGGGGACCTGGGTCCTGCCCCAGGGGACATGGATCAATACAAAAAAAAGTTTTAAAAACGGCCGTTTTTTCAGGAGCAGTGATTTTAATAATGCTTAAAGTCAAACAATAAAAGTGTAATATCCCTTTAAATTTCGTACCTGGGGGGTGTCTATAGTATGCCTGTAAAGGGGCGCATGTTTCCTGTGTTTAGAACAGTCTGACAGCAAAATTACATTTTGAAGGAAAAAACTCATTTAAAACTACCCGCGGCTATTGCATTGCCGACAATACACATAGAAGTTCATTGATAAAAACGGCATGGGAATTCCCCAAAGGGGAACCCCGAACCAAAATTTAAAAAAAAATGACGTGGGAGTCCCCCTAAATTCCATACCAGGCCCTTCAGGTCTGGTATGGATATTAAGGGGAACCCCGGCCAAAATTTAAAAAAAAAAATGACGTGGGGTTCCCCCTAAATTCCATACCAGACCCTTCAGGTCTGGTATGGATTTTAAGGGGAACCCCGCGCCAAAAAAAAAAAAAAAAAACGGCGTGGGGTCCCCCCAAAAATCCATACCAGACCCTTATCCGAGCACGCAACCTGGCAGGCCGCAGGAAAAGAGGGGGGGACGAGAGTGCACCCCCCCCCTCCTGAACCGTACCAGGCCACATGCCCTCAACATTGGGAGGGTGCTTTGGGGTAGCCCCCCAAAACACCTTGTCCCCATGTTGATGAGGACAAGGGCCTCATCCCCACAACCCTGGCCGGTGGTTGTGGGGGTCTGCGGGCGGGGGGCTTATCGGAATCTGGAAGCCCCCTTTAACAAGGGGACCCCCAGATCCCGGCCCCCCCCTGTGTGAATACCCCTACCATTTCACTAAAAAACTGTCAAAAATGTTAAAAATGACAAGAGACAGTTTTTGACAATTCCTTTATTTAAATACTTCTTCTTTCTTCTATCTTCCTTCATCTTCTGGTTCTTCTGGTTCTTCTGGCTCTTCTGGTTCTTCCTCCGGCGTTCTCGTCCAGCATCTGCTCCGCGGCGTCTTCTATCTTCTTCTCCTCGGGCCGCTCCGCACCCATGGCATGGGGGGAGGCTCCCGCTCTTCTCTTCTTCTTCATCTTCTTCTCTTCTTCTCTTCTTCTCTTCTTCATTTTCTTCTCCGGGCCGCTCCGCATCCATGCTGGCATGAAGGGAGGCTCCCGCTGTGTGACGGCGCTCCTCGTCTGACAGTTCTTAAATAATGGGGGGCGGGGCCACCCGGTGACCCCGCCCCCCTCTGACGCACGGGACATGACGGGACTTCCCTGTGGCATTCTCCGTGACGTCACAGGGAAGTCCCGTCAAGTCACCGTGCGTCAGAGGGGGGCGGGGTCACCGGGTGGCCCCGCCCCCGTTATTTAAGAACTGTCAGACGAGGAGCGCCGTCACACAGCGGGAGCCTCCCGCCATGCTAGCATGTGTGAGGAGCGGCCCGGAGAAGAAAATGAAGAAGAGAAGAAAAGAAGAAGAGAAGAAGATGAAGAAGAAGAGAAGCGCGGGAGCCTCCCCCCCATGCCATGGGTGCGGAGCGGCCCAAGGAGAAGAAGATAGAAGACGCCGCGGAGGAGATGCTGGACGAGAACGCCGGAGGAAGAACCAGAAGAGCCAGAAGAACCAGAAGATGAAGGAAGAAAGAAGAAAGAAGAAGTATTTAAATAAAGGAATTGTCAAAAACTGTCTCTTGTCATTTTTAACATTTTTGACAGTTTTTTAGTGAAATGGTAGGGGTACTTTTGTACCCCCTTACCATTTCACACAGGGGGGGGGGCCGGGATCTGGGGGTCCCCTTGTTAAAGGGGGCTTCCAGATTCCGATAAGCCCCCCACCCGCAGACCCCCACAACCACCAGCCAGGGTTGTGGGGATGAGGCCCTTGTCCTCATCAACATGGGGACAAGGTGTTTTGGGGGGCTACCCCAAAGCACCCTTCCAATGTTGAGGGCATGTGGCCTGGTACGGTTCAGGAGGGGGGGGCGCACTCTCGTCCCCCCCTCTTTTCCTGCGGCCTGCCAGGTTGCGTGCTCGGATAAGGGTCTGGTATGGATTTTTGGGGGGACCCCACGTCGTTTTTTTTTTTTTTTTTTGGCGCGGGGTTCCCCTTAAAATCCATACCAGACCTGAAGGGTCTGTTATGGAATTTAGGGGGAACCCCACGTCATTTTTTTTTTTAAATTTTGGCCGGGGTTCCCCTTAATATCCATACCAGACCTGAAGGGCCTGGTATGGAATTTAGGGGGACTCCCACGTCATTTTTTTTTTTTAATTTTGGTTCGGGGTTCCCCTGTGGGGAATTCCCATGCCGTTTTTATCAATGAACTTCTATGTGTATTGTCGGCAATGCAATAGCCGCGGGTAGTTTTCAATGAGTTTTTTCCTTCAAAATGTCATTTTGCTGTCAGACTGTTCTAAACACGGGAAACATGCGCCCCTTTACAGGCATACTATAGACACCCCCCAGGTACGAAATTTAAAGGGATATTACACTTTTATTGTTTGACTTTAAGCATTATTAAAATCACTGCTCCTGAAAAAACGGCCGTTTTTAAAACTTTTTTTTGCATTGATCCATGTCCCCTGGGGCAGGACCCAGGTCCCCAAACACTTTTTATGACAATAACTTGCATATTAGCCTTTAAAATTAGCACTTTTGATTTCTCCCATAGACTTTTAAAGGGTGTTCCGCAGCATTCGAATTTGCCGCGAACACCCCAAATTGTTCGCTGTTCGGCGAACTTGCGAACAGCCAATGTTCGAGTCGAACATGAGTTCGACTCAAACTCGAAGCTCATCCCTACTGGGGACAGCTGATGTAAGAATGGACTCTGCTGGGGACAGCTCATGTATGGAGGGACTCTGCTCGGAATAGCTGATGTATGGAGGTACTCTACTGGGAACAGCTGATGTAAGAAGGGACTCTGCTGGAGACAGCTGATGTATGGAGGGACTCTACTGGGGACAGCTGATGTAAGGAGGGACTCTACTGGGCACAGCTGATGTAAGGAGAGACTCTGCTGGGGACAGCTGATGTAAGGAGGGACTCTGCTGTGGATAGCTGATGTAAGAAGGGACTCTACCGGGGACACCTGATGTATGGAGGGACTCTACTGGGGACAGCTGATGTATGGAGGGACTCTGCTGGGAATGCCTGATGTAAGGAGGGACTCTACTGGGGACAGGTGATGTAAGGAGGGACTCTACTGGGGACAGCTGATGTAAGGAGGCACTCTAGACTGGTTGCTGGTTTGTCTTCAGCTCCTGTTGCTTCGTGTTTCCTGTTTCCTGTTTATGCTCACCTGATCTCCTGTTGTGACCCGCACTGCTCTTACCACACTGCCTCTCTCCTGGATTGACCCCCGGCCTGATTAACTGACTTCCTCTGCTTGTTACCAGTGTTTGACCCCCAGCCTGATTAACGGACTTCCTCTGCTCGATACCAGTGTTTGACCCCCGGCCTGATTAACGGACTTCCTCTGTCCGATACCAGTGTTTGACCCCCGGCCTGTTCTACGGATTTGTCTTCCTTATTGCCTGTGTTTGACCCTCTGCTTGCTTTCAGTTTGTCTGCTCCACCCAGCAACGGGACTTCCACTGGTTCCTGGACTCCTGCATCCCCAAACCCGGCTCTGCAGTTTCCCACAAGGGACCCATACCTGCTGGTGGCCCGTGCTCCTTAGTGCCACCCATTCCCTGTTTCATCGCCAGGGGACGGGGTGCACGTAGTGGCAAGGGCGAACTGCTCTCGGCATCTCGGCCTCGGTAAGTACTCACCTGACACCACTAGGGACACCTGATGGTATCTGGTGGCAGACGATGTGGCAAGTGACACACTCAGAGCTCCCACTGATTCTGCATTATGGTGAGTTGAACCTATTTTATTTTATATTACAATGTAATATAAGAAATAATGCGCTTTACTCATCCTGACACCATACCAACCATGGTGCCGTGATAATTGAATCGCCAACACCAGGTGTTTGGAGTATCTTTATCTGCTGATTGTTAAACTTTCTGGAATACACATATTTCTATTGTGGTGTAGGATCTGGGCCTGCTGTCCCTCCATCGCTCTTTCTTTCCTTCTCTCTCCTTCCCACCCTATTATTTCTTTTTTCTTCCTTCCTCCATCCTTCATTCATCTCAGACTTGAACCACAGCCCCTTTGAGCCATGCCCCTTTAAGCCATGCCCACTATTTAATTTCAACCATGCCCATTTTTTGCCATGGCTCCCGCTATGTCACACTTACAACCAAATGCCCCACCCCCTAATTATAATAAGACCCCGCCTACAGACAAAAAGTGTCCCTATAAATTTTTGGACAATGTTGGCAACTATGCCATTGGATGGGTTAGGGTTTTCTTCTGTGAACACAAAGCTGCTCTGGCTTGCCAGAAAGTTTCAATTCTGTATCATCTGTCCACAGGACATTCTCCCAGAGGAACTGTGGTTTGTCAGCATCCATTTTAGCAAACTCCAGTCTAGTTTTTTGTGTCTGCTTTTAAGAAATGGGGGCTTCCTAGGTCTTCTCCCATGGCCACTTTCACTCACAAAGCAAATGACGATGCAAATTGATATTGGTATACCTTGATCTTAAAGGTCAACCAAGACCTATTTTAATGTTTTCATTGGTTCTTTCTCAACTATTCTGTTTATAGTTCTGTTTAATCTGGGGCCAATTTTCCACTTGTGGCCACATGCAGGGAGGTTGGCAGCAGTCTCATGAACTTTAAAATTCCTGAAAACAATAGCAAATGTGGTCACAGGGGTATGAGGCTCTTTGGAGATGGGTGATGCAGCCTTTACCATGCTTATCTATTACCGATACCTTCATTCTTTTCCCCCCTTTAGTCCACATTCATTGTGCTGTACACAATATGCCTGAGAGGTTACTAAGGGACTGAATATGAAACTGAAAATATCTATAATGCTGGATAAATAGTCTTCATGGAAGATCACTCCAAAAATGTCTTTCCATTTCTAAGGGATACCATTAATTATGTCCATGCCATTTTCATTTTTTTATTATTTACAAGAATACATTAAGTAATAAAGCAAACGCAAAAGCAAAGTGTCTTCTGTATTTATTATGGATTTATTATGGAATAAAGAATGGTGGATGGCATTTACTAGTGTCAATTTTCACTTTTTCTCTGGCAAATTGGTTTTCTTTGGAAACAAATGAGGACTGCCAGTACTTTCGGACATGAATAATTATAATGTACATTATTTACATTATTATCCATTGCTAAAGGAATCCCCAGGATTTTCTTCTCTTTTATTTAAATGGTTCATCAAACATTTCAGTCTGAGAAGGATAAAGAAGAGTCCATGTTCCTGGACAAGAGAGGAGAAGCTTTGGGTACAAACTGGTAAAGGAGTCCTTTTAACAGTGTAATGATGGAGAAGTGCATAAATGGTCAGCCATTAGATGCAATCTTTATGCCCTGTACACACGATCGGATTTTCCGATGGAAAATGTCTGATCGGAGCGTGTTGTCGGAAATTCCGACCGTGTTTGGGCTCCATCGGGCTCCATTTTCCGACACACAAAGTTTGAGAGCAGGCTATAAAATTTTCCGACAACAAAATCCGATCGCGTCAATTCCGACCGTGTGTGGCCTGTTCCGACGCACAAAGTGCCACGCATGCTCAGAAGAAATTCCGACACGGAACAGCTCGGTCTGGTAAACTTAGCGTTCGCAATGGATACAGCACTTTCGTCACGGTGCAATGTAAAAAATGGTTTAATACAGCGCACTCTCTTCTTCTTTATAATGTGAGAAGAATTAAGTAGTTTTGCTGCTCATATTCACACACACTTCTCACAAACTTCTTTCTTTATTATTTAGCGGGATTCCCTTAATATATTTTGATTTGTCACATCTGACAACATTATTTTGGTGTTGGATTTTTTTTTTGTTTTGGTTTTAAGGCAGATTAGTTATTTTTGGTTTGTATTTTTTTCAAGGCTGATCTTTGTTTTATTGGATTTTTATTTGGACTCCAGAATATTTTTGTGTGTGTTTTGTGTGTTAAGTTACCACAACACTATTGATATGTTGTTCTATTTAATCTGTAGGAGTTTGGTGTTGTTGTCTCTTGTTAATTTCACATTGTATTTTAGAAATGTACCTGAATTCTCACCAACAAACTGTCCTTTTTGAATGAAAACACACATAGGCAAGTATAATTTTCCTTAAAAAAAAAATTATTAAGGGCTCACAACTAAACAAAGAGGGAGGCAACACTGGAGAAACAGCTGAAATGGGTGAAGCCTTGGACCCCCAGGGCAGACATCAACTATTTTGAAGCAAAATTGGTGGCCTGAGGAGTCCTTATCTAAGGGAGTGCAGTCTGGTCTAGAAGTCCCAGAGATCTGGAAAGCAGCAGATGACATCTGTGTCCCCAGGCTGTGGTCATACGAGAGACTGCATCTTTTGTCAGACCAGACTGAACCCAGGGTCATCACTCTCTTGTCTTCCTTCCACGCCCCCTTCCACGCTGTGGCTCTGGTGGTGGAGTTGTGGCAGCAGGAGGAGGAGGAGGAGGATGGTCCAACTCAACCACGTCGGTCTTGGGTGTTAGTTCCCCACTCACCCCTTTACTTAGGACTTTATAAAGAAGGTCCTCACATAGCTTGCGTTGACCCTCCTGCATGCCCTGCAGTTTTGTGGCAGCCATGCAGGCAAAGGCCTCTTCAGGAGTGGGTAAGGCTCGGAGGGACGCAGAAGCCTCCTGAATCAGCCTGAGTGCAGAATCCTGCATGTGAGTCGCCATTCCTCGCCCTTTTGTATGGAAGGCGGAGGGGAGGAACCTGCGATTCAGTCAGGCTGCGACTTGTCCCAGGCTTCTCCTGGCTGACACTTAGCCCCGCCTCCTCCTGGCTGCAACTTAGCCCCGCCTCCTCCTGGCTGCCACATTCCACAACCTCCTCCTGGCTGAGGTCTTCCTGTGTATGAAAAAGGGACATTGTTTTAGTATTTTTTTCATCAATCACACACAATTTTCACCTCATGACTGTTGCAAATTGAATGTTAACAAATATAACAGACTATCATTCTGAGCCCAGCATTTTTCATTCTTGTCCCAATTTTGGGTGCCCACTACTGTCTATTGGTATGTAAAACACTTTTTTCAATCAGCAATTAGTGATCAATAATAACATCTAGTAAACATCATTTCTTTATTGACCAGAAATCTGTAGAACAATGCTATACCTGACTCAAGCTGGGCTCCTCCATTTCTTCCTGGCTAGAAGGCCCAGGTTGGACATCGGAAGCCTCAGCTGGGGTGGAAAGAAGAGTGGAAGGAAGAGTGGAGAGGGATTCCCTGACTTCAGTCTGGTCTGACAGAAATCGCAGTCTCTCATAGTACCAGAGCCTGGGGACATAAATATCATCTGCTCCAGCTCCGGATCTCTGGGAATCCGTGACCTTCTTGCGCTCCCTAAGATAAGTGCTCCTCAGGCCACCAATTTTGGCTTTTAAATAAGGGATGGTTGCTGTGGGGACCACCGGCTTCACCAACTCCAGCAGTTTCTCCAGCGCTGCCTGCCTCTTTTGTTTATTGTTATAATAGGGATGTCTCACCTGCCACAGACAGGGCAGCTCCCTGTATTTGTCTATGAACAGGGGGAGGAAGTTGTGGTCATTGAAGCCATCCATTTTCTCTGCAAGACACAACACGAGACAAACCCTAAGGTCAGGGCAAACTCTCTTAATCTTGTTACAATATAGGCTTCAATTTCGAAGCAGTATAGGCCCAAGTTTAGATCTTACCTTCGTTATCACGATCGGCGCCTCCGATGCTCCTTCCTCTGCTCACAGATCATACGTAATACACACGCGTGTTATGCTTTATACACACTGCGCATGCGTCTAACTCCGCCCGCCCCTGACGTTCTTTCTAGTCTATTCCCTGCCCCTTTTCATTCTGCGCAGTGGGGGAAGAGCACATGGCGGATACACAGCAGGTGCGTGCTAATTACAGCAACGAGGAGGAGGAAAGCCCGGAGCCTGAAATGTCTGGATCCAGAAGGAGACGATTTAAGGCCTCAAATATGTCCTTTGGGGAGATGTTGGAGATGGTGGACATCCTGAAGAAGGCCAACTATGATGGGAAGTATGGACCTTACCCCAACCCCAATGTCCGAAAGGCCAAGATCATGGCGAAAGTGGTCAGGAGTCTGCACCAGAATTTCAGGGTACGTCGATCGAAAGATCAGCTCAGGAAATGGTGGTCGGACCTGAAATTACTAGAACACGAGCAGTACAGAAAGATCTGGAGAGTGCTGCAAAAAAGTAAGTAGTTGTCCTGTGTTCCTAATCTTTTTCTGTATATTACGTTCGTGCTGCTCCATGTACTTTTCTTAAAAGTGTACATTTAAAAATGACAACTTTCATGTTTAGGGGCACATTATTCGTTCGTATCAAACATTTTGATTTCGGACTATAAAACACCATTGTTTTGGCCATATGCATTTGGCAACATTTTTGACGCCCTACTTGTATGAAACTAATTTGGTTGTGTAGATGGGTATGTTACTAGAATGAAATGCAAACTAGATTCTGTGTAAGGAGAGGACACTGAGCAGCTGTTTTCACATCTGGACTCTGGAGCACTAGTGTGGGACCCCAGAACACCATTTTTATTAGGGGGCCACACAGGTGCTCCAGTGTATACTATAGGGGGGTCTCCATCTGTGAAGCTTGTTTAAAACAGGTAAAAAGTATTGAAGCTTGACAAAGGACACTGAAAATGCTACATTTTGGAACTCGGCAATAGACAATAGACATAGACAATTGTACCCCACTTCCAAGCAATGTTTCCTATTTATAGTTCTGCCATCAAATATCTGTGTGCTAAGTGTACCATTTTTATTTTACATAGGGGAGAAAAGACTCGGAGGACATCCCTCATCCGAGGAGAACAGAGCCCCCCCCCCCCGGAAGAAGGGGAAATACCCCCAACCCAAGAAGAGCAGGAGGAAGAAGATGTGGTGGAAATTGTCACCACAACAGGTGAGTGTCTGCGACCACAGGCTCAGGTAAGAGATGGATTCCGGCATATTTTTGATACCTGTTTTTGTTTGGTTTCTCTCTTTTTAGGTGATCGTGATGTTGTGGATCCAGATCCTTTCACATCAGAAAGTGCCCAGATCCTGATCGGGGAGATCATGGGGTGTAATTTAGAATTGGAAAACCTCAAGAAAAACATCAATGATGTTATTCAAAAAACTAAAAACATCATTGATGTTTTGGGGCGAGTTTAAAACCCCTCCAAATCCCTTTGTTTTTTTGTGTGCTACAATCTTAAAAATGTTTGAGCGATTTTCAGAAAAGCCAAATTTGGAGGGTGCAACCCCTTCCTCAATAATAAAGTAGCTGAGAGGAAGGGGTTTCTCCCCAAAACACGTCCCTTGATCCCCCGTAATGGCAGCTAGCACATGTTGACATTGGCAAAATTGTGTGCATCTTGCAAATTTGGCTTTTCCTGGGGTGACTTCACCCCATCTGAACGCAATATCAAACACAGTTCCTAAATACTCATGTATGATATTGCCTTCAAGTTCTACCAAATGTGAACTTTGTAAGTTCAAGATTTGTGTCTTCTTCTTGTTGGTTTTACACATGCCTGTTTTATCTTAAATGGATATTTCTATTTTTGATAATGCCACCCCAAAAAAGGTTATACAACAAACATGTTGGTTTGTTTTAAAAACCTTTTCGAAATGCACATGTGATTGTGCAGGTATTAAAAAGATTGTGAATCAAGAATGTGTGGATTATTGTCTCAACGCTACAACACTTTTGTGGTGATGTAATTGCTGCTTTCTGTGAAAATGGGGGTTATTTCCTAAGGGCAAATCCTCTTTGCACTACAAGTGCAGTTGCAGTGCAGTTTCAAGTGCACTTGTAGTGCAAAGTGTCTTTGCCTTTAAGAAATAACAGCCAACAGTGCTTTGGATAGGGTTACACAATCACGCCATTTTCAGGACTACCCACATTTCAGTCAGGGTCAGCTAAAACAAACACAAGCAGTAAATGTCACCAAAGATTAGCTTTTTTTTGTTTTATTTGATAAAGGCTTCACAAATTGTCTGGCATATTGATGGCCCCCCTACCCGCAAAGAACTCAAGGTATCTTAACTGGACATCACGGGCACTCAGGGAGGGCAAGCCAGAACGGCCACTTTCAAGCGCCGTCAGGGTTGTTTCATTTAGAATTCCGGCCTCAGGCCCAACTGAGCCAGCATAGTTGGCAGAATGTTGGCGTAAAAAGTTATGTAGAACACAGCACACCAGGATTATATGATTACGTTTATACTCCGCCATATGGATGGGTGTCAAAAATAGGCGGAACCGGATGGCCATGATTCCAAATGTGTTCTCCACCACTCTTCTGGCTCTGGCCAGCCGGTAATTAAAAACCCTCTGGTCCGGGGTGAGGGTCCTCATCGGGAATGGCCGCATAAGATGGTCCCCCAGCGCAAAGGCTTCAACCGCAACGAAGACGAATGGGAGTCCTTCCACATTGTCTTCTGGAGGTGGCAAGTGCAAGCTGCCATTCTGGAGATGCCTGTAAAACTCTGTCTGGGCGATGACTCCACCATCGGACATCCGGCCATTCTTCCCCACGTCCACATACAGGAACTCGTAATTAGCCGACACCACCGCCAACATCACAATACTATTGAACCCCTTGTAATTATAATAGTACGACCCCGAGTTGGGGGGGTGGGACGATGTGGACGTGTTTCCCATCAATTGCCCCTCCGCAGTTAGGAAAGTCCCACCGCTGGGCAAAGTGGGAGGCCACAGTCTGGCATTCCTGTGACGTTGAAGGAAACTGTTGAGGAAAACATTAAAAAATTACTATTTTTGCACGTAAACATGGCAAGCAGATTAGACACAAACATTCTTGGCCAACATCCAGATAAAACATTTATTAAGGGGAATTTTACAACACCAAAGTATAAGGTACACCTATCATATTCCCCCTCCCCCCTCTCATGGGCCATTTCTAACATTATAGGGGGGAGGGGGATCTTGGACAGGTAACCCTATTCACTTCATTGAGAGATGAATGCCTAAATACAGGGTATTACTTGGAACAGCCCCTCCTTAGTTACACTATTGGCAGCCCACTGGACAGGTAAGAAGTGTCATAATACAAAGATATAAATACACACTGTACACATTTGAGCACATTTGGACATTCTGCTATTACCTATCAAGATAATATTATAATACAAAAACTTTAAACAGTACCATTTGAAAGTATACAGGCAGGCCCTTGCACTACATGCTTTGGGGAATTCATCTATAAATCTGACCACAAAAGAGGTGGGTATAGTGTGTATGGGTTTGGCATAGTCAGCAGATAGATGATTGAGGATAGATATAGAATTGGTATCAGCTGACTTAGCAGTTGGGGGGAGGGAGGGTTAATAAAAATGATTTGGGGACACTACAAAAAAAAGCCTCTGGCACTCTGCCTGAATTTAAAGCACAAATTACATTTCAAAACATTTTAGGGGGTGTTTGGGGTACAGCACTACTATGGAGCTGATAAAATACATTGTTAAGTGACTACATGAGGTGAATATCGAGCAGGAGAGCATGCTGGGGAGGTTAGTGAAGGCAAATATGTATGAAGGAGCAAAAAAATAATTACATAAAAATCCAGCATGTATGAGAACAAAGGGGACATTCACAGCATATTACAATCATGGTAATTTGGGAATGAGGAAAGAAATACAATATATTAGCAAACATTCAATACAATAAAATGTGATATTAAAGGATAAAAATCTTACCTTCATATACTCCTTCTGCAGGACCTGGATGATGGCAGAACAGGTCTCTGGTGTTGCCTTATAAAGCAGCTGTATTGTAGGTTGCTGTACATATGCGTAAAATACGCGCCTAACAAAGGTAAGGTGTAACAGTCCATTGTGTTGGTTTTTCTTTCTCTCTCTTCTTTCCTTTGTATTCTCCCAGAGGCCTGAAACTCCTAGCTTTTCATTTGTAATTAACAAAGCTTTATCCACAATGTATGGGTTCAATCTAAATGAATGTGTGTGTCTGAGTGATGGAATGCATGGGTATGAACTGTCCATGTGTAAAGAAAGATTTTTTTTTTTTGTAGGGGTGTACATTGTTTTTATGGCCATCAATAAGTGTGATCACACTAATGCGCATGCTTTGTAATGTTTACGATTATTTTAATAATTTTTTTTCTCGTTTGTAATGAGTTCAATACTGGTACCAGTTTAAATTAATACTATTTTTTTTACAAGTTTATATGTATTCGCGAATAAATAACCTGTGCACAGATAAGAGATCTCGATCCCTATAACTCTGAGTAGGGATTTTGTTTTGATAATTTTTCCTTTCCTGTGGCTTAGAGTGAAGTTTCATTCACTCTGATACATGGAAAATACATAACAATGCATTGCTTTGCACCTTTGTGGCATCTTATGGATTCAGTAGGTCTGATGTTTTGTTTTTCCTTCCAAATTGACGCATGTGCTGTTAATATGTGTAAAGGTTTTATGTCTACAGGTTGTCTTCTTAAACTTTAAGTTCTTACAAACACACCAGGTTTTCCTATAACTTTTTGTTTGTCAGAGTACAGATATGTGGGTGTGTCTGTACATTTTCGACTGTACTTACTGTGGATGGACGCATTATCTCAGCTGAAAGTCTGTTCCAATCATCCACTACTAGTTTAGTCCATTATGAACCTCTCAGAGAGGTACAGTGAGGTGTTATTAATTTTTGAGTTTTGTATTTTAGGAGACATACACAGACAAGGACAAATGATTGGACCCAGACTGGACAAAGTACTTTGAAACACAGAGGACCTTGAAACATAATTTTTATTTTTTTTTTGTTTTAAGGAGAAGCCTTGAATCCAATTAATTGCAGTCAGGCCCAACTAAATTCTAAAAAGAAAAACATTTAAACTTTTTTTTTAAACAGAGATCCTGCTCTCTGTAATACAAGTTCTTGTGGCCTGATTGAATTGCAAATAGATTTGCACTGAGAGTCAATTAATATGTTAATCACCACCGACAGAGGGGGTTGCCTTTTGAATAGCTACAATGTTTGAAGGCAGTTTCAATGTTTTTTTTTGACAGAATACAGATTCAATTTTTTTTTAATTTGTTACATTTTTTTTCTCTCATTTTTATTCTTTTTTTTTTCTCTTAACGGTAATTTTTTTTTGTTTACAAAAAAAAAACAAAGGGGGGAAGAAAGATTTTTAATTTTTTTTTATTAATTCTTTTTTTTTAATGTTTACTATTTTTCTTTCTTTCCTATAGTACCTTTATTTTTATTTATTTATTTATTTTTTTATTTTTTTTATTGTGATTCTTGAGTTTGGTGTCACCAGGGTGAAATAAATGAATAAAATAAAGAAAAGAAAAAAGAGGGGAGTAGGGGGAACATTAAATGGAGAACATTTAAAATGGTTAGAAATGTTGATATAGAATATTAAAGCTTCCCTATAGCATTTTGGGGATGGACCAAGTTCCAAAGTTTTTCTTCTCTCTTTCGACATTGGATAATTGTTATATAAATGTATGTGATTGTAGCTATTACCAAATATGACAGTAACAACTGGGTGTTAGCAACAGTCATGTGACTATTTTCTTTGTATATGTGACATACAACCCTCTCTACAGTTCTAATATTGGGCAGTCATCATATGTGGTCATGGATCAATTTTTTTTTTTGGTCAGTTTTCTTTTTGTGCCATAATCAAGTTCAAAGAGCATTGCGTGAATATCATATAGATATACTGGGACTGGTGAGACTCATAGTGATTGGCAAATAGCAGGGAGTATAGTACAATTGTACTTAAGAGTAATTTAGTTTGATTGTTCCTGAAGCCACTAGTGACTGATGACATCACACTTATCCATATTCTGAAATCAAGTTATTTTTGTCTGCGTAGGCAACACTGCCTAATCTGCACGGAAAACTCTTAAGGTGATGACCTCTTCCGTAGCCTGCTAAAGGCAGGACTCATACAGTAGCTACACATGGTAGCCAAAGGTTTGGCACCAGCCAAGGTTGAATGGAACACAGTTCCAGTAAAAGGAGTTAGTGGTGAGTTGCGATGGCAACTAAACTCCCCGGAACACGTGAAGGGTCATACACACACACGCAACGTGGTATTCCACAGAAGGTGGGGCAGAGGTACTTGCAGGCATATGACAATGGAGGAAGAAAGATGGGGGGATGAAAATCAGACACCTGGCTGAAGGGCGTAACCATTCAAATTGTTACACATGTCACTGGGAAAGGGGTCTCATTAGTATGTCGCAGTATATCTATGACAATTCTAATCAAAGGTCCTTACGGCTCAGACTTACCAGACAAGCATTCAGTTGAATGCATATGTTTTAAATGTACTTGTGTTTTTCTTTCTCTACCTTTGTCCACATTAATAAAGTATAATCTTAGAAAGCCAGGAAAAGCTGGTCCCCAGGCTATTATTGTATGCTGTATCCAATTGGAATCACCAGTGAAGGCCGTCCCAGAAGCAAGGGCAACAGGACCAGATTCGCCTTATGGACTTTCGTACTGCTATTATCGGACTATTGTTATTATTGGACTGTTGAGAACAAGGATCCTCATGTTGTTGTTTTTTTTTTTTTTTGTTTTTTTTTTCCTTATTGTTTTGGTGCTGTTTCTCATGATTTCTATTTTGGACTTATGACATCCAGAACAAGTGATGACTACCAATACTGGGATCCAGAAGTGTGAACTGTAGAGATGGAGAGTTTAAAAGTTTTTTTTTTCTTCTCAAAGAGTTTTATTTCATTTCAGAGGGTAAAGCCGAAAGTGCCAAATATTAAAGGAGATTGCACATAAACCATTATTCTAGGTGTGGCCGAGTCTCATATTCTCAACTGGCCACAAGGGGCCATCTGTTGCCTTATAAGTTTGTGTGAAATCTCCATTAATAACTGTAAAATATGGTAATAATGAATATATTTCAAAAAGGGTTTCATTTAAGTTTTTGCTAAGAGCAAAGGCCCAAGGCCCAAGGCTTGTATATGCAAACAAGGGAGAGCCAATTCCATTGTTCTACACCTACTCCTTTGAAAGAGTGCCATGCTGGGATATGCAATGGACCTAACTTCCTGGGGAAATACAATTGACACACTTGGCCAACATAGTCACAAGGATTTGCATGAAAGGGGGCCGACTTATGGAGTAAGCCCTCCAATCATGATCCAAGCTAGGCCAACCAATGAGACATCAGCTTGGTTTGATATACTCAGAGGCAAGGGGGAGCTAGGGGCGCTCTCTCTCTGATGACCAGCAAGCTGAAAGGAGCTTTGGTAAGGATGGGTAATTATGGGAAAGGAAGGCCCTTTTACTTGTAACTAAATATGTGTGTAGATTACTGTATTGAGGAATATACCCTGTATTCCTTAATGTAAATACTTTATTTCAACCTAATATTTTCTTCCTTGGTGTAAGGCGATAGACAGATGATTGTGTATTAGCTAGACTTCCAACTGCTTCCTAATAAATGTTGTTATATTTTAAGCTTTCACTCTTCGTCAAAAAGAACTCTTATTTAACCCACCTCATATCTATGAGATATGAAAAATCTTAAATATAGATTTTTCAGGGTAACACTGGGATAATGATAAAAACATCACGTGACAAGCACAAAGAAACTCTTCTGTAAGGACAAACCGGTACTAAAGGTATAAATCTTTATTCAATTAACTATCCAAAGTATAAACATATACATCTAATTCAAATATCAAACAACAACCCTTATTCCCAAGGCACATTAAAAAGACCTAGTGTCTGAAGGAAATATTGGTGGCCACCAATTTGCAAATAAACCTCATCGATCTCTCATCCTCACATCCACATACACCATTCAATCAGGGTCGCTCATCAATTCTGTCTAAATGCTGAGTGTTCTCATCAGATGATTGTGGGATTGGTCAGTAGAAATGATGTACATGCTAGATCATCTTAGGCAGTCCCATTCACTGATGATATATTCACAATTAAAGCAGTCTTATGAAAGATTTAAAGTGCAGGTGTGGTGAGACAATTCCAAATGGATTCCGTGAAATTAGCTTAAAACAATTGCGGCTTTGAATACAATCCAATGTCAGTGATCTGATTAATTCAATAGTAGCCAGCAGTGGGGTAACACAGCATATAAGGAGTAGCAAAAATGGAGATAAATCTGATATTACCGTAGGCTGGAACAGACCAGGGAACGTCACCTCAAGTCAGGTGTCAGCGGGATCAGCATACAGATGCCGGCTTTTTACGAGGAGATCTTGACAAGCTGTAGACCGCTGTCACTGAGGTTGGACAGGGAGATCCCTTGTGTTGGTCTCGATATACTCATCCACAGTTTGCGATGTCAGTCTCCATCAGCTGTTTGTACAAACATCATCTCCTTAATGTTATAACAGGTGCTAGACCCGCTAAGTGAGCCGCAAGTGTCAGGCTCTGATGCTATTCCACGTTCAGTATGGAGAGAGGTTTTGAGGAAAAATTGAATTATAGGTGTGTGGCCATCCATAGATCCTTCTTGTGGATATCACCTTCATGATGCTTACATGTTTCGCTAAATAATAGCTTCCTCAGAGCATGCGCATTAGTGTGTCAGTCAGAATATATATCGTCATTTCAATCAAGTTTCAATTAGTTACTAATGGTCAGCAGTCCACAGCGCATAAATCATTCATGATATCACTCACCCGTGCATAGTCACACATAGTGCAGAGGGACATTCAGAGTTTAACCCCCTGTGTGTCTAAAAACATTTGCAGGTATTAGGTTTTGTATAGGAACTTTCCTTCCTATTTAGATTGACCAAAATAACTAGAAGTGGGCACCGACAGTTTAAAAATAAAAAACAAAAACAAATATGCACAGTCCCAGATCGTTTAAGGGAATTTTTTATATAAACAAATCAACTATTGAAAACTTCTACATTGCCTAGTGGATACAGGGGTGGATGGATGAATGTAGCCGTTCATGACTTATACGACCCAGAACAGTTTCCTATGCATGTATACACCTGAAAACTGGTCATTGATTTAGATAGAAGGTTTTTTGAAAAAATGGATCAGTACAGGCAGCTCTAATATACGAGTAGGGAAACTTCATATGCAATGTTTGTAAAAAATAATAAATAAAATAAAGGGCATTGACCGAGGTTTCTTGGTAGCAAATCACCAATTATCTTTATTAATCATAAGCAGATCATATAAGGATAATGGTTTAATGAATCTTTGGTCAATACCAACCTATATCCAGATTACTGGGCATTCTGGGAAGGTAATTCTACCATATTAGGTTACCAAATATAGCCATTCTAAAAACTTGCTACACTTCACTATTTTGTAGTTACAGAAATATATGTAGCAATTTGGTAAAAGGTTAAATGAAAGTCTTTGGTAGCAGATCCCTAGTAATACTTATTGGTCAGAACAGAAGGGTTATATACAAATAGACGGCAGTCATGGGGGCTCCTGACTCAATCCCGTCAGATGAAGAATCCCCATTCATATCCACAAGCCCCTTGTCAGGGGGGCTTGGCGATGGTAGTAACCCTTTATGGTTCTAAAAAAACAGATAGGTTGCATTCATTGTTTAGGCCTCGTGGCTGCATACTTTTTAACATAAATATCCACATTTTTTCTTTTTGATATAACACTTTATCAAAATCACCTCTCCTTGTGAGCAAATTCAGTTTGTAGATACCTTTGCATTTAAGGCCGCTGGGATCGCCATCGTGTTTCTCCAGAAAGTGCAGTGATAGAGGTGCCTCATCATCCTTATTTAATATGCTTTGGACATGTTCGCCAACGCGGACTTTAAGCTGTCTTTTGGTCTTGCCCACATACATAAGACCACACGGGCATGTGAGCATATATATGACCCTCATTGACCGACAGTTAATGAAATGATGAATTTTAAATTGTTTTGTGCCGTCCGAGTTGGCAAACGTGTCCGTCTTATCTACATATTTGCAGATGTGGCATCTGCCACATCGGAACATACCCCTAAGGGGAGGGAGGCTAGTGAGCCAATTACGTCTGATAGGTCTCGTATATTCCGAATGGACCAAATTGTCTCTCAAGTTTGTGGCCCTTCTTGCCGTCATTAAGGGTCTATTGCCTACTATTCTCCCCAATATAGGGGATTCGGCTAGAATATACCAATGGCGATTAAGTATTTTACGGACTTGCCCCCATTGTGTCCCATATTTAGTGATGATCCTTATTGGGGGAGAGGTGGTTTTGTCTAATTGTTGAGCAGATTTGTTTTTAGAAAGTAAGGATGATCGTTTAGTAAGGTACGCACGTTTCTTCGCTTTTCTGATACATCCATGTGAGTATCCTCGTTCACGGAATCGCCCGTATAGTTCGCGGGATTCCAGGCGGAATGCATTGTCCTCTGAGCAATTACGTCTGGTACGTAAAAATTGCCCCACTGGGATTCCGTGGATGAGGGACCTCGGATGGTGGCTGGTAGCCAAAAGCAGAGTATTAGCTGCTGTATCCTTCCTGAACGTTTTTGTGGAAATTTGGCCATTGTTGATCTGAATCTTAAGGTCAAGGAAAGGCAGGGTACAGGAATCGAAAGAGAAAGTCAGTTTGATATTTGAATCGTTCAGATTCAGTTCGTCAATGAAGGACTGTAGTTCCCGGGGGGAGCCCCCCCATAACATAATCACGTCATCTATGTACCTCAGCCACATGAGACAGTGGCTGAGGTACATAGACGAGGGATAAACACGCTCCCGTTCCCATAGCCCCAAGTGCAGACAAGCATATGCTGGTGCCCATGGTGCCCCCATGGAAGTACCCCTTATCTGTCTATAATACTGATTCAGGAATTGAAAGCAGTTATTATCCAGCATAAACTGTAGCAAGTCTACAATGAATTCATTCTGAGCGGCTAATTGTGGGAACTTTGAGTCAAGGAAATGCTGTACCGCTCTGAGTCCACATTCATGTGGGATCGACGTATACAGGGATTCTACGTCAATCCCCACCAATATGGTGTCTTTTGGTACCCTGAGTCCGTCGATTTTCCCCAAAACATCACGGGTGTCCTGTACATAGGAAGGGAGATCAGTCACAAGTTCCTTTATCATTGCGTCAACGAATTTGCCAACTCTCTCCAGTGGTCCTTTTATCGCTGACACTATGGGCCTTCCTGGAGGGTTCGTAATCGACTTATGCAGTTTGGGTATTATATAAAAAGTTGGCGTGTTAAATTCGCTGACGCAAAGATATTTTGTTTCCTTATCAGAAAGGAGGTTGCTGTCACAAGCCATCCTTAATTTGAAATTTAGGGTATCAATGATTTCGGGAAAAGGATTGTAAGGTAGTTTCTTATATGTAGTTTGATCATTTAGGAGGCGCATAGTTTCCGTCTCATACATATCTGGTGATAACAATACTGTATTTCCACCTTTATCACTGCTTTTAATGATAATATCCTTAGAATCCTTAAGCTCTCTAAGGGCCTTTCTCTCCTCCGGACTTAAGTTGTCTATTCCATGGTAGTCCCAGTTAAGTGTGGACAAATCCCTTTGGACCTGCTCCAAAAATAACTGGATCTGTTTATGTTTCGAGAGAGAAGGCATTTTGAGAGACCTGATGGTTAAATTGGAGGGACGTAGGGGTATGGATGAAGGACTATTAATTTCCTCATTAAGACTAATATTGTCATTTTCCTCCAGCAGAGATACGAGATTCTCTAAAGCCTCCCTCTCTTCCCTGGTTTTCTCATCATTGGGATTCATTTCCCCTTTATCAGAGTGCCAGTATCTAAAGATGACCTTACGTAGGAATAGGTTTATATCCTTAAACACCTCAAATTCGCTCATTGAGCTTGTAGGTGAAAAGGAGAGTCCCTTTTGTAGAAGTGATATATGGTGCTGATTTAAAGGAAAATTTGATAGATTAACCACTTTTTTATCTTGTGTACCTAGAACATGTATGTTGTGTGTTTCCTTCATATTTTCCTCCTTATTTAAGTCCTCCGCGAGGACGATCTTAGTTCCCTCTGGCTTCCTTTTATGTCTCTTTCTCTTCCTTGACTTCCGTTTTTGCCCTGGGGAGGAATTTTTCCTGTTTTCCCTTGGCCCCTTCTGGAATTTGGGCTGTTGGGTGCCTCCCCCTCTGTGTCTAAAAAAGCAACTGTCCTTTCAAGATTTCCTGTTTCACTATCTGTGGATGAGTGTCTTGATTGTGTTACTTTAGACCTTTTTCTATGGTTTCGTCTGCGGGATCTACTTCTACCCCTGGATGTACTAGGGTCAAAAACCTCGCCACTTTCCCAGTCCTGTAGGTTTTGTTTGAATTTTTCTTGTTTTGTAGACTTCAGGGTTCTTTGTGTTTTTTCTACCTCTTTCTTTAGGAGTTCATTAGATTTAATGAATAGAGGATCCTCTTTGTATGGTTCAAGTAATTGGACACTTGTGTCTATGTCCCTTTTAATCTCTTCTAGCTGTAGCTGTTCTTCCTCAACTATCATGTTAAGAATAGCTAGACCACGCTCCAAACAGCTTTGTTTCCAAAGCTGGAGAAATCTTGGGGTATGTAGATGCACTGGGATAATGATCCCCAGAGCCTGGGGGGAGATGCCTGTCGAGAACTTGAGGTCCTGCAGGCTTCTCCCCTTCGCCAAGTACCGCAGGGTAGCGACGAGCCTCTGCTCCGGAGTGATGGCTTGCCTCATGCAGGTATCCTGCCTGCTGATATAGGGGGTCATCGAAGCCAACAAACGGTGAAATATGGGGTCCGTCATCCTGAGAAAGTTCCTGAAATCATCAGGATTATTCGCGAATCGTCTCTCACCAAACTTTTACTAACATGAGATTAGCAAAAGGAGCCCAAAGGGTGCCGCGCTTGGTTCTGCACTGGCCTTTTCTAGTCTTGTCGTACGTGGTGTACGTGACCGCGTGGTTGGCGATCGGAAATTCCGACAACTTTGTGCGACCGTGTGTATGCAAAACAAGTTTGAGCCAACATCCGTCGGAAAAAATCCTAGGATTTTGTTGTCGGAATGTCCGATCAATGTCCGACCGTGTGTACGGGGCATTAGAGTGCCATCTCATATGCCTTAAGAGGTTTGCCTCCACCCAAATGAGACCCACTGGGATTCACCTACACATAGAGGAGAAGTAGTGGGTTTCACCTACACCTAGAGGAGAACAACTGCTTTTTAAATTACTCTACATGTAGTTGCAACATACAAAATTAGCCAGGGTTCTTGTCAGGGAAATGGCCGTGGAACTATTGGCAATCTTGCACGCAGAAGAAATGGGTGCCATAGGAGCATCATGTGACAGATGGATCCCCCTGCTGGCCTATAAAGGACTCCCTCTGTTTGACCCAAGTTGCTGGATTGTCATCAGCTTCCTGTACCTCTGTGTTATTACTTGGATCTCCTGTTCATTGACTCGGCTTGTTCCAGACCTGTTGACCTCCTCTCCTGGCTCATCCCCTGGCTTGCTTTATAGATTTTGCTTCTGCCTGATTACACGTGCATGACCCCGGCTTGCTTTATGGACTTTGCCTCTGCCTGATTATGTACATGACCCCAGCTTGCTATATGGACTTTGCCTCTGCCTGATTACCCATGCATGACCCCGGCTTCCTATATGGACTTTGCCTCTGCCTGATTAAAAAGTCTATGACCTCAGCTTACTCCATGGATTGCTTTTGCTTCTTTCTATCCTGTGTTTGACCCTCAGCTGGGTGTTCCTGTGTTTGACCCTCAGCCAGATGTACCTGAGTTTGATCCTCAGCCGGATGTTCCTGTGTTTGACCCTCAGCTGGGTGTTCACTGCTGTCCTCTGAAGCACAGTTTATTCCAAGCACAGCAGGAAGTTCCTGGCTGTCTGTGCACCACCACGCCCTGGCAGTCCTCACAGACTCTCTTCTGGACCCATCCAGATCCTACCTGCAACCCGTGCTTCTTCAGGCCGTATACCTTCTGTGGCATTTTCAGAGATGTAAAAACACAGTAAGAATCTCCTGTGCTTGGGTGTTTAGTTTCTAAATAGGTGGTGTGACCAACTCTTTAAATTTAAGCAATGCCTACAGTCTTGCAGCCCTCCACAGAACAATGGGTATTCTTGAAACTGGAACAAAAAAGAAAAAAATGGGTTTCAAGGGCGCACCCTTTTCATCATGGCTCTGATGTAAACGGTGCGCCCTTGAAACGCATCAGACATTTGGGATATCGTCTGATCCCCTCAACATCTGGTCTGGTTCGCCGGTGCCCAGAGACACTGCCTCATTAATTGACAAGCCTCATTTACATGCTCGTTTGTGAGCATAAACATTGTTTTTATGCTTTTAATAAAATTCTACCATTGGTAATGCGCATGGTCGGTGCGCACTTCCATTTTTTTTTTTTTTTCAGAGGTATACCGCACCCAGTCTCAAGGGGAGCCCCTCACTGCATATTGGCTTCGGATCAGGTACCTGTAGTTTGTCAATCTGCTTGTTCCAATCAGGAATAAGTCTGGCATAAAAGCAGGGACTTGCCTGCCAATCATTCTTTCATCTCTTAACACCCTTGACATCACATAAACCAGAAAATACAAACTACACTTGCATAGACTTGGAAAATAGGGGGTATCTTAGACCCATAGTGGGAAATGCGCAAGTCATTACTGTTCTAGCATATCACACTGTAAACGTTTCACATTTAATGTGGATTTTATTATTTGCATTTAATGTGGGTGCGAGTTTTAACTAAAAGCTTTACATCCATTCCATAAATGAAACACTAAATGCATTGAAAAAAGTGCTATACTCCCATATGTTCTATCATTTACATTTTAAGTATTTTTGCAATTTTGACTTTGCATTTTCTTTTTCATCTTAACATGTTTATTCTCCACTGGTCTGTAGCAGCGATCTATTATATCTATTATATTTTCAGCATCCTTTTTGTGTCTTAATTTCACTCCATTTCATTTTATGTTGTGATGGATCATTGGTTCTCAAAACAACATAATATTGATGTGCTGCCTTGTTTGCTGTTTTATAAACAATAGAGTATTTAATGGTTTGAAAAAATGCACACCTCAGAAAAGCAGAAGAGAAAGAATACAATGATGTGTCCACTTAAAAAAATATAGACGGGCGCTTATGGCCATTACTCACACTGCTGCATTCTTCACAGAAGAATAAAAGACATTTGTGCAATCGCTGCCTGATATTTTCTATTCAACGCAAGAGGATCAACAGAGATAACCCAAATAAATTATAGATATAGCACAAATTATGGTGTTTTTGGCAGCTGCGTACATTTTTATTGGGTTCTTCAGGGCTACCTTAAAGTGAAACTGTGCTTTGTCCATGCAAAGAATACAACACAAAGCTGCATACACTTACTTTTCTTTCTCTTCCTTGTAGCCCCCTATTTTGGAAGTGAATGCAAAGCACTGTGTGAGATGTTAGTGTCATACTTACACTGGACTACGAATTATGAGTGTGAGAGTGCTGATTAGGTAATATGGAGTGAGACACAGGCTTCTTCATGCCCAGAGGAACCAGATTTTTCCAGATTTGGCCCCTGCCACTGAATAGTTGGGGGAGTCATGATTACATAACTCCAATTCACGCTACTATTCAGTTAAATCCAAGCTCTACCTAACTTCATCCTTGTTGGTAGGGATGGCGCACTGCAAAAATTGGTCCACTGACTGGTAGAATTACATAGGGCATGGAATAGCAATGTGAGGCATGTATTTGTGATATAATTACAAGCTGGGGCTTGTCTATAGAGATCAATTAGTCTAGACCAATGGTCGACAACCTTTTGGACCTCACAGACCACTAACATGAATTATACACACAATGCTCTGGCTCTTTGCCCCCCCTCCCCCTGGATCACACTGCTGACTTATACACATAATGCTCTGGATCTCTAAACACACACACACGCTGCATCACACTGCTGCCCTGCACAGACTCATCATTGGATCTCACCTCCTTATCCAGTCATGTGCTTAAGCTCCATGCTCCCTCCCACAGTCTGTGATCAGCGCTGCCATTGGAAGCCCCCTCCTTCTTCACCCCCCACACTCTGCACTACTCCCGGTGCCTCCCTCTGAGTTCACAGGAGCCAGAACTACAGAGGAGGTATCAGGTATTAATGTGTGCTGACTGTCAGCGTGCATTGAGAACAACACTAGAAACAACATTTGGTGATGTACATCCACCACAATGTTGATTTGTGGCAGAACCCCTGGGGACCACCAAAATTTTCTCATGGATCATCAGTGGTCAACACTGGTTGGCGACCACTGGCCTAGACAATACTAAATTATATATGGGGGTGGATACAAAGTTTAGATACATTACCTTATCAGGTCCACTGGTAAGCTCCCCAACTGGCTGCCACAGACCACTGGTTGGCGACTGCTGGTCTAGACCAGGGATCTCAAAACTGTGGCCCTCCAGTTGTTCAGGAACTACAATTCCCATCATGCCTAGTCATGTCTGTGAATGTCAGAGTTTTACAATGCCTCATGGGGCGTGTATTTCCGCAACAGCTGGAGGGCCGTAGTTTGGAGATCCCTGGTCTAGAGAACACTAAATCATATATGGGAGAAGGGGTGGATACAAAGTTTAGATAAAGTTCCCCATCAGGTCCACTGGTGAGCTTCCCAACTGGCTGCCATGCCCTTTCTATAACCCTGTAATAAGCAAGTTTTTAATTGACAATATTAGCTGAGGGGGGCATTATATATATATGAATACCAATAATAATAGTTTTTCCAAATTTCCAGACAGGAAGTATATCAAAACTGCTAAATATGAAGCTTAAACACAAATTAGTACACTCACTCTCACCTATCAAAAGATTCAGAATTCCAGTTTTGTGATATAGGCACCTGTATCAGATGCTAAAAGCAACAAACAAAGATCTGGCACTTATATATTTTAATATAAAGGAAAGCGAATAAATTAAATAGGATATATATTGTTGTGTGTTTAATATTTGAATGCTGCCAGACACTTGAATGGTGACCTCACAGTCTGGTCATGACCCTCCTCCAAAAATGCTGATTGACCAATACAGAGAATCATTATAATGATGAGATCATCACTTTTTCTATTTTGTCAGCAAACTCCGAGTGTGTGATTACGCAACACTTATGCCACGTACACACGACCGGACCGGTCGGACGGTCTATCCGACTGACTTTCGGCAGACTTCCGACGGACTTTCCTAACGAATGGACTTGCCTACACACGATCACACCAAAGTCCGATGGATTTGTACGTGTTGACGTACGACCGGACTAAAATAAGGAAGTTGATAGCCAGTAGCCAATAGCTGCCCTAGCGTCGGTTTTAGTCCGTCGGACTAGCATACAGACGAGCGGATTTTTCGACCGGACTCAAGTCCATCGGAAAGATTTGAAACATGTTTTATTTCTAGGTCCATCTGGGTTTTTTTTTTCCTTTTGGGGAAAAAAAGTCCGCTGGAGCCCACACATGATCGAATTGTCCTACGGAGTCTGGTCTCCCAAGAGAACAGATGTTTTTTTAAGTCCAGTGTGCATGGAGCCTCCCTTTCAAAATCTAGTTAAAAAATTAAATTAAATTTAAAAAAAAACTTTTTTTCAATATATAAACATACATCTTTTATTTTTGTTTAGAGTTTAATTTTTATATTATCAGGGGTATCCCTGTAGCCATTTAGAAAAAAGTGAACTGGAATATGTTGACTAAGAATAGAAAGGAAAAGTTTGAATATATGATTGTCAGCAGGTTGGAGTATGCTATAGTATCTACAAAGATAGCAAAAGTTGCTGGAATCATTGGCATATTATATAATGTTTCTGTACATTCATTTTACCCTCTCCCCGCTCAGCTACTTTTAGCAGTGTTTCTGGCAGGGAAGGAGCTGTTTGCAAAGTGTCACAGGTGACAGATTTCCCATCTAACATATATGGAAGAGCCCTGGGGCCATCATAAAAAAAAATAAAGAATTATGAGTTTGAAAAAAAAATTTTTTTTTTTTTTTTTACAGAATTCTGAGTTTGAAAGTCAGAATTCTGAGTTTGAAAGTCAGAATTCTGAGATTCAAAGTCAGAATTCTGAGATTGAATGTCAGAATCGTGAGTTAAAAAAAAAAATCTACAGAATTCTGAGATTAAAAGTCAGAATTCTGAGATTTAAAGTCAGAATTCTGAGATTAAAAGTCAGAATTCTGAGATTAAAAGTCAGAATTCTGAGATTTAAAGTCAGAATTCTGAGATTAAAAGTCAGAATTCTGAGTTTCAAAGTCAGAATTCTGAGATTCAAAGTCAGAATTTTGATATTCAAAGTCAGAATTTTGATATTCAAAGTCAGAATTCTGAGATTCAAAGTCAGAATTCTGAGTTTCAAAGTCTTCTGCTCTGTATAATAATATGTAAATCTATCTTAGTTACAGCACACAGTATAGGGAAGCAGGCAGTGCTGGGTTCTCTGGTTCCTCTACTGTATTAATTAGTTCCTCGGTGTTCTGTCTTATTCTTCTTCTCTGTCATCTGCTGCAACATAAATAGCCATGCTGAAAACATGTGTACAGAATTGTGTGTGAGTGGGGGGGGGGACACAGCTTCCATAGATAACAGAACACAATGGCCAGCACAGCTCTGTACCCCAACTTGTAGGACACATTGCACTATTGCCCCTACATGAGGGAATTGTGAATGGCTAGAAGGCAGCAGGACAATGTGTGTCTATGGTCATAACGGATTAATCATAGCCAGGGGCATTTCTAGGGGGTGGCTATTGGGGCTTTAGCCCCGAATCTGGGGCCCATAGTCCCGAGTCTCTTGCTGTAGGGTCCCTGCTTAACCAGCGGGTAGCGGCTGCTGCAGCGGGTGTGTGGGCTGCATGAGGGTGGCGGCGGAGAAGAGAGAAGTGAGCAGGCAGACAAGCAGAGATGACATCCCTCTCCGTCCGCTCCACATCAGCGCTCTTCACAGCCAGGCCTCTTCAATTTGGGAGTGAGGTGCGGCGAGCAGCAGAGAGATGACATCATCTCTCACTGCCAGCCACACATCAGCGATCTTCCGCCCTAACAGCATGATGGAGTTGAGGCCATGTGCTTAAATGTCGGAGGTGCTTGTCAGCCTGCCACCAATGCAGCGTCAATGCACATTTGCTGGCACTGACTGGCATGGCAAGTGACAATCCACATCAGTTGGCAAGTGACAACCCACATCTGGTGGCCGGTGACGTGGCAAGTGACAATCTGCAAATGGTGCCAGGAGACGTTTCAAGTGAAAATCTGCAAATAGTGGCAGGTGATGTGGCAAGTGTACTTCTTCAATCTCCCTGACACCATATCAACCATGGTGCCATGGTGATTGAAGCGCCAACATGAGCCATCGCCCGTGAAAAATTGCTTACCACCGGTCTCCCCCCCCGGGGCATGCAAAAAGGTTGGTGACCGCTGCTATGGGCTCTAGCCCCAGAACTTTTGCAGACCTAGCAACGCCCCTGATCATAGCAATTAATTGTATGGACTGATAAGGTGTTTCACACACAATTTATCTCATATTAAAAATAAAAAGCAATGCTTAAGAGTCTTTAAGTGCTAGCCTAGTGGTTAGAGTAACAGGCTTATAGTGTAAGGTTGTGGGTTCTGATCCCGTTCAGAGCACAACCTTTAGTTATTTATTTCCAATATATTGATTTTATATTAAACATTTTAAAATATGGGATAGTGAGGGCTTAAATTGTATTTTATTGATATATCCAAATTGATTTCACGGATTATTAACAAAGACATATAGATAAAATTGTAGTATAAGCTGACTACTATAAATTAGAGAGTAGGGTTTTTTTTACAAATCTGTGTGTATATTAGGATAATTTTGGTGACATGGGGCCAGTTCTCAATTTCCCTGGAAGTTGCATGATAACCATTATGTCTCATAACTCCGCCCTGAGCTCTGCACTATAAGGTGATCTGTGTGTACTACAATGTACACACCGATATCTCCCCTTCACTGATTGGCTGCACTTTGTCCCCACTGACATCGATGCAGCGCCATTTTCCTCTTAGCTACACCGTTGACACAGAAATTTTTTCCATCCAGTGACACCACCGGTGCAGGGTGATTTTTTCCATCCAGTGACACCACCGATGCAGGGTCATTTTTTCCCTCCAATGACACCACTGATGCAGGGTCATATTTTCCATCCAGTGACACCACCAATGCAGGGTCATTTTTTTCCATCCAGTGACACAACCGATGCAGGGTCATTTTTCCCATCCAATGACACCACCGACGCAGGGTCATTTTTCCCATCCAATGACACCACTGATGCAGGGTCATTTTTCCCATCCAATGACACCGCTGATGCAGGGTCATTTTTTTCATCCAATGACACCGCCAATGCAGGGTCATTTTTCCCATCCAATGACACCGTCGATGCAGGGTCATTTTTTCCATCCAGTGACACCACCGATGCAGGGTCCATCCAGCGACATCGGTGGTGCCACTGGATGGAAAAAATGACCCTGCATCGGTGGTGTCATTGGATGGAAAAATTACCCTGCATCAGTGGTGTCACTGGATGGAAAAATTACCCTGCATCGGTGGTGTCACTGGATGGAAAAATGACCCTGCATCAGTGGTGTCATTGGATGGAAAAAAAATTACCCTGCATCGGTGGTGTCACTAGATGGAAAAATGACCCTGCATCGGTGGTTGAGTTGTGAGACATGATGGTTATCATGCAGCTTCCAGGGACAATCTCCTGAAATTGAGAACTGGCTCCATGTCACCAAAATCATCCCAATATATACACAGATTTGTAAAAAAAAATCCCTACTCTCTAATTTATAGTAGTCAGCTTATACTACAATTTTATCAATATGTCTTTGTTAATATGCCTTGAAATCAATTTGGATATATCAACAAAATACAATTTAAGCCCTCACTAACTCATAGTTTAAAATATGTTTAATATAAAATCAATATATTGAAAAAAATATATATAATTAAAAAACATGCTCTGAACTGGAAAAGAACCCACAACTCTCAACACTATAAGCCTGTCATTCTAACCACTAGGGTATCACTTAAGGGTTGCTTATGGTTGCTTTCTATGTTTATTAAGAGGTTAATTCTCTGTGAAACAACTGTATTAGTCCAGACAAGTGATTGTTATGATCAATCCATTATGACCAGTCTCCTGAAATTGTGAACTGCCCCCAGGGAAACTGAAGATGACACCCCAATGATCCCATCTGATCACCCTAATAATATATACACAGTTTTTTCTTTGAAATCTCTACTCTCTAATTTAACCCTTTCATGACTAAGCCTATTTTTGAAATTTGGTGTTTACAAGTTAAAATCCGTATTTTTTGCTAGAAAATTACTTAGAACCCCCAAACATTATATATATATATATATATATATATATATATATATATATATATATATATATATATATATATATATCAGAGAATCTAGAGAATAAAATGGAGATTGTTGCAATATTTTATATCACACGGTATTTGTGCAGCGGTGTTTTAAATGCACATTTTTGGGAAAAGGGACACTTTCTTGAATTTTAAAAAATCCAAACAGTAAAGTTACCCCAATTTTTTTATATAATGTGAAAGATGATGTTACGCCGAGTAAATAGATACCAAACATGTCACGCTTTATAATTGCACGCACTCGTGGAATGGCGACAAACTACGGTACCTAAGAAATTCCATTGGCGACGATTTAATTTTTTTTAATGGTTACCAGGTTAGAGTTACAGAGGAGATCTAGTGCTAGAATTATTGCTCTCACTCTGATGATCACGGCGATACCTCACATGTGTGATTTGAACACCGTTTACATATGCGGGCGCGACTTCCGTATGCGTTTTCTTTGCTGCACGAGCTCGCGGGGACGGGGGCGCTTTAAATTTTTTTTTTCTTATTTATTTTATTTATTTTTATATTTATAAATTGTGTTTAAAAAAAAAAAAAATTTGATGACTTTTATTGCTGTCACAAGGAATGTAAACATCCCTTGTGACAGTAATTGGTGGTGACAGGTATTCTTTATGGAGGGATCGGGGGTCTAAAGGACCTCCAATCCCTCCTTTTGCACTTCACAGTATTCAGATCGCCGAAAACGGTGATTCTGAATACTGTGTATTTTTTTAAAACCGGCGCCATTGGCAGCTAAGTAAACAGGAAGTTTAAACAGGAAGAGCCGATTATTGCTCATTGGTCCTAAAATCTTCCTAATAGAGACTACTATATTTATAAACTCAGAATTCTGATTTTAAATCTCAGAATTCTGACTTTGAATCTCAGAATTCTGACTTTGAATCTCAGAATTCTGACTTTTAATCTCAGAATTCTGTAGAAAATTATTTTACTTACAATTCTGAATTTCAATCTCAGAATTCTGAGTTTCAAAGTCAGAATTCAGTTTTTTTTTTTGTTTGTTTTTTTTAATGATAGCCCCAGGGCTCTTCCATACTTCCATAAACGTGCCTCTTTTTTCCTGACTAAAATTTAATACTTATAAACAAAATATTCTAACAAGAACATTTTTCTTGTATTTTTTTAATTAAATACAATAAGAACGCTACAGGGAAAAGAACCCTGCAATGCAGTTAGGTGAGGGGTAGTTTGAGAGTAAGGGACTGAAGAATGTGACCATCTTTTTTGCAGCCACTATGGTTGGACCTTCAGTTACAAGGCTGCAGAATGTGTCAATAGACTACCATTGCGGTCACTTCACTACACATGTGTAGACAGTCTTTCATGTGTATTGCATGTGTCTTTCATTTTCACTAATTCCTGTGAACTAATTTTACAAAGGACCTGCCATGGATAAGAACCCTTGGCTCCTGTAAGGGGGGCAGTTTGAGGGTAGGGTGCTGCAGACCATGTTTCATGTTACACCGAAAATATTCGTATAACACAAAACATTGTCAGAAAAATGGATTTAGCCATTAAATGCAACTAGGGTAAGTACCTTAATTTGACCTAAATTGAAAATTGTTATCACTGGGGCTTTTTGCCATATGAGATGACCCCATCAGTATGTTACTGCTCCTTCACTGGCCAATAACAGTTGGGGGGAAAGAGGGTGACCTAGCTGCGCTGCTTAACTTCAGCAGAGAAAAATCAGGTCTCAAAGCTGGATATGCTGTAACACAGGGATAAATCCTTTGGCTTAATGGACAGAAATACAAAACATTTAGCAGATAAAACAGCTTCTTTATACCTATTTTAACTGAGTATTTAGGTTTTTGCCTGGAGTTCTGCTTTAAACTTTAAACAACATCTCCTTAAAATGGAACAGCTATTCTTTACTGTTATATAAATGGTGTGGAATCCAACTGTGTGTCCAAAGAGCACTAATCATAAAGTATAATTGGAAAAGAAACACAGTGTGCAATGCTTCATAAACTACATTTTCATTTAATTCCAGAATGAACTGTAGCAAACTGCCCATCTCCATGAAATTTACATTACATTTTTTCCTTGCTCAACATCTATTTTTTTCACTGTTTGCATAAAATCCAAGTCTTATGTCTACAGCTGTTCATACACTATTCAGGGCTGATCCAAGGGTGATGTCTCAGTACCTGGATTTTGGCAGGACCTTTCTAAAACATGCCTCGTTGTTGCAATATTTTTATGTAAGTATCTCAAATAAACAGAGTCAGACAACCAAACTGGAAATCAGTTCTGCTTCAATTGAGGTCAGTATATGATTTGCATTACTTGCCTTTGTAATCATGCATAGCGTTGGCTGCTGCTGCCAGCCTTGTTTCAGAAATATAATTTGCTTTCTAGTCATTTGTATTCTCACGATTTTGCTGATTGTTTGGCAAGCTGTTTTCTATTTTTTAAGAAATAAAACAATGGCATAGAAAAATTCACATGCTGTAAAATCTGCCCTTGAATCTGACTTTTTAGAGAATTTCAGAATAGGGTTTAATAGTAATATAAACCTATACTAATATAAAAAAAGTGTTTAATTTTGATATTATTGGTGCTAAGAGAAAAAAAAAATGTAATACATATACAACACAAAAAGTTTTTTCCATGTCTGATTTTTGTTTGTGGATGTTAAAAAAAAAAAAAAATTTTAATAAAGTTTTGATGTAACAACAGGACGATTCAATAGTGACACCTCCCCTAAAACAAATTTCATTAAAGTGGAAGTTAACTCCCATGAATGACTTTTACCTATAGGCTTCCTTCAGCCTAATTAAGGGGATTGGTTAATCGGTCACAGGTGCTTGAGTCCTATATAACCTTCTGTAGAACTCATTGTGAGCCTGCTAATCTTTGAGCTTGCTGGAACTTAGACCAAGTGGAACTGGACTAAGTGGTGAGTTAAAAAACCAAAGTTAGTGGAACTGGACTAAGTGGTGAGTTAAAAAACCAGAGTTGAAAACAAGAGGTTGTAACAGGGGTCAAGTACCAGTGTAGGGTGAGTAAGTACATGAGTGCTGCGAGTGCACGTGGGCTGTATTGAGTATTAGTATCAGGTAGTACCTGGGTATTATGAGTACCTGAGTGTTGTCTGAGTAGTGTGTGGATCGTTAGTACTTGTGTATTGTGTGTGTGTTTGCACGTGGGTCTGCGAGTGCACGTTGGTCAGCGAGTGCACGTTGGTCAGCGAGTGCACGTTGGTCAGCGGGAGCATGTTGGTCAGAGGGTGCATGTTGGTCAGAGGGTGCATGTTGGTCAGCGGGTGCACGTTGGTCAGCGAGTGCATGTTGGTCAGCGAGTACCTGTGTATTGTCTTGTTGAGTACCTGTGTATTGTTTGGTTGAGTACCTGTGTATTGTCTGGTTGAGTATTAGTGTCAGGAAGCTAGTTGTTATGTAATATGGACAGGGTATAATCCCCAATCCTCATTAAATTAGTAGGTACGATGCCTGGTGGGTGTGGAGATGCGACTCAGTGTACATCTTGCGGCATGTATGCGTTCCTTGATCATCTGATCGAGGGCGAATACTGCTGTGCAAAATGTAAGCACATTGTTTCCCTGGAAGCCCAGGTTCTGAATCTGGGGAAGCAACTGTCAGCACTGAGAAGTCCCTCCATACTAAAGGAAAGCCAGGAACGTACATGGCAGGGGCCAGCACAGGCGGGTGGAGACAAAGAGGTGCAGGCTCTAGGAAAAGAGTAGATGGCTGACAGTCAGGAAGGGTAGAGGGGGAAGTGCCAGGGAGGCTGGATCATCCCAAAAAGTACGCTCCATTGAATGACATCGGTGAAACCATTATCACAAAACCATTATCGTATTTCACGATAACGTGACTTAACCTCTGAGGTTGAGTCACGTTACTGTGACACAGTTCTGCAAACATATTCAACCCGCAAATCAAGCCTTCATTGAGCCAGTGGCTGTATGAACTAATCAGGCGGATTTCATGGATTTACTTATACCTGCTGTTCACTCCGGGTGCCAGGACATTAGGCACTCATACATGTGAATTGATTATCTTTATATTTTTTGGAATAAAATGCTCATTATCAACGGTACTGCGCAAAGAGGCTTTTTCTATTATTTATATGAGGAACATTCACCCCAGCCAATCATCGGACCAGAGGACATCCACAGGGGTTGCCCCGCACGCACATTTGACCTAACTACCGATAGTTGGTCCACTCCCAGGGGTGAGTGCAAATCCAACAGGGGGGGCACCCTAATTTAAGCACTTAAGAAGCATGGAATCATCCATCTATTATTCAAGTCACAGCACTGGATACTGTTCCACTAGCACAAGCACTTTTTTTTTTCACTGGGGAATGTTTTATTAATTTTATGAATTGTTACCAGTGCATCACCTATATCTATTACCTGTATGTAATTTTTTAGCATTTAGCGCAGTATGCTTTTTATCATTTATTACTTGTTCACACCAATTTCACACTGCAGCTGCTTTAATTATGTGGTAAAGCAATTTGTTTTCTTTATCCATATTAACACATACATGAGGTTTTTTCACTTACTTTCATCCTTTGGCGCTTTGGTTCATTTTCATATGTTTTTGGGATTACATTAGAAGTAAGATTTTAGTGTAATGGTGAAGACTAATGTTTAATTTTGGTGGGGTAGGTTAAGTGTTAAAATGAACCTGTGGCCCAGCACTGCTCTGAGATAGGGGAGCAGGGTGAGCTGAGCTGCTGAGAGAACGACCTGAAAGACTTCAGTGTATTTGCTCTGAAATTGGAGGAAGAATTGCTCCACAGTTCCTGCAGCTATACAGGTCAGTTGGGGCTTGTTTTAAAGCTCATTTACTGCTTGTTAAAAATATGTAAATACTTCAATGACCATAGCATGGCCACATGTTCACTAAGGGGATAGCCAGATTACATTCAACAGGGATGATGTGTTAAATGTAGGTAATAATTTGGACAGTATAGGTTGCTTATAGTAAAATGTAGGTTTGTTCTCAATGCCTAACAAATTTAATTCAGGTTTAGGATGCTTACATTTAACTTACCTTACTTTACTGAGTGCTGTCAGATGTCATGACAATCCTTCCTTTTCCATGTATTTCATACAGTAGTAATAAATTAAATGAAAGTAGGCCTTGTAGTAAAAAGCAAGGTCCTTCTAAAACACCTGGGCTCATACCATACTATATAGCAGCATAAAAATGTTAATAAAAAATGTGTAGGGAAGAAAGTTAATTTACAGTAGATACTTACCTTGCCTTACCTATAGCTTCTGCCAGCAGTGATATATATCTGTATGGATATATACAGTACATAAGGAAAAAGTTAATAAATATACTTCCTTTATGCCCAGATTCCATACTGCAGGAAATCACCATCCTTTTGGAAATTTCAGGGAATGTAAGATTTGTGATACTTATACCCTGGGAAACTCGGAACCCCAAAAAGAGAACTTTCTACGTTCCCTTCCCCACGTAATTCAAAGCTAAAAAATAAATATTGGTTGGATGTAAACTTTAATTTTCCACGTATTTATTACATTAGGCCATCAACTATAAAAAAACATTATACTTTTATTAGTGTTATATCATCACATACAGCACATTTAGATTTACTAAGCACTGTAACCAGTTATAGTTACATAGTATTATGATGTTGCCAACTGTGTTATAACAAATGATGTTATCAATTACACTGTCTTACTTTGTAACATCAGTGGTGTCAGACACTGTGATTTATTTGTTGAGGTCTGTCAAGGACAAGGATAATAATTGCTGTAATCTGTTTTGTGCTGTTCACCTGCATGTGTGGCTAAACTGGCAGAGGTCCCACCAATCAGTCCTTGTAGCATGATATTATGTCAGCCCCCTCTCTTCACATAACTAATTGTGTATGCCGAAGATGGCAGGCCTACAAGTAAATATCCAACATGCTTTTACTCATGCTTTTACTCATAGGTTTTTACTCAGAATTGCTGGTACATAGTGAAGGTGATGGTTGTTTAGTGCCATGAACATGAGTTTATTAAGGCAGCTACACCAAATAATTTAAATTATTGTAGAATTATTATTATTTTTAATATTATACAGGATTAGTGCTAACAGTTTGCATGATACAAATCGGAGCAAAAGAGTTAGGAGGCCCTGCTCATTAGAGGTTACAATCTAAAAGGGAGGGGCAAGGGATGCAAAAAGTTTCCAACTCTACTGTATGTGGATGAACTCATAGAGAAAGTACGTCAATAGAGAAAGTTAAGTTGTTAGGGTGAGACTGGCTTCCCTGAATGGATGAGGTTTCAGGGATTGCCTAGAGGTGAAGTAGGACATACAAAATGAGGTAGAGAGTTCCAGAGGATGGAAGAGTCCTGGAGGCGAGCATGCTAGAGAGCAGGAGGTCGTAAAATGAGTGTAGAGGATGGTAAGGATGATATTTTGAGAGAAGATTTGTGATGTCAGTGGAGGGATTGGCAGTGAGTGGTGAGTTTGGCAGCAGCATTTATAAAAGACTGAAGGGGGGATGGTCTATGTAGAGATAAGCCAACAAAAGGGAGTTGCAATATTTCAGGATGAGAGATAAAAAAGAAGTGAATTAGAGTTGAAGGTGGCATGATTTAAGGCATCAGGAAGGTTGTTATCAGTGAGTAGCAGCTCAGACAGTTGTAGCCTAGAATTTGAGAAGTTTGGATATAAACAGCATCAGTCATCAGCAACAGTCATCAAGGCCTCAAAAAATGGTGGGCTCGGGGCGCAGAGCACTGTGTCCTGAGCTCACCCAGTTGTGTGACAATAGTGAATGAATATTCACTATTGTCACACTGATCCTCCTCTCGGGCAATCAGGAAGTGGGTCCTGAGACCCGCCACCCGATTGGCTGAAAGGACAGGTGATCCTATTGGATGCCTAGGAAGAGGAGGGACACACAGCCTGAAGCCGCAGTGATGCAGAGGAGGAGGAGATGCGATGGCAGCCGCCAGTTGCCCGTAGGAGAGCTGCCACTCGTGAGCTAGATAGCATAAGTGCGGGGCTGAATCAACCACTGATGGGGGGGTGCAGGTGATCCGACTGACCGCGTGGGGGGGTGTGGCCAGCCAACCGGAGGGGTGGTTTTTTGCCACCCCCCCAAAAAAAAACACCAGCCGCCACCGGTCTTAAGTTGTTCAGACTGGTGGGGTCCAGCGAGGCCTTTTTCAGTATATAGGTGACCAGTGCTTGTTTTAGAGGGGATGGGAAGATCCCGAGAGGGAGAAATTGAAGGTGTGACTTTGAGGGCATAGAATAGAGTGACTAGAATAGAGTGGCTAGAGTAGTCCAGAGGGAACGTGGTTAAGTGGGCATTAATGAAAAAATGTACAACCTCCTCTGTAGGAAAAGGGTCAAAAGTTAAAAGTATTTCATGTGACAGTAGACATGGCATGTTAAATTGGGGAATTATTTGGACATTGAAGCTCTAATTGCATGCTTTTTTTTAAAAGATTCGTAATGTCCTGGACAGTGAATGAGTTTATAGGAGAAGGCGGTTGGAAATTAAGTAATGAGTTAAATATAGAAAATAGTTGATGAGGACTTGGCATTATCATGACCATGCTTTGCAATAGCTAAAGTTATCCTTTCCAGGTCAAAACATTTTTGGGGTAAGACCATAGTAAGGATAATTTCTACCAAAGTGATAATTTCTACATAAGTAATATGGCAGTTTAACATTAACGTTCAACAAAGGCAGAATCAAGAAAGTATCTACAATCCACAGTTCTCCACTTAAAACGGAGTTCTACCCAAAAGCAGAACTTCCACTCGTTGTACTCCTTCCCCCCTCAGGTGTCACAAGTCTCCTGTCCCCACTTCCAAGAGCCTCAGCCGAGGGTACTGACATCACCGCCTGGGCTCCCTCCTCCTCCCTTCTCCGCCGGGCCAGTAGGAGAAAGGAGCAGAGCCTCGCGCATGTGCAGCAGGTCTCCCGGCGTGAAGCCGTAAGGCTTCAGTGCCGGGTTCCCTTACTCGCAATGGAGGCGGCATTTACCTGACAGCTGATGAAAACATCAGCTGCGGTGCCGACATCGCTGGACTCCAGAACAGGTAAGTGTCCGATTTATTAAAAGTCAGCAGCTGCAGTATGTGCAGCTGCTGGCTTTTAATTTTTTGCAGCGGTGGGCGGACCTCCGCTTTAAGACAGACTGCAAGTGAGCCTGTATATCCCCACCTAGGTCTTTCTTTCTGATTCCTACTCTCCACCCTGTAATTTTATCTCTCCACCCTTAATGCTAAAGCTCAGGAACTTTATGATGCTAGTATGTACCTATGTTGGGTTCCTCCACTTTCAGTATAAAAATTGTATCCTTATATATCTACCTATGTTAGGCTTTAAATAATACCCTTTGTTCCTGTAAACTCCTTGGTCCCTAGCCAAAAGCTGGCATGGAGCCTCGACTTCTGCCAAAACTAAGGTTAGGGTCAGCCCCCTCCAGTCACAACACTCAGTCCCTGTCAAATGCCAGAACATTAATAAAAATAGAGGCTCTTATATGGGAATACTTTTGGGTGGGGCTGAATCTAGCTTGAGCAGTGTAGGTCCTGTATGTCCCATGCACAGGCTGGGCCTAGGATCCAAGAGGGACATAGTGACTGATTTGACGACTTTAACATGTTCACAAGAACCAAAATGTGCCTCACTTCAGCATATTGTTACTTTTTTAGGGCCATGTTAGGCAAGGTCAGGTTAACTAAAGAAATAAAGAAAATGTGTGGATCAACAGAAATTATTTAACTTTTGTAAGGCTGCTTTCACACTGGGGCGGTAGGGGGCGTCGGCGGTAAAACAGCGCTATTTATAGCGCTGCTTTACCGCGGTATTCAGCCGCTGGCGGTGTGGTTTTAACCCCCCGCTGGCGGCCGAAAAAGGGTTAAAACTGCTGTCCCATTGATTTCAATGGGCAGGAGCGGTGAAGGAGCGGTGAATACACCGCTCCTTCACCGCTCCAAAGATGCGTCTGGCAGGAGTTTTTTTCTTCTCTTGTCAGCGCACCGCTTCAGTGTGAAAGCCCTCGGGCTTTCACACTGAACAAACAGCAGCGGCTGTTTTGGGTCGGTTTGCAGGCGCTATTTTTAGCGCAATAACGCCTGCAAACCGCCCCAGTGTGAAAGGGGTCTAATTGTAGGAAAATAATTCTCAGTTATCCATAACACGCAAATGATAGAACATTCCCTCTGTAGCTGGAGTTTATTAGACATCACTAATAATGTTATTGGAAACTGACAAGCTGCCTTTTACTGTTTTAGCAATAATAAATAATAGAACTTTTGAGGCATGTTAGAATATTCCTTTAACCAATGTAAAGATTTTCATCTGTACTTTTAGTTACTTGCTACTATGACTGTAAAGTTAATTTATGAAGTGATGCATCTGTTAGTAAACTGGCCAGTTATGTGCCCGGTTTAGGGCTGACATTATTGGCCTAGGAAAGCCAGGAGTGGATTAACCACATTTCTAAAGCATATTTAAAGTGTTACTAAACCCAGGACCCTGCATTCACTATATCTGGTCTCCCACAGTACACAGAACATGGAAGTGGAATTATTTTAGTAAATATTAGCTTCTAAACACCTTTTCTCATCAGCAGTATATAGCAGTCTTGTGACTTCTCCTGACTGTCCTTTGAGGCTAAAGGACCCCTCACCCCCTGTCTGAACAGTGCTGATTGGCCCTGTGCTGATCACATGCACCCTCCCCAAAAAAAGAAAAAAACTCTCTAGCAATACACAAACTGAACATGTGCAGAGCCCCCCAAGGCTCTGTTCTATCAGGAGATGAATTGGAGACAGTGGAAGAAGGGGAAGATCAGAGAAGACAGGATCAAACAGCCTTTTTACACAATGTGGAGGATTAACCCCTTAGGTTCTACAGTGAGTATAACAAGCATGTTTTACTGCATATACAGACTGATTTTACTGTTGTGGGTTCAGTAGCACTTTAGGAATCCTGATACTCATTGTGAGGAAAGCACTGCTGTGCAAGTCAAACATGTTAACATTTCTCCCAGAATAATCCCATGTGTGTTAAAACTCCAGAGAAAGCTAGTTTTCTCTTTGAAAGTATGTTATTTATATTATGTTTAACATTCTTTTTTTCCTGTAGAAAGTTTTCCAAAGTTATTTGGTGCTGAAAATGCTGTCTATTTTAATTCAAAGCTGGAAATGTAATGATAAGGCTAGTAGTGACCAGTTTGATACTTGACCTGCTGTGTGGCTTCTCATTAAGTTCTTCAGATCCACGCTATAGCCGAATGACGGCTACAGCACGGACCTGCTTTGCCAGGAGGGCGCCTATTGACGTCCTCCCGTGCTTGAGCGGCCTGACAGCTGACAGCATGAGGAGAAAAAAAAGCCGATCACCGGCGGCCGTGAGAGGGACATCAGTCCCGATAACGGAGAGCTGCCGCCAGCTCCTCTGTGCCCACCTGTGCCACCTGACAGTGCCACCTAGCAGCCGCCTACCAGTGCCCACCAGCACCACCCATCAGTGCCCACAGTGCCACCCATCAGTGCCCACAGTGCCACCTACCAGTGCCCACAGTGCCACCTATCAGTGCCCATAATCATTGCCTCATCAACAGTGCTGCACATCAGTGCCACTTATCAGTGCCCATCAGTGTCACCTACCAGTGCCATCGGTGCCACCCATCAGTGCCACCTATTAGTGTCACCTATCAGTGCCACCTATCAGTGCCCATCAGTGCCATCCAGAAAGCTCTATTTGTGTGAAAAAAATTTTTTTACTTTTTGCTATAATAAATAAAAAAAAATAAAAAAAAGGACAAATTCTTTATCAGTTTAGGCCAATATGTATTCTTCTACATATTTTTTGGTAAAAAAAATCGCAATAAGTGTATATTGATTGCTCAAAAGTTATAGCAACTAGAAAATAGGGTGTATATTTATGGCATTTTTAGTATTAATTTTTTTTTTTACTAGTAATGGCGGTGATCAGCATTTTTTAGCGGGACTTCAACATTCGCGCAGACAGATCAGAAACTTTTGACACTTTTTGGGACCATTGACATTTATACAGTGATCAGAGCTAAAAATAGCCACTGATTACTGTATAAATGTCACTGGCAGGGAAGGGATTAACACTAGGGAGCAATCAAGGGGTTAAAGCAGAATTCCGGACAGCGAAAATTATTTTTTAAAGTCAGCAGCTACAAACACTGTAGCTGCTGAATTTAAATAAGTACACTTACCTGTCCTGGGTGCCCGTGATGTCGGCCGCCTGAGGCTGACCCGTCCCTCAGCCTTGCGGCTTCACTGCCAGTTTCCTACTGCCCACGCGCGAGCGGCGCTCTGTGAATGGCCCCATGGTTTTCTGGGAACACACACAGTTCCCAGAAGGCAACGGGGCCGCACACCGAGGAACAGGACACGCCGCGGAATAGGAAGAGGCAGATTGGGAAGACTGCCTAGCAACAAGGGTTCGGGTAAGTTTAAAACATTTTTTTTCAAATGTTTTTTTTTTTATTTTTTTTAAGATTTTTGGTGCAATATTTTTTTCAGGGTGGCCCTCCACTTTAAGTGTGTCCTAGGGAGGTGTTTCTAACTGTGGGGGGCAGTGTACTGACAGGGAGTAGAGAGATCATTGTTCCTTTTCTGTCTACAAACTTTTTTTATTGAGGTTAAACTGTAGTACAATAAGAGGTTTTAATTACAGTAAAATTAACATATAAAGGTTATTCAGTTATATAATTATCGAAAAATAGACAATTAGAAAATATATTGATACAATCTATCAAGGGTTCTGTACAAATAAATGCCTGTACAATAGTGTAAAGAATATATATATATATATATATATATATATATATATATTGCAAAAATAACTAAAAAAAAATAGAACTATAAATTTGAACTAACATCTCTATTCAATTGTTTGCATTTCTGAACAATACATCTCCATGTGAACCAAGAGTCCCATTTTTTTTATAAAATTGTATAGAGTTGTATAATAAGTGAAAGATTTTTTCCATCTGGTTAATGGAACTAATTCTTGTATTTAATTGATTTATCGGAATTGAGGGAGATTTCCAGTGATAGGCTATGAGCCAATGAATTGCTACACATATGGTGTGAACCAGTCTCATTTGAGGTATAGACAATCCTTTGGTTTTAGTGAATAATAGACAGTTATGAAGTGTGAGCTGTATTTGAGAACCTGATATTGATGTTGCAAAATTACTTATGTGATTACATATTTGTGAGACTTTATCACATTCCCAGAAAATGTGGGAGAATGAACCAGGTAAGTTACAACCTCTAAAGCACGTTTGGGGTACTGTAGAGAAAATTCTGTGTAGTTTAGTAGGTGTATAGTAGGGATTTGCCGAACAGAATCCTGTTCGGTTAGCACCAGAACTTTCGAATGCCACGAAAGTTCGGACCAGAATAACGAACCCCATTAAAGTCAATGGGACCCGAATGTTAAAAATCAAAAGTGCCCACTTTGAAGGCTTATATACAAGTAATTGGGTATACAATGGTTATAGGGGTCCGGGTCCTGCCCTGGGGGACATGTATCAATAAAAAAAAAGTTTGTGAAAAACATCATTTTTAAATGAGCAGTGATTTTTTTTATTTTTAAAGTGAAAGCATAAAAATCAAAAATTCCTTCCAATATAGTGCCTGGGGGGTCCCCTTAGTCTACCTGTAACGTGGCAGATCTGTACAATGTCTAGAATCTGCTGCAGCAATAATTGCATTTATAAAGCCCAAAAAAATGACATTTTCCCTGCAAGCTGTCTTTATTTTGCTCAGGAGAGCCAGTGCGTATGATGAGGCCTCAATGTAGTGCACTGGGAACAAGATTAGAGATTTTTTGGGTATATTCTGGTGTCACGTTGACTGTGGATAGCAGTGACCGGTGCATAAAAATTGGTCTTTGGGTGTCGGTGGCGCCTTCCCATCGTAACCCTATAGAGCAGGGGTCTCAAACTGGTGGCCCTCCAGCTGTTGCAAAACTACAAGTCCCATGAGGCATTGCAAGGCTGACAGTTACAAGCATGAATCCCACAGGCAGAGGCATGATGGGACTTGTAGTTTTGCAACAGCTGGAGGGCCGCCAGTTTGAGACCCCTGCTATAGAGGTACTCTTGATGAAAGCAAGAATTGGCATTGCTGTAAAAAATTGCAATGATATGTACCTGTCAAACATGTGCAGAAAATGTACTCTTTGGGTGTTAATTGTGCCCATGAAACCTATACCAAAAACATTCTTCCAGATGAAATGATTGAATACCCTCAAAGCTAGGAAGCCTCGAAGTCCTGCAGAGATTCCCCATCCCAAAAAAACGTAATCAGTGACATCGGCATCAGGGGCTTCATAGCTGGTAATCCAGGACTAATTCATTTTTATAAAAGTCAAACGGTCCATGGATTCTGTGGACAGATGCATTCTATGATCAGTAACAAAACCTCCTGTAGCACTGAATGCCCGTTCTGAAAGCACGCTGGATGCAGGGCAGCACAACAACTCAATTGCATACTGGGAAAGTTCAGGCCAGTGGTCTATTCTCATGACCCAGTAGGTCAGTAGATCGTCAGCTGGAAAGCTCTCCATCTCTGTTTTGGCCCCGAGGTATTCGTCCACCATGTGATGCAGTCGCCGCCGATGGGATATGGAAGTTGACAGCCCTGGGCGGCAAGGACTAAAAAAATTCCGAAATGCCTCACTTAGGCTGACGCCTTCTCCAACGCTCCTCTCTTGACCAACAGAAGACTCAAAACTACGTTTTCCACGACACTGTAACCTACTGGAGTCAGGAAAAACATTCAATAAAATCCTCTTTAAAATGTCCTCAAGAGATCTTATCTTCTGCACTCTCTTTGGGGATGGGATGAGTTCTGAGGCCTTCCCCTTATAAAAGAGGTCAAGGAGGGTTGCCAACCAGTAATCATCCTTCTCCTTTATGCCACGTATTCTTGGGTCCTTTCGCAGGCTTTGAAGCATGAGGTTGCCCATGCGCCTCAAATTTGCAGAGGCTTGAGAAGCAGACTCCTCGGGGTCACTCAGGATGACAGCATCTGGAACTTCCTCCTCCCAGCCACGTACTACTCCCAAGGGTCCTGGGGTTGGAAAGCCATTGCTTACAGATTGACGCATGTCTTCCTCTTCTTTGAAGCCTATGAAAGTGCTAGAATCCTCCTCTTCTTCCCCTCTCTCCTCCTGTGTGTTCTGTGACATAGGAATGATAGTGTCTGGATAAAGTGGGCCTTGAGAGAAAAGGAAGTCCTCCTCTTCCTCCTGCTGCTCTGCCTCCAGTGCCCTGTCCATAATGCCAATGCAGAGTCTGCTCCAGCAGGAACACAACAGGGATTGTGTCACTGATGAATGCACTGTCATGGCTCACCATCCTTGTGGCCTCCTTAAATAAGGACAATACAGTGCATGCATCCTTGATCAGCCATTGGCGTGGGGAAAAAAGCTGTGGGGCCTGAGCCTGTCCTTGTGCCGTACTCGGATATGTACTTGTTGACAGCCCTCTGCTGCATGTATAGCAGCATTGCTAAAGTCTAGTTTCACCTGGTGGGCATGCCACAAATCAGGCGGTTTACGGGTAGGTGGAATTCCCGCTGAATTTCTGCCAACCGAGCACTGGCTGTGTATGACCGCCTGAAATGGCTACAGACTCTTCTGGCCAGCTTTAGCACATCTTGCAACCCTGGGTACGTTTTTAGGAAACGCTGCACCACCAAATTGAGAACATGTGCCAGGCATGGCACATGTGTCAACTTTCCCTGTCTAAGGGCGGACAGGAGGTTTGAGCCATTATCGCACACCACCATTCCTGGCTCCAGCTGGCTTGGTGTGAACCACCTCTGGGCCTGTCCCTGCAGAGCTGCAAGAATCTCTGCTCCAGTGTGGTTCCTGTCCCCTAAACACACCAGCTGATGCATTGCATGACACCTTTTAGCCTGATTCATGGAATAGCCCCTTTGAATGCTTAGGGGGTACCTGATGTTCATAGGACAATTCTGAAGAGAAGGGCATGGAGGTGGCGGAGGAGGAGGGGGTAGAGCTCACAGGTCTGGCATCATCACCACCAGCTGTATGGAGACGTGGTGGCACAACAAGCTGCAGCACCAAGCCCTGTCCTGCATCCTTTCGAGTTGCAAGCAGCATTAACCAGTGTGCTGTGAACAAAATATATTGTCCCTGCCCATGCTTGCTGGACCACGTGTCAGCAGTAAGGTGGATTTTACGGCTCACTGCCTTGCCCAATGATGCCAGAACATTCCCTTCCATGTGATGGTAGCGAGATGGAACGCGCTTACAAGAAAAGTAGTAGTGACTGGGAACCTGCCATTGTGGTACAGCACATTGTGCGAATTCACGGTAGGGGGCAGAATCCACCAGGCTGAACGGCAGAAGTTGGAGAGTCAACAGCTTTAAGAAGCTTGCATTCAGACGCTGGGCCTGTGGGTGGCAGGGACTGTATTTTTTGCAGCAGATGGGGCAGAGAAATTTGCCGGCTACAGTCTACAGCTGGTGGTGTGCTGCTGGCAGATGTCCTGCTAGTACCTGGGACACCCTGTGCTATACCATCATCCCTGTCAGTGGAGGCTGCTGAGAGGTAATGACTCGGTATAGTAGAGGCAGACTGAAGGCAGACTGAAGAGGAGGAGGGACAGATTTGTGCCCCTTTTGTGTGGCTTTTAGGTGCTCTTGCAAACGGGCTGAGTGGTTGAACGTTAAATGCCTTGTTAAGCATGTGGTACCCAAATGGCTGGTGTTTTTGTCACGTTTGATGTGCCTGAGACACAGTTTGCAGATAGCAACAGTGCGATCTGCCACAGATGTGCTGAAAAAGGCCCAGACAGCTGAGCTTTGGGGAGTGGGCTGGGAGATAACAGCTGCAGAATGTGATGGAATAGGGTGACTGCTCTCTACTCTTTCTTGATTTCGGCCTCCTTGGGGTTGTGGCGCCTCACCTTCAGTTTCCTCCTCTGCTCTATCTGGCACCCAAGTCGCATCAGTAACCCCATCATCATCATCATCATCATCTCCTCCACCTCCTCCAACTTTATCATTACCACTGGAGACAACTTGGCAATACACTGCGGCTTGGGGAACATGAATGCCAATTTGTCTACCAGTGTTCCTCCCTCTCTCTAGGCTCATGTTCCTGTCATCCTCAACCTCAGAACCAACATCTGTATCCAGTAATCCATCATCAAGGAGCAAGTGGCTGACGCTGTGGTCAAATAACTCAGCTGATGTTGGGGCTATGGTAGGAATAGATGTGGACAAGAAGGCAGGTTTAACCACTCTGGCAACTGCAGGGGACTGCACACTTGTCTCTGCTTGCGTGACAGAGGATGAGGAAGGTTTAGTAAGCCAGCCCACCACCTCCTCTGCATGCTGTAGCTGGATAGCATGGACAAACTCACTAAATAGAGGAAATAATGGCCTACCTGAGGACTGACCACCACGTCTACCTTTGCCTGTGGACACATTTGTTGCTGGCCCCCTTACAGTGCCAAGGTAACGTCTGCCCCTCCTTTTTGTCCTCCCAAACATTATAAGCAAATGTAAAGAAGAAGTGGAAATCTGTATGTAGATGCATTTTAATCAATGTAAAGTGGTGTTTGGGGCACTTTAATTTGAGTACTCATACTACACAGACACACTCCAATGCACCAAACGTACAGTGACGCACAGAACTATATGGCGTTAAACTGGTAATAATGCACACAGAACTATATGGTGTTAAACTGGCAGTAACTCACACATAACTATATGGCGTTAACCACTTCAGCCCCGGAAGATTTGGATGCTCAATGACCAGGCCATTTTTTGAGATTCGGCGACTTTAACTGACAATTGCGCGGTCATGCGACGCTGTACCCAAACAAAATTGATGTCCTTTTTTCCCACAAATAGAACTTTCTTTTGGTGGTATTTGATCATCTCTGCGGTTTTTATTCCTTGCACTATAGACCAAAAAAGAGTGACCATTTTGAAAAAAACACAATATTTTGTACTTTTTGCTATAATAAATATCCCCAATTTTTTTAAAAAAAAGCTAATTTTCTCCTCAGTTTAGGCCAATATGTATTCTTGTACATATTTTTGGTAATAAAAATCGCAATAAGAGTATATTGATTGGTTTGACCAAAGGTTATAGCGTTTACAAAATAGGGGATAGATTTATGGCATTTTTATTTATTTATTTATTTATTTTACTAGTAATGGCGACGATCTGCGATTTTTATTGGGACTGCGACATTATGACAGACACATTGGACACTTTTGACACATTTTTTAAACCATTGACAATAATACAGCAATCAGTGCTATAAAAATGCACTGATTATGTCACTGGCAGGGAAGGGGTTAACATTAGGGGTAATCAAGGGGTTAACTGTGTTCCCTGACTGTGTTTTCTAACTGTGGGGGGAGGGGACTGACTATTGGAGATCACAGATCATGGTTTCTAGCTATTAGGAACTCATGATCTGCCTCTCCTCACAGAACGGAGATTTGTGTGTTAACACACACACATCCCTGTTCTGCCTCTCATGCCCGCGATCGCGCATGGCCATGAGCATCGGCACCCCCACAATGCAGTGGGCGTGTGCCCCGCCGGCGCCTGCTATCCCACTTAAAGGAGCCAAAGAACAGCTACGACGGTTCGCTGGATCGTGACCTGCCGCAGTATAATGATGGCAGCTGCTTGGCAAGTGGCTAAACTGGCAGTAACGCACACAGAACTTTATGGCATTAAACTGACAGTAACACACACAGAACTACTGTGTTTCCCCGAAAATTGGCCATACCCTGAAAATAAACACTATCTTGTTTATCAGGGAGGGCTGCAATATAAGCCCTACCCCAAAAATAAGCCCTAGTAAAGTGCTAAATGCTAAATGCTGTAATCTGTTTTGGAAAGAGATCCTAGGTGCAGTGTGTCTCCCACTGCAACAGCACCATGTAAAATACTCCATTTATAACCACCAGAGATCTTCTGCTCTCCTTCTCCACCCGGCTGACGGCCCCTCCCTCTTTAGTGCTTGGAGCGGGCTGACGTCAGCGGGGATCGCGGCTCTTCCTTCTCTGCTCCTCCCAGCTGACATCTGCAGCCCCTCCATCTGCAGTTCTCAGAGCGGGCTGACGTCAACGGTAATCTCGGAGCAGAGAAGAGCTGAGGAAGATCATGTGAGCACCAAGCAGAGCTGTAAAAAAAAGGTTTTTTTTTTTTTCATAAAACTGCCACAAATGAAGACACACAGCACAGCACCCTACACCAGCACAATCCCCCTATAAAACAGACCACAGAATTGTATAAGGTTTCTTAACTAAGATAGTATTTTGACATTTTAATTCCCAAAAAAACGACTCCTGACTTGACAGGGGGGAGAAGACATGGATCTTTCTAAGACGTCCTCTGAAAATAAGCCCTAGTGTATTTTTTGTACCCAAAATTAATATAAGACCTGGGCTTATTTTCGGGGAAACACGGTAAACTGACAGTAACGCACACAGAAGTAAATGGTGTTAAACTGGCAGTAACGCAATCAAAAAGACGGTGTTCAACCGTCACTACAATGACGCTATCTGAACTGTCCCTACTCTAGCTATACACTAGTGTAAAGATTACTGACACGGTCTCACTACACTACACTGAAACTATATGAGCTGTCCCTACTCTTCACTAATGTATGTATGATCGACACGGCCTCACTACACTACAGTGAAACTATCTGAGCTATCCATACTCTAGCTGCACACTATGCAACGCTGAATTATGGTCTTCCTCACTACACCCACACTATCCCTAGACTGACACTAAACTAATATTCTACACTGACAATTGAAGCAAAATAGCACAGTATAGCACACTAACAGCACCGAACAGAGCCCTGTTCTATCTCTTTCCACGCCGAAATCACACTGAAAATGGCTGCCATTGAAGGAATATTTTTATACTATGGAGCGGGAATGAGCCATGATTGGATAAAGTCATGATGACATTGTTCAATCATGACTCTGACAGTGCTCTGTGCCCTGATTGGCTGAAGCTTTCATTGGGCTTGCAATGCACTGTTTAGCGCCGCAATGCATTGTGGTCGGTTCAGGGGGGGCGAACAATCGGTCGAACGGCCCATTTTTTTGGATGTTCGCCGAACGTTTGCCCATCCCTAGTGTATGGTACCACCTAGTAAAGAGTTGGTGGCCATTTCCCTAATTGTAATGGATCTGGTGCATTTGCGAAGATTCTCATCACAAGAATCCCATTCTTCTGTAGAGAGGGATATATTACATTCGGACTCCCATTTCTGCATGTATGGTAATTTCTCTTGAGAGTTTATATTTACCACGTAATGATATATAAATGATTAGACCTTGTCCTTTGTTCCTGATCACTAGCAATAGCAGATCTCTCTCTACCTTCCTGACAGAACGGGATCTGTCTGTTTACATTGACAGATCCCCGTTAATAAATAGAGTCTACAAGCTATGGTATCAATCACTGAAAATTGACCACACCTGATGTACTGACAGCCTATATCATTTCTTAAGACACTAACAAGCTAGGAAAGTACACATACCCCCCAAATGACCCGTTTTTGGAAAGGAGACATTTCAAGGTATTTAGTAAGAGGCATGGGGAGTTTTTTGACGTTGTAATTTTTTCCCACAATTCTTTGCAAAACAAAGATTTTCTTTTTTTTTTTTTCACAAAATTCTCATACTTACAGGTTATTTCTCTCACATAGCATATGCAAACTTGCAACTTCACCCTAAAATACATTCTGCTACTCCTCCTGAGTATGCTGACACCACGTGTGTGAGACTTTTTATCAGCGTGGCCACATACAGAGGCCCAACATGCAGGGAGCACCGTCAGGTGTTCTAGGGGCATAAAATACACATTTAATTTCCTGACTACCTATTACACTTTTGAAGGCCCTGGAGCACAAGGACAATGGAAACGCCCACAAAATGACCCCATTTTGGAAAGCAAACACCCCAACACATAATCTAGGAGGTGTAAAGAGTCTTTTGAACGTGTAATTTTTTTTCCACAAGTTTTTGGAAAATGTGGATAGAAAATGAAATTTTTTTTTACACAAAGTTTTCCATTTATAAGATATTTCTAACACATAGCATGCACATAGCAAAAATTACACCTCAAAATACATTCTGCTATTCCTCCTGAATATGGCGATACCACATGTGTGAGACTTTTACACAACTTGGCCACTTACAGAGGCTCAGCATGCAGGGAGCACCATCAGGATGAGCACTGATATGGCTGTGGCACGGATGAGACTTGGATGGGCACGAATAAGGCCCGGATGGACACAGATGAGACACGGATGGGCATGGATGAGGCACGGGTGAGGCATGTATGAGGCACAGATGGGCATGTATGAGGCACAGATGGGCATGTATGAGGTACAGATGGGCATGTATGAGGCACAGATGGCCATGGTTGGCCATGGATGGGCATGTATTAGGCACTAATGGGCATGGATGAGGCATGTTTGAGGCACGGATGAGGCATAGATAGGCATTGTTGAGGGACGGATGGGCATAGATGAGGCACGGGTGGGCATGTATGAGGTACAGATGGGCATGTATGAGGCACAGATGACCATGGTTGGCCATGGATGGGCATGTATGAGGCACTGATGGGCATGGATGAGGTATGTTTGAGGCATGGATGAGGCATGGATAGGCATTGTTGAGGGACAGATGGGCATGGATGAGGCACGGGTGGGCACGTATGAAGCACATATTGACATGTCGCCAGTCACCCATCAGTCACCCATCAATGACTGTCATCAGTGACCGTCATCAGTCAGTGTCATCAGTGACCGTCATCAGTGACCCATCAGTGACTGTCATCAGTCACCCATCAGTAACTGTCATCAGTGACAATCATCAGGTACCAATCATTGACCGTCACCAGTGACCATCACCTGTCATCTATCAGTGCCCATAAAGTGCACCGGTCACAATCAGAGACTGCCATCAGTGACTGTCAGTGGTGCACCTGTCACCCATCAGTGACCGTCACCCATCAGTCACCCATCAATCACTGTAATCAGTCACCTATCAGCAGAGGCGGCTCTAGGCTTTGTGAGGCCTTAGGCAAAACTTAGACATGAGGCCCCACTCACGCCCATAATGGGAAAAATAATTCAAGAGATAAAAAATAACGGTGTGCCCCCCCACAGCACTGCCGACTTCCCTCCTCTGCCCTCACTCTGACAGCTGTGTGGGGGTGGGGTGGGGAGGGGGGGTCTTCAGGATGGAGGCTGGGAAAAGGCCCCTACCTTTTCTAAACGAACACAGTGAGTGATTGGAACTGATTTGTGTTTACTATGCTTTAGTTTATGAATTAACAGGAGCCTCTGTCTCCTGTTCATTCATCTGCAGTGCAGCTGAGGCTACAGAGAAAGGAACTGGGGAATGCGTTTCCTCATTTCCTTTCTCTGTCTCAAAAGTGAGACTTCAGGGGTTTAGACCCCCTGGTATCTCACCAAAGACACCAAAAACCTCTCACCAAAAAACGTAAAAAATAAATAAAAAGATTGTAAAAAAAATAAAATAAAAAAAACTGTAAAAAATAAAAATAAAATAAAAAGACTAAAATTTCTAATCAAACTAAAAAGCCATGCCCAATAGGTAGCATAATTGAGCCACACATACAAATGTTTCTGTATGGCACGGGTCACCCTCTCCCTAGTAGGGGCCCTTACTGCACAATGGCGGTAAACTTGAGTAGGAGAGGAAAGTGGAGGGTATGCAGGCAGGTAGTAATGTACATAAGAGGGGTGCAGAGTGTATGGCGGTGGGTAATATGTACGTGAGATGTGTACAGAGTGTATGGTGGGGGGTAGTACGTACATGAGAGGAGTCTGGAGTGTATGGTGGTGGGTAGTATTTTGCATGAGAGGGGTGCAGAGTGTATATAGGTGGGTAGTATGTACATGAGAGGAGTGTATGGTGAAGGGTAGTATGTACATGAGAGGAGTGCGGAGTGTATGGCGGTGGGTAGTATGTACATGAGAGGGGTGCGGAGTGTATATAGGTGGGTAGTATGTACATGAGAGGGGTGTGGAGTGTATATAGGTGGGTAGTATGTACATGAGAGGGGTGCGGAGAGTATGGCGGTGGGTAGTATGTACATGAGAGGGGTGCGGAGTGTATATAGGTGGGTAGTATGTACATGAGAGGGGTGCGGAGTGTACATAGGTGGGTAGTATGTACATTAGAGGGGTACAGAGTGTATAGCAGTGGGTAGTATGTACATGAGAGGGGTGCGGAGTGTATATAGGTGGGTAGTATGTACATGAGAGGGGTGCGGAGTGTATGGTGGGGGGTAGTATGCACATGAGAGGGGTGCGGAGTGTATATATGTGGGTAGTATGTACATGAGAGGGGTGCGGAGTGTATATAGGTGGGTAGTATGTACATGAGAGGGGTGCGGAGTGTATATAGGTGGGTAGTATGTACATGAGAGGGGTGCAGAGTGTATAGGTGGGTAGTATGTACATGAGAGGGGTGCGGAGTGTATGGCGGTGGGTAGTATGTACATGAGAGGGGTGTGGAGTGTATATATGTGGGTAGTATGTACATGAGAGGGGTGCGGAGTGTAAATAGGTAGGTAGTATGTACATGAGAGGGGTGTGGAGTGTATATAGGTGGGTAGTATGTACATGAGATGGGTGTGGAGTGTATGGAGGTGGGTAGTATGTACATGAGATGGGTGTGGAGTGTATGGAGGTGGGTAGCATGTACATGAGATGGGTGTGGAGTGTATGGTGGGGGGTAGTATGTACATGAGAGGAGTGCGGAGTGTATGGTAGGGGGGTAGTATGTACATGAAAGGAGTGCAGAGTGTATGGGGGTGAGTATTATGTACATGAAAGGAGTGCGGAGTGTATGGCGGTCGGTAGTATGTACATGAGAGGGGTGTGGAGTGTACATAGGTGGGTAGTATGTACATGAGAGGGGTGCAGAGTGTATGGCGGTGGGTAGTATGTACATGAGAGGGGTGCGTTGTATATATGTGGGTAGTATGTACATGAGAGGGGTGCAGAGTGTATATAGGTGGGTAGTATGTACATGAGAGGGGTGCAGAGTGTATAGCAGTGGGTAGTATGTACATGAGAGGGGTGCGGAGTGTATGGCGGTGGGTAGTATGTACATGAGAGGGGTGCGGAGTGTATATAGGTGGGTAGTATGTACATGAGAGGGGTGCGGAGTGTATATAGGTGGGTAGTATGTACATGAGAGGGTTGTGGAGTGTATATAGGTGGGTAGTATGTACATGAGAGGGGTGCGGAGTGTATGGCGGTGGGTAGTATGTACATGAGAGGGGTGCGTTGTATATATGTGGGTAGTATGTACATGAGAGGGGTGCGGAGTGTAGATAGGTGGGTAGTATGTACATGAGAGGGGTGTGGAGTGTATGGCGGTGGGTAGTATGTACATGAGAGGGGTGCGGAGTGTAGATAGGTGGGTAGTATGTACATGAGAGGGGTGCGGAGTGTATGGCGGTGGGTAGTATGTACATGAGAGGGGTGCGGAGTGTATATAGGTGGGTAGTATGTACATGAGAGGGGTGCGGAGTGTATATAGGTGGGTAGTATGTACATGAGAGGGTTGTGGAGTGTATATAGGTGGGTAGTATGTACATGAGAGGGGTGCGGAGTGTATGGCGGTGGGTAGTATGTACATGAGAGGGGTGCGTTGTATATATGTGGGTAGTATGTACATGAGAGGGGTGCGGAGTGTAGATAGGTGGGTAGTATGTACATGAGAGGGGTGTGGAGTGTATATAGGTGGGTAGTATGTACATGAGAGGAGTGCGGAGTGTATGGAGGTGGGTAGTATGTACATGAGATGGGTGTGGAGTGTATATAGGTGGGTAGTATGTACATGAGAGGGGTGAGGAGTGTATAGCGGTGGGTAGTATGTACATGAGAGGGGTGCGGAGTGTATATAGGTGGGTAGTATGTACATGAGAGGGGTGCGGAGTGTATGGTGGGGGGTAGTATGTACATGAGAGGGGTGCAGAGTGTATATAGGTGGGTAGTATGTACATGAGAGGGGTGTGGAGTGTATATAGGTGGGTAGTATGTACATGAGAGGGGTGTGGAGTGTATATAGGTGGGTAGTATGTACATGAGAGGGGTGTGGAGTGTATATAGGTGGGTAGTATGTACATGAGAGGGGTGTGGAGTGTATATAGGTGGGTAGTATGTACATGAGAGGAGTGTATGGTGAAGGGTAGTATGTACATGAGAGGAGTGCGGAGTGTATGGAGGTGGGTTGTATGTACATGAGATGGGTGTGGAGTGTATGGAGGTGGGTAGTATGTACATGAAATGGGTGCGGAGTGTATGGAGGTGGGTAGTATGTACATGAGAGGAGTATGGAGTGTATGGAGGTGGGTAGTATGTACATGAGATGGGTGCGGAGTGTATGGTGGGGGGGTAGTATGTACATGAAAGGAGTGCAGAGTGTATAGGGGTGGGTAGTAAGTACATGAGAGGGGTGCGGAGTGTATATAGGTGGGTAGTATGTACATGAAAGGAGTGCAGAGTGTATGGCAGTGGGTAGTATGTACATGAGAGGGGTGCAGAGTGTATATAGGTGGGTAGTATGTACATGAGAAGGGTGTGGAGTGTATATAGCTGGGTAGTATGTACATGAGAGGGGTGCAGAGTGTATGGTGGGGGGTAGTATGTACATGAGAGGGGTGCGGAGTGTATATAGGTGGGTAGTATGTACATGAGATGGGTGCGGAGTGTATGGTGGGGGGTAGTATGTACATGAGAGGGGTGCGGAGAGTATGGAGGTGGGTAGTATGTACATGAGAGGGGTGCGGAGTGTATGGTGGGAGTAGTATGTACATGAGAGGGGTGCGGAGTGAATGGTGGGGGGTAGTATGTACATGAGAGGGGTGCGGAGTGTATGGTGGGGGGTAGTATGTACATGAGAGGGGTGCAGAGTGTATGGAGGTGGGTAGTATGTACATGAGAGGGGTGTGGAGTGAATGGTGGGGGGTAGTATGTACATGAGAGGGGTGCGGAGTGTATGGTGGGGGGTAGTATGTACATGAGAGGGGTGCAGAGTGTATGGAGGTGGGTAGTATGTACATGAGAGGGGTGTGGAGTGTATATAGGGGGGTAGCATGTACATGAGAGGGGTGTGGAGTGCATATAGGTGGGTAGTATGTACATGAGAGGGGTGTGGAGTGTATATAGGTGGGTAGTATGTACATGAGAGGGGTGCGGAGTGTATGGTGGGGGGTAGTATGTACATACATGAGAGGGGTGTGGAGTGTATATAGGTGGGTAGTATGTACATGAGAGGGGTGCGGAGTGTATGGTGGGGGGTAGTATGTACATGAGAGGGGTGCGGAGTGTATGGAGGTGGGTAGTATGTACATGAGAGGGGTGTGGAGTGTATATAGGTGGGTAGTATGTACATGAGATGGGTGCGGAGTGTATGGTGGGGGGTAGTATGTACATGAGAGGGGTGTGGAGTGTATATAGGTGGGTAGTATGTACATGAGAGGGGTGCGGAGTGTATGGTGGGGGGTAATATGTACATGAGAGGGGTGCGGAGTGTATGGAGGTGGGTAGTATGTACATGAGAGGGGTGCGGAGTGTATGGTGGGGGTAGTATGTACATGAGAGGGGTGCGGAGTATATGCTGGGGGGTAGTATCAAATACACACTGATGCATTAGTGACCAGTGGCAGTTAATTAACCCCTTTGTGCTGCATTAGTGGCAACGGTATCAGAGTTTGTGAACCCTTTCATGCTGCACCATATAGGAGTTAATTAACTCTGATACCAGTACCACTAATGCAGCACAAAGGGGTTAATTAACTGCCACTGGTCACTAATGTATAGTAATGCAATAACCCCCTCCATGCTGCAAATTACAAATACCAATGTAAATTACCCCCCCTCCCCAAAGAGTTAAACACTTCAGGCAGTTGACACAGCTAAGCCACTGTGATAACAGTGCCTTAGGAAAGGTTTTAAGCCTCTGCAAACTTACTTGCACTGTTGCACGGCGCTTCTCTGGCTCCTCGCAGGTCTGTGCAGCAGCACTCTCCTCTGCCCTTTCATCCCAGCCTGTGAATGACATCACGCCGGGCGGGACTAGGAAGCTCCTGTCGGATGGAGATCACTCCGCCTGACAGGGAAGTGAATGCGTCGGTCGGTTGGACACACAGCATACTCTCACCGCACCGCTGCAGACAGTGTACCGGCGGCCGGCGGGTGTCACGGCTGTCTGCAGCGGTGCGGACTCCGGAGCAAGCGGCATTTTTAAAAGGCCTCCCTGCCCCCCGGCTCAGTCCCCCCTACGTCCTGGCGGGTTCAGCAGCGGCCGGCCTGGCAGCTCCGCCTCCACCTCCTCTACAATTCGTCTGCAGCAGGCAGCCTCGGAGCGGAGTATATGAAAGATCCATTACCAGCCCGCTCACCCTGCCAGCTTGGGGACACTGACCGGGAACATTCCCTCTCATTCGCCCACACACAGCAGGCAAATTAGGCGGCCGCGAGGCCCCTGGGAGCGCAAGGCCCTTAGGCGGCCGCCTTTTTTGCCTAATTAGAGAGCCGCCTCTGCCTATCAGTGACCATCACCTATCACCCATCAGTGACCATCACCTGTCACCTATTAGTCACCCATCAGTGACCGTCACATGTCACCAATCAGTCACCCATCAGTAACCATCACCTGTCACCTATCAGTCACCCATTAGTGACCGTCGCCTGCCGCCCATCACTCACCCATCAGTGACCATCACCTGCCACCCTTCAGTGACCATAAGCAGTCATCTGTCACCCATCGCATAGCCTATAACTAAAGAACCCGTCGCACAGCCCAAAGTACATATTACACAGCCACCATCACCAGCATGTCCAAAAAAGTTTACACCAGTGAGGAGGCATTTCAGATCCTTTCCATGACTGATGAGAGCAGCAGGAAGTTCTCATCAGAATCCAATTCAGAATTTTAACCGATTGATAGCAGTGGATCGGCAACTGAATCGGAGGAAGAATTGGTCCCTCCTAAAAGGGTATGGCACTTTGGAAACCAGGCAGCCGCTGGCAATAGACCCCAGGATCAAATGCCCAGGCCCAGTACCAGTGCTGCCGCCAGCGATAGACCCCAGGATCAAATGCCCAGGCCCAGCACCAGTGCTGCAGTATCACCCCCAAGTACCCACAAAGGAATTTCAAATCCCCCAACTACCAAAACTGGAGTGTCACATCCCCAAAAAGTCAGGGCCACTACATACCTCCCAGATGCTCTTGCCAACCCAACATGGCTGCCTTCCAACTCGGGATCAGCAAGCATTCCCCCTTTCACCAAACAGTCAGGTGTGCAGGCCAATACCCAATTTCTCTGAAATTGATTTTTTAAATGTATTTTTGCCCAACACTTTGCTGCAATTTATTTTGGACCAGACCAATTTATATGCCCAGCAAAATGATAAATGGTTAAATTTTTTTTTTACAAATAAATGTGTGAAAAGTGTGGCGTGCATTTGTTTTTAGCCCCCCTTAGTGAATACTTTGTAGAACCACCTTTCGCTGCAATTACAGCTGCAAGTCTTTTTGGGGATGTCTCTATCAGCTTTGCCAATCTAGTGACATTTTTGCCAATTTTTCTTTGCAAAATAGTTCAAGCTTTGTCAAATTGGATAGAGACCATCTGTGAACAGCAATTTTCAAGTCTTGCCACAGATTCTCAATTGGATTTAGGTCTGAACTTTGACTGGGCCATTCTAACACTTGGATATGCTTTGTTCTAAATCATTCCATTGTAGCTCTGGCTGTATGTTTAGGGTCGCTGTCCTGCTGGAAGGTGAACCTTTGCTCCAGGCTCTAGTCTTTTGCAGACTCTAATGCTGCGTACACACGACCGGTTTAGCTGTCGTAATAAACTCTGACAGTTTCTCCCCCGTAACTCCAACGGAATTCCATTCAAGCGGTCTTGCCTACACACGGTCAACCCAAAGTCCGACCAAAGTCCGACCATCCAGAACGCGGTGACGTACAACACTTACGACAGGACTGGAAAAAGGAAGTTCAATAGCCAGTAGCCAATAGCTTCCGTCTCATACTTGCTTCAGAGCATGCGTCCTTTTTGGTCCGTCGGACCAGCATACAGACGATCGGTTTTCCCGATAGGAATTGGGTCCATCTGAAAGATTTAGAACATGCTCCATTTCTAGGTCCGTCAGATTTTTTGAAAAAAGCAAAGTCCTATGAGGCCTACACATGATCAGTATATACGATGAAAAGCTTTCGTCTGACTTTTTCTGTCGGACAGTCCGCTCGTGTGTACGCGGCATAACAGAATATCTTCTAAGATTGCCCTGTATTTGGATCCATCCATCTTCCCATCAATTCTGACCAGCTTCCCTGTCCCTGCTGAAGAAAAGAATCCCCACAACATGATGCTGCCACCACCATGTTTCACGGTGGGGATGGTGTGTTCAGGGCGATGTGCAGTTTTAGTTTTCCACCACACATAGCGTTTTGCTTTTAAGCCAAAAAGTTTAATTTTGGTCTCATCTGACCAGAGCACCTTCTTCCATATGTTTGCTGTGTCCCCCACATAGCTTCTCGCAAACTGCAAACAGGACTTCTTATGGCTTTCTTTCACCAATGGCTTTCTTCTTGCCACTCATCCATAAAGGCCAGATCTGTGGAGTGCACGACTAATAGTTGTCCTGTGGACAGATTCTCCCACCTGAGCTGTGGATCTCTGCAGTTCCTCCAGAGTTACCATGGGCCTCTTGGCTGCTTTTCTGAAGAATGCTCTCCTTGCCTGGCCTTTCAGTTTAGGTGGGCGGCCATGTCTTGGAAGGTGTCAAGGACATGGTGGCCATAGTGCAGAAGATGTGCAAAGGCAGAGGCAATTACAAATGCGTGAGCACAATTCCACAAATACCTTTCCTGGCAGGCATGTCCGCACAAGCACTGGTGCCAAAATGACATATATAAGGATGGCAGATGCACTAGGGCCTTGCTGTCTGATCTGCAGCTTTCCCCTGTATCCTGTTCCTGTGCCACCTTGATTTGATTTTGACCCGGCTTCTTGACTACCCTGATTCTCTCCTATCCTGGCCCCAGCTTGCCTTGACCTTGATTCACCTTCATCTGCTGGATTCTCTGTTGCCAAACCTCTGCCTGAACTTTTACCATGCTTTGCTTGATGTCTCTGATGTATCTGATCTTCCGTGTATGACCTGGCTTGTCTGATTCTGCACCAGTCTTCTCAGCCTCCTCCAGCCACTGCATGCCTGCATCTACAGTACACCTGCACATACCTGCATCCACAGCACCCCTGCATCCACAATGTTCCTGCATCCGCAGCCCACCAGCAGCCCCTACTACTGCTGCCATCTGTTTTTCTTGCTTCCCTGCTAACGGAGAACATTGCAGGCACTCCTACCTCACCGTGCTCTCGTGGCTGCTATTGCAACCTCAGCGGTCCTTGAACCAGGGCTGTACAAGAGGCCTTCCTCTGCTTGTCAGGCTCTACTCAAAGGTACGTAATAGTAGGTTTGCAGATGTGCCATAATCTTTCCATTTTCCGATGTTGGATTGAACAGTGCTCCATGAGATGTTCAAAGCTTTGGGTATTTTTCTATAACCTAACCCTGCTTTAAACTTCTCCACAACTTTATCCCCGACCTGTCTGGTGTGTTTCTTGGCCTTCATGACACTGTTTGTTCACTAAGGTTCTTTAAAAAACCTCTCAGGGCTTCACAGTACAGCTGTATTTATACTGAGATTAAATTACACACAGGTGGACTCTATTTACTAATTAGGTGACTTCGGAAGGCAATTGGTTCCACTAGATTTTAGTTAAGGGTATCAGAGTAAAGGGGGCTGAATAAAAATGCACGCCACACTTTTCAGATACTGGTAAGTGGTTGGGTGATCCTCTATGATATACGGCACCTCATCCCAAGATTTGTAAAAATCATCAAAAAAGGGAGGAAGGTATATAGGGATTATAGCAGTGCCAAAGACAACAACCTCATTTAGGTAAAAAATATATTTTTATTAACAAAAGTCCTAAAAAACAAATTATACAGATTACAAAGATTAGGTGTGCATCAAAAAATAGACCATTTAAAATCCTTAGTAGCGATTTTCAACGAGATTCAGCCTGGGAGTGTGGTGGCCCGTCCCGTGAATAGGTATTAAAGGAGTCCTACATGTTTCGCCGGAAACAGCTTCCTCAGGGACAGATGGTTTTACCTAATGTGCTACTCTATAATCTATAGAAAAAATAACAGTCAGATACTCTGTATACAGCCTTACAAATGCAATAATATGAAAAGTACAATACAACATTTGAGGAATATTTTTTGCTATGTTTGCGGGCCGTCATGCATGAAACCAATCACTCCATGCCCAAAGGAATGGCCACAGATGCTATACCGCACATTCACATGTCATCCCTCACCCATCCGCCCGAACAAAATCACCCACAGGGGGAAGAAATTTGTGACTACCTTAAAAGCACCGGGTACGAACACTGACAACCTCGGAACTACTCCCAAAAGCGCCGAGTACAATAGGTGGCTGCAGGGGGCAGAAAGGAACGAACCTGGCAGGAAGATATCCAAATATAGTATTTATAAAAATTAAATATAGATGAAAGTAAAGTGGAACCCCCAGAATAAATGGGGTCCACATCTATACATATCAAAAATTGGACTAACATAGTCTCAAACTCGTACTTACTATATTTAGTTATAAAGTTTGTGTACAGGACAACGGATGCACGTATATACGTGCATCCGTTGTCCTGTACACAAACTTTATAACTAAATATAGTAAGTACGAGTTTGAGACTATGTTAGTCCATTTTTTTTTTTCCTTTCTGCCCCCTGCAGCCACCTATTGTACTCGGCGCTTTTGGGAGTAGTTCCGAGGTTGTCCGTGTTCGTACCCGGTGCTTTTAAGGTAGTCACAAATTTCTTCCCCCTGTGGGTGATTTTGTTCGGGCGGATGGGTGAGGGATGACATGTGAATGTGCGGTATAGCATCTGTGGCCATTCCTTTGGGCATGGAGTGATTGGTTTCATGCATGACGGCCCGCAAACATAGCAAAAAATATTCCTCAAATGTTGTATTGTACTTTTCATATTATTGCATTTGAAAGGCTGTATACAGAGTATCTGACTGTTATTTTTTCTATAGATTATAGAGTAGCGCATTAGGTAAAACCATCTGTCCCTGAGGAAGCCTTTTCCGGCGAAACATGTAGGACTCCTTTAATACCTATTCACGGGACGGGCCACCACACTCCCAGGCTGAATCTCGTTGAAAATCGCTACTAAGGATTTTAAATGGTCTATTTTTTGATGCACACCTAATCTTTGTAATCTGTATAATTTGTTTTTTAGGACTTTTGTTAATAAAAATATATGTTTTTACCTAAATGAGGTTGTTGTCTTTGGCACTGCTATAATCCCTATATACCTTCACACTTTTCAGATATTTATTTGTAAAAAAATTTGAAAACCATTTATCATTTTTCTTCCACTTCACAATTATGTGCCACTTTGTGTTGGTCTATCACATAAAATCACAATAAAATACATTTGTGTTTTTGGTTGTAACATGACAAAATGTGGAAAATGTCAAGGGGTATGAATACTTTTTCAAGGCACTGAATATGAAGGAAATGATTCCCAGCTTCAGCTCCCTGAGTGCCCGGCCTACATGGGCACAACTGGAAATATTGTATGGGACCTGGAATACCCACTGCTGTACAAAGGTTATCACATATACCTGGATAACTACTATACCAGCCTGCCCATTTTCAAACACTTACACCTTGCAAAATCCCTGGCCTGCTGAACCTCCAGTAAGAACAGGAAGGGCTTTCCACAATCTATAGCGAACACAAAAATGTAAAGGGGGGGAAAAAGTAACTTTGAGAAGCAACAAAGTGCTGGCCTTGAGGTGGAAGGATAGCAGGAATGTATACATGATGTCCACCATCCATAATGACACCACAGTTAAGGTTCACAGAAGACGAGGTCTCATTCAAAAGCCAAGATGCGTCCAATAATATAATCTTTACATGGGGGTGGATTTCAATGATCAAATGCTTCAGCCCTATTTGGGAACAATAAGGTCCCATTTCTGGTACAAGAAAGTAGCGATATATCTCATTCATCTGGCCATTTATAATGCATATATCATCTACACCAAATCTACGAAAAGCCCCACCCCTTCCTGAAATTGTCACGTCCCTATCTATCAACAAAGACCTCCCCAGAAAACCTTCACTCTGATGCTGTTAGCCAGCTTCATGAGCGCCACTTCCCGGACAACATTGCACCATCTGAAGCAGGCCGAAGATGCCAAAAAAGATGTTGCGTATGCAGCAAAAGAGGATTTCGAAGAAATACCAGCTACCATTGCCCCCAGTGTCCCTCCCAAACCAGCCTATGCATTGGGGAATGCTTCTGACTTTATCACACATCCCTAAAATAATAGTCTATATTTTTAATCATTTCCCCATTTTCATCATCTGTGCTGACCATTTTCCATGCTTCCTCAAATAACCATGCCACTGCCTTCCACGTGAACTGACCCTTGCCTGTTTTTCGACTCTGCCTCTGTCTACCGTTCAGACTGCTTCCACGTGAACTGACCCTGGCCTGTTTTATCAACTATGCTTCTGCCTACCACTTGGACTGCTTGCACGTGAACCCTGGCCTGTTTTATTGACTATGCTTCTGCTTATCACTTGCACTGATCTGGTACCCTGCTACTGTAGCACACAGGGGTCTCACATATGTGAGGAGCTCCAGAATTATTTTTACGGATGGAGAAAACTAATTTTTTGGTTTTCTCTGGGTTTCACATTTTCCCGATTAGGGTCTAGATTCTGGAGGCTTCAAAGAGATTTGGGTGGGAGAAGCCTCTATCCCTGTACCCAGGTCTTACCTTACCGAGGCCCTCAGCCTGCCGCTGATATACTGCCATCATGCCTCTGCCTGCCACATGAATTGACCACACCTCTGCCTGCTACCTGTACTATAGAAATAATTAGCTATAGCAAGAGGCAGTATGTTTATAAAGGGCTGGAGAGCGGTACAATAATCAGTGTCTGTAGGTAACAGTGTACCAGGACCAATATTATGGTTGTGCTAACCATGTCTCTTTGACTGTGCTGACAGTATCCCTGTACTGACTATAGACAATTCCTGCTGCCTGGATAATTGTTGCTAAGCACATGCCTGACTGCTGCCTGGAATAATGCTCTCCTCTGTGAACAACTGCACTACTAAAACCACAGGTATTTTTTTTTTTTTTTACCTTTACCTCAATAGAATTTATTTTGGAGTGTAATTCTAGATATATACATGCTATGTGTTAGATATATGAAGGGCCTTCAAAAATGATAGGTTGTCAGGAAATTAGATGTGTAATTTATGCTCCTGCACCTGAAGGTGCTACTTGGATGTTGGGCCTCTGTATGTGGCCAGGCTGTTTAAAAGTCTCACACATGTGGTATCACCATACTCAGGAGGAGTAGCAGAATGTATTTTGGGGTGCAATTTTTGCTATGTGTTAGAAATATTGTGTTTTCCTTTTCTTTCCACATATTCCAAAAACTTCTGGAAAAAAATGACATGTTCAAAAGACTCATTATGCCTCATAGAATATACGTTGGGGTGTTTGCTTTCCAAAATAGGGTAATTTTTTGGGTGTTTCCATTGTCCTGGCCTTCAAAAGTGCAATAAATTTTCAGGAAATTATATGTGTAATTTTATGCTGACAATGCTACTTGGATGTTGGGCCTCTCTATGTGGCCAGGCTGTGTAAAAGTCTCACACATGTGGTACCACCATACTCAGGAGGAGTAGCAGAATGTATTTTGGGGTGCGCCAGGGCCTTCAAAAGTGTGATAGGTCTTCATGACATTAGATGTGTAATTTATGTCCCTAGAACACCTGACAGGGCTTCCTGCATGTTGGGCCTCTGTATGTGGCTAGGCTGTGAAAAAGTCTCATACATGTAGTATTGCCATACTCAGAAGGAGTAGCAGACTGTGTTTTGTAGTGTAGTTGCAAGTACGCATATGTTGTGTGAGGTAAATCACCTGTTATTAAGACAATTTTGTAAAAAAAAAATTTTTCAAAGAATTGTGGGAAAAAATTACAACTTCAAAAAACTCACCAATGCGACTAACTACCTTGGAATGTCTACTTTCCAAAAAGGGGTAAGTTGAGGGGTATTTGTACTTTACTGGCTTGTTAGTGTCTCAAGAAATGAGATAGGCCTTCAGTACATCAGGTGCGATCAGGCATGATCAATTTCCAATAATTGGCACCATAGCTCATAGACGCTATAAGTTTCACAAAGAGCAAATAATATACACTGATTTGGGTTATTTTTACCAAAGATATGTAGCAGTAAAAAATTTGACCAAAATTTATGAAGAAAAATTACTAATTTGCTAAATTTTATGACAGAAAAAAAGAAAAGGGCATTTTTTCACAAAATTTTCGGTCTTTATTTATTTATAGCACAGAAGAAAAAAACCCAGTAGTGACCACCAAAAGAATGCTCTATTTGTGTGAAACAAAGGACACAAATTTCATATGCCAAAGAAAAATCCCCTATGGTGGACTTTAAAGGCACACTCAAGTAGAATTGAAAAAGATATTTTCAGGGCTTAGCCCTTCCGTCTCTGAGCTGGCCGCTCAGCTTTCGGCTAATTGCCAGCTCTCATCTCTCTCCACAGTTAACCAGCTGTTGTGGATCTGCTCGTCAGTCCCACCTGCTTAAAGATCTCCAGCTCACTTCATTCCTGCCTTCGCCTTGGTCACATCACAAGAAACTATCTCCTGCGTTCCTGTTTAAAGACTGGCTTTGCTGACAGCCCTTCTGGCTCTTTATCCTGCTTGCTGTTCCTCTACTTGGATCCCTGACTTCTGGCCTGGCTGATTACCTGATCTGGTTACTGAACTCTGGCTTGGCTGATTACCCGATCTGGTTACTGAACTCTGGCTTGGCTGACTACCCGATCCGGTTACTGGACTCTGGCTATGCTTTGACTACGCTTACTCTATTTAGCTTTTTATTTTTATTAATAAACAAGTGTGATTTTAGTGTACTTCTGTCTCGGTCTGGTTCATGGTTTCTGACAGTTGTGTCTTCACTTTCCTTTGTGATTGCTTTGACTCTTTCTTTTGTGGATAGCTGTAGCTTCCGCTGCATAGCTTTCCAAATAGAACAGTCCTTTTTTAAAGTGACCAGTCCTTTTACAGCGAGAACCGGCTCTGCCTACTTTGTTGTGCTTTGTGCCTTTGTACATCTTAAGAGCTTTGTCATCATGGTGTGTGTTTTCTTTCCTTCTGTCATATTCATCAAGTAATTTGCCTTTGACAAATTCTAGTGTCAGCTCCTGCTCGGGTTTGGTTTCTAAAGCATTAATGAGAGCAGTATATGTCTCTGGAAGGCTGCAGAGGAGCAGGGCAACAATATGGTTATCTTTTATGTCCTCTCTGATAGTGCGTAGCTGCTCTATGATCTCTAGCATAGCTTTCACATGGTCACACATTTGCTAGCCTTCTTCTAGTCTCATCTTGTACAACTTTCTTAGCAAAAACAGTTTGCTGTTTAGAATTGAACCCTCATGATTTTGTAATGGAGTCCACTTACCTTTGGCTATTTTCTCTGTTCTTATGTGGATAAGCTGGTAATTTTCCATTAGTAAGCTTATAATCGCTTTTGCTTGTCTATCTTTCCTCTCCCAGTCATCTGTCTCTTTGTCTGTGGGTCTGTCTGTATTCAGCACTTGCTACAAGTCATTCTTGCCTAGAATAATTTATAGTTTAAACTTCTACAGCTGGTTATTGGCATTGTTCAGCTTTGCAATTGTAAACTTCATATCTGAACCACTTGCCATCTTTCAGATGCTTGCATACAGTACCCACAGACTTGCAGTATTATTTTTCCAGTGCCTGGGTGATGCTGGGTTTGCTGGCTGTACCTGGGCCCATAACCTATTAGCAGAGTATTGAAATCATTATGCGCTGGAGGTTTGTTGTATGCAGCAGAACAACTTTACTTTCATGGAGGATATCTTTATCATGGAACAGGAAGCAGGAATATAAGAGAACACATACACTGAGAAAGAGAGAAAGAAACACTTCCTCTAAATACATTACCATAGAATATACATTATAACACTGCAGTGCCACCCACCTACTGGTATAGATAGGTATAGTAAGGCAGGTTTATCAGAAGAACGGAGATTACATCAGGGGATGTGTGGTACTACAAGCCTACAAGTAGAGAATACTGCAAGTGGAAAATCTGATTGCAGTTGCTATGAGTAACCGGTAGTGTGTTTGGCGATTAAGCTGCCAGCTGGAGTTTTTCACAGCATGACTAGCAAGGATGACAGTGCACTCTGGTAGGGAAGGGGTGATTGAATGGAACCTCCTCCCTAGTGGCTAGTTCCCCTTAAGAGTTAATGCAGATTTCTCATGATCGCTGGCCTCCGCTTGCACTGTTGGGCATTTGCAAGCAAAGAATCTAGAGTTTCCCTGCTAGGGGAGATTCATTTTTATTTGTCCTGGTGACTATTGTCTATTGACTATTGTCAGGGAAAGTCAAACTATGTTTACTATGCTTCAGTTTGTGAAAGAACAGGAAGCCTCTGTAAAGAGCTATTCCTGTCCATTCATTCTGTGCAGCTGAGGCTGCAGAGATGGAGATTGAGGGCTGTATCCTCAATCTCTTTTCTCTGTTTCAAGGATGAAACAGGAGAGGTCTGTTTAGACCCCTAATATTTCACCCACAGTCCATATTCCCATTGCACATGTTCCTGGAATTAGCTACTAGGTACTAGGTGTTGTAGCGACCGCCAGCTGGATACTGGAACCTGTACAATATGTAGATATTCGCTAGCACACCAAGGATAATCAATTTCCTCCAAAGTTTCGGAGCCACGCAGGACCCCTTCGTCAGCTATATCTTATCGCATGCCCGATGAAGGGGTCCTGCGTGGCTCCGAAAAATTGCACTACACATTTTTGTGATGTGATCTTTCTTGAATAAGAAATCGTTTGGATGAAATTGACGATCCTAGGTGTGCTTGGCGAATACATATGATATCTCACCCAAGCCCCCCCAAGTGGCTCAGAAAAATTGTAAAAAAAAAAAATTAAAAAAATACAATTATGAAAAAATAAATAAATAATATGGTAAAAAATAAAATAACTCAAATAAAAAATTACTGACACCAGGGTCCCAAAGGTTTTACTTGCATCCAGGCTCTGGCGTTTTGTCACCATGGGGGCGCCCTGGCTGGTTTCTTGCACCCGGGCCCTGAAGGTTCTAGTTACGCCTCTGATTTCTACGCAATGGAGTACAGAGGGCCAAAAAAAAACCTGGCAGGGGTTCTATCCATTCCAAAAAAAAAATAGTTGTATTATAGTTATAATATTAAAATTATAATATGGCAGCAATCTCACTATCTTTTGAAAGACTGCACAAGCAGTCTCTTGTAACTCAACCTTATAGTAGGAGGTGAAGACACAACCCTTGTAGTAGGAGATGAAGACATGATCCTTATAGTAGGAGGTGAGGACATATATCTTATAGTAGGAGGTGAAGACACAATGCTTACTGTAGGAGGTATGGACATAATTCTTATAGTAGGAGGTGAGGACATGATCCTTATAGTGGGAGGTGAACACACAATCCTTATAGTAGAAGGTGAAGAAACAATTGTTACAGTAGGAGGTGAAAACACAACGCTTAAGGTAGGAGGTAAAGACACCCCCCTATAGTAGGAGGTGAAGACACAAACCTTAAAGCCGGAGGTAAAGACACCCCCCTATAGTAGGAGGTGAAGACACAATCCATATAGCAGGAGATGACACAATTCTTATAGTAGGAGGTGAGGACAAAATCCATATGGAAAATGCAATCCATATAATAGGAGAACACACAATCCTTTTAGTAGTAAAAGACACAATACTTATAGAAGGAGGTGAAGATATAATCCCTAAGGTAGGAGTTGAAGACACAACCCTTATAGCAGGAGATAAAGACAGCACCAGTACCTGCACCATAAAGTGCAGGTACTGGTGCTCATACTGCAAAGGCCTCTAATATCCTGCAGTTACAGTTACATCCCAGGCCTTTCTGACAGGTGAAAGTTTTGGGGGGGTTTTTTTGCCCCATCACTATGAAATGCTACGTCACTGCCCAAAAGGAATGTTGAGAAAACAGGGAGGGATAGACTAGCTTTGGCATTATCATGAAGAAGTCTTGTTTTGGTAGGATGACCAGAAACTCAGTTACAATGGCGGATTTGGAGGCTGTTGCAGGTAGAGGTGCTTGTGGGTTATGTCTACTGGGTTTTTGCTTTTAATGATAGAGTATTATTAAATTTATATTATTCAGCTATATTATAAACATTTCATAGCTCGGTAAATTACTGAGGATTCATATATTTTGGATAGCTGTATGTAAACGGTAGTGTTAGAATTATCAATGTTCTGCTAGAATGAAACAGGGGCTTGGTGATGATGTCATTAAACATTTATATCTATATTTATGTTCATGTACATGCAAACACACACACACACATACGCACACATATTAATACACAGAATGGCAGCTTTACTGTAAATGCACATAGGAGTACTGCCCTTTGTAGAAAAAAAATATTTACATCCTTTGTAAAACCTATCTTGCAGAACTGTAATTGGGACTAAAAAATGTACAGTTATCAAAACCCCAACATAATATTAATGCATGATTATTATGTACAGTCTTTTAGCTGTGAACAGTCTGCTACTGGTTTCCTTAATTAAGGATACAAAGGGCTCCTTATCTTTGCATATTCCCTTGCTAGGACATTGATACTCATTATTTCCAAAGTCCAAACAGTGAGGTTGTGTCAAGAATGCATTCATCACTAGACGGGTACGTATAGTCAGCACAAATTTCATTGGTGTCAGCAAATTCAGTCATTTGCAATTTCTATATGTTTGAGGTGTTTTATTGCTAAAGATCACTTTCAGATAACATGATCATGGGGCTGCTACTTACAATAGGTGAGAGTGATGTAATGGCAGTATATAGGAGCCTGTGATTATCAGCCTCCTTAGGAAAAGTAGAACATGTTTCAGTGTTAATTTACTTTGACAATCAGCAGCACATATGAGTAATGAATAATAGTGTTCTGTCTGCTAAATTATTTTAATACTTTCTTTTACTACCAAAATATCTTGAAAGAGAATTATAAAGTGTGATATACAGTATATACTGTATATATACAGTATTGTGCAAATGTTTTAGGCAGGTGTGAAGAAATGATGTAAAGTAAGAATTCTTTCAAAAATATATATTTTAAGTGTTTGTTTGTATCAATTTACAAAATGCAAAGTGAGCGAACAGAAGAAAAATCAAATCAGAATTTGGTGTGTCTACCCTTTGACTTCAAGCCAGTATCAGTTCTTCTAGGTATACTGGCACACAGTTTTTGAAGGAACTCGGCAAGTAAGTTGTTCCAAACACCTTATGCCGTGTACACACAACCAGACTTTTCGACCGAACTGGTCAGACGGAACAAATCCGTCGGACAATCCGACCGTGTGTGGGCTTCATCGGACCTTCAGCTGACTTTTTCTTTCGAAAATCAGACGTACTTTAGATCTGGAACATGTTTCAAATCTTTCCGACGGACTCGAGTCCGGTCGAAAAATCCGTTCGTCTGTATGCTAGTCCGACTGACAAAAAAGGACGCAAGGGCAGCTATTGGCTACTGGCTATAAACTTCCTTATTCTAGTCCCTTCGTACGTCATTACGTTCAAATGAACGGACTTTCGAACGGACTTTAGTCCGTTCGAGTGTGGGCAAGTCTGGTCGTTTGAAAGTTCGTCGTAACTCAGTTGAAAGTCCGTCGGAAAGACAGTCGGACCTTTGATGCTGAAAAGTCCGCTCGTGTGTACGCGGCATTAGAGAACTAACCACAGATCTTTTGTGGATGTAGGCTGTCTCAAATCCTTCTGTCTATCCATGTAATCTTAGACAGAGTCAATGATGCTGTGATCAGGTTTCTGTGGGGGCCAAACCATCACTTCCAGGACTGTTTGTTCTTTGTTATGCTAAAGATAGTTCTTAATGGCATTAGCTGTATGTTTGGGGTAATTGTCCTACATCAGAATAATTTGAGGACAATCACATGTCTCGCTGATGGTATGGCATAATGGATATGTATCTGCCTGTATTTCTCACCATTGAGGACACTATTGATCGAACAGCGTTAAGGACTGTAGACACAGCAGTCGCCCAAGGAAACGTAATGCAGCAGATGAAAAACACATCATGCCTACTGCCTTTGGACATCAGAAGATGTCCAGCACTGCCATCAGCACAGTACTGGTGGAAACCAGTGGGACCCAGGTACACCCATCTAATGTTTGGAAAAGTCTGGCCAGAAGTGGTCTTCATGAAAGAACTATGGCCAAAAAGCCACACCTTCAATGTGCAAACAAGGCTAAGTGACTCACTTTGCATAGAAACATAGGAACTAGGGTGCAGAAAAATGGCAGCAGGTGCTCTGGACTGATGAGTCAAAATTTTAAATATTTGACTGTGGCTGGAGGCAGTTTGTTCACCAAAGGGCTGGAGAGCAGTACAATAATGAGTGTCTGTAAGAAACAGTGGAGCATGGTGGACAGTGGCAGCAGCTCCATTTGGGGTGCCGCACCCTTAATCCATGCGCCTGGCCCTTAATCTACATGCAGAAAAGGGTGGGTTCGGGGTGCAGAGCACTGCGCCCTAAGCCCACCCAGTTGTGTGACATTAGCAAATTAATATTTACTAATGTCTTCCTGCTTCTCCTCCCAGCCAATCAAGAAGCGGGTCCTGAGACCCGATTGGCCGGCAGTAATTGGGTCTCAGGACCCACTTTCTGTTCCACCAGGAGGAGAAGCAATGGCCCAGCACTTCCCACGACAAGCGGGACTACGGGGCTATGGGCGGCTATGTTTGCCGGGGTTGCCATGGTTCTGTCAGCTGCCTCTGACTCCTATCCATGCTGTCCGCCCACAGCACACCTGTGTGTCCAGCTCACCTGCAGAGTCTTGGAGAAGCCTTTCCTCTTGGTCATGTTAATGCATTGAGATGAGTCAGGAGAGACTTGTGTATCCCATTGCAGTGAGTGGAGTGAGGTCGGGGCTCGGACATGGTGGAGAGGGTGTCGGCAGTAGAGGCAGCAGAGGTGGCGGCAGTCAGTCCGGTCTATAGAGAACAGTGGGCTGTGTCTGTGTCCACTCTGCACAGCAGTGGACTTGGACCTGTTATCTGCCTGCTCAGCATTGATCAGCGGAGAGATCCCCTGCTGAGCAGGCAGATTCACTTGGCAGAGTCCACCCACGTGAAAGGGCCCTTAGGGGGAGCTCTGTGGATTGTAATGTAAAGGGGAACTCTCATGTAAGGGGCGCTCTTGGAGTCTCTGCTCACCAAAGCCCCCACTTACATTAGAGTCCTCCTTCACTCACTATAAATGGAGGCTTGGGCCCTGGAGTGGTCAGCAAACAAGGCCTACTAGCATGTGCTATACATACACATAGGCTGGCAGAGCATGCTGGGGCTTGTAGTGCACCACACTAGGGAAACCCCAGTGGGCCGCTGTGTTAGTAGAGGGGCTCTGGAGGTGACAACACTCTCTCTTCAACCCCCTCAATGACTGACCCACCTGTGTGCTGCTTTGTTTTCAATCACTGAGATGTTTCATTAGGAAGCAAGGTGATTGGCTGTCCTGGAGAGCTGTGGATCTGCTGTGGAGGGTTGTAGCATCCATAGTACAAGCTGGCCTTTCCTCCACTATCTACCTGAAGGCTGCTGGAGTTTCACTTTGCAAAGCATGGGGCTGTCGGGGATTGTAATGTGGAGAAGGAGGTGGAGAAGATCCTGCTCTGTTTATCTCTCTCCTCCTCTGTTCGTGCAAGGAGGGGCGGCGGGCTGTCAGTGCGGGGTCTGGGCAGTGTGACAGAGAGTGTATTCCGGGCTTTTGGGCCCCCCACATCGGCAGAACTCCAGGGCCCAATTGCAAGCGCAACTGTTGCGACCCTGGTAGTTCCACCACTGATATGAAAACATTGTTTGTTGTACCTGTTCATAGTACAAGTTTTTAAAATGGTTAATTACCTAAAAGTAAAAATATCAGTCATTTTTCTCCCTTCCTCTCTCTCCTCTAACAATTTTTTTCTTCTGGGAGCTGGTACCCACTCACTCCTACTTAGTGTTTTGCTTTACATTGTGTTTGTATATTACCTTAAAGTGGATGTAAACCCTCACATATACCCAGTGAAGTGGACAGCCTCAGATGATACACAGAGATGAAACAAATTTCCTTACATAAGTTTTATATGTATATCTGCTGTCTTCATGTTTATATATCCTTTAGAACGTGCACATCATGTTACAGATTTTCTCTTCCTGTTCAGCACTGGTAGTGAATTACTGGCATACAGCCAAGACAGCTGATTGGAGGAAAGGCACACACCTCCACTCCACATTGGCAAAGAAAGGAAGTAATGTGCAGAGCTCTGCTGTGAGAAATCAAGCTCTCTGCTAATCTATTTATAGAAACCTCCCATGACACAAACTTCAGGCAGCTTTTATCTCCTGTCTCGGAGAACTTGTCAGAAGTTATCAGGCTTATAACAGAGCTACGGAACAGAAAAAAGACACAGGACAGTGTCACAGTGCTTTGGAGAGAGATAAGAAAACACTGCAGATATATGTGCTCAAATTTAATGAATCGGGTTTACATCCACTTTCAGTGGAAATATGAACAAAGCTTATCCCTCTACAATGTGTATTTTTCTCAATTGAGAGCACCAAGTATAATTTCTGGCTGCTGCTTCAATCCTCTGATATCAGCATGAGCCATTTGCGACAAGTCTTTCTGAAGTCAAAAGAAAAAAGGTGACAGGGGAGGGATCTTCAGCTGATCGACAGCCTCGGTTTTGTTCCTGTGTGCTGGGTGAAGGGGGGGTGTCCCTTTCTTCCAATCAGGTCTCAGATCTCTCCACATTGAGCTCAGCCAAGTGTAAATTCAGCTCTCCGCCCCCTTTTTTCTGAATGCTCAGACAAACTTTATAAACTCTGGACTGTGACAGATGTAGAGAAGAGAGTACTGCAGATAAACAGCTACAACCTACAATATCTAGGAGGATTTGTTTCATTTTTGGGTATCACCTGAGGCCAGTAGCTTCACTGGGTATATGTAAAGCTTTACAACCACTTTAAATTGATATTAAACACTCAGTTTTAAAAGCACATTCAGCAGCTGATTCCATCATTTACTGAGCATGCAGCTTCTTTATCTTTTGATCCTTGACTATGTTCATGTTTAAGCTGGTGTCATGAGTACTGCTCCAGGTTTCTAGTTTCACGGTGGCTCCTTTCTCTTGCAGCATTCCATGGAGCCACCCTTGCATGCAGGGACTAGAGCTGTGTCTCTCTAAATTGTGTACATCCATAAAGACACATAGCCCTGTAGCCTAGGATGGAAAAACACCCCCCTGTTTTTCCTCCCCCCTCCAAGCTAATAAATTGGCCTGGGATTGCACTGTCTACTGTTAACTTTTCACTTTTAAGGAAGTTCAGGAAGTTCAGAGAAGCAGCACTGAGAAGCCAGCAGCATTGAAAGCTGTAAACTGCAAAAGCTGGAGTTAGAATTTTAACAAAAAGGTTAATGAGGAATGTTTATTTTATCATTCTCAATGTGCTTAACTAAGAAACACTGGGGGTTTAGTACTACTTTAACCATTACTCCAAAATTATTTAAATGTTTTTTTTTGGTCACAGCATGACTGTTGTTCCACCTGGAGTCCCTCCCTTTTAATTGGTCTGTAGGGGTTATTTTGTCTGCATTATGTGGTTTGCATCAGATGATGCGATGAAGACATTTCTATGTTTCAGTTTGAAACAAACCTACTGAGAAGTACCAGGAGCAGTGTACAGACTAAATATCATGCTGTTGGTGTAAAAGGCAGGAAAACGGAAAATTTATATCAAATACTTACCGTTGACCCCGCCTCCATAATTACCCAATAGGACCCCTCCCTATAAATTTCAGCTGTGAGCTCCTAGCTCCTAGTTTCGTAACTAGCCTACTCCAAGCATTGGGAGAGACTCCTGCTGCCATGGAGCCTATCAGGAAAGGAAAATTACGGTAAGTATTTGATATAAATTTTCCGTTTTCCTGACAGGCTCCATGGCAGCATACGTGTGGGAAATAACTCGCCAAACACACCTGGGTGGGCACAATGCTGAGCAAAGAAAATACATTTTTTTAACACTTTCAACTGACAGCACTTTCAAACCGAAATTAACGGATGATAAGGCGGCTGGTTCAACACAATAGTGGGAAACAAAAGTATTAATAGATGACCAAGAAGCCACTCTACATATAACTTTGGGTGCGACATGACGAGAAGCCGCCCAAGAGGTTGAGATATTTCGAGTTGAGTGTGCAGTCACTGCCTCTGGAGGAGCCAAGCCCTTCGCTTTATAAGCCCTTTGAATGAGCTGTACTATCCAAGCAGAAATGGATCTAATTGAAGCTCGATTTCCTTTATTTTTTCCATGTAGAAGAATGAAAAGAAAGTCTGTTTGTCTAAAAGATTCCGTAACTTCCAAATATTGACTCAAAGTATGTCCCACATCAAGGGGATGGACATCTTGACCCTGTGTTGTGCCAAAGGTAGGCAACACAATTTCTTGATTTTCATGGAAAATAGATGTTACTTTAGGGTTTGAGCCCAGCATGGGAATTAACACTGCTCCATCTGGAAAAAAGGTCAGGAAAGGCTCTTTAGAACCTAAGCTTCTGATTTCAGGCACTCTTTTTGCTGAGGTTACTGCTACCAGGAAGACGGTCTTGAGTGTGAGGTCTTTGACTGATAGAGGTTTTTCAGGATCTGTTCCAAACGTGGAAAGAAAATCTAGAACAAGGGAAAGATCCCATTTAGGAAACCTCGGTTTTCTTTGAGGCCTTAACCTGATAGCACCCTTGAAAAATTGGCGAACCGGGGCGTGGTTAGCCCATGAAATTCCTGTAAATGCCGAGATGGCTCATATTTGTACACAGTGGCGTAGTGTGGGGGGTGCGGGGGAGTGCCGTGGCCCCGGGCGCGACATTTAGGGGGGCGCAATTTCGTGCCAGTAGTGTTACTACTGGCTGCCTCCTCCTAATTTTAATTTCCTGTGTCCCTCGTGCTCCGGCCGCCATGTTCAGTGTTTGGCGCCCTGTAATTGGGTGTATGGTCTCCTCCTGAAGCACATGACACCATTAGACCTATTGGAATGGAATCATTTGAAAGAGAGGCTTGGAAGGCACTCAGCATCATGTCTCCTCCTGAAGCACATGACACCATTAGACCTATGGGAATGGAATAATTTGAAAGAGAGGCTTGGAAGGCACTCAGCATCATGTCTCCTCCTGAAGCACATGACACCATTAGACCTATGGGAATGGACTCTGCATCATGTCTCCTCCTGAAGCACATGACACCATTAGACCTATGGGAATGGAATTATTTGAAAGAGAGGTTTGGAAGGCATTCAGCATCATGTCTCCTCCTGAAGCACATGACACCATTAGACCTATGGGAATGGAATCATGTGAAAGAGAGGCTTGGAAGGCACTCAGCACCACGTCTTCTCTTGAAACACATGACACCATTAGACCTATGGGAATTGAATTACATGAAAGAGAGGCTTGGAAAGCACTCGGGTCCGCCATTTTGGATGACCCCGGAAGTGGCAATGCAAACAAGCCTGGGAGCTGGATTCTCATCAGAGGGGTCCTTGTCCCTATATAAAGGAGTCTGGCTGCAGTGGGCAAGTACCCCAGACGAAGTCTTGTATGACGAAACGCGTCGGGAGGACTCCACTGCCGCCATTTTACTTGCAAGCGCTTTTTATTCTGAAATGTAAGTGTTTTTCCTTTTAATACATTTTTTATGGTTTACGGAATTACGCTATGAGCCCCTTCTTCATTACATGTGGGTAATGTCTGTTGGTGTCTGAGCTTCCATATGAAGAAGACCAGCCCTTGGTTCCCTACCTTCATTGCCAGTGAGCAATCCAAGCCTGTTTGACCCATATAGCGTATGCTAGGTGGGTCCCAACTTTCTGGTAAGCCTCCAGTCAACCTAGGTGGCGGTTTCGCACAAGTGTTTGTCAGCACATGTTGGATTACATACAGAAATCTCTCACGAGTATATGTTTTGGAATTTATCACCATTGCAAAATTTATGTTCATCGTACCTGCACATTCAATTTTGGACTTTATTGCCATTTTTACATCCTGTTATCACTTTTGGTGACCCTAAGGCTTTATAACATAAGTGTTCTATATGTATGAATGTTCAAAAGTATACAAAACACTATCTTTTCACAATTCATTTTGCTATTATATGTGGTATAGCAATATTCTCTTTCTCATTCTTTAGCGCTACACTTGGTTACATATGATTTATTACAAATTTTCTATTTGTTGTGTTAGCTGCTTACATCTATGACTTTTTTGGAGTAAGCGCATGGTTTATAGGTTTTTTATGCTCCTGAAGTCCAGCCTCCGCACATGACCCCCATACACCCAATCACAGTGCACTGGGAAACAATGAACGTAGAGCGGGGGGGAGACTAGCACTGGAAAGTGTGAGTCGCCGAGGTGCTGTCTTCTCCTCCTATCCTCCGGACCGATGCAGGACAAGAAGGTGAGGAAAGGATAAACGGGGGGGGGGAGAAGAGAAGAGAGAGGCGCCGTAAATGTAGTGTCAGTATAGGAAGACTGTAGGCAGGACAGTACAGTGTACAGTGTAGTGTAGTGGACAGTGTAGTATAGTGTAGTATAGTGTACAGTGTAGTATAGTGGTCAGTGTAGTGTAGTGGACAGTATAGTGGACAGTGTAGTATAGTGGTCAGTGTAGTGTAGTGGACAGTATAGTGGACAGTGTAGTATAGTGGTCAGTGTAGTGTAGTGGACAGTATAGTATAGTATAGTGGCCAGTGTAGTATAGTGGCCAGTGTAGTGTAGTAGACAGTGTAGTATAGTGGTCAGTGTAGTGTAGTGGACAGTATAGTGTAGTGGTCAGTGCAGTGTAGTGGACAGTATATTGATCAGTGTAGTATAGTGGACAGTATAGTATAGTAGTCAGTGTAATGGACAGTGTAGTATAGTGGACAGTGTAGTGGTCAATATAGTTGACAGTGTAGTGGTCAGTATAGTGGACAGTGTAGTGTAGTGGTCAGTATAGTGGACAGTATAGTGTAGTGGTCAGTATAGTGGTCAGTATAGTATAATGGTCAGTATAGTGTAGTGGACAGTGTAGTATAGTGGTCAGTGTAGTGGTCAGTGTAGTATAGTGGACAGTATAGTATTGTGGTCAGTGAAGTGTAATGGTCAGTATAGTGGACAGTGTAGTGGTCAGTATAGTGGACTGTGTAGTGGTCAGTATAGTGGACAGTGTAGTGTAGTGGTCAGTATAGTGTAGTGATCAGTGTAGTGTAGTGGACAGTATAGTGGACAGTGTAGTGGTCAGTATAGTGTAGTGGACAGTATAGTGGTTAGTGTAGTGGTCATTATAGTGTAGTGGACAGTATAGTGGTCAGTGTAGTATAGTGGTCAGTGTAGTATAGTGGTCAGTGTAGTGTAGTGGACAGTATAGTGGTCAGTGTAGTATAGTGGACAGTATAGTATTGTGGTCAGTGAAGTGTAATGTTCAGTATAGTGGACTGTGTAGTGGTCAGTATAGTGGACAGTGTAGTGTAGTGGTCAGTATAGTGTAGTGGTCAGTGTAGTGTAGTGGACAGTATAGTGGACAGTGTAGTGGTCAGTATAGTGTAGTGGACAGTATAGTGGTTAGTGTAGTGGTCATTATAGTGTAGTGGACAGTATAGTGGTCAGTGTAGTATAGTGGTCAGTGTAGTGTAGTGGACAGTATAGTGGTCAGTGTAGTGTAGTGGACAGTATAGTGTAGTGGTCAGTATAGTGGTGTGGACAGTATAATGGTCAGTGTAGTGGACAGTATAGTGTAGTGGACAGTGTAGTGGTCAGTGTAGTGTAGTGGACAGTATAGTGGACAGTGTAGTGTAGTGGTCAGTGTAGTGTCATGGACAGTGTAGTGTAGTGGACAGTATAATGGTCAGCGTAGTGTAGTGGACAGTATAGCGGACAGTGTAGTGTAGTGGACAGTGTAGTGTAATGGTCAGTGTAGTGGACAATATAGTGGACAGTGTAGTGGTCAGTGTAGTGTAATGGTCAGTGTAGTGGACAGTGTAGTGGTCAGTGTAGTGTAGTGGTCAGTGTAGTGTAGTGGACAGTATAGTGGTCAGTGTAGTGTAGTGGACAGTATAGTGTAGTGGTCAGTGTAGTGGTGTGGACAGTATAGTCATCAGTGTAGTGGACAGTATAGTGTAGTGGACAGTGTAGTGGTCAGTGTAGTGTAGTGGACAGTATAGTGGACAGTGTAGTGTAGTGGTCAGTGTAGTGTTGTGGACAGTGTAGTGTAGTGGACAGTATAGTGGTCAGCGTAGTGTAGTGGACAGTATAGTGGACAGTGTAGTGTAGTGGACAGTGTAGTATAATGGTCAGTGTAGTGGACAGTATAGTGGACAGTGTAGTGGTCAGTGTAGTGTAATGGTCAGTGTAGTGGTCAGTGTAGTGTAGTGGTCAGTGTAGTGTAGTGGACAGTATAGTGGTCAGTATAGTGGTCAGTGTAGTGGACAGTATAGTGGTCAGTGTAGTTCTCAGTGTAGTGGACAGTATAGTATAGTGGTCATTGTAGTGTGTAATGGTCAGTAAAGGAATCAGGGTGGTCAGTGTTGAAATCAAGTAGGTTAGTGTAGTGGTCAGTATAGGAATCAGGTAGATCAATACTATTTGAAGGGACTCGGGGTGTGCTAAAAGTCCACAGGTTAGGGGGCGCAAATGACTTGCCTTGCCCCGGTGCTGACAACCCACGCTACACCACTGTTTGTACACGAAGGGAACTCACTGCTAGAGGCAAATCCAACCCTGTTTGCAGAAAGCTGAGGATATCCTGGACTTCTGGAGAACCACAAGGATTAGGTCTAGAGGACACGTGTTCTGTGAACTTGGACCAGATACACTCATAAACTCTATTAGTGCTCCTCCGTCTGGCATTAAGAAGAGTCGAAATGGCTTCTTCTGGACAACCTAAGGCTTCAAGCCTTCCCCTCTCAAAACCAGACCCTAAGATGTAGATGAGCGGGGCATGGATGCAGGATTGTGCCTTCGGACAGAAGATTCGGCCTGAGAGGCAGAGGAATTACATCCCGATAACCGAGGAGTGTTAAGAGGGGAAACCATGGCCTGTCGGGCCAAAACGGTATTACTGCTATGGCTTCCACCTCCTCTGTTCTGAGCCTGCGGAGAAACTGGAGTATCACAGGTACCGTAGGGAAGGCATACGCCTTGTTGAACCTCCACCGATCCATGAGGGCATCTATCCCATAAGCTTGGGATCCCGGAACCTCGAATAATACTTGGTCAGCTTGTAATTGCATTGGGATGCAAAAAGATCCATTTCTGGAGACACTCCCACTGTCAGGAGCCATTTGAACACCTCTTTGTGGAGGGACCACTCGTTGTTGTCCATTTGAACACGAGATAGAAAGTCCACTTGTACATTCTGAACCCCATTTGTATTGTTCAACCGGAGCATCACTGAGGAGTTTTCTATCAGATGGTGGAAGGATTTGAGCGCCTGAAAGGCTGCCCGCAGTTCCAGTATATTGGATACAATCCCCTGAGATGGTGAGTTCCATCTACCCTGAGCCACTTCCGATGAGCGCCCCAGCCCCGATTGCTGGCATCTGAGGTTATTGTAACCCATGTGATGGGAAGAATCGAGTGGCAGTTGCGGAGATTTTTCTCTTGGAGCCACCAAAGGAGAGACTCTCTCATGGATGGAGTGAGGAGGATGCGCTGACTCTTGCTGAGGGAATCCCATTGTTGGAGTAACCCTTTCTGGAATGGGTGAGTGTGCCATTGTGCCCAATTCACCATGGGAATGGTGGCTGCCATTGTGCCAATCACCTTCAGACATTGAAGAGCGGACAGGTGAGATGAAGCTAGTGTTGAGCGGATCCTGTCCCGGATCATCACAATCTTCTCCCCGGGTAGCGAGATGGTGCCTTCTAGCGTGTTGAAATGAGCACCTAGAAATATGAGACTGAGATGGATTCAGGTGATTTTTCTCCAAATTCAGGAGCCACCCAAACTCTTGGAGAGTGGCAATTACTAGACTCCTGTGCTCTAGAAGTTGACCCTTGTCCTGGGCTAGAAGGAGGAGGTTGTCTAGATAGTGGTGAAGACGAACTCCTTTGACTCGGAGCAGAGCAACAACAGCCAACAGAACCTTGGAGAACACCCTAGGTGATGTCGTGGGACCAAATGGAAGGCAGGTAAACTGTAAGTGTTGATCGCCCACTGCAAAGCGAAGGAACTTTGGAAGTCTGCCGCCACTAGAACGTGGAAGTAGGCATCTTTCACGTCTATTGACACCAACCATTCCCCTAGATGAACCGACTGTTGAATCGTTAATAGTGATTCCATCTTGAATTTTTCTTTTCGGATAAACCGGTTGAGATGAGTCAAGTCTATGACTGGCCTCCATGTGCTGTTCTTTTTCTGCACCAAGAATAGAGGGGAATACATGCCTTCACCTTGTTCGCCATCTGGAGCAGGAATGGCTGCGCCTTGAGCCAATAAAGAGCTTATGTAAGCTAAAAGAACTTGTTTCTTCTCCTCTGAACTTGGAAGATTTGTTGGCATAAATCTTAGTCTGGGAGTGCTGTTGAAAACCCAGGTGTGACCTGAGGAGACTGTCTTGATGGTCCAGAAATCCCGAATTAAGGCTGCCCAAACATGCCAGAAGTATAGAAGGTGAGCCCCCACCTGACATGTTTGAGCTGGCCCAATTTCAAAAGGACTTAGTGGAGTCCTGGCTACCAGAAGAAGCCCCTTTAGTGGGATTTTTAAAAGAGGACTGCCTAGATTTCCAAGATCTTGAAAATTCACGACCAGGCTTGTAGCTGCGTGCTTCCCTTGCATGGTCGGTGTTCTGCGTTCTTGAAAAGGTGTGTTTCTGGTTATGTAAACGCCTATCTTAAGGGAAGAACCCCGACTTACCACCCGTAGCCCGGGTAATGGCGCTATCAAGTTTGTTGCCAAAGAGAGACGAGCCCTCAAAGTGAATATGGCACCAAGCTTGCTTAAAAGCTGGATCCGCCAACCAGGGTCGGAGCCACAAGGCCCGACGGGCGGTGACCGCTAACAACATCACCCGAGCCACTAAGGGAATAACATCAATAGAGGCCTCCCCCAGAAAGGCGGAGGCTAGCCTGATTTCCTGAATAGGGGAGCTCTTGGCTGCTCCTTCAGAGATACCTCTAAGAGATTCATTCACATTGTCTGACCATGTCTCTAAAGCTTTAGAGACTGCTGCTAAGGCCAGGACAGGCTTACACACTGTGCCTGCTGTCAAATAAATCCTTTTTAGGTCGGAATCAATCCGTCTCTCCAGAGGATCTTTAAATGAGACCGTATCTTCGGGAGGAAGAGCCACATACCTCACAAGGCTCATTAATGCAGCATCCACCAAGGGAGCTGACTTAAGATGTTTAACCTCTTCTTTCTTGAAAGGGTATAGTTTTGAGATTTTAGACTGCATAGAACTTTTTCTATTCATCTTGCCCCATTCTTCAGATATTATGGTTCCTACTTCTTTAACAGCTTTCACCAGAGAAGGAACCAGGGCGTATTCAAAGCCCATCCCAGGATCATCTGCTTCTGACCCGCTATCTGAAGGGGGAGCTGACTGGTGACTAGGTTGAGAAGACTCCCACATCTCATGTACTGGACCCTCTTCTGACAGGGGAATCAGTGGATCTGGAGGAGAATCACGAGGCTTTGCAGCGTCTTTCTCCTGTAACAACTCTTTCACGACTCACTTAATTAGTGTTTCCAGGTGTTGGTCTGCACCCTCTCTCTCATTAGCTGCTTTAGAGAAACAGCGGTCACAGAGAGACTTGCTGGCAGGAACTGGGGCCCTGTATCCCCAACATGATTTCTCCGGTCCCCTACTATGAGATTGGGGGGGTGAGGAGAGCCTCTACTGTGGTCTTTAAACTTAGAGGATGAACCATGGTGTCTAGAGCCAGAGGAGGAATGCCGGTGGTGTGATTTAGAAGACCCGCTCCCTCTGCGGGAACTACTTTGTCTTTAGTCAGACCTAGAAGGACTGAGAAAGAGGGAAAGACAGAAATAGAGAGAGAAAAAAGCACAAAGTCCGGAATAATGCCTACACTCCACTCTCTTCCCCCCAGCAGGCAGAATAAAGGAAAAAACACATTTTCCAAATCACACCTGCTGCAAGAGGACTGGCCACTGGGAGGCAGCGAAGAGTCCATGACTGATACTTGAAATCACTGCAGGTGAACAGAGAATGCATCAGACACAGCAGGAAAATGAAAATGCAAAAAAAATTCAGACCCATCTGAACTTGCACTTACCTGGGGTAGGCTCTGCAGAAGCTCAGAGAAGTCGCCGCTATGCCCACGATCATTTCCGAGATCTACAGGCTTCCCCAGGCTTTTAAATTTGCCACTGTGTGACATCATAGCCGCGCCAAACCCGCGATCTTCGGGCGCATGCACGAAACCAGGCCTCGCTTTTGTTCCAAAAGAGCGCAGACGGAACCCGGAAGAGGGAGCGGCGGCTGGAACGCACAGGGAACCAGCCGCTACATAGGCATAATATAAAAGGACAGGCAATGCAAGAAAAAACAAACTACAAACATAAACACTGCTGCCATGAAGGCGATACATGCTTACCACCACCTACGATCGATTCAGCCAGGAACGTCCGTACACACACACCAGGCTTTCAGGCAGATAATAGCCACCTGCATACCACTAGGCAAACAGGCCTGTGCGCGCTTGTTATTCCAATGATTCCAGCTCTTCAGCGCTTACTCTGCAATACACTCCATACCCTGCTAACAGTCAAGGCTTATCGGAGGGTTGTAACATCACATCGTTCGGCCGATACGATCGCAGGACATCGTCTTCAGGTAAGAGAACCAAACATTTATTTATTTATTTATTTCAGGTACTTTTATAGCGCTGTCAATTTACGCAGCGCTTTTACATATACATTATACATTCACATCAGTCCCTACACCCTCAAGGAGCTTACATATGGTCCTACGGAGGAGGACAAAAAAGGAACACGGCTAGGAGCTCACAGATAAGATTTATAGGGAGGGGTCCTATTGGGTAATTATGGAGGCGGGGTCAACCCACACGTATGCTGCCATGGAGCTTGTCAGGAAAGACTTTTTTTCCCTGTGTCCCTTGCTGCAAAATCCAAGTGCGCCCCAATGTCCTATCTTGTCTTTTTATAAAAAATAAGCAATTCATGACAAAGCAAATGTAGAAAAACTGACTTTGTAGCCTCAAACTCAACACCTGCCGGTTGCAAATGGTTGATATGAATTTGTAATAGTTTATCTACTGTTTAACATAAATAAATACTCATTTATTTGTGGTCCAACAAAAATCATAAAAAGATATACAAAAGTACAACACTTTAAATGTAGAAAGTCTGCTATGTATCTGGGAAAAGCTTACCAACCTCATTTCAAACATCATCTTGCAGATTTTACAAGCATTGTATCTTTTTTACATAAAACAAATTGCATTTTAGCTTTACCGGTCTTTAAAATAGGAAAACATGCAATTTTAAGTTTACTGGCAGTTATGTTTAAATATTTATTTTCCATATATATGGTAATTTCTTCTGAAATTAACATCCAATCATTTCCTGAGGAAGACATGAAAAGATATAAAATTAATGTGTTTAATGGATGTTTTCATTATACTTTATTCCAAATACCTTTGCAGTATCATTGAGTTTAAAGGGTTTGTGTACAGTGAACTCGTACGACATTAAATGGAGCAAAAATTAAATCATCCATGTAAAATACTCAATAAAAGTACCACAAATTTTTTTAGTCAACCTTTATATAACACTTCCAGTGTTTGCAGCCCTACTCTTGGCAATAACATGCCCAGCAAAATGCAATTTATGAAAGAAATTTCAGAAAATGTACAAAAGAACTTTAATCTAACACAGTGAGCCCTGGTTCACATTGGTACTATTTGACATGCGATTTGACATGTCAAATCTGCGTCAATTGCCGGCAATGACACAGTCCTAATCGGTGCGATGCTGCATTTGTGGCGCCGCCCCGACTTCAAAAAGTAGCTTCTGTACTACTTTTTGTGATTTCGGGCTGCGATTTACATCGACATCTGTGCAGAAAACTGCACAGATGTCTCTGAAATCGCGGCCGAAATCGAGACATACAGGAGTGAAATCGGCTTCATTACCGCAGCTCAGTGTGAACTTGGGCTAAAGTACACATTATTTGCTGTTTCAATTACTGGATCCAGTATCATGGCAATTTACATTTTAATTGGTTTATCAGCATGCATGTAATTTATTGATAGTACAACGTAAATGTTACTGATTTAAAACAATAATTAGTCATTCTATATTTAATTTCCTTGTCCAGTCCTCATAGGGTAACATCCTTTTAAATTAGACTGTAGGGTTATTGAGTGTGCTCTATACTTATCACTAGAGGCACCGACATGTGCAGTAATGTCAAAGAGATTTATGTGTGCGGATTCGCAAAAGAATTTACATTTTAAGGCAATCTATAGTGTTTGAGATACATAGGATTATGTAACAAACCTAAAATATGTTTTTTGTTATCCTGGGTTATAGTGATTTGTATCTTTGAAATGCTGCATACAACTTGGCAGAAGTTAAAGTAGAACTATAGGCAAAACTTTTTTTCCATTTTGGATAGAGTAAGGGAGGAGTATAACCCCTGCCAGGTATTTTTTTTTTCCTTCACTCTCTCATAGCATCAAAAGGAAGTGGGAGGAAATCCCTCGACTGGCAGGGAAAGCCCTGGTAGTCACCAGGGTCACCAGAACTAGTGTCCCTATCCACTTCCCCACTTCCAGACCACCCCTTGGTAGCTATACTGCTACCGGGTGGAATCTTCTGTGCAGAATCAGATATATATATAGATATATATCTATACATCTATCTATCTATCTATCTATCTATCTATCTATCTATCTATCTATCTATCTATCTATCTATCTATCTATCTATCTATCTATCTATCTATCTATCTATCTATCTATCGATATTTATCTATATATATATATATATATATATACATATACGTATACATACATACACGTGATTCTGCACTTCTGCCTAGGGGGCGCATTGGATGGGCCAATCGTCGGGCAGAGACACAGAACGGAGCTATGTAAACAAGGCAGAGCTCTTTTCTGATAGTGGGGAAGTAAAAGATTTTCTTTCCCTGAAAAAAGCCTAGCATACTTTACAAACACAGTAAGTTTAATATATTTGAGGATTATAGGATGTTTATCTATTAAAGTGAATTTTTACATTGCAAAATGTATAATTGCTTTGAAAAGTGAATGTTAGCAAATAAGGTAAACCTGTATACCCAACCATCTATGAGGGAAATTACAAATCTACGCTTTGTGCTAGAACATGGTGGGGTTGATTTACTAAAACTGGAGAGTGCAAAATCTGGTGCAGCTGTGCATAGCAACCAATCGGGTTCAAATTTTTTATTTATATTTTATTTGTCAAAGTTTAAATGACTCCTGACTGGACCACTACTTAATTACCGCATGCATTTAATTATTTATTTCCTTCTGTGAATTGATATTAACCCCTTTTTATGCAGTATTTAAAGAGCATTTTGCGGTAAATACCGCAAAACGGCATAGTGAATTGGCAATTTCAGGATTGCATGCGATATTTTGGGAAAATGTGTCTGGACACCTAAAGACTGCATACAATCTGCTTTAGTGAATGGAGCCCATTGTCTACTGCCAAAGGTTAGTATTATACTTTTAACGGGCTGTCACTGACTTCATTGTTTTAGACAGAGTAACTGTAAAGTGATATCAAAACTAAAGACAAACATTTATTATATCGCAGCTTACCATTTTCTAGACATGGTGGCTGTATTCGTGTTCTTTCTTTGGCTTTCTTTCATTAACCACTTAAGCCCCGGACCATTTGGCTGGCCAAAGACCAGAGCACTTTTTGCGATTCGGCACTGCGTCACTTTAACTGACAATTGCGTGGTCGTGCGACATGGCAAAATTGACGTCCTTTTTTCCCCAGAGCTTTCTTTTGGTGGTATTTGATCACCTCTGCGGTTTTTATTCTTTGCGCTATAAACAAAAAATGAGCAATAATTTTGAAAAAAAGCAATATTTTTTACTTTTTGCTATAATAAATATCCCCAAAAACTATACAAAAAAACGTTTTTTTCCCTCAGTTTAGGCCGATACGTATTCTTCCACATATTTTTGGTAAAAAAAATCGCAATAAGTGTTTGATTTGTGCAAAAGTTATAGCGTCTACAAAATAGGGGATAGTTTTATGACATTTTTATTAATTTTTTTTTTTACTAGTAAAGGCGGCGATCAGCAATTTTTATCATGACTGCGACATTATGGCGGACACTTTTGGAGCTATTTTGGGACCATTGACCTTTATACAGCGATCAGTGCGCTTAAAAATGCATTGATTACTGTGTAAATGTGACTGGCAGTGAAGGGGTTAACCAGGAGGGGGCCCTGCAGGGGTTAAGTGTATCCTAGGGGTGGGTTCTAACTGGGGGGGCTATGCGTGACATGACACTGATCACCGCTCCCGATTACAGGGAGCTGTGATCAATGTCAGTGTCACTAGGCAGAACGGGGAAATGCTTGTTTACATCAGCATTCCCCCGTTCTTCCGCTCCATGAGACGATCGCGGGTATCCCCGCGGACATCGAGTCTGCGGGACCCGCGATCACAGTCACGGAGCTTGCTACACGGTTACGCGTGCGCCGCTGGCAGCGCGCTCGCGACCACACGGCGGCAAATTTAAAGGAACATACCTGTACACCCATTTGCCTGTCCATGATATTCTGCCGACGTAAATGTACATGCGGCGGTCGGCAAGTGGTTAAGGAATTTAAAAATATAAAAGCCAATTTTGAGTAGTCTATGCTTTTTTTGCATCAGTTCTCTCAATGGTAATGCAAAGAAACCTAAGTATGGAAATATGGAAATTATTGGGGTTGATTTACTTAAAGTATAACTAAAGGGAAAACTTTTTTGTTTTTGTTTTGGATAGATAGGAAATGGATTAGAACACATGTCAGGTTTTTATTGTTGTCTGTACCCCCCTTAGATAGATTCACTCTCTATTTGTCCCATTTACCATTATCCTTGAAAATGAAAGTAAAAGAAAATCACAAATTTGGGGTTTTCCCCAGAACAGTAATAAAGGAGAAATTTTAGAATGGGGACACTGGTTCTGGTGACCTTGGGGGCCCCAAAGGATTCCTTTAATTTGTAGGAATTTCTCCCCAATGTGACACAAATGGCAAAAAAAAAAACCCTTACTCTATCCAAAATGGGAAAAAAGGTTGTGCCTATAGTTCTACTTTAGAGAAAATAGACTGTGCAATTTGCAAGTTGCTTCAGAGCTTAGTAAATGAGGTAAAGCTTCACTTTACAAGGATTACCCAATCACATGCAAGGAAAAAAAACAGCATTTTTGTTTGCACATGATTTAAAGCGGAGCGCCGCCGAAAATTTTTTTTTTTAAAGTCAGCAGCTACAAATACTGCAGCTGCTGACTTTTAAAACATGGACACTTACCTGTCCAGGGCGCCCGCGATGTCGGCACCCGAGGCCGACCCGTCTCTCCATCCTCGGGTGCTGCTGCCTCCATCTTCGGTAAGGGAATCAGGAAGTGAAGCCGTGCGGCTTCACTTCCCGGTTCCCTACTGCGCATGCGCGAGTCGCGCAGCGCAATATGGATGGTCCCTGCTGCCTCTGGGACCCGTGTGTTTCCCAGCAGGCAGCGGGGAGGGAGCAGGAAGTGGCGTAAATAACCGCAGATTCTGCGGCTATCTATGCCGGAAGTGGGTACAGATACCTGTAATATACAGGTATCTGTACCCCCCTCCCCCCTGAAAGGTGCCAGCTGTGTCACCGGAGGGGGGGAGGAATTTGATGAGTGGAAGTTCCACTTTTGGGTGGAACTCCACTTTAACAATGGCAGTCAGCAGAGCTCCCCTAATTTACTAAGCTCTGGAGCAACTTCACTTGCAAAGTCTATGTGCCTTTAGTAAATTCACCCCATTACATGTAGTAAAATCTATCTATTTTCTCTGGTAATTTCGCCAGGTTGTGCGCCTTTTTATAATTCAAGAGGTAATTTTCAGCCCATTAGATGATATTGTGCACACTTTCCTATGATGCCCGGTTGGCCCTAGTTCTCCCCTTCATTTATTTGAACTATTTAACATTTTCCTTCAGGCTGCTCTGTGTGGTGGTTGTGGTTGGAATGGTTGTGGCCACCCGTGCTGTCATTTAATCTGGGAGCTGCGACGCGCACTGTGGGCTCCCCCTCCTCCCCTACCGCTCTGACGTGGGATGGGGGGGTGCACTACCACTGAGCGTCGACGTCATGTATTGCGCGTCAGATGTGCGGTGCCCACGTGGCACTGCCCTGCCGGCAACGTTGTTACACCTGCGAGCACTGTGAGAGTGGATTGGCGCCAGGTGTCCGATGATATCATCGGTGCATCGCGGCACCTCTCCTCCTGCACGGTTGCATGAATTTGGAGGTGTGCTGCAGTGTAGGCCATGTCGGACTGATCAAACATGGTTTTTGCACTTAAATTCTTTACACTGCATATTGGTATCACATTGGACCTTGATCTACATCCTTGTACGAGGCAATTTCAGCTTTTAACAAGTCATTCCACAGGTTTGTTTTGACTTCACTCCATTTTCTTTTGTTTTGCATTTGAGTGAAACACGTGCTCATTTTCCCCACTCCTTATCCTTGGAGTTGGGCTTTTAATAACCCACTGTTGAATAATTGATCACTGCCCAATCTTGTGTTTGGGCTATCCTGTACAATATTGTTTTACACAATTTAATTTATTATATTATCTTTCATAGAGGCCCTTATTGATTGATTCCACTTAACTTGTACTTCTGTCTCAGTCTGATTTGTGGTTTCTGACAGTAGGCGAAGGCCATGAATTCAGAAGATGCAGTCAATCCACTTGTTGGGAACATTTTTTTCCAGATTGGATGAGCAGGATCACCGCATGGATCAGTTTGTTATGGCGTTACAAATGCTCCTAAGTCACACGTCTCACCTAGAATCTCCCACTGTGGCTGCTCCGGTACAACCTGTGTTGCAGACATCCCTGTTGCTGCTCCAGTCTCTGTGCAGGCACCCGCCTCGAGTATTACCTCTATAAGAGGTATGTCTGGTTCCGCTCTGCTTCCCCAGAGATTTGGGGTTGAGATATATTTTGAGATGCTGCCCTAGGCAATTCCCACAGACAGAAGCAAAGTAGGTTTCGTGATATCTTTGCTTTCTGAGAGAGCCTTGGCCTGGGCAAGCCCTCTATGGGAGACGAAAAATTGTTGTCTTGAGTTACCCTGAGTTTGTGGTTTCCTTTAAAAGGGTATTTGAGTTCCTGCATGCTCCGTTTCTGCTGCCAAGTGCCTCATGTCCATCAAACAGAGTACGAGAACTGTTGCCGATTACGCCATGGAATTCCGTACTCTGGTAGCAGAGGTTGCTTGGAACAATGAGGCCCTCATGGCTACTTTTTCTCATGGTCTCTCGGATATCATCAAGGATGAGATAGCAGCCCAAGATATACCCACTGAGCTGGAGAAGTTGATCATGTTTGCCATCCCACCCTTGCCTCCCTCACCTCCCATGCCTCCTGGTACCGAGTCCATCAGTGAAGATAAACCCATGCACTTGGGCTTCACCCATCTCTCTGCAGATGAGAGAACCCTTAGGAGGAGGGAGAGATTTTGCCTTTATTGTGGCCAGGCAGGTCACTTTTTGAAGTCTCGTCCTACCTGTCCAGGGAACGCCTGAACCTTGAGGTCCTGTCATGGACAGACCTAAGGTGGTGTTGTTTCGTCCCCAGTTATCCAGAAGGATAAGCCCCTGGTTTCGGTTACCCTTTCTTACCTCGTAATGCCTTTTGGCTTTTATAACACCCCGGCAGTTTTCCAGGAATTTACTAACGATGTCCTCCGAGATTTGTTGCAGTTATGTGTGGTGGTTTATCTTGACGATATCCTCATATTTTCCAAGTCCCTGGAGAGCCACCACATAGATGTCCGTCATGTGCTTTAGAAACTAAGAGAGAACAATCTCTATTGTAAATTGGAGAAGTGCAAATTCCATCGTGAACAGGTTAAATTCCTGGGTTATGTCATTTCCACTGCTGGTTTTTCGAAGAAACCAGATAAATTTTCAGCAGTCCTACAGTGGCCCTGGCCTGTGGGTTTACGTCCTCTGCAGCGTTTTCTTGGCTTTGCCAACAATTACGGAAGTTTATTCATAATTTCTCGTCTCTGGTCAAGCCCCTGACTGATATGTTCAGAAAGGATTGTAACCCACAGTGTTGGTCTCCGGAGTCCATTAAAGCCTTTGAGAGTCTCAAGGCTGCCTTTGTTTCTGCTCCTGTGTTGGCACATCCTGATCCTACATTACATTTTTATCCTTGAGGTTGATGCTTCTGAGACTGGAGTTGGTGCCCTTCTGTCTCAATGTCCTACCTCTGAAAGTGCTATGCATCCTTGTGGCTACTTTTCCAAGAAATTGTCACCTGCCGAGTGCAATTACGAGATTGGTAATAGAGAGTTGTTAGCGATCATTTTAGCCCTGAAAGAATGGAGACATCTCCTCAAAGGTACCACTGTGCTGATTCTCATTCTTACTGACCATAAGAATCTCACATTCTTGTCTGAGGATAAACGCCTCTCTACCAGAAGGGCGCGATGGGCTCATTTCTTGTTTCAATTACATTGTCACATTCTTACCCGGTACTAACAATGTAAGGGCTGATGCTTTCTCACGACAATTTTCCTCCACTTCCAAGATGGAGTCGGTTCCGGTTCCTGTGATTCCTCCTGATTGTATTCTGGCTACGGTTCGCACCAGTCTCACTTCTCCTTTTGGGTGACAAAATTCTTACTGCTCAGGTTCATGCTCCTCCTGAGAAACCTTGTGACCACTGCTTTGTCCAAGATAGTCTCCGTGCTGCCGTGCTCCAGACTTACCATTCTCCTAAGGCTGCTGGCCACCCTGGGAAGAATCAACCCTTTTGGGCCATTTCCCAACAATTCTGGTGGCTTAGTCTACGTGCTGATGTAACTGCCTTTTTAGCTACCTGTTCTGTGTGTGCTCAGAGTAAGACTCCACGACACCTTCCAGTGGGCCTCCTACAACCCATAACCAATGGAGAGAGGCCCTCGACCCACCTGTCTATGGATTTCATTGTGGAGTTACCCACCTCCCAGGGCAACACAGTTATCTTTATGGTGGTTGACCGGTTCCCGAAAATGTCTCGTATTTCTCATAAGAAGTTGCCCACTTCTAAGGAACTGGCTTCCATTTTTTCCTTGGGAGAGCTTTCGCTTACATGGGCTACCCACGGTGATTGTCTCAGACAGGGGTAGTCTGTTTGTGTCCCGGTTCTGGCAAGCCTTTTGTGCACAGTTGGGAATTCAGCTTGCTTTCTCCTCTGCGTATCACCCGCAGTCTAATGGGGCCGCAGAACGAGCCAATCAGTCCTTGGAGCAATTCCTACATTACTATATTTCTGACCATCATAACAACTGGTCAGACCTCTTACTGTGGGCAGAGTTTGCTCACAATAGTGCCTTGAATTCTGCTTCCCGATTGTCTCCATTTATGGCGAACTATGGTTTCCAACTTTCAATGTTGCCTGACTCATTTGTTCTGCAGAGTATTCCTGCGTTAGAGGAGCATCTCCGTGGTCTTCGTTCCACTTGGGCACAAGTCCAGGAGGCTTTGAGACATGCTAATAATAGGTTCAGACTCCATGCTGACCGCAGACGCCTGCATGCGCCTTCATACCAGAATGGGGACAGGGTCTGGCTGTCATCTTGCAACCTCCAACTTCGTGTTCCCTCTCTGAAGTTTGCACCTCGGTTTATTGGGCCTTTCCGTATTCTTAGCAGGATTAAACCAGTGGCTTACGCATTAGACCTTCCTTCTAATATGCGTATCTCAAATGTATTTCATATCTCCTTATTAAAACCTTTGGTCTGCAACTGCTTTACCACCTTGGTGCCTCGTCCAAGCCCTGTACAGGTTGAGAACCATGAGGAGTATTAAGTACAGTCCATTGTTGACTCCCGTAGGTTCCGTGGGCGCATACAATGCCTGTTGCATTGGAAAGGGTACAGTCCGGAGGAACGCTCTTAGGTCTCATCCTCGAACGTACATGCAACTGTTCTTCATTAGTGATTTCCATAGATGTTTTCCACTCAAGCCTGGTGGTCCTCCGAGGGGGAGGGGTCATTTAGGAGGGGGTACTGTCAGGGCTGGGCTCAGCCCTTCCTTCTCTGAGCTGGCCCCTCAGATGTGGGCTAATTGCCAGCTCCTATCTCTCCACAGTGACTCACCTGTTTATGATATCCTGCTCGTCAGTCCTGCCTACTTAAGCCGTCCAGCCCAGATGATCTATGCCTTCGCCTTGGTCACATCTCTAGATCTAGAGACGCTCTCCTGTGTTCCTGTTAAAGACTTGCTTGGCTGACATTCCTTCTGGCTCCAGATCCTGCTTGCTGTTCTACTACGTTCATCTCTGGCTCCCTGATGTTTTGGCTTGTCTGACTATCCGTTCTGGTTCCTGAACTCTGGCTATGTTTTGACTATATTTACTCTCTTTACCTTTTTTTATTATTATTAAACAAGTGAGATTTAACGGTACTTCTGTCTTATTCATGGTTTCTGACCATTTTACCGGATTTCGTAAAAGCGGTAGATACTGCTTTGTGAATGGAGCCCAGTGTGTTAAATCTTTGCTCTCTTGAAGAGCTTTGAGTTATCCAACACTTCCAGAGGGGTGGGATATCATGTGCCCCTGTTGGATGCTGTGTTTTTCTTGTCAGTCCATATGTTAATAAAGAACACATTAGTTATGTTGGTCCCTCAGGAGGTACCACATGGAGAGGATATGTTATCTGACACATCTGGAAGTGTAATATTAATTTCAACCAGCTCTTCAAGAGAGCGAAGATTTAACAAGAAAGGCTAGTATTAAACTTATTCTTTGCAGGATGACACTACTACAGATATTATGGCTAGCTTCTGGGGCCTGTGCCAAGGTGTAGAGGCAGGGTGGTGATATCTCAATATCCACCTCGTCCAATCAGAAAACTGTTAGAAGTGTGTAACACTCCAGTTCCATAACAGCTGCTGGTCTCATTCCAGAATATTGTTTTTTTTTTATTTGGGCTGCATTCTCTCTGTCTGCCTGTCCACCTGCAAGGTGATTGATGTAGGCAGCCTCTGGGTGGAGACCAAACCTGTTTTAAGCCAGCCAAACCTAGTGTTTTGCTTGTGATAGTGTTTGCAACAACACCTGCTTCAAGCTCCCTGTTTGTCTGTCCTGTTCCTGTACCTGAACCTTTGCCTTCACTTTCTCCTCACCCTGCCTGCTGGTTTGAATTTCCTTGTTGACGATCTCAGGTTGGATTTTGACTACACCCAGAACTCAGTTTATCCTGAACCCTGACTGTCACTGACCACTCTACCTTTCTGCCACCTGCAAGTAACTGTTCACTGTGCTCAGTTCAAGTTTCTGTTCCCTGTGCTCAGTTCGTGTCTGCCTCGGCATGGTTACCAGGCACTACTATACCAATACCAGTAGGCCTGCCTGTCTTTTGGGAAAAGGGGCTGCTATAGGTGAAGAGCATAGAAGCCAGCTATAGTGCCTGACCACCAACGCTAGGGGTAGGCATGACAAGAACACTTAGCGTTCATTAAAAAAATGCAATGTGTTCTCTGAATTGCAGTAGTGGTGAATAATACAGTGATTTCCAGCTTTCATGGGAATCAGCCAGTTATGGAAAATGCATACTTAAATTGGTCCAAGCTGGATCAATGTAACCATGCAAATATATCCATACCTGTTGTATGTATGAGCAGCTAGGGAGAACAGTTACAGGTCTCTGATTCAATTTGCTTTCAATGGGGGTGCCTACTCGCAGCTAATCATGGGAACCTCCACTGGGGTTCTCACAAGTAATCGTGTCCAGGGTGCATTTACAAGTGTGAATGCGCCCTAAAACCTCCTTATGCCTACAGCAGAAGCTAACATAAATCAAGAAGCTGCAGAGCAATGATCATTCCCTAACATTAACATATCACTTTTCGCTAAGTTTGCAAACGTTTGTTCAAAAACTTCACAGGTTGTGCTGGTCAACTTAGGAACAAAATGTAGCACATTTTATTGCCTTTACCCTTGTCAGCTAAAGCTGGCTACACATTATACAATTTTTTTCTTCAATTTCTTTTAGATTTATCTATAACTATGTAGTGCAAGTGCCTAGCTGATTGCATACAAATTGAAAGTGAAGACATTCTGTAAAACCTGAAGGGTGATTTTTTTTTTACACTTTTTCCCCAAACAATGCTTTTAACAGAATGCTAATTTATAAAACTTTCAGGCAGTGGCAATTTCATATTTCTTAATTTTTAAATACTAAATTTTTTAAAATACTAAATATTTTCTCTACATTAAAATTATATATTGTTTAATACATTATGATTATTATTATCATTATTATTACATTTTTAGTAGTAGTATTAATAATAATATTATTATTATTTCTAATATTACATTACTGTAAATTATCATTTAACTCTAATATATACTTTTAGAATATTTAATATACCATAGCTTTCATAGCATGTTTTCTGATTATTATCTTTTAAACAAACTCATGTGACATAAATTCTCTCTCTAAGCTAAGAAAAAAATATAAGCAAAACGAATCAAGTTTAAAAAATATTATATGTAAATTCTACATCACATTGTGTCCATTTCTTGGCTTCAAAAGTACTCAAGCTGAATACTTTTTATTTTGTCTTCAAGAAATCAGCCTAATTTACTTATCGGTTGACGTCCTGGCCATGGTTTTATGAAATGTTACAAATACTATTAGCACATAAACACCTTATTAACCTGCTGACCTTTCAGGGGGAACACAGGAACACCTCAGTTGCAGGAACCTTTCACCTCTGTTATGTTCCCATACCGAAAGCACTTCACAAGTTGAATGCCAGTCAAAGGTGCTTCCATTTAAACCAGTCTACAAGTAAAAAAAAGTGTGGCTTCCCAAATGTTACGTCAGGGAGCAGAACTTTTTTTGTGCAATAATATGAGATCTTAATGTAAGGTGGCAATGAAACATGAGTTAAGAAATTTATAATAGATATGCTAAAGAAATAGAACTGAAATAAAAGTGGCATACAGATAAACACTTAGGTAGACATATGAATAAAAATAAACACTATTTGGTTGGTTGATTGATTAATTGATGGAGCAATTGATTGATTAATTCATTGATTGAGTAATAGACTCATAGATACATAGATAGATAGATAGATAGATAGATAGATAGATAGATAGATAGATAGATAGATAGATAGATAGATAGATAGATAGATAGATAGATAGATAGATACAAAACTATTTGATAAAAAAATAGGCTACACTATGGGTAAGTAAGTATCCACTTTGAAAACTGTATGTTCAGTGTGTAATGGATTATAGTATATAAGGCAAACCTGTGTTCATCTTTGGCCTATTTACTAAGCTTAATGAACTTACCATTGCTAAGGGACCCTCTCTATCCCATTAGTAAATCAAGAAGATAGATAGATAGATAGATAGATAGATAGATAGATAGATAGATAGATAGATAGATAGATAGATAGATAGATAGATAGATAGATAGATAGATAGATAGATAGATAGATAGATAGATAGATAGATAGATAGATAGATAGATAGATAGATAGATAGATAGATAGATAGATTAGATAAGCATCAGAATATAATTTTAATGGCTAGTAATGCAACATGGCAGTAAAAAGAACAGTCTGTATGATCTCATTAAAAAAATGAGGAAAAATATTAGTCTTTTTAGAAAATTGGGCATGAAGATGAATGCCAATTTGCATAATTATTCAATTTTACAGTCATCTTGCGACTGCACAAACAGACCTTTATTGGGATACAAATGATTTTGCCAAACTGCCAAACAACAGATTGGTGGGATCTCATTCAATCTATCCACCTCTGCAGCAAGCTACTGCAGACATGACCTTTACATGCTTCTTAATTTCCATAGACATCAAAATAGATGGATTAACAAAATAAGACAAAAACAAAAACATAATCAAGAAACACATCAAAATACAATCATTAGCAAATCAATTGTGACACTGTTGGTATTATTAGCGAATTAAACAAGAAAAAAATAAGTATCAAATTAAAAAAGTACACATAAGGACAACAAAATCTCTAGAACATTTGTGTGTAGAGAAAAAAAAAATTCTATGTGAATTATACATGAGGACAAACCTTACTTCCTGTTCTTCTACATACATCAACTCACCAGAAAAGTGATTCAATAAAGGATAAGGCAATCTTAAAAAGTTAAATTTGATGGGTTATGGAGCGCCTTAAAGGTTTCAAAACTCAGGTATGATTTTATCAGCAATTATAGATTATTATTGAATTGATTTTTTCAACAGATCAAATGCCATTTTAGATATGAACATTGTATTTAGTCCCTTAGTGATTGTGCAGACTGCTATTCTTCTGTTCTAAGTCTGGACATGTATACAACCTCTGATATTTATTAGGTAACTGAAAAATGAGCAGCTGAGGTTGCATCTACTGCAAATGCCCAAAAACTGCCCTTTAACCCAATGAAGACAAATTATAAAGGCTTTTATTACAGTGCTGCCTAAAAACGGAAAACCAATGATATATTATTGGATAGAAATGTTTTATAAGGTCATACTTTGAAATATAAACTCTTTCCATCACTAGTCAGAAGAGGAGCTGTACTAAATGTATATGTCCCAGATATGTGCATCTGTTTTAATTTTTGTTTTCAAAGTTGCAAGGGTAATAAAAATATTTTTAGTGCACATGTATGCAAAAATGTTACAATTCTCTGTCTGGAGCTCCAGGAGCAGGGGCTATATAAAATAAAATGCAGCTATATTTACATTAGATAAGCACCTTGGTTAATAATCCCTCCTTCTTTAGTAGCCAATCAATTTAAATAATTACAGTGTATTCACGATAGAACCATAATTAAATCACTAGTAACCTATTTTCTGATTTTTTTTTTTAAGTGTGGATGCTCTCATTTAATAAAATACATTATATTATACAGTATATGCACATATGCAGTTTATTTTTTTGGCATAAATTTAAAACTTTGGGCTAGGCAATATATTAAAACACTTATGTTGTTAAGCACAGCATGCCATTATTTCCTTCATTTATTATTTATATATTTATATTTAGTTTTATTTGACTTCCTTATTTAATCCGTTTTAATTTAGTGTTTGTATAAATTCACCAGTTTAGCGACATTACCTTGGAGCAATACAGAATGAGTCATAGCAGCCATAGCTGTATAGCCTCGAGTGAACTTTACCAGGCAGTAGGAGCAAGTGCTCAAAGATCTATGCTGTTCTTTGTTGGCCATACTTTGTGCAGGCGCTTACAACAATAAATCTGCTAATTATTTAGCTTGGGTCTACCTGGAAAGAAACGTGCTGAACGTTTCATAAAAGTTTAATAAAACAGTTTTAATGAAGGTGTGATGTGAAAGTATTAGGTGGGTAGACCTAATTAGAAGAATATGCATTTTCACTGCTAACCAAAAAGGACGATTTTGCAGTTTCAAGAAATTGTTCACTTTGGATTTATTTTAAAAGAGCGACCCCAGGCTACAAGTAAAATCAATCAGTGCATTGCTAATGCTGTCCAGGAAACACAGAAATTGCATTAGAAAGCCCACTCAGGTTACCTGTAAAATACATTTTATAAAATACTAGTCTGCTACTCAGTAGGCTTTTTAGATTGCTCCAGAGTGAGAGGGCAGCCATTTAAAACATGATTGAAGGCCACTGTGAACATGAATACTGGCAGCTATAAGGTTTTAGCTTTGCAGGATAGCCAGGTACACTAGATGAAATCCAGAGTGAAAATCAGTCAGGTTGTGCATCTTCACTCATTCTAAATGCAAAAATTGTTTGACTAAAGTGTACTGTTAACCACGTGCTGCCCAGGCCAATTTTTAATTTCTCATATACTGTAAATGTAAAAATCAGCATTTTTTTTTAAAGAACATTAATTATAACCCCCCCCAAACATGACATCTTTTCTGAAAGCAGAAGCCCTAGAGAGTAAAATGGTGGTTATTACAATTTTTTTATGCCAGACAATATTTGCACAGCCATTTAGGAAACATTAATTTTCAAGAAAAATTACAGTTACATGCATTTTAGTGCACACAAACCCAATATAACACCCAGTTTTGGGTAAAATATAAAATAAGATATTGCATCAAATAAATAGATACCAAACATGTCAAGATTTAAAATTTTCCACGCCTGTGACACAGCAACCAACTATGGTACGTAAAAATCTCCATAGGCAATTTAAAAAGCCTTTACAGGTTACTAGTTTAGCGTTAAACATGAGCTCTGGCACTAGAATCATTGCTCTCACTCGTACATTGGTGGTGATACCTCATATTTGTGGTGCAGTCACCGTTTACATATGCATGTGGGACCTATGTGAGCATTTGCATTTGCACGTGAGCACAGTGGGACAGAGTGCTTTAAATGTTTATTTATTTAATTTTATTAAATTTTTTTACACTATCTCTTTAATTTTTTTACCCTTGATTGCTATCACAAGGGATGAAGAACATCCTGTGTGATAGCCTCGGCAGTGACAGGTCCTCTTCACAGAGAGATTTGGAATCTATTAGACCCCTGATCTCTCCACAGCCCTCCCAAACAGCCATTTAAACTGATATCAGTTTTGCTTTACTGGTTGATACTGGCCAGTAAATGAAGAACCGGAACTGGAAGTGAGATAATACATGTCTTTTCCGGCTTATATACATATACGGCCTAAGGACTAGGAAGTAGTTAATAATGTTGTTCCAGCATTTTGCATTGGATACACGACCTTAAAGCAACAAGTAAATGTTACTGATGTTTTTTTTGTTTTTTTTTTAATCAGCCGTTTGGTAACCAATGACATAGAAAATAAAAAGGCATGAGAGATTGGTTAATCCACCAGTCAAATTAAACTATATCTAAACCCAAAAAATGTAAGAAGTAATATAAAAATATTGCAGCTTGCCAGTCCTTAAATGTGGTGGTTGCATTAGACTTTTTTAGGCTGTTAATCCTTTCAGCTGGTCTGTGGCTATTACACTTCCTATCCCTGGATAACTACAGTATCTATGAAGAAGCTATGGTTGTCACCTAGGCTGCTTACCTGATTTGGACTTCAAAGATGTCTATCTCCATCTTCGTTGCAGGGTGGCAGGGGAATTGGTGGTTTACAGAAGATAACGTGAAAGGAAGATAACAGTGTTTGCTTTCAGTTCAACTCACATGAAGTTACAAGGATATTGCATTTTTGGCAAGCTCAACAGGTAAATTATGTTGTACTTGATATAAAAAGGAAACAAATACAAGCACAGCATGCAACAATTTGTAATATGCAATATATTTAATTTTTGTTGTCCAAACCAAGATAAGAGGGTGGAAGTAAAAAAAATCCTATCACACAGTACCTCCTAGAGACCAAGTGGTATTACATTTTGAGTTATGAGATTTGCTTTGCATAAAAAATGTGGAGGCTGTCACAGATGCTTAGTACTATTAGACGTTTAATGGTCTTCAAACCAACCTTGCATGTTTCCAAACTAGAATCAGCAGCTAACTGATGGCATGTGCTTTCTACACATAGTTTAAATTGCAGGTTATGCCCCCAACTCTGCTGGTAGCTGCATTAAAGATCCCCCACTTCTGTGTAGAAAAGCCCACATCTGGCCCCCAGTGCATAATGCTGAATGCCACAGTGACCTATCACCAGATTAGGCATTGTCACATGGAAAAGAATGGGAAGGTCTAAATTTCTGTATATAGTGGCTTGGAAAAAGTCAGTATTTGCATAAGGGTGCATTTACACCTGTCTATTTTAATGTGTTTTAATAGTCTTGGCATTCTTGTGATCATGTCTTAGTGCAGTTTAAGGAAATGTAGTTAATGGTAAAAAAAAAAGCTTATTGCATAGAATGAATGGGCATGTAACATGACCCTAAAACACAAATGTACTGCATTTTAAAACAAATTATAAGAAAAGTACAGTGCATTTATTATTATTAAACATGAAACTCTGTGATATTCTAAACAAAAACGAGCTGTTTTTCCTTATAGTGAAAAACTGTCAACATTAAATTAAAAAAAAAAAAAAAAAAAAAAAAAGGAAATGGCACTAACACAACCTTTGTTTCGTGCATAAATTGAAATTACTAATAAACTAAAAAGTCCATAAACAGTGAGACACCAAATGCCACCAACACAATGAGAAGTGCACACTCACCATCACTCCAGTGACCTCTAAATGAATAAATGTCAACAAGCGCTTTAGGATCTTTGATAGCTCGTCCAAATTGATCACAACCTCTTCATTAGATCCTCCAATTGTATATTTCCCATCCTCTCTCCATAGGATAGCACCACAATAAGCCAGAAAGAATACTATCGTGTAGTATTTTTTTTTAATACACCAATACACCAAATGGTATAAATCGAAAAAAATGGAAATTTGGAGGCTGTGTGGACTTTTATGTTACTTGTATGGACAATAACACATACATTATCTAAAATTATTTTTTATTATTACAAAGATTGTTAAAACATACAAAAAAGATTATGCCCAACACAAAGGCATTAAAACCGCTCTTTATTCGGTGGATAATTACAGAGTGATACCAAAATGGTATAGATAACAATACATATTGCATTCACTTTTAAATGTGCCCTGACTTGGCACAAAGGTAAACAGCCTTGAGAGTCTCAGTACCACCACATTTCATTTTGAGGGATCGGCAAGAGTTCCACCAACAGGAAGTTCGGACTGAACGTGACGGCAGATCAGAGCTGGAAGTAACGACACTCGTGGGGCCTCAGGGTGTAGTCACTTTACATTTACGCCAGGTCAGGGCACATCTAAAAGTGAATGAAATACCTTTGTTATCTACACCATTTGGTGTATTGAAAAAAATACTACACTATAATATTTTTCCTGGTTTATTGCAGTGTTATCCTATGGAGAGAGGATGGGAGTTATAAGATACAATTGGAGGATCTAATGAAGAGGTTGTGATCAATTTGGATGAGCCATCAAATATCATAAAGCGCTTGATGACCTTTGTTCATTTAGAGGTCACTGGAGTGACGGTGTGTGCACTTGTCACTGTGGTTGTGGCATTCGGTGTCTCACCGGAAGATTCGGAAGAACATAGAAGATCACAGGTATATGTGCGTGGGACTTATCACATTTGTTTGACTTTTTAGTGCACGATAATAAGGTTTTATTAGCGACATTTCCTTTTTTGGATTAACATTTTTTTATGATTATTGTTGTTTGTTTTTTGTTTGTAATTGTCAATTCAGTATTACAATGAGGAGTGAGTCAGAAAGTACATAAGAGTTTGTACATGATATTTAAAGCATACAAGACTGAGTGATTAACATGGAGCAGTTCAAAAATTATAGATCATCAGTCAAGATCACTAATAAATTTTATACTACCTGCACCTGTTGTCATCAGACAGTGAAAGGTAACATTCATTTATATAATGCTCAAAAATCGCAACAGTGTTACATGAAATTGAAGTAGTTAGTGGTACATAATGTACAGTATTAGCACAAGAAGGAAAATAAGAATAAAACATAGAAAACAGAAAACAATGGAAAACTACACACCATCATGGAAATAAGTTGCTTAGGTTGCAATTATTGTGAATGAGGGGAATTGTCAGAAGGGATGGAAGAGAGGTCCAACTGAGCATCAGGTGAGCTATCCGAACAGTACCACATTCAAAAAGAAGTAATTGATCTCTCAATTTTACCATAAGGTGCTGTAAACTATGGAGTTTTGCTACATCATTTAAGAGTTGGCTTTGAGATGGGGTTATACTAGATCTCCAGTGGAGTCGAGTTAGTTGTTTGGCCACTGTCAAAATATGGGTAACGAGTTTTTTGGCATATAGAGATAGAACTGGGTAAGGGCAACCTAAGAGGCACTGCAGAGGGCCTAAGCACAGTGCATATAAATCACATGGAAAACACACATACAAACATGCAATAGGCACACATAGGGGTTGATTTATTTAGGGCAAATAGGCTGTTTACTATGCAAGGGAAGTTGCACTTGGTTCTGGGGTAAATTCCCTTGTATAGTGTGACTTCCCTTGCAAATTGAACTGTATATTTGTAATGTCAAACACATAATTGTGAATGCACCCTAACAGGCATGGCTGGGGCTAAGGTGGACTGAGTCCTCAGTAAAAAGTATGTACTGGCAGCTTACTTTATCACTGCTTTAACAGCAGTTTAGAGTGTACCTGTCACGTATGAGACAAAATTGCAGCTACCGAAGAAGGTTAAGAGAGCTCATAGGTTCACTTCAATGTGCACCTGTCAAGCCTGTCCTAGACAGTGTAGGCATTTGGATATAGTATAGATACACATATTATTAGTATATATATCTCTATATATCTATATATATATATATATATATATATATATATATCTATATATATATAGATATCTATATCTATATATAGATATCTATATATATATATAGATATATATATAGATCTATATATCTATATATATAGATATATATATATATCTATATATATAGATATATATATCTATATATATAGATATATATATATATAGATATATATATAGATCTATATAGATAGATAGATATATAGATAGATATAGATCAGGGATTTAAAGTGAGAGTATAGAGAAATGACCTCATCAGCCTAGGGATGGCACCGTTATTCATATTGATTAAAATGAATGAATTGGGCAAGGCATTGATTGACAGTGTCAAAAACCAGAGAAAGGTCAAGGAGAATCTGAATGGAACAGCGACCTTAAGGGCTGGCAGTCAGTAGTCAGACAGTTTTGTCAGTGCTGTATGGGTAAATATAACATTTGAAAGTCAGATACCAAAATGGTCAAGGTCACAAATTTGGGACAATATAATGTTAACTTACAGTACAGTATGCTTGTGGAACATACCTGCTCCAAAAAATATAAAAACATGTGTACTATATTCCTCGGGTACAAATTATGCATACAGGGGATAAGGTAAAGAGGAAGAAAGAGGAAGCATGCGAACAAGAGAAATGTGTTCAGTAATATGTTGGTTGGCACTGTCATTACATCTATGTCAAGTAGGAATGTTTGACTGAATGAAATGGAGATGCTTACCCTGTTAATGTATCCAATTAGCTTAATACATTTGAGCTTCTAGGTGACTCTATCACCAAAATAACTATAAAAAAACAAAAGCCTATTGGGCGCAACGTGTGAGATGGGCAGTGACGTAATAACGATGCGCGGAGTCGGACAGAGCTGTGGACACCATACAATATTGATGAGACATGCTGTTTGTTTACTTTTAAAATGTGAGTTTTTTTCAGATTTTAAGAAAAATTGGTCGAAGCAATCTGCACTTGGGTCTTGTTGCTTTTCATATGAATGATGTCACACTAGTAGCTGAGCAGGTGGAACAGTGTCCATTTACTATTCTAAAGCGCATTCTGACCTCTCTAATCTAGTGTGGTCCATTGAAGCAGGTGAGAGGACACCCAAAGGTGGGGTGAAGGGCACTGAGGTGTTTAAATGAAGAGTTATGGTTTCTGGGATTGCACATTCATTGGAAGCTGGAATCTTCTGGTTTACTTTTTCTATTTTATAAATTTACTAGATATGGACTATATTTGATTTATTTACATTGTTATTGATCTCCACACATTTTCTATTGTTTTTCACAATTTTTACATATATTTATGATATATTGTATATGCGCATATGTAGCTGGTTAGTAGGTCTTTATTGGTTGATAATTTATCTGAGGGATAGCGCTGCACTATTTAGAGCTTATATTTATTTATTTCATTTTGCACAGGTGGGTGTATGCATTCAAGTGCCAGCTGCTTTCTGCTGTTTATGGTTTACACATTTATACACTGTATATTTATGTGGATGGAATGAATACCACATATTGATTATTATACATATTTTTTCTTTCTTTTTTGTAATAATTGAACATTATTGAGGTGTAAAAGAAATTATTTGATAAGTGCCGGAGGTATTCTACACATTGGTAGGCTTTAAATATACCACTTTTTTTATTACGGCTTTTCGATAAGTACAAAAAAAATTAAAAAATGATCCTGATAGAAATCTGAGCTGATAACTTTTCGTGTCCCTTGATGATAGTTATCAGTTAGCATTGTTCCCAGTTCTCTGGGAGAAGAGGGCAGGTGTATTGTAACCGTAAAACACTTCCTGTCCTATGATGTTAGCGGTGCTTCTCCATAGGTACTGTACAGTAGGGTTAATGGGCATTGTTACCCTAAGACAGGAAGTATATTACTGGCACAATCACCAGGTGAAAATGAAGGGAAAATTACTAGTAGGATGCAATATATTACCTTTTTTGTTCTTAGGTTTGGATGTTTTCTGTATGAGAAATAAGGTGCTTATAGATACACAAAAGTGGTTTCTAGATCACAAGATTACCAACAAAAAGAATGGGGATGGACTGAAGTAGTGCTGCTAATCCTGGATACAAAGTAAGCACCCTGGGAAGGTAGGCTGTGTTCCCTGTATGCATCTCAAAGCTTATAGTATACGGTATCTAAATACAATAACAAAAATGTAATACATTGTGGAACTCAAGTCCCTAGATATGGTGGCTGTATTGGATTCATTTTTCTGCAAGTTCAAAAGAAAACCTGTTGATCATGTAAGAATAGTCTTTAACTTCCTGTACGCTGAACTGATAACTATCTTCTGTGAACTGCAAAACACTATTCATTACATAGGTTGGACTTGATGGACTTGTGTCTTTTTTCAACCTCACCTACTATGTAACTATGTAACTATGTAACTATTCCCATATGTAATGGTGATGAGGAGAGTGGGTGATGTTTGTAGTCCGAATCAGTAAAGCAGCCTGGGACAGGAAGTGTGTTGCAGTAAAAAAACACCATGTGAAAATAACAGAAAATGTACTATCAAATACTTACCGTAATTTTCCTTTCCTGATGGACTCCATGGCAACATACATTTGGGTAGCCCTGCTCTCGTTCCTATTCCATAGGACCCCACTCCCATAAATTTTCAGGCTGAGCCAGAGGCTGTGTTCCATAACTAGCCTACTCATGACTCTGGGAGGGAACTCCTGCCATGGAGACCATCAGAAAAGGAAAATTAGAGTAAGTATTTGATTTTTCGTTTTTCTGACAGACTTCCATGGCACCATACATTTGGGAACTAACTAGCCCAAAAAACAATGATGGGATGTCGTAAAAGTAGGGTTTCAATCATAGCCAACAGAAACCCTATGGATAGATATTAACAGCATAAGGAAGTTAGCTACACCCCACAATGTGCCAGAACAGTTTTAATGGAAGACATGTCATCCTCCTACAACTATTTCTGGCACCCTTTCAAAGGGAGCCCACAAAGCCCACATAGTCCTGGATGAGTGTGTGGTGGCTGTTTCCGTAGGAACCAAGCCCTAAGCTTCATAAGCCTAATGGCTGGATGCAATGACCCATCCAGTGAAAATTCTGGATGACATCTCCATCCCACTGGTTCTGCTAGAGAGAGTGACAAATATGTCCTAAAACTCTGAGCAAAGCTGTAGCTTGAGAGCATGCTCAAAGTATCCCAGTATCCCTGGCACAGTTATCTTAGGTGGTCCTGCATATGGGAGGAACAAATCTTTTGTAATCATAGAATGCCAAAGCCACCTCAGATTGCCAGTCAGCCACAAGGATCCCTCTTGGCACAAGGCCCACATCCTGGCAAACCTCCTGACTGAGGAAAAAGAACCCACGTCTTCCAAAAGGTAGGAAACTTCATACGAAATGATCCTATGAGTGAGGAGGACAAAAAAGGCACATGGCCTCTCGCTCAGCCTGAGAATTTATGGGAGTGGGGTCCTATAGGGTAGGATCGAGGGCGGGGCTACCCAAACGTATGCTGCCATGGAAGAAGCCTGGAAAAAAGAAAACTAGGGCAGCCAGAACATCTAAAAACTGGTAAGCCGCAACATGTACAGTAACATTTCTTGTTCTTTGATTTAGACACACGTTAATGTTAAATTCCTACTAGAGTATATCTTTCACAAAATGCACTAATTTGGCATCAAAATCAGTATTGAAAAGTGTATCTGTGCAAATTGTTTTATTTTATATATATTTATAAAGTGTGCTTTTTCCTTTCATTAAATTAAACCCAAATGCCTTACCCTGATATTATTGATCCCTATGAGAAATGAGCACCTAGTGAATAAAGGTGTCTTTTCATAGTGTCCCTCTGAGAAGGATGTAATAGAGAAAGCGCTTCTCACTGGTTATATGTATTTGTTTAAGGTTGTCCATGGATACGTGTTTAGGTAGTATATAAAAGGTACTTTCTGTATTGACTTTAATATTATATTGTTAAGTAATACCAAGATATTACATATGCTGACATAAGTATACTAGATATTGCATTGGTTTAAGCTATAGGAGCGGCGCTGGGTTTAACATTCCATTTTTTACTTTCTGTATTGCCAACACATTAAAAAGCTAAATCATACAAGGACATTTTTAAAAGAAAAATACATCTAAAAAGTGTGTGTTTCCCTGCAAGACAAAATATGCAAAACAAATTATACTATGTAGACTTTTCGTGTTACTTCCATCAGAACCCTCAATTATTTTATGTTAAATTTCTGAAAGCCAGTGCACAAACAAGATCCATAAAGACACGGATGAGCGACTTTGGGGTGGAGGAACTTGATTGGCCTGCACAGAGTCCTGACCTCAACCCAATGGAACACCTTGGGGATGAATTAGAGTGGAGAATGCAAGCCAGTCCTTCTCGTCCAACATCAGTGCCTGACCTCACAAATGCGTTTCTGGAAGAATGGTCAAACATTCCCATAGACACACTCCTAAACCTTGTGGACAGCCTTCCCAGAAGAGTTAAAGCTGTTATAACTGCAAAGAGTGGGCCAACTCAATATTGAACCCTACGGACTAAGACTTGGATGCCATTAAAGTTCATGTGCGTGTAAAGGCAGGTGTCCCAATAGTTTTGGTAATATAGTGTGTATATAGACTGCGCTAAACCATGGACAAAACAGGGAATTCCAGGAACAGACAAAGCAGGTTTGTTCTGCACTTTTATCTTATTCAGTAAAGAAACAACAGAGTGTCCCCTTTATGAGTACCCCAAAATAAACAGGCAGCTCTTGTACCTTTTTATTTAGTGTTCTGTCAGCACTCAGGGTTTTTCACCCAGCAGCAGACTTCCAAAGCAGAGACAGCGATAGAGAGAGCCCTGAGCATCAGTCAGCTTGTATGTAGAAATGTCTGTGGAAAGCTGATACTAATAACAAGGTTATAATACCAGGTAAGATCAGGACCGGATTAAGAACAACATGGGCCTGGTGCTGAGGATTATGGTGGGGCTTTTTATTAAAAAAAATAAAAAAATAATAATTAGAAATGCAAACAATTTTTTGTTATAACAAATTAAATTAAACAGAGAGAGGGAGGATGAGAGAGAGAGAGAAAGGGGATGAGAGAGGGGTGAGGGGTAAGGGAGGGAGGATGAGAGATAGAGGGGGGATTAGAGAGAAAGGATGCGAATGAGCATGTGTGGAGGAGACAGCAACACAGCCCGGCCAAGGCAAGTGGCCGAAGGCACAGAACCCGGAAGGAAGACAGGGTGAAGATGGAACAAAAGTGTGCCCATTCTAGAGCTGGCAACATTGAGGATATTCAATATCATTTTAAAGAACTGTTTTTGTGTGTGAGAGGCTTAGGGGAGGAGTATGGATGGTATAAAAGTGGCAAGTATGTGCAGGTGAGGGAGAGGAATGTAGAGGGTATAACAGTGGGCACTATGTACAGAAGAGGAGTGTGGAGGGTATACCTGTGGGCACTATGTACAGGAGAGGAGTGTGGAGGGTATGATGGGGGCAGTATATACAGGAGAGGAGTGTGGAAGGTATTACGAGGGTGGTATGTACAGGAGAGGAGTGTGGAGAGAAAGATAATTGGCCATATGTACAGGAGAGGAGTGTATGACAGTTGGCAGTATGGAGAGGAGTGTGGAGGGTATCACAGTGGGCAGTATTTACAGAAGAGGAATGTGTAGTGTATGACAGTGAGCAGTATGCACAGGAGAGGAGTGTGGAGGGTATGACAGTGAGCAGTATGTACAGGAGAGGAGTGTGGAGGGTATGACAGTAAGCAGTATGTACAGGAAAGGAATGTGAAAGGTATGAAAATGAGCAGTATGTACAGGAGAGGAGTGTGGAGGGTATGACAGTGAGCAGTATGTACAGGAAAGGAATGTGAAAGGTATGAAAATGAGCAGTATGTACAGGAGAGGAGTGTGGAGGGTATGACAGTAAGCAGTATGTACAGGAAAGGAATGTGAAAGGTATGAAAATGAGCAGTATGTACAGGAGAGGAGTGTGGAGGGTATGACAGTGAGCAGTATGTACAGGAGAGGAGTGTGGAGGGTATGACAGTGGGCACACTATCTATAGGAGAGAAGTGTGGATGGTATGACAGTGGACACTATGTATAGGAGAGAAGTGTGGAGAGTATGACAGTGGGCACTATGTACAGGTGAGGAGGATGTAGGAATCTGCGAAGGAAAAATGTAAAGGTTTGTGGAAGGATGTTTAGGGACTGTGTAGTGGTTAAGCGGGCCATACATTTTCCCAAAACAGTCAGTGCTGCCAGCTATAGTTAGCTACAAGCGAGTTTGACAGGTGCTGCCTGTCAAACTCTGCAGGCTCCAAGCTGTTTATTGAGCTCAGTGCCTCTGACAAGAAGTGAGGAGAGGCACTGTAAGCTCATCCTATCAGTCTGCTGCAAACAGAGTGTGTCAGCTTGTATTTAAACTGGTCGCTCCGTATGTAGTATCAGAAAAGTACTTACTGAGGCCGAAATGCCGAGAGCGGTTCACCCTTGCGACTAAGTGCAGTCCACCCCCTGGAGATGAGACAGGGAGTGGATGCACGAAGAGGCACGGGCTACCTCAGGGAACAGAAGGCTGCTAGCGTGGAGTCCTTGGTAGAGGGAGGTAGGCTGTGCAGAGACTGGCAGGTGGATGATTTTGCTGGAGCGGGTACAAGAGAAAGTCCAGAACCAGGCTGAGGGTCAAACACACACAGGATCAGTATATTCTCAATAGGCTGAGGTAATGTAACTGAGAGACACAAGGAAAGTCCAGGATATAGGCAGAGGTTCAAGGGCAGGAGACAGCAGGCAAAAAACGGGTCACAGGCAGAGGGTCAAACACTGAAGAGCGGAAATCCGTATAACAAGCCAAGGGTTGGGTTCAGGAGTTAAGCAGAGTAGTTGAGGTCAATCCGGGTCAAAAACAGGTAATCAGGCAACAATAACAGGAAGCAGAGATATCACAGAAAGCTGAAGACAAACCAGCAATTGATCTGTGTGCCAGAGTCCCTTTTATAGGCCAGTCCAAGGATCACGTAGGGCGTGCGCTATTGCGCATGTGCTGGATTGCCGGCCCGCAAATGCGCATGCCCTGGAGCGCCGTTCCGCCGCGCAATGCGCGCAGGAACACAGTTTTGACAGCTGGGGGCCATATTCTCCTGACATGTAGCTTCTGACAGGCTGCACAAGGAGCCCCGTATCTCCAGGACCATAGGTGGTAGGAGCCCCAAATAAATTTTGACCAGTAGTAGGGTAGGCCTTCAGCTACCTACCCCCTAAATTTGGGCTCTATGTCAGCCCTGGTCACGGAGCTACGACCCACGATGTCAATCTTTTTTTTGTGATTTGTTTTTTTTTAAATGGACCTATCTTAAGGTAAGGGGCCTGGAGCTGCAGCTCCAATAGCCCCTATGTTAATCTGGCCCTGGGTAAGATGTGGACCTAGGAATGGAGGCGTTATTCCACTCTTAATTCCACAAAGCCTCCTGGCTCCAAAACCTGGGTTAGAGCTTATTGGGACTCTGAAACAAAACAAAAAGTCATAAACCCTGAAGCTCCTCACCATGTGTATGTGAAAAACCTAAGTGACACATACACAACATCCACAATCCTGCCAGCCAGTGTCTCAAACACCCTCCCCCTTTGTTTAGACCTGTGGGAAAGAGCTCAGTTTGCCAACATACAGTGGCAGTCCATCAGCATTGCCTTGCTTTGTCCCTGGCCTGTGCCTATTATAAAATGTAAAGTATTGCAGAACCAGAAACCACCCTGTGACCCTTGCATTGTTTTCTTGATAACACCTCAATGACTCAATCGCCCACTTTATGGCCAGACTTTCCCTTGAAACTATTGAATAGTCTCTCTCTGCAGGAGTTTTCTGAGGATGCTACTAGATGTTCTTCCCCATTAATTTCCTAGGACAAAATTGCTCCCAGGCAAACATCAGAGGCATCTGTTTGTGCAGGAAATTCTCAACTGAATTTGGGGGTAGTTAACACTAGTCCCTTACAAAATACTGCCTTCAACTCTTGAAAATCTCTCTGCCCCTTTATTCCATTTCATCGTGGTGGACTTGCTCTCTTTGGTGAGATTAATAAGTGAAGCCGCCATCATAGCAAAGTTGGGCATGAACCTCTTGTAGTATCCTACGATCTGTAAAAAGGCTTTCACTTATTTATTTTTTTTACTGGCCAGGGCCAAATTTTATTTGCTTCATTCTTGTCTATGTGAGGGTTTATAAATCTCCTCCTAATGCTGTAGCCTTAAAGCGGGGGTCCACCCACACTGCCAAAAAAAAAAAATATTAAAAGCCAGCAGCTACAAATACTGCAGCTGCTGACTTTTAATACATGGCCATTTACCTGTTCCAGGGTCCAGCGATGTCGGCAGGGGACGCCGAGAACCCGCTCGGTTCTCGGCAGCTGCCGCCGCCATCCTAGGTGAGGGAATCAGGAAGTGAAGCGTTGCGGCTTCACTTCCCGGTTCCCTACTGCGCATGTGGTCCAAGTGGTCCCCGCTCTCCCCTGGGAGCTGTGTGTTCCCAGGAGACAGCGCGGTGGGGACGGGAAGTGGCGTAGACTCCCATGGGAGTCTATGCCGGAAGTGGGTGCAAATACCTGTCTTAGACAGGTATCTGCACCCCCCTCCCCCCTGAAAGGTGCCAAATGTGACACCGGAGGGGGGGAGGGTTCCGAAAAGCGGAAGTTCCATTTTTGTGTGGAACTCCGCTTTAAAACCAGGCTTTTTCCAGACCTAGTGCTTGTTTTATGGATTGGCTGTTAAACCAGCCTAGTTAAGACTGAAAATCACAATATCATCAAGATATGCTGAATCATGCGCTATGTATGGTTTGAGAATGCGGTCCATCATTTTTGGAGTGAAGCTGGAGCCCTATGTAAGGGCCACATACTGGTACAGCCCATCTGATGTCACAAAATCTCTTTTGGTTTGCCCTGTCTGTTAAGGGAACAAAAAGTGGGTAATGTATCTGGTGGGAGCCAACCTTTGTATTAACACATCCACTTGGGCCTTGGTATAAGTATCAAAATTGGATATTTTATTTTGTTTCCTGAAGCTGTTGCAGAAGGGAATCATTCATAGGCAACGTGATCTCACCATCATCTGCATCTCTTTTTTGTAAAATAACAAACATGTTATACTTACCTGCTCTGTGCAAGGGTTTTGCACAGAGCGGCCCCTATTCTCCTTTTCTGGGGTGTCCCGGCTGCGCTCCTGGCTCCTCCTCTTCATCGGGTGCCCCCCATGGAGAGATGCTTTCCATGGGGGCACCCATGCGGGCACGCTCCCAAGTCCTGCTGCAGACACGGTTGACACCATCTGAACCAAATGAGTTTATCTTAGACTCATCAGACCACAGGACATGGTTCCAGTAATCCATGTCTTTAGTCTGCTTGTCTTTAGCAAACTGTTTGCGGGCTTTCTTGTGCATCATCCTTAGAAGAGGCTTCTTTCTGGGATGACAGCCATGCAGACCAATATGATGCAGTGTGCGGCATATGGTCTGAGCACTAACAGACTGACTCCCCACCCCTTTAACTTTGGGAGCAATGCTGGCAGCACTCATATGTCTATTTCTCAAAGACAACCTCTGGATATGACGCTGAGCATGTGCACTAAATTCTTTGGTCGACCATGGCGAGGCCTGTTCTGAGTGGAACCGGTCCTGTTAAACCGCTGTATTGTCTTGGCCATCGTGCTGCAGCTCATTTTCGGGGTTTCGGCTATCTTCTTATAGCCTAGGCCATCTTTATATAGAGCAAAAATACTTATTTTCAGATCATCAGAGAGATCTTTGCCATGAGGTGCCATATTGAACTTCCAGTGACCAGTATGAGAGAGTGAGAGTGATAACATCATATTTAACACACCTGCTCCCCATTCATACCTGAGACCTTGTAACACTAACGAGTCACATGACACCGGGGAGGGAAAATGGCTAATTGGGCCCAATTCGAACATTTTCACTTAGGGGTGTACTCACTTTTGTTGACAGCAGTTTAGACATTAATGGCTGTGTGAGGTATTTTGAGGGGACAGAAAATTTACACTGTTATACATGCTGTATACTCACTACTTTACATTGGAACAAAGTGTAATTTCTTCAGTTTGTCACATAAAAAGATATAATAAAATATTTACAAAAATGTGAGGGGTGTATTCACCTTTGTGAGATACCGTGTGTTTATATTTATTTATATATATATATATATATATATATATATATATATATATATATATATACACACACACATATACACACACACACTTCAGCTGTGCATGGTTTTAGGTGTACTTTTAATCTTTTAAAAAAACACTTAACCAAAGTGTTTCCTTATCACAAACTTTAATCTTTAACATGCATTTCCTGTGGGAAAATATCTAAGATAGACATAACATTAGACCCGGGACAAGAAAGACAATTATCAGGTAAGTTTTAATGAGCGGTACTAACTTAAACATATAAGAAACACATGCATTTCCTTAGACGTTTATGACTTCGTAAAATCTACACAACTTATTTGCTGTTAAAATACATGTATGTCTAGGTAATAATTTACATTAGGGCTACATGTTTTACTGGTTCCTTGTCAGGGAATACCAATGCTTGTTATGTAATTAATTAAAATGTTGACTTTTATTCTCTTGGACAATTAAGGACATAGGCCAAATGTGCATAGTATAACTGATTTAGAAGGGCTTTTGCCAGGCTCGGATGTTAGACCCTATTACGGGACAGTGGGAGGTCTCGTATGTAGCACACTCGTCTCTAGAGACCCCGTATTTAAAACAACGAAGAGGGAAAAAAAGGCTCAGAAATGCTCACAAGCAGTGTTCAAAGACGCAGACAGGTTTTGACTGGATTAACATTTATTGACTGTTTAAGCCTGCCTTTTTTGCTGCAGGACATAGATACATGGGTTTAATTGCAAAGGCTGTTCAAGCATCTGATCACTAGGCTGGCAACCAAAGCTTTACTAATCGGTCCTTCATTAAAGATTAGAAAGTCTCTATTACAAAACAAATTAAGCATGCTCCGATCCTAACCTACAGGTCCAATGGCATTTCAGTAAAGTTTAAGCTGTTAAGGCAGTGGAAAACTTATTAAGGTTTAACGCTGAGATAGCACTTTTCTATTGATTTTACAATACACAGGTATTATGATTTATGGAGTTCCAGCATCACTCTAACAAGCTGAAGGACACACAATATCATCTCCAACATCATTAAAATTCAGAAGCCACTAGAACTAACTCATCAACCGCTGCACATTGTCACAGAGTGTTATTAAGCAATACTTTAGTTTTAAAATGCTATCATCTTCAGGGGCACAGCTTGCCTGGCATGTGTACAATGCAGTGATCAATTACTGCTAACAACAAGTCTCACTCCTAGCTAGAACAACAAAGCAAGGGACATTTCTCCTAACTCCAAGTTCATTGGAGGCTATTCTCTAAGAGCATGCATATATCAGTGACCAGTGGGCAGTGTGTATAAATCAGTGTGTGCGTGTGTGTATGTAGGTTTATATATATATATACACATTTTAAATAAATATGTCCACGGTGCGAATGTGTGTATGTGTATATCTATAGATAAATAGATAGGTATATTATATAAATCCTGTATAATAATAATAATAATAATAATAATAATAAAATATAAAATATTTTTTTTTTTTTTTTATACACACACATAGGAAACTGAGTATAACACTACACTTGAAAAGTGCAATGTTCCAGAGAAAACCCCACATTGTATAAAGATATGCAGGTTTGCCAATGTCAGTACATATATGTATGTGTGTTTTGTGTGTGTGTTTTGTGTGTGTAAAATCTAGTTATGAAAATATGAGTATTTACAAGTATTCATGTATTCATAATGCATGTGTAGTGCTATTATTTTGTATGAGCAATGGCTCGGCTTGATCTAAGCTGTATAGTAATCAGCTATTTTGCAAATGGTTTTGTAGTACACTGGAGACCCCTATTGGTTTCACAGCAATATTAGACTGCAGGCTGCCTACTGTGCATTCTCACTTTATGCGATCTGAAAAGCAAGAGCCCATATCATGGCGAGTGACGATAATTTCAAAATATTTGCTAAATCCACATGCATTATTAAATTAACCATATTAGAAAAGCTGACAAAATTATTTCTGTGAAATCTTCCTGAGCAGAGAAAAAACATATAGGAGAAATTCTGATATTCCCTGTGATTCATTAGTACCATGGAAAGAAATAGCAATTACATTTTTGTGACAAAGCTGGCCAGACATCAGTAGAATCTTGTTAGAAAAGTTTTGTTTTCAGAACATTCATTCAAATTTCTAACGGTTTGTAAGGGTCAAATTGGTGTTAACTTTCAGCCAAAGTAATAAGAAGTTTCAAAGGAGCAGGATGGTATTGTTTACTCAAGTTAAAGGGGTTGTAAAGGTAATTTTTTAAAAATAACTAACATGTTATACTTACCTTCACTGTGCAGCTTGTTCTGCACAGAGTGGCCCCGAACCTGCTCTTCTGGGGTCCCTCGGCGGCTGCTTCAGCTCCTCCCCGCAAGAAATAACCACCTTAATGCGAGCTCCCTCGCATGGTGGTTAGTTGTTGCGGGCGCGCTCCCGTGATACAGCCGGCGGCTATAGCCGCTCGCTGTATCACTCGGCCCCGCCCCCCGGCGCGCCGCGTCATCGGATGTGATTGACAGCAGCGCGAGCCAATGGCTGCGCTGCTTTCAATCCATCCACTGCAGCCAATCAGCGACCAGGCTGAGCTGCAATAGAGATGACGAGAACGAACAGCGGAGATTCGAGGTGTCAGGTAAGTAAAACGGGGGGGCTGGGGGCGGCGGTATTGTCAAAAGTTTTTTCACCTTAATGCATATAATGCATTAAGGTGAAAAATTTTTTACCTTTACAACCCCTTTAATGACAGCCCCAGATCGGTTTGCAGATTGCAGTGTGAACTGTCAAATGGTGCAGGATTCCAGCGCGGACCAAAAGAAGAGTCCTGCACCATTTCAGTGCGAATGCGATTTCAGCCATACAGATGGTATGGCTGAATTTTCATCGCACACACATCGCATGTGATCTACACAACAATGCGTTGCGAATCACATGCGATGTCTGTCATCGCACAAGTCTAAACCCAGCCTGTATCCTGTATCCTGTAACGGGTGGAGGGCAGCTGGAGGAAGAGATAGAAATCTCAAAAGTGTTTTATCAAGTTAAGTGCATGTACACCCAATTACTAATTATTATTACTAATTGTTATTGTAATTTCAAATGAAAGTCTCAATGTTTTTAAATCTACAGCTTTCAGTAATATATTATTTAGTGATCCTGCCATTAAGGTCCTTGTTCAGGGACTTTCTGTTACAGGTGACATTTTTCTGTCCCTAACTATGCTCCTGCATTGCCACCCTGTCACATGCATCCAATTGAGACTACAACTTGTCCCATCAGGGAACCCACCCAGAAAAATATCATTCAGCCATCGTATTGCAGGCATGTCGAGCTGGCTGCAAAAAGCTTACTGGAGATCAGCAGCACCGAAATGCAACAAAAGATGGAAACAAGGTGAAACCAAGTATTTTATTTTTAAAAAATTACATGAAAATTGTTAGCGATACCTGCTTTAGCAAACAAAAAGGCTGGATAAGGGGGGCTTCCATTAAAGAATCCCATCGACCATCGAATGCTGAAAAACTCACCACTGACACCAGGACTTTTATTACTACCACTAATGCTGGCGTATTACTCCCATTGATGGAAGGACATTTATTATTCCCACTGACCCCCGATGTATAGGCATTTTTGTCCTTTTAACCTTTAACCATTTTTTTCTACTTCCACTGAAGCCTGGGCTTTTTGTACTTCCACTGATACCAAACATTTATTCCCTCCTCTAACTGATACAGGTGCATTTTAAGCATATCTCTTACTGCCCACCAACACAGGGCCTTTTCCACTCCTAATGGCCACTGAAATAGAGGCATTTTATTGTCCCATGCATTACAGACGTAGCTGCCTTTTTATGCCTACTGACCACTGACATAGGGGCATTTTTACTCCTACTGACCCCTGAAACGGGGGGGCCCCCCTTCAAACAGTCTGATGGCACATGAACTAAACCTTTATTTAAAAAGTTCAGGAACTCCTGCTTTAAATCTTTATCTTTTTTTTAAAAGATACTTGGTTATTATGCTATGAAGATCCTTGTTTAGGTACAGTATTTCTGTTATTGGGTGGCCATTGTTTGCTATTTGAGCTTCAATGTTGTCACCCCTGTCACATGCATCCTTGAAGGAGTGTTCAAGTGGCTGTGGCAACACATACTGTGCAGGCATAGCCAATGCTGTCACTATCAGAAAGTCCAGAGTAATGTCAACAGCTGATGCTGAAGCAAGTACATGTATACAAGAAATAGCAGGAAAAAAGGCTGGAGGAGATCAGCAAGAAACAGAGATGAAAAAAGAATGCAAACACTATTTTTGAAAAAAAGAGCAGAAATGAACAGAAAATTACAGGCAGAGGGCCAATAAATGAATGATATTAGAGCTCTAGGTCTACCACGCCTTCCCCCCACTTTAAACAACCGGTCAAGCCAAAAGTGATCTTTTAGTTGCAGGTGGAATGTGCCAGTCTGGATTGCCTACAGATTTCTTATATCTTTTGGGGAGTCCAACAGCAACAACAACAAGACAATAGTTCTCTGGTATGTAGGCCCATTCTGGAGTCTTATGTCTCCCGCTATAACATTGATGTTTCAGGGCTGACCCACTGTGCCTGTTGCATGCCCCACACTGTACAATTCATCAGACCTTCTGAATTGTCATGACAGTTGTAGTAGTTTGTGGTTAATTTGAGACAGCAGTCACTTTTATCTGCTATTTAGTCCATAGCACACTACTTTTATGTTTTGCTGCAAGGCTTTCCTTTAATAAAAAAAGTTTCTATTTTAGGGAGTGGCATTTTGAGGTTTATTTATATTTGGGGGTATACTGTTTTTTATTGAGGTTTTATGTTGATAAAATAAGTTTGCTGAGCACCTAAACCACCTCAAATATAAAATAAAACATTTTTTTCTGGCACCAACATGGCAGCATACTACCACATGTATGCTGCCACGAATTGGCACCAGAAAAGGAAAGTAAGTATTTGATACAATTTTCCATTTTCCTGGCACCAACATGTGGTAGTATGTTGCCATGAATTGGTGCCAGGAAAAGAAAATTACAGAAAGCATTTGATACAATTTTTAATTTTTAGAGCTATTCTCCATGATCAACCCTGCCCTACTGCTGGGCAATTTTACACTGCTTTATCATCTGTAGTTTCTTAATTGTTGTAGTAATACCCTTGCTTGTGTCCTGGGTCTCTAGTAGATCTTGGCCTAGTCGTGCACAGTAAAACTCTGCTATCACTGGCCAATTTTACACTGCATTGTCATCTTTGGTCTCCTAATTCTTATGCCTCGTACACACGATCGGACTTTCCGTCAACAAAACCGTGGAATTTTGTCCGAAGGGCTCAAACTTGTCTTGCATACACACGGTCACACAAATGTTGGCCAACAATTATGAACGTAGTGATGTACTAAGTTGTTTTTCAGCTCTTTAGCGCCACCCTTTGGGCTCCTTCTGCTAATTTTGTGTTAGTAGAAGTTTGGCGAGTGTTGATTCGCGCTTTTCTTTTTGCGCTTTTTATTTAGTGCCTATCAGTTCGCGTTTTTCATTTTGCGCTTTTCCGTTTGTTTCTGAACAGCCATTCGTCAACCAGACATGTTGCGGAATGGGAGGAGATAATGTGTTATTTATTATTGGCCTTGGAGTTATTGCTTTGACATAATTTTTTTTGGTTAAATAATGATTTGATTTATTTGGTATATTTTCAATATTTTTGGATGCATAGAATGCACTTTTTGGTTAAGTTCTATTGGCAGATAGCATGTCTAATTTTATTTGTTTTCTTTTTTTAATGCGCAATAAAAAAAATTGTTGAGAATAATAATTGGCTATGTGTTTTACTTCAGTTTGGGAGTAGGCAGTTACATTTTAAAAATACAATGTAAAATTAACAAGGGACACCAACATAGTTGTATCTTTGAGTTGTATCTTTGATCTTAAAAACCACAGGATAATAGTGTTGTGGTAACTTGCACAAATTAAAAAAAAAAAAAAGCATAATAATATTATTCTTGATATCACTAAAAAAAAAAGCCTTTGAAAATTTGTTTGCAATAACTCCATCAGTATCACTAGCAAAGCAGCTTCATTATTATCCCATTAAAGAAGAAGAGAATGTGCGCTGCATTTGTAGTTTTCATAATCTGCCATGTCACGAATGTTAATTCTCCATTACGAACGCTAGTTTACAAGACCGACCGCTTCTGCTTCCGAGCATGCGTGTTTGTACTTTGGACTTTTGTCCGACGGACTTGTGTACACACGATTGGAAAATCCAACAACACACATTTGTTGGCAGAAAATTTGAAGACATGCTAGCCAACATCGTTGGCGGAAAATCCGACAACAATTGTCCAATGGAGCATATACACGTCAGATTTTCTGCCAACAGCCTGTTGGCGGAAAATCCGATCGTGTGTATGGGGCTTTAAAGTATAGCTAAAGGCAAAACTTTTTTTTCCCTTTTGGATAGAGTGGGAAGGGATTGGAAAACCTCTCTGTTTTTTATTGCTGTCTGTGTCCCCATTAGAGAAATTCACCTTCTCATGTTTACTGTTATCACTGTAAGTGAAAGTAAAAGAAAATCCCACATTTTGGGTTGTCCCCGGAACAGTATTGGAGGCAGTGGCGTATCATCCATGGGTGCAAGGTGTTCACTGAACATGGGCCCCAAGGAAAGAGGGGGCCCACTGTGCTGTAACCCACACTGCACCCATGGATGATCAGTCGGGGATGATCGCTGCGGTGGTGGGGACAGTTACAGGCACTGCTGTAAGATGCAGAAAGCGATGCAGAAAGCGATGAACTGTGTTTACAATACTTCAATTTATGAATAAACAGGAGCCTGTCTCTGTTCATTAATTTTCAGTGCAGCTGAGGCTGCAGGGAAAGGGGCTGGGGAATCTCTGTCCTCAGTGCCTTTCTATGTCTCAAAGGGAAAATGTCAGGGGCCTGCTTAGGCCCCTGATATCTCACCAAAGACCCCCAACAGGGCTGATAAAAAATAAAAAATAAAGAATTGCCACAAATATTAAAAATGTAATTGTAAAAAAAGAATAAAAATATAGTATTGTAAAAAATAATATAAAATAAAAAGAACTACTGGCACTGCCCCCCCCCCCAAAAAAAAAAAAGCATTGTGAAAAACAGATAATACAAAAATAAAGTAAAAGATATATTTTAAAAAGTTGCAAAAAAAAATTAAATACAAATAAAAAACTAATGACACCGTCCACTGCCCGAACCCCACCCCCCAAAAAAGCATTGTGAAAAAATGAACAAAATAAATAAGTTGTAAGAAAATCAAAAATGTATTAAAAAATAAATAAATAAACTATTGTTGACACCATCCACTGCTCTACTAACACTGTCCACTGCCCTACTGACATCAGACCCTGCCCCCCCCCCCCCAGAAGCACTGTGAAAAAATTATTAAAAAATAAAAAATAATAATGAAAAATAAAATTGTAAAACATAATAGAAAATAAACTAATAAAAACAAAAAACTACTGACACCGTCCACTGCCCTACTGAGTCCAACTGCCCACTCCCCCTCCCAAAGCATTGTGAAAAAAAAATAACAAAAATACAATTGTAAAAACAAATAGCAAACAATAAAATGATAAAAAAAGAAAAAATTCTGACACTGTGCATTGCGCTATTGACACCACACACTGCCCTGCTGACACAATCCACTAGCCCTCAAAAAGCATTTTTAAAAAAATGAAAAAAAAATGTAATTATAAAAAAATAAGAAATAAAATAAAGAACTACTGACACCATCCTGCACATACTACCCACCGCCTTACACTCCGCACTCCTCCCCTGCACATACTTCCCACCTCCATACACTCTGCACTCCTCTCCCAACACATACTACCCACCTCTATACACTTCGCACTCATCACATGCACATGGGCAGTCATGTTGGAACAGGAAGGGGCCATGCCCAAACTTTTTCCACAAAGTTGGGAGCATGAAATTGTCCTAAATGACGCCTTAATAGTTCCCTTCATTGGAACTAAGGGTGCTAAGCCCAACCCTTGAAAAACAACCCCACACCATAATGGCCCCTTCCACCAAATGATTTGGACCAGTGCACAAAGCAAGGTTCATAAAGACATGGCTGAGAGAGTTTGGGGTGGAAGAACTTGATTTGCCTGCACAGAGTCCTGACCTTAACCCGATAGAACACCTTTGGGATGAATTAGAGTGGAGACTGCAAGCCAGGCCTTCTCGTCCAACATCAGTGCCTGACCTCACAAATGTGTTTCTGGAAGAATGGTCAAACATTCTTATAGACACACTCCTAAACCTTGTGGACAGTCTTCCCAGAAGAGTTGAAGCTGTTATAGCTGCAAAGGGTGGGCCAACTCAATATTGAACCCTACGGACTAAGACTGGGATGCCATTAAAGTTCATGTGCGTGTAAAGGCAGGCATCCCAATACTTTTGGTAATATAGTGTATATATTCCAGGGTACACTGTCACTGTCTGTGAAAAGTGCACTGTTCCACAACATCACATGTAGCTTTAAGGCATCCCCAAACCTGTAATTTATAGGATTTGTGTGTATTTAATGTTGCCACATGAAAATAACCCTCTCCCCACTGTACTATATTTAAAAAAAAATCTGGCAGAGGTACATGACCCCTGTGGCATTGATCAGCCTTCCATGCCCTTTTAAGACAATAGCTTGCATATTTGCCCTAAAAATGGCCAGACTGTACTAACAAGATTCTTCTGCTATATATATTTTAATGGGCTTCAGTGCTAATTGTGCATTTGCTGAATTTTAAACAGGATTCACTAACCCCTTGGTGAATCAAACAAAAGCAGATTTGCTCATTCCTAGTCCCTATTAAAATAATATAAGCAATCATAACACATTGATACAGAGTTTGAAGAGGTGTGACATGTACTACTACAATATCTGCAATCATTATCCAGCAGCTGACCATACCAGCTGAATGACAATTTGACATACTGTATATATTTCTTTTTGCTCCACGTCTATATGTGTGTGTGTATTAGAGCTGCGCAATTAATCGTTAAAAAATCGTGATCTCGATTCAACCCCTCTGACGATCTCTATTGCGGAGTTTGCCGATTCTTTCATATAACAAGTGGAGAGACTTATCTGCTCACTCAGCTATCAAAAGAAAACATCGGGGCAGTCTGCCAAGTTTTTAAAATGAAACATTGTAACTAACTTCCTTCTTAGATCAAAGGGAAACTTCTGCGTGTAAAGAAAAAAATCCAGGCAGTCTGCCAAGTTTTTAAACAACGTGTAAATGCAGGAAGTTTAAAAAAAGAAACAGTAAAGAAACAGTAAAAAAAAAAAGAAACAGTAAAGTTAGCCCAATTTTTTTTTGTTTTAATGTGAAAGATGTAAATGCAGGAAGTTTAAAAAAAGAAACAGTAAAGAAACAGTAAAAAAAAAAACAGTAAAAAAAAAAAGAAACAGTAAAGTTAGCCCAATTTTTTTTTGTTTTAATGTGAAAGATGATGTTACGCCATGAGAATTGTGAGAGAATCTTGATCTATCTTCTAAGCGAAAAAATCGTGATTCTCATTTTTGCTAGAATCCTGCAGCTCTAGTGTCTATTATCACAGTATTTTCTGATGCACAAAGCCACTTGATTGGAGCCCAAGGACTGCTTTTTAACGAAAAAAGGTAGAGCTTTTTTTTTAATTTATTTATTTATTTTTTTTAATTTAATGAAACCCCTGCATAATGTGACATGAATTCATTCCTGCAGACTTTGGACTTTTAGAGTTACTGAAAGGTTCACTGTGAGCTATCAATGAGATGATTGTAGCACAAATGTTTATTAGAAGGATAAAGAGCCTAACTCTAGGAATACTATGATTTAAATAGTTTGTTTGGCCCAAGCTGGCCCAAATGAACTATTTTCTTTACTAATCGATTCAGCGGCAGTGAACGCTGTATAAGTTCTATCAGTGCTTTTTTTCTCAGAGAATAGGTGCAGGAACACCCCCCTTCTAAATCACTTTGGGGTCAATTCACTAAGCTTTACCGTGTAAAGGGTACCACGTTACTCATTTGCATAAATGATCGCATGCGATAAATAAAGTCCAATTCATATAAAAAAAACAACAACTTTGCAGTAAACAACAAAAAAAAAAATTGTCAGTAAATTTCGCAAAAAATCGTGTGGTAATCTGTTAAGTCTAATTCACAAACAAAACAGGAACTAAAAAAAGGTTCAATATTTAACACCACCCTTTTAGTGGTGGTAACCAGTGCGGTACCAGAAAGAGGGGTCTATACAAACCCTCTGAAAGGGGCATTCCACCCACCGAGAACCTAATTCAACCCACAGAAAGGGGCCTAATTCCACCCACAGAACACCCACAGGAAGGGGTACTATTCTACATATAGAAAGGGGTGCAATACTACCCTCAGAGAGGGGTCTAATTCCACCCACAGAAAGTTGACACTATTCCACCAGCAGTGGACACACAAAAATGTGGCATTGTACATCGCGAGTACACAAGTATTTTTACTTATTTTTATTAAATTAAAAAGGCATGACGTGCAGTGCAAATTAAATGCTAAAATAGGCTGATATATATATTTTTTAAAGTAAACGTCGTTTACAAACGTGCAACAATGGAGTATGACAATTACCCTAGCTAGAAGTGACCTCTTGAAGTGGCCTCTGTAATACTTTTGGTTATATACACCATTACAACAAGTTAAACTTGGATAGGAACATGAAAAACAAATAAAAATGTTTTAAAAAATTATTTTAAAAATAGTCAAGTTTTCTTTAGTTTCCACAATATAAACATAAGCAGCAGCACAGAATTGAGCCAAAACATGGAACAATCTAGTAAAGAGCACTTTCAACAGCTCTAGTAGGCCATACAGTACATTTGCAAAATAAAACACATTTTTATGAATGTATGGAATGATGGATTTAGTAAAGGGGTGCAACAGCTATTTTCAGGCAACAAAGTTCCACATGGAAAAGACAACAGCTTGGATTTCCAAGCAACAAGAGACATTTAAGAAGGTAGTTCAAATTTCAATGCCTCCAAATACAGATTGCTGTAAAAAATGTTATATTAAAAAAATAGTTTTTTGCAAAAGAAAAATAACAAACATGTTAACACGTAAAATGTTATAAGGAAATGATCTTAAAAAACCCTTAACCACCGACGTGTGCGGTAAATTATTGCATGAGAAATGCGGTAGTTTTACTGAACAATCAAAAAAATACTGCATTTGTTATTTAACGCAAAATTCTTAGTGAATTGAACTTTCACAACTGATTTACCGCATGCGTTATTTTACCCTTAGGCAGGCCATACATGGGTCGAAGATTCCCAGCCACGAAAATTATTTTCTGTAGCAACATGAGGTGAAATTGAAGGCTTGGTTGTTGGAATTTCGAAAATCAATGGTGGCATCATCGGATCACAAAACGCACAAATTTTCTGATTTTCAAAAGAAAATTCTTTCAAAACTCGACCATGTATGGCCAGCCTTAGTGAATTAAAACCTTTGTGTCTTCGCCCTTACCTACTTCCAAGCACAGACCCTTGGTTCCACCCCTACCCACCTCCAAGCACCGACCCTTGGTTCCACCTCCTACCCAGCTTCTAGTACAGTCCCTTTTAGAGAATATAGAGTAAGGAACAATTTTGTAGAGCTAAGTAATTTGTTTATGTGGAATTTGGTAATAACAAGAAAAGCAATAAAATAGGTATCCCTCGCAGCCAGCAGCAATAGACCCCCCCAAGCAAAAATAGACCCCCAGCAGCAACAACAATCTCCCAGCAGCCTGCATCAATAAACTCCTCCCTAAACATTAGATCCCTTCCAGCAACAATAGATCACCTAGCAGCCAGCACCCCTTGCCATTGCATAAATTCAGTGCTGGAGGAGCCAGAACTGTGTTTCCCTGCATTCCCACTGAAAAAAAGCCCTGAATTCTATGTAGCCTCAGCTACGTACAATATACAGTGCTGTGTTCCCGCAGCAGTCCCATCCCATTCCTGGAACAAAATCTAAATGTAGCACAGCCATTCATAGGATAACTTGTATTTTTATGAATGAAGACAAAGCTTCCTCTGATTGGCTGAGATGGAGAGGCAAGCAGATGACATCATAATCTCCACCTAAGCAAATCAGAGGAAGCCTTGTATTCACACAAGGCTTTCTGTGAATGGCTGATCAGAGGTTGCCTCCTTTGTGTGAATGGAGGAATGGAGGGATCTGTTCATTTTGTTTTCATTCAGCCCACTGACTATACAGAAAACAAAAAAAGGACAGTGTATGACCAATTTTACGCTAGCTGTGAGGTCGGATATGGTGCCCCCCCCAAGGAGACGGCTGCTTTAACAGATGACACTTTTCTCCATCTCCAAGCGCTTACCTGCTTGCCTGGAACATTTTAGCTAACACCCCCCCGCCCTGCATTCCTCATAAGAAGCTTATCTCGGGCAAATGCTTGAAGATGAAGAAGAGTCCTGCTTGTCAAACAACCATCTTCTTGCTAGCCCATGCACTTGAGGTGAGGACCAGAAGGCGGGAGTGGCACTGACTGCAGCCTTGTTGGTTGATAAAGCCGCACACTTGATCTGTGTAGGCATGCCGGCTCGGGAGGCTCTGGCTACCTGTCTGGTCACTACCTGGTCATGCTGCATGAGATGGGCGCACTACAGGTAACTATGATGCATGCATTTAAGTAAATGCACAATTAAGGTATTATTCCCTTTTCATGCAATCACTATGTGTCAGGGGGGTCAGTGTATGTGTCGGGGGGGTCAGTGTATGTGTCAGGGGGTCAGTGTATGTGTCAGGGGGGTCAGTGTATGTGTCAGGGGGGGTCAGTGTATGTGTCAGGGGGGGTCAGTGTATGTGTCAGGGGGGGTCAGTGTATGTGTCAGGGGGGGGGTCAGTGTATGTGTCAGGGGGATCAATGTAGGGGTCTGGTAGGTCAGTGTAGGAGGCAGGTAGGTCAGTGTAATGGTCAGGTAGGTCAGTTTAGTGGTCAGCATGGATGGGAATTGGTAAGCCAGGCAGCAACCAGCAAGTGAGCCTAACCCCCCCCTCACCAAGCAGTCAATCCCCCCTGCCACTGCCGCCACCAGGACGCTGAAGCCCCTGGTCTTTTTCCCACCTAGCAACGCCCCTGGGGAGAGGATGATCATCCTGTCCAACCTCACAGCTAGCATTAGACAGTACCTAGGAAGATGGGATAAAGTACTTTTTTTGCCTTGGAGAACAGAACACAATAAAAAAAATTGAGAATTTCTTTAATAATCATAGTGATTCCAGTTTTCACAGATGTGTGATATTTAAATAGTTGGTGCCGTATTATATGTCTGCTGGTTTAGAAGGGAACAATAAGGATCTCCAAATAATTTTCCAATGGCCTACTCTTGTTGTTAAAGTAGAACTTCACTCTCTCAATCATCACTGATTATTTTGAATCCTTATGTTGCTAGAATGGGTAAATAGATAGGAAAGTATATCATATTTACTTTTTTATTATTATTTTTTTTACATTTCTTCAGTTACTTCTTGGTTTCCAGGCCTAGGCAAATGATGTCATACATTCCAGGAGTCTTCAGGAGAGGAGTAGGGGTTTTCTCAGGTAAGCACACCCTCCTACCTGCATGCCTGAGCTAAGGGCAGATGGACTCCAGGAAGTAAATGCTACGTTAATCATTTACCCTGACTAAAGATGGTCATGGCCAGAAATGCTAGTGGGTATTTTTCAAAGTAACTTCTCAGCAAAATAAAGCATGGAGACACAGATGGATGGGTGAGTTTGCTTTGAATTTTAGAAATGAATTAAAGCAGTTGTAAACTGCGTCTGTTTAAAAAAAAAAACAAACCCTGTAAGGTCATATCATAATGTGCTAGTATGCTTCCGGCATGAAGCTCTGATGGTCTGGCAAGGTATGCCGAGTCCTCGGAGAACATGCACCGATGACGTACCTGGCTGCATTCAAGGTGAATATCTCCTAATCGGTGCACGTTTAGGAGACATTAGATTTACCTACAGGTAAGCCTTATCTTGGACACAATGTCGTATGCCAACCTGTATCTGGGGGAGTGGGAGAAAATGTTCTTGGCAGATGAGGCTTTATCGATGTATATGAACCATATATTGGGATGGTATGGATACATCGACAATATCTTCATCATTTCGGATGGATTACCAGACATGCTTCAGCGATGTTTATCTAGAATGAACAAGAATGACTTTAACTTAGGATTTACTATGTTCCACGACAGGGGGACATAGTATGCATAGAATGCATTACATTCTTGGATGTGGAAATTTATAGAGGAAAGGGTGGTACTCTTTGTAGCAAACTATACAGAAAGCCCACAGCTGGCAATATGATACAGCACGCCTCAAGTTTTCATCCAAAAGCCTTAATAGATTCAATACCATATAGCCAGTATCTAACGATAAGACGCAATTGCTCAGATGACAAAGCGGAAGCTTAAAATAATCCAGCAATGGGTAGCTCCAGCAGCAGGCTTAAATAGGCCAGGAAGTACTGCCCACATCAGTCATACTGTGCACCATGGCAGCCATGATTGTCTTGGGTGGAATTGCCAGTCCTTCGGCGATTTCCCTGACAGGCCGCCTGACTTGTACCCTGGCCCTGCTGTGGCTGGTGTGTCCTCTCCTCTTCCGCCGTTCCAAGCACTGTTTGCTGAGGTGAGGGAGGGACTTGGAGGCAGGCGGCGGCCTTTGCCCTATCCGTGACAGTAGAACTAGAAGGTTTGCAGCAGACCCAGTGCGCGGAGGCACGCGGCGCAACACATTGTTGCCTTATGAGTTTATGTGAAATCTCCATTAATAACTGTAAAATATTGTAATAATGAATATATTTCATTTAGCTGGCATCTATGAAAGCCGAGCAAAAAGGGTTTCATTTAAGCTTTTGCTAAGAGCAGAGAATGTGGGCCAAGGCTTGTATATACAAACAATGGAGAGCCAATTCCATTGTTTTACACCTACTCCTTTAAAAGGGTCCCATGCTGGGATATGCATTGGACCTAACTTCCTGGGGAAATGCAATTAACTCACTTGGCCAACACAGTCACAAGGATTTGCATGAAAGGGGGCCGACGTATGGAGTAAGCCCTCCAATCATGATCCAAGCTAGGCCAACCAATGAGACATCAGCCTGGTTTGATATACTCAGAGCCAAGGGGGAGGTATCGCTCTCTTTCTGATAGACCAGCAAGCTGAAAGGAACTTGGGTAAGGATGGGTAATTATGGGAAAGGAATGCCCTTTTACTTGTAACTAAATATGTGTGTAGATTACTGTATTGAGTAATATACCCTGTATTCCTTCATGTAAACACTTTATTTCAACCTAATATTTTCTTCCTTGGTGTAAGACGATAGATAGATGATTGTGTATTAGCTAGACTTTCAGCTGCTTCCTAATAAATGTTATTATATTTGAAGCTTTCACTCTTGGTCGAAAGGAACTCTCATTTAACCCACATCATATCTATGAGATATGAAAAATCTTAAATATAGATTTTTCAGGGTAACAACATAAAGACGTTGAGTGCGTGTGTGCAGGTCCTCTCTGTGTCCATTTGAGAGTCTATGTTGGAAAGAGCCCCCATCAGTGGCCATCAATGCAGTCTCACCAGTGCCCCTCAATGCAGTCTCTGCAGTGCCCCTCAATGCAGTCTCTGCAGTGCCCCTCAATGCAGTCTCAGCAGTGCCCCTCAATGCAGTCTCTGCAGTGCCCCTCAATGCAGTCTCTGCAGTGCCCCTCAATGCAGCCTCACCAGTGCCCATAATACAGCCTCGCCACCTGTGCCTCTGAATGCAGCCTCACCACCAGTGCTCATAATGCAGCCTTACCACCAGTGCCCAGTATCACCAGTGCCCATAATGCAGCCTCACCACCAGTGCCTATAATGCAGCCTCACCAGTGCCCATAATGCAGCCTTACCACCAGTGCCCATAATGCAGCCTTACCCCCAGTGCCCATAATGCAGCTTCACCACCAGTGCCCATAATGCTGCCTCACCACCAGTGCCCATAATGCAACCTTATCACCAGTGCCCTCAATGCAGCCTGATCAGTGCATGGGGATTAGAGAGGAGAGCCGCCGAATCACACAGATCTCCTGCGGTTACACCTGGCGCCGCTGTCATCCAATGTCTCGCCAGATAGACATCATACGTCCCCCCTGTATTGGACCAGTGTGACACTGTCAAAGGAACCAGGAGGTGGGACATCCGATGACAGCGGTCGTCATGTAAGCAGGACATTCCCGCTCTGTGCAGCGCTCACCCTCCCCCCTTACCCTCCAAGGCAGCGCTGGGGCCCAGGTGGGCCCACAAAGATGGTCACCATCCGGGCCCGGGTGGCCCAAAAAGATGGAAACTGAGAGTTTCAGCAGGTGGCGCTGGCGGGCCCCCTGCAGCAGTCAGGGCCTTGGACCATGGGCGAACTGACTGACCGGTCAGTGCGCCCCTGGACCATGGCGAGGCCTGTTCTGAGTGGAACCTGTCCTGTTAAACCACTGCAAGATCTTGGCCACCCTGCTGCAGCTCAGTTTCAGGGTCTTGGCAATCTTCTTATAACCTAGGCCATCTTTATGTAGAGCAACAATTCTCTTTTTCAGATCCTCAGAGAGTTCTTTGCCATGAGGTGCCACTTCCACAGACCAGTATGAGAGAGTGAGAGTGATAACACCAAACTTAACACACCTGCTCCCCATTCACACCTGAGACCTTGTAACACTAACAAGTCACATGACACCAGAGAGGGAAAATGGCTAATTGGGCCCAATTTGGACATTTTCACTTAGGGGTGTACTCACTTTTGTTGCCAGCAGTTTAGACATTAAAGGCTGTGTGTTGAGTTATTTTGAGGGGACAGCAAATTTACACTGTTATACAAGCTGCAAACTCACTACTTTACATTGTAGCAAAGTGTCATTTCTTCAGTGTTGTCACATGAAAAGATATAATAAAATATTTACAAAAAATGTGAGGGGTGTACTCACTTTTGTGAGATACTATATTTATATACTGTATATGTTTACAAGAGCAAGGAATGATGCTAATTGTGATATGTATTCTGTGAAGCACAGCATTAATTGTCAGTGTTGTATAAATAAAGATAACCAATAAGCATACATTTTATATAAAAAAATAAAAAATTGCTAGACCCACTAAAGTATAATATGAGCATTATTCTAAATGACATGGAACAGACTATACACACAATCCTGCTAATCACTTTTGTCTAGAACTGTGTGTACTGTGTAAATGGGGTTGTGCATACAATGATCCCATTATTTTTATACACATAAAATAAACTAACTAGGCCATGTGGCTTTATAAAATTACATTATGAGGCTCTTTTTGTTCTCTAAAATATGCAGCAGAAATTTTGCAGCCACCAATTTGAGGTATTAAACTGTTACCCATTTGCCTTGTTTTCTATTACCTAATGTCACTTAGAGGAAACGTGAACAGCAGCCCATTTGAGCATACCAAACATACTTACATAATCTTTTAATGAACAATGCGTTTTCAATATTCTCATATAAAACCTAGCTGGAAACCCAACCAGAGCCACCACATGTGTTCACTAAACTGCTTAATGCCTGAGTTGTGTTATTTGCGTAATTTGTGGTTATTCTATTCTTGGCATTTTTTACGTTTTTTTTCAGGCCAATCAAAACGATTTGGTGAGGTTTACCAATTGTAACATTAGGACATTACCCCATGTTGTTCCTTTCCCTTTTCCCTTTCCCTTGACCAGAGGACATTCAGCATAATCTAGCCCAGAGGTATCAAACTCAGTTTCATCTTGGGCCGCATCGCCATTATGGTTGCCCTCAAAGGGCCGGTTGTATCTGTAAGACTATGTATGCAGAGTCCAGGAGTACGCCACGTACAGGGCGCAGAGTTCAGGAGTGTGCTACATATAAAGTGCATAGTTCAGGAGTGTGCTATGTACAGAGTGCAGAGTTCAGGAATGTGCTACGTATAGGGTGCAGATTTCAGGAGTTTGATACATACAGGGTGCAGCATTCAGGAGTGTGCTATGTACAGATTAAAGTGTTTAGAAGTGTGCTACATGCAGGGTTCAGGAGTGTGCTACATGCAGTATGCAGGGTTCAGGAGTGCGCTACATGCAGGGTTCAGGAGTGCACTACATGCAGGGTTCAGGAGTGCGCTACATGTAGGGTGCAGGGTTCAGGAGTGCGCTACATTCAGGGTGCAGGATTCAGGAGTGCGCTACATGCAGGGTGCAGGGTTCAGGAGTGTGCTACATGCAGTGTGCAGGGTTCAGAAGTGCGCTAGACATGTGCATTCGTTTTCGTCCAAATGCATTTTTGTCCGAATTTCAGGTATTTTCATTATCATTTTAACAAGCGATAATGAAAGTGCAGAATACGAAAACCGAAAGATCCAACATAAACAAATGCTTTATTTTCGTTTTTGTTGCGACAACAGTTCAATATAGATAGGAGATTCGACATGACGCTGACAATAACATTCTGTGTCTATCGAACCTGTGGTCAAATGTGCCTAACCTTAACTATTAGTCCAAGATTATTCTACATAGAGAGAAAAGATTCGACATAGAGAGAAAAGATTGCTGCTGGAATTGGGTGGGGAAAGTAAAATAAAAATAATGATGATGATGAATGTTATTGGTCGATTGTAACCAAAGAGGAGGGGCAGTAAAATAGCTAGAACTAAGTACACACATACAGCCAACTTACTTTCACTTACACACTGAATCATTTCAGAAGACAGTCAATCTTAGCTGGTCCATTTGTCAGAGAACCTGAATTATTTAGCAATTAAGCATAAGCACAGCAGCAGAACAATAGTGAAGAAAGCTACAGTTCAACTTTACTTTTTCATTATAATCTGCTGCTATTGTGTTAGTGTTGTGAACTTGATAGTGATACTAGCGTTGCTAGTGTTGTGATAGCCTCAGAGCCTGCCCGTGTTGTGGGGGGATTTATTATTATAGATTCTATATTTTAATGCCGTATCAATATCTGACACAACATCGGATGCCGCGCCCGCCATTGCACTTGGAGATTGAGAAACCAATATGAAAGTTGGCTGACTTTTGGGGTAGAGTAGACCATTCAACATGAACGACGAAGATTCGACAAAGCATTGAAAAGCATACAAACGTCGAATCTTTGGCTTATGGTGTCTGTCGAAAGTTCTAAGAAGATTCGACGGAGCAGCTAAACTGTACAACGCTGCAATCGTACATTTCCGGTGAAATGCATCCGCCCATAGGCTATAGAAAAAATCTAATGTTGGTTGACTAGTAAAATAATTAATAAATATAATTATTACTAGTCATACAACATTAGAATTCTACTACAGCTAGCTTGTAGGCGGAAAATTTGACCGGAAATGTACACATACAGTTTAGCTGCTCCATCGAATCTTCTTTGAACATTCGACAGACACCATAAGCCTTCAATGACAGATTCGACCTTAATTAATTTGGAATTTCGGACGAATGCAATTTTTAACGAAAAACGAAATAAACAAAAAGGAATTTCAGGAGTAACTAAATAAATTTATTTTTCGGACGAAAACGAAATTCCGAAACAAAATATTTCAGTGTGCACATGTCTAAAGTGCACTACATGCAGGGTGCAGGCTCCGCCTCTCTCTCTCCTTCCCTCTCACTTGCATAGAGATCATTGCTGACCATCTGTCACCGCCGGAACTGCATGCAGGGCAGGCAGTAATATGCAAGAGCTGCAAGCTGCCTAGAGGAAAGCTGTCTTTGTAAACACAGAAGGCTTCTGTGTTTGGTAGTGATGGTAGTGAGTGGGGAGCAGAGGGTGAGAGTTCTGCCACGTTCCAGCTGGAAAAAAAGCCCTGGCTGCAAGGGCCACATGAAATGGCCTAAAGGGCCGGATTCAGCCCACGGGCCTTGTGTTTGCCACATATGATCTAGCTCTTTCTTCCCCAACCCACCCTTTTCATTTATTGGATTTTAGTTATTTCAGCGATAGAACCTTTCATTGGATAAAGTAAGCCTATCCTGTGTTTATGTAATAAAAGTAAAAAGATAGTCAAATTGGTCTTACAGAACGGTTACCAAACATTGGTGGTTCGACAGATTGTACATTATCGCTAGGCACCCTGATTCTTCTTGCTGTGATCCAAACACAAAAATAAATGGGGTGCTGGATGTAGATTTTCTAGAGGGTACTGAAATTGTCAATGGCACACTGGTTCTGGTTTGGCAGCTCTCCCTAAAAAAGAGACACCCTTTAGAAACAGCGAAAGAACCCAGAGTTGAGAATCCACATACATACAGCCCACCAAAAGCACCAAACAAACATCAAAGCATTCAAGGTTTTTAATGACAAAATCAATTCATAGCAGAAAACTATACTAAACTGTTCCAAGCAGTAAATCACAGTGCAGATCTGTTTGGTATCTGCTAACCTGTGTTTGTTTAAGCACAAAGTACCCCAAAAGTACCAAAACGTACCCAAAAACCTTGAACTCCTAGGCATTTGTTTGCTGCATTGGGTAGTATGTGTGCGTCTTCTAGCTGTGATAACAGAGTTTGAATGGCTGTAAATACTCAAGTGAAAATGCACACCCCAGTACCTCCGTAACTCCCAGTGACTTCTGGAAAAGTAGTTTTGCCTTTCCAGTGCAATTCTTGCCTTTTATTCCTTCTATTCAGACCCAAAAGCTGCAACTCTATTCTTTGGATTTGCCTTTAATTTCACTGCATGATCACTACTGCAGGTCAAGATTTGGATGTAGTTGGGAGGGAGGATGTGGCTTCAGTAGTGGAGGTTGTATATGGCTGATGCTGGTAGGGAAAAATTACAATATATAGCTGATTTGATTTATTGTAATCATTCTGTTAGCAATTAGGAACAATCTGAATGATCATGTGGCAGTTTTCTGGCTTGTAATTCTAAATCTAAATATGTAATATTACCTTTTTTTAAGAAGGTGTTTAGTATTCTGCATCACAGTTAAATACAGTATTTCTTACACTGTTCATTCTGAATGAAGCAAGGAGTCACTAGACTTGGATATTCATAGCAAGCGATCATTATCTGGAACACAACAGTTTATGTTGGTATTGTATATTAACTAGTAATTTTTCTTCTCTGTGGCAAACCCGAAATGTCACCTTGAATAGAACCCATGCCAGTGTTCCAACAATACTGAAATTCTTGACAGTTTTTGACATGTTGACAGTGAACATTGAAGCTTATCTCATCTTGAAATGCACAAGGGGCAAATGAAGAAGTGCCGTTTTTATTTATAAATGTTAGCAAGACCAAATTGTCTTTCTTTCCCTTGTGTTAGGATTTCAATATAGCTGCCTTTGGGGTTGATTTACTAAAGGCAAATCCACTCTGCACTACAAGTGCACTGCAAGTGCACTTAGAAGTGCAGTCGCTTTAGATCTGAGGGGAAGATGTAAAATGAGTGGAAGCTCTGCTGATTTTATCATCCAATCATGTACAAGCAAAAATGCTGTTTTTTATTTTCCTTGCATGTCCCCCTCAGATCTACAGCGACTGCACTTCCAAGTGCACTTGCAGTGCAAAGTGGATTTGCCTTCAGTAAATAAACCCCCATGTCTCTTAACCTGTTCACAAGCCCTTTTTACTGCCCCACATCACCAGTATTAGGTGCAGGTCTCCCTATGGGGTTCACCTCCTTTTGCAAACATGCAAAGACCAAAAGAGTGAACTCACATACCATAATATTCAAGATTTCTCCACTCTTTATTATGTCAAGCAGAGAGGATCCACCTACTGGTTACTATAATGCATTTTGCCCTTGAACTAGGGCACACACATATTATCATCATAGTCATATGGTTTACTGTATATCATAACATTTTATATTGATAATATGTGTTATGGCACTTTATATATTAATGGCAGTGGTCCTACATAGGTACATAGTAATGCCTCGTACACACGGTCGGATTTTCTGACGGAAAATGTGTGATAGGACCTTGTTGTCGGAAATTCCGACCGTGTGTAGGCTCCATCACACATTTTCCATCGGATTTTCCGACACACAAAGTTTGAGAGCAGGATATAAAATTTTCCGACAACAAAATCCGTTCTCGGAAATTTCGATCGTGTGTACACAAATCTGACGGACAAAGTGCCACGCATGCTCAGAATAAATAAAGAGATGAAAGCTATTGGCCACTGCCCCGTTTATAGTCCCGATGTACGTGTTTTACGTCACCGCGTTCAGAACGATCGGATTTTCCGACAACTTTGTGTGACCATGTGTATGCAAGACAAGTTTGAGCCAACATCCGTCGGAAAAAATCCTAGGATTTTGTTGTCGGAATGTCCGAACAAAGTCCGACCGTGTGTACGCCCTATAAGTCTGGTTGAAAAAAGACACAAGTTTATCTAGTTCAACCAATAAAAAAGGGGGGAAAAAATGTACAATCCTATATACACAATCTCATACCCACAGTTGATCCAGGAAGGATCCTTTTCGTTCAACAGAACATTATCAACAGGCAGTTACCGCCTGTTGATAATGTTCTGTTGAACGAAATGTACGTCGGCTAAGCAAGCAATGGCGGTGACGGTCTCAGTACACAAGCAGAGCGTGGGACTGGTGTATATTCCGATATGCCTGTATACTAATCCTTGTTGTAAGTAGAATTTTCTTAAAACTCTTGTGCTCTGAACTGGATGTTGCGCAATGAGGTGTGCTTCCTCTTCTTCCTGACATATGGCTTAATTGGATCTGAGGCCTGTAGGAGATCGATAGACACAATATTGGCCTTCCCTATAACAGGTGGAAAAGCTGAGCTGGATATACCTTCAGTGGGGGGTAACAACTCGGCCTTGAAAGGTCATGATATCTGGTAAGAGGATATTTTACTTTAAAAGAGAAGTATGAGAAACATTTTTTTCTCATAATCATAAGTATCTAGGTGGTGCAGCATCGTTCCAATGCTGCATCTGTCCCTCGCCGCCTCTGCACAGAGAAACAAACACCGCTGATGGCTCGGTTCTCCCACCTCCCCGAACGGAGAGCTGCTGCCTCTCAGTCAGCAGCTCTCCTGCTCTGGTGGGTGGGTGGAGAACGGCCGTCTCAGTGGCTCACTGAGAGGCTGAGACGGCCATCAGTCCAGACACCTGGTGGCACCATTCATCAGAATGACACGGTGCCGGGACTGATCTGTGTGACATTGTGACAACTGAAGTCCGCTCTCTGCTGAAAATGGAGAAGTCCAGCCAAACGAGCTTCTCCTTTAATGACTGACAAAAACAAGGTGGTAGTAACTGTAAGCGCAAGTACATAAGTGCACACACTGGCTGAAATGTTTCGCTAAATAAGCAATAAATCCATAAATAGTTCAAGGGTTAATCGTGGCAGATCTGCTGTCCTCAGAGAGCTGGCTCTGTGTTTAGGCAAGAAGAAGGTAGAAAAGGAAGCTCCACCTGAGTGTAGTATTAGAGACAGCTTTTAATGGCACAGATAAAATCACACTTACAGGAAACAGGAAATACAAAGGCTCATCTGTGTGTCAGTGGTCCGTAGGGAAGCCTCAGATCCAGATCCGTTTTTCTATGCAGAGATGGAAAGCTGCAGTCGTTGTTGCTGCTCAGCCTGGAGCAAATCCTGTGGCCATCAGGAAAAAGTTGGGGCTGAGGTCACGGGTCACGGGATCACTTCCGGGAGAGGACTCTACAGAGTGAGAAGGGTTGGATAGGCAGGCTACATGCTCGCAGCTGCCAATAGAAGACCAATAGAATGAGCAGCAGCTCCAAGTGCGTAGCCAACCCTCAGTGTGATTTTAATGACTTCCTGGGGAGCATGAGGTTTAACACCTGCAGTTGATTTGGAAGGATATCACTATTTTTCTTTCACAACCAGGACTTTTAGGTGTTTTGGATCTTCTTTTTCACTTCAATTATTACTAAGTTTTGTGGATCACATGAATGGACTTTCATTGTTCATAATTATTTGTTCTATTTGCATATTGATTTTTATTTTTACAATAAAGTGCAACAATTGCACTTTATTGAATGCAGTTTCACTGTGCCCACAATTGCACCCTCACTGTGCCCATGAATGTAGCATCACTGTGTCAATTAATACAGACTCACCATCGCATGGTAACACACACAGCGGGCATCTCCTCCTGTGTATTATGAAGCTGGCTGGGTCTGTGTTCGGCGGCCACGCTGTAACAAAGTCCCGCCCCCCTAGACCGGCTCGTGTGATAGGCAGAACACTGATTCAATCTACTATTACATGAGCCGGTCTAGGGGGGGCGGGACCTTGTTACAGTGCGGCCGCCAAACACAGACCCAGCCAGCTCCGTGATACACAGGATAATTGTTCATAACTATTTGTTCTATTTACATATTGATTTTTATTTTTACAATAAAGTGCAACAATTTTATTATTTTATCTGTTTAATGGTGTGCACATATATACAGTATCTCACTAAAGTGAGTACACCCCCTCACATTTTTGTGAATATTTTATTATATCTTTTCATGTGACAACACTGAAGAAATTACACTTTGCTACAATGTATAGTAGTGAGTATACAGCTTGTATAACAGTGTCAATTTGCTGTCCCCTCAAAATTACTCAACACACAGCCATTAATATTTAAACTGCTGGCAACAAAAGCAGTGCCATCTTAAGAGCATTATAGCCCCCCGGGCAATACAGTACACTAGGACCCTGTCTACACAATTACGCACGATTGCCCATCAAATGCAGCTTTACTGTGCTCGTGAATGCAACATCACTGTGCCCGTGAATGCAGCCTCACTGTGCCCATCAAATGCAGCCTCACTGTGTCCATGATTGCAGCCCCACTGTGCCCACCATTGCAGCCTCACTGTGCCCACCATTGCAGCCTCACTGTGCCCCCCCATTGCAGCCTCACTGTGCCCATAAATGCAGCCTCACTGTGCCCACCATTGCAGCCTCACTGTGCCCATGAATGCAGCCTCACTGTGCCCACCATTGCAGCCTCACTGTGCCCATCATTACAGCCTCACTGTGCCCACCATTACAGCCTCACTGTGCCCAAATAAAAAAAAAAAAAAAGCATAATAATATTATTCTTGATATCACTAGAAAAAAAAGCCTTTGAAAAACTGTTTGCAATAACTCCATCAGTATCACCAGCAAAGCAGCTTCATTATTATCCCATTAAAAAAGAAGAGAATTGTGCGCTGCATTTGGAGACTTCATAACTTGCCACGTCACCAATGTTAATTCTCCATTACGAACGCTAGCTTACAAGACCGACCGCTTCTGCTTCCGAGCATGCGTGTTTGTACTTTGGACTTTTGTCCGACAGACTTGTGTACACACGCATTTGTTGGCGGAAAATTTGAAGACATGCTAGCCAACATTTGTTGGCAGAAAGTCCGACAACAATTGTCCGATGTAGCATACACACGGATTTTCCACCAACAGCCTGTCATCGAACATTTCCCGTCGGAAAGTCCGATCGTGTGTACAGGGCTTAAGACACCCTTACATCATGCCAACAAACAGTGGATGTTGTTTCAGGTCTCTTGTTTTTCGTCCATATACGTAGCCTGCTGGATGGCTCCACTTTTATGGCCTAGAAAACCAATACAAATTATTGCGTGATGGTCTATATTTACTGATGCTGCTCTTCTTATTAGGTGGTTTAATACAAGTTTTCTCTGTAAACTGTCAGAAATGTGATGCTGATTTACCTCCTTTGATGATGGAATTTTTGGGACCTAAAAATACACCAGAGTTTAGGCATGCTCCTGGGACATACTGTAACACATTGTGAAATAGTAATTTCCAGTTTTGATCCACAAATACAGATATCCAGCAGACCAAATACATACAGGATGGATTTCATAAGGTAATAAAAAAACTCAGCTTTTGGTATAACCTCAACTTGTGATTGAGTGAATAGACCATTTTTCTATGATAGCATTACAAGTGGACGGTGGGAATCTCCTGTGATTCAGTGTCCAGTTGCTGCTTCTACAGGTACTTTCCATAAAAATGAGTCATGGTGGAGGAAAGCAACATTTCTATCTTACCCACTCAAAGTAACATAAGACATCATCATTGATCTTTGTCGCTAAGTAATATAAAGTCTGTCTTAATCCTTGGTTTTTGTTTTTTTTCTTTTAATGCCATTTACACACGATCGGAATTTCGGCCCGCAAAAGACCGATGAGAGTTTTTCGTCAGAAAATGCGACCATGTGTATGCTCCATCGGTCTTTTGCTGGCGGAATTCCAGCCAGTGTTGCCAACCTACCAGATTAAAATTTACTGATACAACACCCAAAATTTACTGGCACAACCAAGTTTTTACTGCCATTTCCAAAAGTTACAAAATTGCAGTTTTAAGTGCAAATTAGAGTATTTAGGCTACAAATAAATACAATATGCAATTAGCAATATGAATTAAGGTAGATAATAAGGCAAAAAACATATTTCTTTTATTTTCGATATAGTAAGTATCTCAGGGACAGAACAGAAATTAGAATGGGCAGCACACACATAAAATTCACTCTCACAGTGACACTAGCAGCAGTGTGCAGCAGCACATATGATGAGACCTCGCTGACACAACACGCCCCCTCCTGAGTCACAGTGACAGTCTCTCTCCAAGCCAAGTGGTCCCTCTAGTTCACTCCAGTCTAAAAAGCACTGACAGTCCCGGTCTCAGCCCGCCTTGCTTCCATACCGCAGACCCGCACACGAGGCTCTGGCCCCTCTGCCTGGCTCCCTTGCACCACGATATCACACTACATGCTCAGGCACCGCCTCCGCCAGAACCGCCCGATCACAATGTAGCAGGCACTCGGATGGTCTCAGCCGGCTCCGGGCCAAGCCGAGTGTCACAGCCATACTTTTTACTGGCAACCTTTTACTTTTACTTGCATTTACTGGCAGGATAAAATTGCCTGTTTTTTACTGACTGCCAGTAAAAATACTGATGGTTGGCAACACTGATTCCAGCCAGCAAAAAAGTGAGAGCATGCTCTCAATTTTTCGGTCGGGAAAAGTTCCTATCCGAAAATGCGATCGTCTGTGGCAATTCTGACGTTCAAAATTCCTACGCATGCTCGGAAACAATTAGACGCATGCTCGGAAGCATTGAACTTCATTTTCTCGGCTCGACGTAGTGTTGTACGCCACTGCGTTCTTGATGGTCGTAAGTTGAGCGAACTTTTGTGTGATCGTGTGTATGCAAGGCACACTTGAGCGGAATCCCGTCGGAAAAGCCGTTATATCTTTTTCCAACGAGAATTCCAATCGTGTGTATGTGGCATTAGAGTGGTAAACAAGCATTTGCAATGCAAGATGGCATGTTAAATGTTTTAAAAGATAGAAAATTTAGATGGGCGAGGAGGCGGAGCCTAGCGGAGCAGACATGCATTGTTAGAGCTCAACACCGCTGAGGAGAGAAGAGAAGGACAAAGCGGAGCCTGCAGGCTCAAAAGGTATCCATTTTAACCTTTTTGCCCCTGGGAACAAACTGTGAAAGTTTGGGCAGGAAATATGGTACTGGGAGGAAGCCGTGGCAGAAATAAAAATCACCTCACAAAGAGCTCACAGGCACTCACTGCAACTAAAGCAGCTCCAGTCACCTCACAAGATACAGCATCAGGGCGCTCTCACAGACAGAAAATGTCACAGCAAGACTCTCCATTTGAGTCATATACAGAACAAATCCTCTCACAAACTTCTCCACAAGCCTCCTCAGCATCCCCAGTAATATTATTACAATTTGAAAAGATGCTTCATAAGGCTTTAAAACAAACCTCAGACCAAATAACAAACAGCCTAACCAAAGAAATAAGAGAGCTGGGAAACCGCACCGCAGCCTTAGAAATAAAAATTGATGAAATTGAAATTACAAGCCAAGAAAATATAACAGAATTGGAACAATTAAAAGAAGAGAATTTAATACTTCAAACTAAGCTCGAAGATTACGAAAATAGAGCCAGACGTTCAAACTTGCGCATAAGGGGAATACCTGAAACTGTGACAGACCTGCAATCTACTATTACTGCTCTATTAAAAGAACTAAAGCCAGATATCCCTATTGAACGTTTAGAACTGGACAGAGTACACAGAGCCCACACAGCCAAAAAGAAAGGCGGACCCCCACCTGATATAATCACAAAATTTCATTATTACAGAACGAAAGAACAAATACTAATTGCTGCAAGAGAAAAAAAGGAACTTAATTTTCAAGGACACAATTATCAAATTTTTGCTGACCTATCCCAACTTACTATTACTAAAAGACGATCCATGAAACCCCAACTAATGGAACTGCAACGCCACAACATTATGTATCAATGGGGCTTCCCCTTTTCAGTCAGATTTAACTACCAAGGTACAATTTACAGAAGCAGATCAGCAGATGAACTACAACAAACCCTTTTAAAATTAAATCTGACAGAACCCACAAGCAGCAACACCCCCACACGCAGAAGAATGGCATCATCTTCACCTTCAGGCAGCACCCAGAAAATTTCAGAACAAAATGGGAATCATCATTCTCACAAAAGAGGCCGTTATGCCACATCATCCATGGACCAAGAAGATTCAATGGACTGACATCCTAATTCCTGATATCTCTTCATTTATTATACTAAGAGATGGTTCTCTATAAAAAAAACCTGTATTTATAACTGAATGTAACTGCATTCTGATAGTCACACACTGTATGGGATCAAGTTACATTCCAGTTATATTTCTTATTACTTCTGATTCATATAGCCTTAGAATATATAAGTGAAATAAGGAAATTTTTGTTCAGTTATATATTTTCAGGTAATAACAATAGATTTATTACTTTTTAGGACAAATATGTTCAATAATCCAGAAGTAATGGAAGCTTTTTCTTTCTTTTCTTAAAACAAATATATTAGTACCTAACTAGTTCCTAGAACTATGTTTTTGTTTATTCTAATCTGAATCAATACAACCTAAATTTTATGAGTTAACATATCTAAACAGTTACATATGAATAAAATATGTAATTGTTTACTCTAAAAGGGTTAAAATCCCAAAATAATTCAAACTATCTTCATCAATACCAAAGTTATAAACAGTACCTTTCTAACTGAATCATTTAGCCTAGGGCAAGACTAACCATATACAACCACCCTGGAATAAATAATTTCAACAAAAACTATATTCTGCACTCCAATTAATGAATCATCATTTTGATGTCTTTTGACATAGCACTTCTCTCCTGTAAGCGGAAGATCCGTGTACCCCCATTAGCCCTCCTCATTCTCCCAACCATATTATGTGGGAGTGTGACGAAGGCACTTATTCCCCTGAGAGAGATATTTATTCTCTTTCACGGGTAAATTGTGATTACTTGCAAAAAATAATTTATACAATGTATCATCTAATCTCATATGTTTTTTGTTTACTCTTTACTTCAGAATTCACTGGTTTCTTTTCTATCTTTTCATCTCTTCAGTCCACACAGGTTGATCTGCGCAGTCAGCTCTGCATAACAAAAAGTAAGTCAAAACTATTTGATCTGTTGCCATGGCACCACTGAATATACTTTCCCTGAATGTTCAGGGAATAAATGTCCCTCAAAAAAGGACCAAAGCCTTCCGTACTTTCCATAACAAGAAGGCTCACATAGTATGCCTCCAAGAAACACACTTCACCAAAGATTCTACTCCAAAATACATTTCTCCTTTTTATCAACAAATTTACACGGCTTCTGCCTGTACCAAACAAAGGGGTACTCTAATTGCATTTCACCGATCCACACCATTCACCTTATCATCAGAAATTAAAGACCCAGAAGGTAGATACCTGATACTCATGGGTTATATAATGGATACAGCAATCACGGTGATTTCCTACTACGCTCCTAACAAACAACCTACACCATTCCTCTCACATATATTACAAGTGATTAATACACACAAAATAGGAACAGTGATAATGTGCGGGGATTCGAACCAGGTCCTCCTCCCATTTCTAGATAAATCACCTTTTACACCATCCAAAATAACCTCTAGATTACCTTTTTTTCAACTTCTTTCCAAATACAATCTGGTAGATTCGTGGAGAGAAAGTAACCCAATGAAAAAGAAATTCACTTATTTCTCGCACCCTCATCAAACCTTCACCAGAATAGATCATATTTTTCTAACAATAGGAATGATACCAGAAATTATTGCATCAGATATAATTCCGATTCCGTGGTCTGACCATAATGCAGTATACACTACTATAGCCTCAGCCATACCAAAAGCGCATGACCCAACGTGGTACTTACCGGACATAATGCTCAAACACCCACTACATCAGATGGCCATTGAACAAGCTTTAAAGGAATACATATCAATTAATAATACAACAGACATTTCCCCAATAACACTGTGGGAAGCTCATAAGCCTGTCTTGCGTGGTACAATACAAAGACAAATGGCACTATTTAAACGGGAACGCCAAAATCTAGCAAAAAAACTAGAACTCCATTTTAATGCAGTCTACATATCATTCCAAGATAATCCATCTCAGAGTACAAAATCTCATCTGGAAAAATCTAGATTGGAATACGATCTATTTCTCACTGAGTCAGTTGATAAATCCCTCAAACGCTCCAAACACAATTTCTACATGAATACAAACAAACCAGGTACATATTTGGCTCGGGCATTAAATTCAACTAACAAATCTTTCAAACCAATACGTTTGAAATTATCAAAAAATGTTTATGCTTGTAATCCAGTTAAAATAGTCCATAAATTTCACTCACATCTCGCAACTTTATACAAGACAAACAATGAATTTAATCCTACAGAGGCTGAATCTTTCTTCTCAAAAATAACCTTACCTGAGTTGTCTCAGAATCAAAAAAGCAGTTTGGATGAGCCTATAACTATAGATGAAGTTGCTAATGCCATAAAAGACCTAAAACTTAACAAAAGACCAGGCCCAGATGGCTACTCGGCTTTATACTATAAAACATTCTCAGAAATACTCTCTCCCATTCTCACTGAAACTTTTAACAAACTTCTAGAAGGACATTCTTTTCGGCAAGAAACACTAATGGCAATTGTTTGTATGATCCCAAAACCCCTTTCTGATGATACTTCCTGTGTGAATTATCGGCCTATCTCTCTGTTAAACCTTGCTATTAAATTATTAGCAAAAATAATAGCAAAACGCCTCAATAGCATTATAGGAAAATTAATACATAGAGATCAAGTAGGCTTCATGCCAAATAGACAGGCAGGCGATAATATACGCAGGGCAGTGTTATTGGCACATATTGCTAAAAAACGGAAAATCCCTTTATGTTTTCTATCTCTCGATATTAAGAGGGCATTTGACACAGTATCCTGGCAATATATGCAATATTCATTACAAAAATGGGGTTTTGGACCCCACTTTTTAACATGGATCAAAGCATTATATAATAAACCCAAAGCCTATATAAAATACGCTGGATACAAATCTGATGCCTTTAATATCGAAAGAGGTACCCGACAGGGTTGCCCATTATATCCCTTATTATTTGCCCTTATACTCGAACCCATGGCCCAATACATCAGAACAAACCAAACTATAACTGGCATTGAAGTAAGAGGTATTACACACAAATTATGTATATTTGCAGACGATATATTACTTTTTCTATCATCACCACAGGTCTCTGGTCCTAACTTAATACCAGCTCTTGATGGATTTGCAGCCCTATCCGGCCTTATGATTAATCCTAAGAAATGCCTAGTGCTTAATATTTCGCTCACAAACATGGAATTGATCCCGGCTAGGGCTGCACTCCCATTCACATGGGCAGAAAAATCAATCCCATATCTTGGAATTCATTTAACAGCATCTCATTCTGACTTATTCTCAACCAATTATCCTCCTGTATTAAGACAGATCACAAATCTAATAAAACAATGGTCGCAACTTCCTTTATCCTGGATAGGGAAGATTAATGCAATCAAAATGACTATTCTACCCAAATTGCTTTATCTATTCAGAGTCCTCCCTATTCCAATTCCTTCCTATTTTTTGAGAATAGTACAAAAAAGAGCAACTTCATTTATATGGGGCTCTTCTAAACCACGTATACCTATACACACACTACATCTTCCCAAAAATAAAGGAGGCCTGGGATACCCTAATTTTACTAACTACTACAGAGCAGCACATTTGGCCAGTCTGTCCAAATACCATGCAAAACAGGAAATCCCATTATGGGTATTTATAGAGGCTTCAGAAAATGACCCTCTATTAATATCAAACTTGTTATGGCTTGATCCTATAGACCGCTTTAAAATTCATAATCCCATAACTAAACACTTCTTATCTCTCTGGGATAAACTAAAAACCAAATATCAGTTACAATCTCCACACAATCCTCTCCTTTCTTTTATCAGAAATCCGGCCTTTTATCCGGCATGGATCTACCCAAATTCTTTTAAAGCTTGGACAACATCAGGCATTTAGACACTAAATGACTTCATAGCATCTAAATCATTCCTTTCATTCCCATCGCTTAGAGAAAAATATGATCTACCAAACTCTGAGATATTTAGATATCTCCAAATCAAAAATTTCTATACACCATTCCTAAAGGGGGATACACCATTATCCCAATTATCCATTTTTGAATCAATCTGTACAAAAGATCCATTTGCTAAAGGTACAATTTCATCACTTTATAATCAATTATATGGAGTAGTAAATCTTAATAGACCCTCTTACGTTCAGAGGTGGGAGGAGGACCTGGGACGAACTTTAGAAGACACGGACTGGTCTAACATATGGCTCACATCTAAGTCATCCTCACCCAACATCTTAGCACTGGAGACAAATTATAAAGTCCTAACTCGCTGGTACCTTGTACCCGCTAGAGTGGCAAAATATTCACCTAATACCTCAGCTCTTTGTTTTCGAGGATGCCCAGAAATAGGCATACATTTACACATATGGTGGACGTGCCCAGTAATCCAAACCTTCTGGAAGGAAGTCTTCGTGATTGCATCTAAAATATTTAAAAAAATAATACAACCAGATCCATATATAACTTTACTTAATCTAAAACCGGAATGGTTAACACTCTCTCAATTCAAACTTATGATCCAACTAATAACGGCTGCAAAACAAACAGTGGCCAAAGCATGGAAATCTCCTACGTTGGTACTAGCAGAAACAATTCACAGAATGAATAATACAATGTCCCATGCTAAGATGGTAGCCATCGATCAAAATCAAATTCCAAAATTTGAAAAACTTTGGCATCCTTGGATAAAACAACAGTTCCTGTCAAATTTCAATGACTCTGTCCTGTTGCCATGGTAACAGATTAAATGACTTACAGAGACACCCATTCTAAGGCTTCAAAGAGAACTAAAAAGAATAATAAACTGACGAGCGGGACAACCTTGTGGACCATACCTCTGCCTTTCTACCCTTTTTCTTCTTTCTCTTTCCTTTTCTCCACCTTACGATTAAAGCTCATTATCAGAATTTATTTGACCTATATACACTCTACCTGTAAACAATATATATAGTAGGTATAAATCATTTAAATACCTACAAAAGTATCTAAGGAAATGATATATATCTTTAATTTAGGTTTACGTGAACCCAATGTTTAATATTTGAAATTTCATGATATTTACCTATATAATCCCTACTGTAAAACAATAAGCTTACTTTATAGATCCTTGTAAACTTACTTTATGTATCTTTATAATATTGTATACTCAATAAACTTCTTTTGACAAGGAAAATTTAGATGGGCCATTTTTCTATGACAGCATTAAACTGGACAATTGAAAACTCCCACCATCCCATGCAGTGGTGTATTTAGGTTTTGTGCTGCCCTAGGCCTGACTAAATTGTTGCACCCCCTAATTTAAATATGACCCACCCCTCCCTGTCAATGTCACGTCCCTTCCTGTTTAAGACCCGCCCTGTCATCTGTAAACCACACCCTTCCTATTTAGGCTCCACCTTATCCTCTTAGAGCCCCTCCGCTTCCTCTCTGTACATTACAAGTGGGTACCAAGTGCATCTTCATCAGTGCCCATCAAGGCAGCCTCATCAGTGCACATCAATGCAGCCTCATCATTTCCCATCAATGCAGCCTCATCATTTCCCATCAATGCAGCCTCATCAGTGCCCATCAATACAGCCTCACCAGTGCCCATCAATGCAGTCTCACCAATGCCCATCAGCGCAGCCGCATCAGTGCCCATCAATGCAGCCTCATCAGCTTAGCCTCATTAGTGCCCATCAATTCAGCCTCATCAGTGCCCATCAATGCAGTCTCATCGGTGCCCATCAGTGCAGCCTCACCAGTGCCCATCAATGCAGCCTCACCAGTGCCCATCAATGCAGCCTCACCAGTGCCCATCAGTGCAGCCTCAACAGTGCCCATCAATGCAGCCTCACCAGTACCCATCAGCACAGCCTCATCAGTACCCAATAAGGGTCTCCCATTGCATTCTAATCATACCAAATTATGTGAGCAGACTGCATTTCCTCTTTAAGCACTTGTTTGCATCATTTGGCAGCAATGGCATCGACTTTGCAGCGCTGCAATGATTCCCAAATGTACTTCTTGTACTACTTTTGGTGACTTTGGGTGCGATTTGTATAGACATCTGTGCGTGATCTGTGCATGAACCTGCACAGATGTCTGTCAAATTCCCCCCCCCCCCAAGTCGGACTGCATTGCCAGTTTGACATTGAGTGAGTTTAGCTGAAGTCACATGATTGCTAACCCACATTAGTGTGAACCTGGGCTTAATGTAGTCAGCAGGATGGGTAATAAAATCGAGACTGATCTATGATCAGAAATGACACTTTTCTTCATATGTCAGAAGGCAGCATTACAGGTAGCTACAGGTAGCTATGAAAGATTACCACATATACAGTCAGGTCCATAAATATTGGGACATCGACACAATTCTAATCTTTTTGGCTCTATACACCACCACAATGGATTTGAAACAAACAAGATGTGCTTTAACTGCAGACTTTCAGCTTTAATTTGTGGATATTTACATCCAAATCAGGTGAACGGTGTAGGAATTACAACGGTTTCTATATGTGTCTCGCACTTTTTAAGGGACCAAAAGTAATGGGACAGATTAACAATCATCCATCAAACTTTCACTTTTTAATACTTGGTTACAAATCCTTTGCAGTCAATTACAGCCTGAATTGTATAAACAGGAAGCAATCAGCGCAAACAAATAGGTGAAGTCAATGGATGCAAGCTGAAGACTATAGGTAATCACAAAGCCTATAAACAATCAATAAAACAATTTTAGTGCAGCGCAATAATATGAGGAAAAAAGTTTCAAAATATAGGGACTCAGGTGTCCAAAATGAAAAATGGCAAGTTCCCTCGTGATGGAAAGGGAAATAAATTCTCCAGTGGTAAGTCGGGGACAATATTCTCCACCACAGACAAACAGATGCGCTTACCGGATCAGGTGGACATCTTATTATAGGAGGTCAGAAACCCATATGTGCACTCAGGGATGAAGGCACACTCCAATGCAGCTGTGGAGGTCCCCACATTTTGCTGAATATGAGCAGATAATATTGCCCGAAACACTTCAGAATTCATCCTGCTGCTTTTGTCAGTAGTCACATCATCAATAAATACAAGAGAACCAGTTTCATTGGCAGCCATACATGCCCACGCCATGACACTACCACCACCATGCTTCATTGATGAGGTGGTATGCTTTGGATCATGAGCAGTTCCTTTCCCTCTCCATACTCTTCTCTTCCCATCACTCTGGTACAAGTTGATCTTGGTCTCATCTGTCCATAGGATGTTGTTCCAGAACTGTGAAGGCTTTTTTAGATGTTGTTTAGCAAACTCTAATCTGGCCTTCCTGTTTTTGAGGCTCACCAATGGTTTACATTTTGTGGTGAACCCTCTGTATTCACTCTGGTGAAGTCTTCTCTTGATTGTTGACTTTGACACACATACACCTACCTCCTGGAGAGTGTTCTTGATCTGGCCAACTGTTGTGAAGGGTGTTTTCTTCACCAGGGAAAGAATTCTTCGATCATCCACCACAGTTGTTTTCCGTGGTCTTCTGGGTCTTTTGGTGTTGCTGAGTTTTTCCCCGCTTTCCCCTTCTTCCATCACCCCCTCTCCTCCCGTGCCTTTTCTTCTCCCATCCTCGTTCACACCTCCCCTTCCCCCCCTCCCCCCCTCCCCTCCCATCCTACCCCTCCCCCTTCTCTCCCCCCCCTTTCTCCTTTTCCCCTCTATTCTCTCTTTCTGGTTCCCTTCAATAATTTTAACCTCACACCGCTCCCTCTACTGCACCACTACCCTGGGCTATCTCAAGGACCTGCGTTGGCACTTACAACCCCCCCTTTCCTTATGATATCACAGTATGGTGATATATATATATATATATATATTTGATTAATCTAATATCTATTTATTAGAGGCTGTCTGTTATCCCCTGTGTCCGCCGCAGGGGGAATTTCATGGGGTTCCGCATGCCCACAGAGTTTTCCTGAACCGGGTGAGCTTGTCCTTATTTTTCATGTTTTGTATGGGATGTTTAGTTATTTTACTAACAACTCTGCTGCTATAACCCTCTGTGCACTTGATGATTTGTTTGTATATGCTAAAACTACTTTATGTCATATTATAGATATGGTTCTCCTGAAGAAGCGGTGTTAACCGCGAAACCGGTCAAGAAATAAAGTTGTACACATATCTGCCATCTAAAGTGTGCGGAATCCACTTGTTCAGACTATGTGGTATCTTCCCCTTTTTATGGTCATATGTAATGTAGTTACTTTTGTCGTTTACGATCGTAACTGTATACGACTTTGTAAATTTTATAAACATTGTTTCTATTAAAATTGTACTTTTATAAAATATTTTAATTTTTGTCTTTTACTCCTTACCTTTATTGTATACCTATACTCAGTACCGTAATAGTCCCCTTCTTTCCCTTGCGACCATCGCCCTACCCTCCCCTTTTTCCTTGATCTTGACATTTTGGGATGATGGTACTTATACTTACTGTAATCTTATTGATATCTTAGGCTGCTCGTTCTGATGTTCCAAACAGTTGATTTGGCTACACGTAATGTTTTTGCTATCTCTCTGATGGGTTTGTTTTGTTTTTTCAGCCTAATGATGGCTCGCTTCACTGACAGTGACAGCTCTTTGGATCTCATATTGAGAGTTGACAGCAACAGATTCCAAATGCAATTAAAATGAACTCTGGACCTTTTATCTTCTCCTTGTAAATGGGATAATAAGGGAATAACACACACCTGGCCATGGAACAGCTGAGCAGCCAATTGACCCATTACTTTTGGTCCCCTAAAAAGTGGGAGGAACATATACAAATGTTGTAATTCCTACACCGTTACCTGATTTGGATGTAAATACCCTCAAATTAAAGCTGAAAGTCTGCAGTTAAAGCACATCTTGTTCGTTTCATTTCAAATCCATTGTGGTGGTGTATAGAGCCAAAAGATTAGAATTGTGTCGATGTCCCAATATTTATGGACCTGACTGTATACAAGCAAACACTAAGGGGACTCCCACACTGGAGCATGGGGGCATCTGTGGTAAATCACCGCTATTTTTCACCGTAGTTTTTGCAGCGATTTTCAGCTAGTGACCAAAAAAGGGTTAAAAGCGTCCGCAAAGTGCTGCTGCCTGTTGACTTCAATGGGCAGGGGCACTTTAGGAGCGGTGTGTACACCGCTCCTAAAGTGCCTGAAAGAAGCTGCTAGCAGGACTTTTTTGAGTGTCCTGCTAGCGCACCTCTCCAGTGTAAAAGTACTCAGGCTTTCACATTGGAGTGACAGGAGAGACTCTTTACAGGCGCTATTTTTAGAGCTATAGCACCTGTAAAGTGCCTCAGTGTGAAAGTGTTAAATGCAATTGATTCCAGAAGCACCAGCCTGCAGATATTGAGATGTAAAGAGTTAACCATATATGTAAGCAGCATGTGTCCATTGATGCATAGAAGAAAAGCACAGTCCTCCCCCAGCACCAAGGACACAGAGGGTTAATTACCAGACAGTCCTCCCTATTTCAGATAACAGGAGACAGGACAAACAAAGTGAAAGCAGAGGTGTGAGGTTTGTAAGGAGAGACAGTGAGGTGGCTCTGTATCTTACTTTCACTCCCTCCAGGACATGCAGAATGTAGCTGGGTCTGCCAGCTGAAGCCACAATCCGACCGACCCTGCAAGCTCCACGAACACCTGGAGTCACAACACAGGAAGCTGACCAGTTCTCTCTGCTCTCCTGTCTGTGCAGAGGAGGGGGAGGGGAGAACTGTGAGCACACGCTCTGCAGCCAGCAACCTCCAGCAGTGAATGGACTGACTCCGAGGAGGAGGGTTTTTTTTTTTTGTGTGGGGGTCCCCTCCCAAAAGTGCTGCCCTAGGCCTGGGCCTTGTTGGCCTAGGCCAGAATACAGCACTGATCCCATGCCCAGTTGCTGTTATTATTCTCCAAAAAAATCAGTCATAGTAGAGAAAAGCAACATTTGTATCTTCATACCCACTCAAATTAACATACAATGTCATCATTGCCCTGTGCCTAAAAAATAAAAATCTATCTGTACAAACTCACTGATAAAATTCCCAAGGTACCCTGCTAATGTCTTGACCAAAGTGTTCATTGTCTGAAAAGTTGCTGGCTTTAAAAGAGAAGTATGGGGTTTTTGCAGATTCATACCTACCTAGGTGAATGCAGTATCGGTCCGAAGCTGCATCTGTCCCCCCGGCGCCTCTAAGATTGAGAACCGAGCGATCTAACACCGCCGATCGCTCAGTTCTCAGTGCTCCCCAAGCAGAGAGCTGGTGACTATCAGTCAGCAGCTTTCTGCTCTGCCCCATCCTTGCTCACTGGAGCACTGGGCTGTGTTGGGGGTGGGAGCTTCTGGCTCAGGCTCTCAGCGGCTCGCTGAGAGGTTGAGCTGGGTGTCGGTCCTGGCATATGGGCGGATCCCGACTCCATTGTCACAATCTTGCCCGAGCCTATACTGGCTCTGTGACATCAGTGGACAGCGGACTTCAGCCCGCTGTCTGCTGAAAACAGGTAACAGGAGTGCAGAACGAACTGCACTGCTGTGATCCACAGGAGAAGTACAGCTAAACAAGCTTTGGCTTTACTTCTACTTTAATGGAATTCTTATAAGGTAGATGTAAACAAACTGATAAATTTGTGTGTGGAAAAGCACTTTGGTTTGAAAGCTAAGGGATGGAATATTCAAAATGTTAGATTTGTCACCAGAACAGAGGGTAAGGGGAAGTCTTCCAGTGGGGACACCTGTTCCATAATAACTGTCTAAGAGGGAAAATGACCCTTACTTTGTAGAGTATTGCTCTTATATCAATTATATATTCTACATCCAGTGTAGAATGTGAAGAACGGCGGAAAATAAAATGACAGGGGTTGCGTACCCCTAAATGACAGGGGTTGTGCACCACTTCTCTACTTTAAACAAAACTAAATAGTGTTGGCTATACATACACTTTAAAGTCTAACTCAAGCCATTTTTTGGCTTTCCACCCACAGCTAATCACAGGGAAAACCGCTGGGTCTCCCTCGGCTAATCACAAACAGCCTCACTCACAAGTGTGAATGGGGCCTTAGGCTTTTTCCTTTTATTTCCCTCTTCCCTGCTCCACCCAGTTAGGCTAGGTTTCCACTAGTGCGTCCCCAAAGTCGCGCGATTTTGCCGCGATTTTTTACCGCGATTTTACCGCGACTTTTTACCGCGATTTGAAGCAATGCCTGTATCTATAGACCTCAAGTCGCATCAAAGTGGGACCAAAGTAGTGCAGGGACTACTTTGAAGTCGCTGCGACTTGAAGTCGCACAGATATGAACGGTACTCATTGGAAATCATGGGAAACAATTTGTCATGCGACTTTTCAGTCCCAAGTCGCATGAAAAGTCGCACTAGTGGAAACAGAGCCTAAGTCTCCAATCTGGATGGAAGAGCAAATAAGCTACCTTTGGGTAGCAGCATTTTCAATCTGGGGAGAGGGTTGTGTTAGATGCACTAGATTTAGATGGACTTGACAAACAAATTAAAGTGACACTAATCTCTGGTTTAAAAAAATAAAATTATATTCAAGTGTATGTATTTTTGACTCAAAAGGGTACTTTAATTGCTCCCAGCCTCCTCCAAACCTCCAAAGGAGGCAGAGAAAACAAAGTTAGAAACAATTGAATGAAAAATAGATTACATGGCCCTTAAGTAGTGCAAGTGTATGAATTATTTTTGGAGATTAAGTACTGTATATAAATTAGTGTCATTTTAAATCCAAACTCCAGATAACACTTTTTTAAGCATGAACAGTTTTTTTCTTTTTGGGATAAAAGTTTTACACAACTGAATAAAAGCTGACAATTTGTAAGCGCCACTGTCAGTGTTAAATGATTTGTCTCAACCCTCTAACTGATGCTTTTGCTAGATAGCTTGGTCTGTTAAAGGAAGTTGAAAAATAACAGACTTATTGGCCAGATCACCAGGTAAAAATAAAGAAAAAATAGAAAGCTAATGCAGCCACCACATCTAAAATTATATATATATATTGTTTTGGGGTTTTATAACCACTTTAACTATTCCTTACTCTATTAAATAATAAATTAATAAATCACTTTCTGAATCCTTTTTTTTTTTTTTAAGTTTTTCCTGATATGACCAAAAAGCTCTTGCTCTGATCTGTGCATTGTGAAATCTCAAAAACAGTATTTAATTTCCTTTCGGCCATGATGTCTTCCCACTGGCATCCATAGCTGCCAGCATTTCAAGGTGTTGTCGGCCACTAGCTGCAGAGAGAGAGGATAAGCCGGAGCGCCAGACCTTTTTTGGTCATGTGATCCCATAAAACAGCTCATAAAAATATTCAAAAAGCAATTTATTGGAAAATGTTAGCAGAGAGAATCAGAAGAGAATGGTAAGCATCATTTTACAAGTAAATTATTGTGTAGCCTTTTCTTTTACTTTAGGTCAATTTTTAGGCAAAATTGTTTAAATACATGTTTTTTTAACATTTACATGTTTAAATATATTGTTGTGGTGTTTAAAAAAGCACCAATTAATGACTTTTTCATGTACCTTTTTATCCATCTTGTGATGGATAAAAAGTCGACAGCTATTTCAGAAAATGCTAATTATTACTGGCATATCACTGTATGCAATCTGATGACCAACTGAATAGTTGGAGGCTTGGAGCAAATCAGCTGAATCACCAGTGAAAAGGATTTTTCAATTTTTGCTCACCTTTGGATTTTTACTGTTACCGAAGCCTGATCCAAATTACCCACATCAATACTATGTATAAATGCATATAAAGCTATATTATAGCAGAGGATAATTAGTGTATGTAACACTCCAGCACATTGTATGCATTTCAAATTGATCATTATTAGAGAAAGCTACAAATACACACAATTAATCTATCTGACACCCAGTCATGACTAATATACCTAGTTACTATGTAATCTATTTAGGAGGATTAAAAAAAGGATAAAAACAACCGTTTTATAAGTAATTATCTAATTTATCTCTGAAGAAATTAAATCTCTTTGTATAACTCAGACATTGAATAATATGAATAAAACCAATATTATAAACAAGAAATAATACAAAAACTATTTAAATTCTTCATTTATCACTGTTGTAAATAAAAGCCCCATCAGTATTAGATACAAATTATATGCCTGAGTCTACCCTGCATACAACAATAAAAGGAAAATTAATCCTACTCACATAACCTTTTGACTTAAAGGCTAAGTTCACCTTTGTGAAAAAAAATAATAAATGCACACATTTTTGTAGGACAAAAAGTGCATTTCTCATTTTTTTTGACAGGAAGCCTGCAGAGCATTGCACTCACGATCAATGGATCATGGGTTCAATGTCAGGCTCCTGCAGACTCTTCCTACAGCTTTGCTGAGCCCTTACCAGCTCAGAGCTGCAGCAAGTGTCAATGAACTACAAGGGTGCTCATCAGTGCCCTTACAGTCCATTGAAAACTACAAGCTGTAGTGGAAGATGGGATTTGTAGTTTCTTCATTCACAGATTCCTGCAAATGAATGGCAGAGCCCCACACAGCTGTTATGATTTTCAAATGTGACGATGAGGAACAAGGGGGTGGGGTTTGCCGGGTAAGTGCTGCAGGTAATGGAACATTATATATAGGTATAACATGTTCCAAAGGTGAACATGTTCTAAAGGTTAACCTTTAAAGTTATTCTAAACCCAATTACCAAAATCTCATATAATGTGTAACATACTAATATAATTTAAAATCTGCAGATGTTATTAAAGTAATACTTGGTGATCCTGCCATGAGGGTCTTTATTCATATACTTTATGTTATATGGTGACAACTGTCTCCCAGCTGTTCTCCTGAATGGTCACTCGCCCCTGTTGGAGACCACAAGCAGCAAATCAAGCAGTGGCAGCTGGTGCTCCATTTTTTTTTGGGGGGGGGGCAGCAAATAAACCCCCCCACCAGGTCCGCACTTACCCGTTCCAGGTCACGGCTTCCCTGGCTTCTCCTCCCAGCTAATTCGGTCTTAAGATCCGCCTCCTGTCCCGATTGGCCGGAAGGAGAAGCAGGAAGACAATAGCGAATATTGATTTGCCAGTGTCCCAAGTGGGTGGGTTTAGGGAGCAGTGCTCTGCACCCCGAGACCAACCTTTTTGAAGCCAATTAGAGCCTCAGGCTCGAATCATGTACTTAAAAAAAATTGTTTTTTTTAAAGAAACCTTTGAGTCCCGCACCCATCACGCATGGAGATAAGGGGGCAGCACATGAAGATTAGGGGGGTGGCGCCCCTTGTCGACCGCCCACCACTGCAATTGAGACACACTGCACAAGCATGACATACTATTGTCCCTATCAGGAAGCTGGTTCGTGATGTACAGTATTTCACAAAAGTGAGTACACCCCTCACATTTTTGTAAATATTTTATTATATCTTTTTATGTGACAAAGTAGATTTAAACCTTAACTGGATGACATATAAATTGCTAAAGCTCTGTGGATCATAAAAAAAAAAAAACTGCCAGATATGACTCTGCGCACATGCACTCAATTTCTTTGGTCGACCACGACGAGGCCTGTTCTGACTGGAACCTGTCCTGTTAAACGCTTGTATGGTCTTGGCCATCATGCTACAGCTCAGTTTCAGGGTCTTGGCAATCTTCTTATAGCCTAGGCCATCTTTATGTAGAGCAACAATTATTTTTTTCAGATCCTCAGAGTGTTCTTTGCCATGAGGTGTCATGTTGAACTTCCCGTGACCAGTGAGAGAGTGAGAGCGATAACAAAAAAAATTAACACACCCGCTCCCCATTCACACCTGAGATCTTGTAACAGTAATGAGTTACATGACACCCGGGGGGGGGCTAATTTTGACATTTTTACTTAGGGGTGTACTCACTTTTTTTTCTAGCAGTTTAGACATTAATGGCGCTGTGTTGAGTTATTTTGAGGGGACAGCAAATTTACACCGTTATACAAGCTGTACTCTCATTACTTTACATTGTAGCAAAGTGTAATTTCTTCAGCGTTGTCACATGAAAATATATAATAAAATATTTACAAAAATGTGAGGGGTGTACTCACTTTTGTGAGATACCGTATTACCAATGTTAGGGCAATTGCATGTAGATAGGAAGTGACTTGTCAACAGATAGAAAAATCAATGAAAAGAGATGAAAAAAATGGCAGGTTTTTTTTTTTTTTTTATGATCCACAGAGCTAAAGCAAAATATATGCCATCCAGTCAGGGTTTAAATCTACTTTAAAGGAAACCTGTACTGAAATATGAAGCTGCCAGTAAGAACCACCTTCTGAAAATGCTAGCTATCTGGCTATCACTGGTTAGAATATTTTTTAAGTAACTAACATGGGACAGCAAGTTAAGACAGAATTACCAATCCACATACTTATTTCAGGCCAGGGACTCAGAAAAATACTGAAGCATTATTGCAACAAACAAGCAGCTAGCATTTTGGAAAGCAGAAGTCAGTAATGGCAGTCTACATGTAAGGGGGCTTGTGGATGGCTACCATTGGTGCCAAGTGCACAAGTCCCTGCCCTACTTCTTCCCTTCCTGAACAACAATCTACCTGCTTGAGGCTTTAACCCCCCACCATCTTGTGCCCTCTCCAAGCCTGGAGCCCCCTTACAACATTCCTGGCCATTAACCTTTACATTCCAAAGGAAGGAATGTCCACTCAAAGATAGAGTTGCTGCACTTTACGGATGTTTATTTAAAGATGGCATTCACAGTCACATCACATCTACATACTATCCAAGGTCACTTAACAGTACATTGTCAATCACATATAGTGGACCATCCACAGCAGTCACATGTGAAAGCAGCATGCAACACATTTAGTAAGCCATCTTACCTAGTTTGGTCTCTCTCCACCTGGGGTCATTAGTACTCACTCAGGGCTTCTGGTTCACCTTAGGCTGTCTGAGTCCATTCACTATTGCTCACAAGTAGTCCCACTGAGTTAGGATCCCTGCTGTCACCTCTAGCTTGGGTGCACTTCTCCCAGGTCCTCCAAGGGAAAAGCCTCACTTCAGGGAACACTTGGCCTGGCCTAAAATACCTTTTGCCACCTGCCCTAGCCTCCCCCACCACAAGAGTCAGGAAGTCTACAGCTGGCTCTTCTGGGTGCAGGTCTACCTCTCCCTGTCCTTCTGCCCTGTCCAAGGCCTCCACTTGCTGACTACATGTGCCTGATGTTGGGGTAATCTAGTTCCCATGCCCAAGCTCCACTAGGGCTTCTCCCAACCTATATGGGCACTGACTCACCTATGACATAACTACAGGAGAACTTTACTTAAAAGGACCTAGCACCTGATTATACTATTTTATGTTACCAGCACTATTCCAAGGCAGAGCCACCTAGTGGCAGACTAGCTAACCGCACCTGCTTACACACTAGTATTTTCCCTTGTTCAGCCTGCAAAATAAGGATGAGCTTGTGTGTGTTCGGATCCCAATTCAAACCCACCTGAAGCTGTTGCTCTACTGGTCCACCCACTGCTCAAGATTCAGCCCGTTTATCAGAAACCAGCTAAAATTAAAACAGTGTATGACCAGCTTAACTAGAGCAAACATGGTGTAGCTAACAATAGCTTCAAGAGAGAAACAATGCATGCAGAGAAATAGAATATATTTTTAACCACTTTGCCCCACAAATGTAATAATCAGTGGTGCTATACAATTATTTAAAATCCCCACAACACTATGTATTTTCTGAATGCAGAGGCTGGGTAGAATAGACGGTTTGCAATTTTGTATGCCGCACAAGATTAGTGCAAATGTTTATGAAATCAACCCTGCGCGCAGCCGCAAAAAAAACTGCAAAAAATTATGGTTCTCAAAAATATCAGTATGTGGTGCTTTAAATGCCCTTACAGATCAAGAGTTAAGAGTAAAAGTATCCTATAATTTATTGCTCTCCCTCTGGAGTGTGTGGTTATAGATAATGTGGCACAATCGTTTACAGTCACGTGAGTGCTCTATGCTTGGTTTGTGTGTGTATGTGTGGGGTGACGGGGGGGTGGTTTTAGTATTTCTGCTATTTTATTTTTTTTATATTTTTTAACATTTACCTTTATCACAATCATTAAGGTGCTAACAAGCTTCTTATGTGAAAGCAGATGACAGGTTCTCTTTATGGAGACATTAGAGATGAATTAGATTCCTAGTGTTTCATCTGCCCTCTTCTCTAGCACAAAATTGTGAAGCCAGCTCTTCAGCCATAATTTTGACAGCTTTAAACCCGAAACCGCTCAGAGCCAAGTGATACCGGATTCACATTCATCAAAGGAGATCCTGGAGGAGTGAGAGAGCCCTGGAACAACAAAAGGGGGAGTGCGGCACCCCCGGAGCATGTAAAAATTGTCAGGTGCCTCTATAGCCCCCAGATTACTTTTAAACAAAAACTGGGTGCCTGCCTGCTGAACCAAACTGAAACAAGGTTGAGGTTGCTTCAGCTTAACGTCTTGAAACTTTGGAGGTATCAAACACCTGTAAAGAGCTAAAGAGCTTAATTAACTACACTGATGGAGATGAATCCTACTTGAACATACCACATATCCTTAAGTTTTTATTCCTCACTAGTAGTAATGAGCCAAAATTACTTCATTTGGGGGGGTTCAGTTTGGGACAGGTTCGCCAAACTTTACCCAAGTTCTGATGCCAAATCTGAGCCCCAACGTTTGCCGGCACCAGATTGCATGGTGCAGAAGTACCATGCAATCCAATTGCAGTACTATTGGTGCAATGCAGTGTGTTTCAGCCCATGCATTTGAATGAGCTAAAATTGCACAACGCTCCGATCACACAGGAACTGCTTAGGAACGCAAGCGCACTTCTGTGCAACATCTGGTGTGAACCGGCCCTTAAAGAGAAAAAAGGTACTGTGTAAATTGCTAGTAAATTACAGATCCTGGCTGCTTCTCTCTGTTTGTAATTAAAGAGGCTTGGAATTCCCTTCACCTATACCAATGTCAAGGGAGACCTCACACGAAAAAAGGGGATCCCCAAATTCCATACCAGACTATTCTTATCTAAGCATGCAGCCTGGTAGGACAGGTAAGGGGAAGGATGAATGTGCACCACCCCCACTGAACTATCCAAGGCTGCTTGACCTCAACATGGGGAGGGCACATTGCCAGGGGGGACCCCTGCCAAAGCACCTGGTTCCTATATTTATAAGGACAAAGACCTTTTCCCCAATACCTTGGCCCAGTGGTTGTGGGGGGCTGTGGGTGAGGGCTTATCTGGATGCTCCTTTTAAAATTAGATACCACCCCCTCATGCGACTGTGTAAGGGGCAACATTACTCATTCACAAAAGAATAAAAGCACTGACACTTTATTTAAAACAAAGTCCCACAATCTAAATCTATTGTCAATAACACTGTCCAACAATGTAGAAGCTCATCAATTATGATAAACGATGTCCGCTGACACGCTGAAAGAAGAAACCCGTCAACTCTTCTAATCGTCTTGCTCACTTGCCATGACAACTCCCGGACCCTTAAGTAAACAAAGTAAACAAACAGGCAGAGTATCCCAGTTGATATCATTGGCTATGACTGTAGCGGGTGCTGCTCAGCCTGCCCACGGCCCCGCAGCTCCTGCGCGATACATACACACTGACAGGCTCTCAGGGAGAGAGAGCCTGTCAGCAGCTGTGGGGGATTTCTCCCCCTCCCTCTCCTCACACTGTACAGTGAGCGAGCGGTGCTCATACAGCCACCCGCTCTGTGCTCCCTCCTCTGTTTCCTTATTTGCAGGAGGAGGAGAGCCAACTACCAGGGAGTACTACAGAGTGGCCCAGGGGCAGGGAGTCCCCCTCCTGGCCGCTCTCATGGCCGCACCACGTCTGCCAGAAGCAATCCGCCAGGAAATTGTCAGCCCAGTCTGCACCTGCTACACACTCGCCCTTCGCTAATTTCCACTTGCCAAACGCGAGCAGGCGGGTGGAAATTTTGAGGGCTGCGTGTGCGGACACCTTGCTTCGGGGATGGGGGGCACTTGCCCTCCCTTGCCCCCCCAATGCGGATGCCCATGCCCATCATGTGCCTTTAAGTGGGTTCACACTAGTGTGCTGCAGTTTCGTAGCAGTACTGGCGACCAAATGTAAGCGCACCAAATGTCCTGCATGCTACGTCTTTGGTGCACTTTCAGAAAACACAGCAAATTTATGCAACCTAATAGAAGTCTATGGGACTGTGGCTAAAAATGGGGGTAAAATGCAGGAAAACATTTACGCCAGCGCTGCAACCACACTGCAGAACACCAGTGTGAACCCAAAGGCTTCTTCACACTTGCAGTAGGCACTGCCACTCCACTGAAAAAGGATCCATGCTCAGGTCACTTTTCAGAGGCATTTGACAGGCAGTGAGGAGGTGATAATTGCGTATCATCACTGACTGTTTTAACCACTTCAGCCCCAGAGGATTTGGCTGGCCAAAGACCAAAGCACTTTTTGCAATTCGGCACTGTGTCGCTTTAACTGACAATTGCGCGGTCGTGCGACGTGGCTCCCAAACAAAATTGACGTCCTTTTTTTCCCACAAATAGAGCTTTCCTTTAGTGGTATTTGATCACCTCTGCGGTTTTTAATTTTTGCGCTATAAACAAAAAAAGAGCGTCAATTTTGAAAAATAAGCAATATGTTTTACTTTTTGCTATAATAAATATCCCCCAAAAATATATAAAAAACATTTTTCCTGACAGGCTCCATGGCAGCATACGTGTGGGTAGGCTCCGCCTCCATAACTACCCAATAGGACCCCCTCTCCCATAAATCTTTGCTCTAGGCTGCTATCTATGTTCCTTTTTTGTCCTCCGTAGGACCAGGTGTTGGTTCTCCTACCTGAAGATAAACCTCCCTACGATCGATGATGCCGAGTGCCAAAGATTCCTCCGATAGGCCCTGACTGTTAAGCAGGGTATGGAGTGTATAGCCAGAGTAGCGCTGAAGATTGGATCCAGTGGCGTCACTAGGGTTGGTGTCACCCGGTGCCAAAAAAATTGGTGTCACCCCCCTCCACCAACTACCTCAGTACAGACCCCCCTCCACTAACTACAGACCCCACTCCATCAATATAGCCCCCCTCCCTCAGTACAGACCCTCTTCCATCAATATAGACCCCCCCACTAAGTACAGACTCCCCTCCCTCAGTACAGACCCCCTCCATCAGTACAGACCCCCACTCAGTGCAGACCCCCTTTCCTCAGTATAGACCCCCCACTAAGTACTGACCCCCTCCCTCAGTACAGACCTCCCATCAGTACAGAAACCCTCCCTCAGTACAGAGTCTGCAGACCCCCCTCCATCAGTATCAACCTCCCACCTCAGTGCAGACCGCCCCATCAGTACATACACCCCCCCCAGTACTGACCCCCATCAGTATAGAATCCCCCGTCAGTGCAGACTCCCCCATCAGTATAAAATCCCCCCCTCAGTGCAGAGCCCCCCATTAGTATAGAATCCCCCCTCAGTGCAGACCCCCCATTAGTATAGATTCCCCCTCAGTGTAGAGCCCCCCATTTGTATAGAATCCCCCTCAGTGCAGAGCCCCCATTAGTATAGACATCCCCCTCAGTGCAGAGCCTCCCATTAGTATAGAATCCCCCTCAGTGCAGAGCCCCCCATTAGTATAGAATCCCCCTCAGTGCAGAGCCCCCCATTAGTATAGAATCCCCCTCAGTGCAGCGCCCCCCATTAGTATAGAATCCCCCTCAGTGCAGAGCCCCCCATTAGTATAGAATCCCCCTCAGTGCAGAGCCCCTATTAGTATAGAATCCCCCTCAGTGCAGAGCCCCCCATTTGTATAGAATCCCCCTCAGTGCAGAGCCCCCCATTAGTATAGAATCCCCCCAGTGCAGAGCCCCCATTAGTATAGAATCCCCCAGTGCAGAGCCCCCATTAGTATAGAATCCCCCTCAGTGCAGAGCCCCCCATTAGTATAGAATCCCCCTCAGTGCAGCGCCCCCCCATTAGTATAGAATCCCCCTCAGTGCAGCGCCCCCCATTAGTATAGAATCCCCCTCAGTGCAGAGCCCCCCATTAGTATAGAATCCCCCTCAGTGCAGCGCCTCCCATTAGTATAGAATCCCCCTCAGTGCAGAGCCCCCCATTAGTATAGAATCCCCCTCAGTGCAGCGCCCCCCCATTAGTATAGAATCCCCCTCAGTGCAGAGCCCCCCATTAGTATAGAATCCCCCTCAGTGCAGAGCCCCCATTAGTATAGAATCCCCCTCAGTGCAGAGCCCCCCATTAGTATAGAATCCCCCTCAGTGCAGAGCCCCCATTAGTATAGAATCCCCCTCAGTGCAGAGCCCCCCATTTCTATAGAATCCCCCTCAGTGCAGAGCCCCCCATTAGTATAGAATCCCCTCAGTGCAGAGCCCCCATTAGTATAGAATCCCCCCAGTGCAGAGCCCCCATTAGTATAGAATCCCCTCAGTGCAGAGCCCCCATTAGTATAGAATCCCCCCAGTGCAGAGCCCCATTAGTATAGAATCCCCCAGTGCAGCGCCCCCCATTAGTATAGAATCCCCCCAGTGCAGAACCCCCATTAGTATAGAATCCCCCAGTGCAGCGCCCCCCATTAGTATAGAATCCCCCCAGTGCAGAGCCCCCATTAGTATAGAATCCCCCAGTGCAGCGCCCCCCATTAGTATAGAATCCCCCTCAGTGCAGAGCCCCCCATTAGTATAGAATCCCCCTCAGTGCAGCGCCCCCCATTAGTATAGACATCCCCCTCAGTGCAGAGCCCCCCATTAGTATAGAATCCCCCTCAGTGCAGAGCCCCCCATTAGTATAGAATACCCCTCAGTGCAGAGCCCCTCATTAGTATAGAATCCCCATCAGTGCAGCGCCCCCCATTAGTATAGAATCCCCCTCAGTGCAGAGCCCCCCATTAGTATAGAATCCCCCTCAGTGCAGAGCCCCCATTAGTATAGAATCCCCCTCAGTGCAGAGCCCCCCATTTGTATAGAATCCCCCTCAGTGCAGAGCCCCCCATTAGTATAGAATCCCCCCAGTGCAGAGCCCCCATTAATATAGAATCCCCCCGGTGCAGAGCCCCCATTAGTATAGAATCCCCTAAGTGCAGAGCCCCCATTAGTATAGAATCCCCCCAGTGCAGAGCCCCCATTAGTATAGAATCCCCCAGTACAGCGCCCCCCATTAGTATAGAATCCCCCCAGTGCAGAGCCCCCATTAGTATAGAATCCCCCCAGTGCAGAGCCCCCATTAGTATAGAATCCCCCAGTGCAGAGCCCCCATTAGTATAGAATCCCCCTCAGTGCAGCGCCCCCCATTAGTATAGAATCCCCCCCAGTGCAGCGCCCCCCATTAGTATAGAATCCCCCTCAGTGCAGCGCCCCCCATTAGTATAGAATCCCCCTCAGTGCAGCGCCCCCCATTAGTATAGAATCCCCCTCAGTGCAGAGCCCCCCATTAGTATAGAATCCCCCTCAGTGCAGCGCCCCCCATTAGTATAGAATCCCCCTCAGTGCAGCGCCCCCCATTAGTATAGAATCCCCCTCAGTGCAGAGCCCCCCATTAGTATAGAATCCCCCTAAGTGCAGCGCCTCCCATTAGTATAGAATCCCCCTCAGTGCAGAGCCCCCCATTAGTATAGAATCCCCCTCAGTGCAGCGCCCCCCATTAGTATAGAATCCCCCTCAGTGCAGAGCCCCCCATTAGTATAGAATCCCCCTCAGTGCAGAGCCCCCATTAGTATAGAATCCCCCTCAGTGCAGAGCCCCCCATTAGTATAGAATCCCCCTCAGTGCAGAGCCCCCATTAGTATAGAATCCCCCTCAGTGCAGAGCCCCCCATTTGTATAGAATCCCCCTCAGTGCAGAGCCCCCCATTAGTATAGAATCCCCCCAGTGCAGAGCCCCCATTAGTATAGAATCCCCCCAGTGCAGAGCCCCCATTAGTATAGAATTCCCTCAGTGCAGAGCCCCCATTAGTATAGAATCCCCCCAGTGCAGAGCCCCCATTAGTATAGAATCCCCCAGTGCAGCGCCCCCCATTAGTATAGAATCCCCCCAGTGCAGAGCCCCCATTAGTATAGAATCCCCCAGTGCAGCGCCCCCCATTAGTATAGAATCCCCCAGTGCAGCGCCCCCCATTAGTATAGAATCCCCCTCAGTGCAGAGCCCCCCATTAGTATAGATTCCCTCTCAGTGCAGCGCCCCCCATTAGTATAGAATCCCCTCAGTGCAGCGCCCCCATTAGTATAGAATCCCCCTCAGTGCAGAGCCCCCCATTAGTATAGAATCCCCCTCAGTGCAGCGCCCCCCATTAGTATAGAATCCCCCTCAGTGCAGAGCCCCCCATTAGTATAGAATCCCCCTCAGTGCAGCGCCCCCCACTAGTATAGAATCCCCCTCAGTGCAGAGCCCCCCATTAGTATAGAATCCTCCTCAGTGCAGAGCCCCCATTAGTATAGAATCCCCCTCAGTGCAGAGCCCCCCATTAGTATAGAATCCCCCTCAGTGCAGAGCCCCCATTAGTATAGAATCCCCCTCAGTGCAGAGCCCCCCATTTGTATAGAATCCCCCTCAGTGCAGAGCCCCCCATTAGTATAGAATCCCCCCAGTGCAGAGCCCCCATTAGTATAGAATCCCCCCAGTGCAGAGCCCCCATTAGTATAGAATCCCCCAGTGCAGCGCCCCCCATTAGTATAGAATCCCCCCAGTGCAGAGCCCCCATTAGTATAGAATCCCCCAGTGCAGCGCCCCCCATTAGTATAGAATCCCCCCAGTGCAGAGCCCCCATTAGTATAGAATCCCCCAGTGCAGCGCCCCCCATTAGTATAGAATCCCCCTCAGTGCAGCGCCCCCCATTAGTATAGAATCCCCCCAGTGCAGAGCCCCCCATTAGTATAGAATCCCCCCAGTGCAGAGCCCCCATTAGTATAGAATCCCCTCAGTGCAGAGCCCCCATTAGTATAGAATCCCCCTCAGTGCAGAGCCCCCCATTAGTATAGAATCCCCCTCAGTGCAGAGCCCCTATTAGTATAGAATCCCCCTCAGTGCAGAGCCCCCCATTTGTATAGAATCCCCCTCAGTGCAGAGCCCCCCATTAGTATAGAATCCCCCCAGTGCAGAGCCCCCATTAGTATAGAATCCACCCAGTGCAGAGCCCCCCATTAGTATAGAATCCCCCCAGTGCAGCGCCCCCCATTAGTATAGAATCCCCCCAGTGCAGAGCCCCCCATTAGTATAGAATCCCCCCAGTGCAGAGCCCCCATTAGTATAGAATCCCCTCAGTGCAGAGCCCCCATTAGTATAGAATCCCCCTCAGTGCAGAGCCCCCCATTAGTATAGAATCCCCTCAGTGCAGAGCCCCCATTAGTATAGAATCCCCCTCAGTGCAGAGCCCCCCATTAGTATAGAATCCCCCTCAGTGCAGAGCCCCTATTAGTATAGAATCCCCCTCAGTGCAGAGCCCCCCATTTGTATAGAATCCCCCTCAGTGCAGAGCCCCCCATTAGTATAGAATCCCCCCAGTGCAGAGCCCCCATTAGTATAGAATCCCCCCAGTGCAGAGCCCCCATTAGTATAGAATCCCCTCAGTGCAGAGCCCCCATTAGTATAGAATCCCCCCAGTGCAGAGCCCCCATTAGTATAGAATCCCCCAGTGCAGCGCCCCCCATTAGTATAGAATCCCACCCGTGCAGAGCCCCCATTAGTATAGAATCCCCCAGTGCAGCGCCCCCCATTAGTATAGAATCCCCCCAGTGCAGAGCCCCCATTAGTATAGAATCCCCCAGTGCAGCGCCCCCCATTAGTATAGAATCCCCCTCAGTGCAGCGCCCCCCATTAGTATAGAATCCCCCCAGTGCAGAGCCCCCCATTAGTATAGAATCCCCCCAGTGCAGAGCCCCCATTAGTATAGAATCCCCTCAGTGCAGAGCCCCCATTAGTATAGAATCCCCCAGTGCAGCGCCCCCCATTAGTATAGAATCCCCCTGCACATGATGTCCACCCACATACTGTATGTAATGCATAAAGTTTACAGACCTCAGAACAGCGCGGACAGATGCACACAGCCGTGTGTGTCCCTCGGGCTCCTCCTCCTCCTGTGTGAAGTAAACAGAGAGGAGGGGGAGGCGGCTTCAGTCCGCTGTGCTGAGGGACACAGCACAAGCCGCAGCGGGCAGTGTAGCGGTGTGTGCCGCTACCTACGGGTGTCACCCCTCTGGCGGGTGTCACCCGGTGCAGCCCGCACCCCCCGCACCCACCTAACAACGCCACTGATTGGATCGGTTCATCTATGTGCTCACGGTCTGTTTGCCTAATGTTTCAGGCGACCATTATCTGCTGCCAAGTCCGGTGTGTGTGTGTGTATGGATGGCGTTCCTCGGCCAGGTGATCGTAGGTGAAGGGTAAGTTTTTTTACATTCATTCACATATGGCAGCAGTGTTTATGTGTATCATACCTCTGTGTGTTTTTTTCCTGCTTCCTGGTGTCCTAGATTGGCGCTGACGCTCTCTGCGTTCCAGCAGCCGCTCTCTCTGTGACTTCCAGGTACCGGCGTACGTTCTGCGCATGCGCGGACCCAATACGAAGTCGAGGCTTGGTTCGCGCATGCGCGCGAGCGTCTCGCATCTGACGTCGGCGATGACGTCACGGGCGCCACTTTTAAAAGCTGTAGAAAGCTTTCAGAGCCCTGGGAATGATCGTGGGGGATACGGCGACTTCCCGGGGCTACTATCTTGGCAGTTCAAGGTAAGACAATCTCTATTGTCTGGGGTGGAGATCTGTTGTCAGTCAGCTGAATCTGTGAATCTGTCTCTGCAGCTTCCTATTGTATTGATACTATGGACTCCTCACTGCCCCCTAGTGGCCAGCCCGCTTGTAGCAGGTATGTTTGCAGTTTTGCTTTTCTGCCTGTACAAGGATTGAGAGTAGGATTTTAGGACACCAGCTGATTTCTTTCTCTATCTTCTTTGTGTTTCTTTCCTCACAGCCCTACTAGGTCTGATCCACACCGTAGTTCCCATAAAGGAAGTGGATCATCAAAATCACACCACCGGCAATCTTCCTCCAGGTCTAGCCATCATAGATCTCCTTCCAGATCTGAACAGCGCAATAAAAATCCTTCTCACTCCCCTTCATCTCACTCTAGAGAGAGTTCAGGAAAATCATGCTGGGGATGTAGGATGCCTGTTCCAACAGATAAATCTCTCTGTGATCACTGCTTCTCTAAAGCTGCAGATGAGAGGGATGGTGCAGACCAGCGTTTGGAATCTATGGTGAGGCGGGTTGTGAAAGAATCTCTACAGGAGAGAGAGGCCCAGCAGCCCCGTGATTCCCCATCAGACCCATTATGCCCTCTAGTGGGTGAAGGTTCTGTGCATGAGACATGGGAATCTTCCCAGCCAAGTCACCCTTCTGCTCCTGTTTCAGACAGCGAATCGGATCTGGAAGATCCTGGCGTGGGGTTTGAGTATGCTCTAGTTCCTTCTTTGGTGAAGGCAGTTAAAGAGGCCCTGAAGTGGGAAGATCCAGTTACTTCCCCCCCAAAACAGAGGAAGTTTTTCAAGCAGCTCAATAAGGAGGAACAGTATTTTCCTTTTCTCTCTGAGCTGGGTGAAGTCATTTCTGAGGTATGGAGCAAAATGGACAAGAAAAGTTCCATGCAGTCAAAGGTCTTGAAACTATATCCTTTTAAGGAAGAGGAAGTAAAGCACCTTGAATCAGCCCCATTAGTGGATGCAGCTTTAATGAGACTAGCAAGATATGTAACGCTTCCCTTGGAAGACACTGTATCTTTTAAAGATCCTTTGGAAAGGCAAATTGATTCGGATTTAAAGAGGATCTACCTGACGTCAGGAATGGCATGTAAGCCAGTACTTGCGATAGCTGCAGTCTCCAAAGCTTTGGAATCTTGGTCTGATAAGGTGGATGAGTTCTTAAGATGTATCTCTACTGAAACGGCTAAGGATTCTCCTATCCAAGAGATCAGGCTGGCATCAGCCTTTCTTGGGGAGGCATCTATTGATGTCATCCGCCTGATGTCCCGAGTTATGTTGGCAGCTGTTTCAGCTCGTCGTGCCCTATGGCTCCGTCCGTGGTTGGCGGATCCAGCTTCCAAGCAAGCTTGGTGCCGAATTCCGTTTGAAGGTTCTTCATTGTTCGGCAATAAGCTCGATAGTGCCATAACCCGGGCCACAGGTGGGAAGTCTGGTTTCCTCCCTCAAGACAGACGCCTACAAAATCAGAAACGCAGTTTTCCTAGAAGACAAAACTCTGATCGCGCTAGGGATGCGCGCAGCTACAGACCTGGTCGCGAGTTCTCTAGATCCTGGAAATCCAGGCAGTCTTCTTTCAAGAAACCCGCAAAAGGGGGTTCCTCTGGCAACCAGGACGCCACAAAGTCCTTTTGAGATTGGGCCCGCTCAGGCATGCCAGGTGGGGGCTCGTCTTCGCCACTTCGGGCATGTCTGGGCGGCCTCAATCCGAGATTACTGGACCATCAAGACGGTCTCCTCCGGTCACAAGTGGGTTTTCAGCAATACCCCAAGACTCAGATTTGTTCCCACATCTCTTCCAGGTTCAGAAGAGAAAAAGCAGGTCCTATTAACCTACGTGAGCTGTTTATTGGATCAAGGCGCAGCCGTCCCTGTTCCAGAAAACGAACAAGGCAAAGGCATGTATTTTCCTCTGTTCATGATACAGAAGAAAAACGGTACATGGAGGCCAGTAATAGATTTAACACATCTCAATTCCTTTATCCAAAGAGAGAAGTTCAAAATGGAGTCTTTAATTACGATCCAACAATCAATACATCTGGGAGATTGGATGATTTCAATCGATCTGAAAGATGCATACTTTCATGTGCCAGTGGCAACAGAGTTCCAACAATTCCTCCGCTTTGCGGTAGGCAATCAGCATCTGCAGTTCACATGTCTACCCTTCGGCCTAACAACGTCACCTCAGGTCTTCTCAAAGGTCCTGTTGTCGGTTGTGGCTCTACTCCGTATCAAGGGGGTTCGTCTCCACCACTATTTAGACGACCTACTTCTCCTAGCTCAGAACGAAGATCAACTGTTAGAGCACAGGAGCTTAGTCATCTCCACCCTGCAGGAATTCGGGTGGCTTCTGAATCTAGAGAAGAGCCATTTAGAGCCAACACAATCTCTGGTGTTTCTAGGGGCTCACTTCAACACATTGGAAGGCACCATCTCCCTTCCAGAGGAGAAGATTGGAGTGATTCGAGACAGAATACACGCAGCCCTTGCGTCGTCTCACCTCTCCGCTCTCCAATGCCTGAAAGTAATTGGCACAATGACAGCTACCATTCCTATGGTGAAGTGGGCCCAATGGCATACACGACCCTTCCAAAAAGGGTTCCTTCAACAATGGGATTCTTCCAGCCAAGTCCAGCGCATACACCTTACGTCATCCATGAGGACGTCTCTCCTTTGGTGGCTTCAAGGGAAGAATCTGCGCAATCACCATTCAATCATGCCCATCTCATGGGTCACGTTAACTTTGGATGCCAGCAATCAAGGTTGGGGCGCTCACTGCCTTTCAGAAGTGGCGCAAGGCCAATGGGTTTTCCCTGCTCAAGGGATTGTCTCCAACATTTTGGAGCTGAGGGCCGCCTTTCAGGCACTCCTGTCATTTCACCATCTCATAGAAGGTTCATCTGTGATCCTAAGGTTGGACAATACAACTGCGGTGGCTTACATAAAGAAGCAAGGTGGAACTCGCAGCCGGTCTCTGCTACAGGAAGTGGAGCCAATAATGAGCTGGGCTCAGAAGTATTTGTCCAACATCTCGGCAGTTTACATTCCGGGGATCCAGAATATACAGGCGGACTTCCTCTCGAGAGTGCAAATGGACAACAACGAGTGGTCTCTCCACAGAGAGGTGTTCGAGTGGCTTCTGACCCTGGGAGTACTTCCAGAGGTAGATCTATTTGCTTCTCCATGCAATCACAAAATGCCCAGATATTATTTGAGGTTCAGAGACCCTCAGGCTTACGGGATAGATGCTCTCTCAGATCATTGGAAGTTTCAGAAGGCTTATGCCTTCCCTCCGGTACCGGTGATTCTGCAATTCCTCCGGAGGCTCAGAACAGAGAAGGTGGAGATCATTGCAGTGATTCCTTTCTGGCCCAACAGGCCGTGGTTTCCTCTGTTATCACTCCTGAGTTATCAAGACCCAGTTCCCCTTCCTCTCAGGCCGGATCTACTGTCGCAAGGCTCGACGTTACACCCATGCCCATCTTGCCTACACCTCAGGGTGTGGTTCTTGAGAGGGAAAGGCTTGAATCCCTAGGCTGTCCGGAAGAAGCTATTCCAACTCTTCTTAGTGCCCGGAGGGGAAGTACGAACAGAGTATATGAACAGATATGGTCTAAATTCTCTGATCATATGTCTTCCCGGTCAAATCCGTGTAATTCTCCAGCAGTACAGGACATTCTAAGTTTTCTCCAATCAGGGCTGGACCTATCTTTAGCAGTCAGCTCACTAAGAGTGCAAGTTTCAGCCATCTCGGCCTTCACAGGAGTATCTTGGGCTAATCACACATTAGTCCGTCAATTCGTTAAAGGAGCTATCAGGCTTAAACCTCAAAGAAGACCCAGGTTCCCCAAATGGGACCTTCCTATTGTCTTGGATTTTCTCTCCAATCTCGGATCAGATCCTGACAAACCTCTTTCCATGAGAGATCTCACGCTCAAGACCACCTTCTTAGTAGCTGTGACATCGGCTAAAAGAGTGTCAGAGATTAGAAATCTAGGTTCAGAAGAACCTTTCCTAACCTTCTTTCCAGATAGGGTAGTGTTGATTCCCATGCTTGGGTCAAACCCTAAAGTGACCTCAGTCTTTCATGAAAATCAAGAGATTGTACTTCCTACTTTCAGAACAACGGATGATCAGGATGTTCATCCACTTGACGTAGGCCACACTCTAAAGCAATATCTGGAGGTCACGGCTCCATTCAGACAAACGGAATTCCTTTTCGTTCTTCTCCATGGTAAAAACAAAGGAAGGCGAGCTTCGGTCAGATCAATTTCTTCTTGGATTGTGCAGACCATTCAGAGGGCATACAAGGCAAAGGGCTTGGCTCCTCCAGAGGCAGTGACAGCTCATTCGACTAGGAGTATCTCGACCTCGTGGGCAGCTTCCCGGCATGTCGCGCCTGAAATCATTTGTAGAGCGGCTTCCTGGTCTTCTATTAACACATTTGTTTCTCATTATTGTGTTGAGCCTGCTGCTCTGTCATCTATTAATTTTGGTTTACAAGTATTGTCGGTTGACAATGTAAAATAAATTTGGTTTCTTTGCTCAAACATTTTTTTGCCCGCCCGTGTGTATTTTTGGGCGAGTTATTTCCCACACGTATGCTGCCATGGAGCCTGTCAGGAAAACGGAAAATTTATATCAAATACTTACCGTAATTTTCCTTTCCTGATAGGCTCCATGGCAGCAGGAGTCCCTCCCAAAATGTCTGGAGTAGGCTAGTTACGGAACATGGATAGCAGCCTAGATTTATGGGAGAGGGGGTCCTATTGGGTAGTTATGGAGGCGGAGCCTACCCACACGTATGCTGCCATGGAGCCTATCAGGAAAGGAAAATTACGGTAAGTATTTGATATAAATTTTCCGTTTTTTTTCCTCAGTTTAGGCCGATACGTATTCTTCTATATTTTTGGTTAAAAAAATCGCAATAATTGATTGGTTTGCGTAAAAGTTATAGCGTCTACAAAATAGGGGATAGATTTATGGCATTTTTAGTAATAATTTTTTTTTTACTTATAATGGCGGCGATCAGCGATTTTTATCGTGACTGTGACATTATGGCGGACAGATCGGACACTTTTGGTGCTATTTTGGGACCATTCACAAATTTTACAGCGATCAGTGAGATTAAAAATGCATTAATTACTGTGTAAATGTGACTGGCAGTGAAGAGGTTAACCACTGCAGGGGTTAAGTGTGTAGGGGGAGTTTTCATTCTCCTCTGACTGTCCTATGAGGCTGCATGACCCCTGACCCTCTGTCTGGACAGTGGTGATTGGCCCTGTCCTGATCACATACACTCTCACGAAAAAAAAAAGCTCTCTAGCAATACACCAAACTGAGCATGTGCAGAGTGCCCCAAGGCTCTGTACTATCAGGAGATGGATTGGGGACAGTGGAAGAAGGGGAGGATCAGAGAAGACAGAATCAAACAGCCTTTTTACACAGTGCAGAGGATTAACCCTTTAGGTTCCACAGTGAGTATAACAAGCATGCTATATTGCATATACAGGCTGATTTTACTGTTGTGGGTTTAGTAACACTTTAATTACAAACACTACAATTGAGGGAAATCCTGCAATATCACAACTACATTTTTTTTATTGAAAAGGGGATTCCCCTTTAAGTGTCGGCAATTACTTTGGAGTAGGGATGAGAGCAAATCCTGTGTGCAATTTAGTAAACTCAAGCTTAGTGGCTAATTGCATTGTCTATGCAGGAGCAAATCATGTTAGTAAATCATGGACATTTTTAGGGCTGATAGGCAATATACCATCAAAAAACGGAAAATTTATATCAAATACTTACCGTAATTTTCCTTTCCTGATAGGCTCCATGGCAGCATACGTGTGGGTTGACCCCGCCTCCATAACTACCCAATAGGACCCCTCCCTTATAAATTTCAGCTGTGGGCTCTCAGCCGTGTTTCGTAACTAGCCTACTCCAAGCATTGGGAGGGACTCCTGCTGTCATGGAGCCTATCAGGAAAGGAAAATTACGGTAAGTATTTGATATAAATTTTCCGTTTTCCTGACAGGCTCCATGGCAGCATACGTGTGGGAAATAACTCGCCAAACACACCCGGGTGGGCAAAATGCTGAGCGAGAAAATAAATTTATTTAACACTGTCCACTGACAGCACTTTCAAACCAAAATTAATGGATGACAAAGCGGCAGGTTCAACGCAATAGTGGGAAACAAACGTATTGATAGATGACCAAGAAGCCGCTCTACATATGACTTCGGGTGCGACATGAAGAGAAGCCGCCCACGAGGTTGAATTACTCCGAGTTGAGTGAGCAGTCACTGCCTCTGGATGAGCCAAGCCCTTCGCTTTATAAGCCCTTTGAATGGTCTGTACTATCCAAGCAGAGATGGATCTGATTGAGGCCCGCTTTCCTCTATTTTTACCCTGTAGAAGAATGAAAAGAAAATCTGTCTGTCTAAACGATTTTGTAGCTTCCAAGTATTGACCCAAAGTATGTCCCACATCAAGGGGATGGACATCTTGACCTTCTGTTGTGCTAAAGGTAGGCAACACAATTTCCTGATTTTCGTGAAAAATAGATGTCACTTTAGGGTTTGAGCCCAACATGGGAATTAATACTGCTCTATCCGGAAAAAAGGTCAGGAAAGGCTCTTTGGAACCTAAGTTCCTGATTTCAGACACTCTTTTGGCTGAAGTTACTGCCACCAGGAAGACGGTCTTGAGTGTGAGGTCTTTAACTGATAGAGGATTTTCAGGATCTGTTCCAAGCGTGGAAAGGAAATCTAGAACAAGGGGAAGATCCCATTTAGGGAATCTTGGTTTCCTTTGAGGTCTTAGCCTGATAGCACCCTTGAAGAATTGGCGAACCAGGGCGTGGTTGGCCCATGAAACTCCTGTAAATGCCGAGATGGCTGATATTTGCACACGAAGGGAACTTACTGCTAGAGGCAAATCCAACCCTCTTTGCAGAAAGCTGAGGATATCCTGGATTTTTGGAGAACCACAAGGATTAGGTCTAGAGGCCATATGCTCTGTGAACTTGGACCAGATACGTTCATACACTCTATTAGTGCTCTTCCGTCTGGCATTCAGAAGCGTGGGGATGGCTTCTTCTGGACAACCTAAGGCTTCAAGCCTTCCCCTCTCAAAAACCAAACCCTGAGATGTAGATGAGCAGGGCATGGATGCAGGATAGAACCTTGGGATAGAAGATCCGCCCTGAGAGGCAGAGGGATTGACTCCCGATAACTGAGGAGAGTTAAGAGGGGAAACATGGCCTGTTGGGCCAAAACGGTATCACTGCCATGACTTCCACTTCCTCTGTTCTGAGCCTGCGGAGAAACTGGAGTATCACAGGCACCGGAGGGAAGGCATACGCCTTGTTGAACCTCCACCGATCCGTGAGAGCATCTATCCCATATGCTTGGGGATCCCGGAACCTCGAGTAATACTTGGTGAGTTTGTAATTGCATGGGGATGCAAACAGATCCACCTCTGGAGACACTCCCAGTGTCAGGAGCCATTTGAACACCTCTTTGTGCAGGGACCACTCGTTGTTGTCCATTTGAACACGGGACAGATAGTCCGCCTGAACATTCTGGACCCCCGGAATGTAGACTGCCGAAATGTTGGACAGATTCTTCTGAGCCCAGTTCATGATTGGCTCCACCTCCCGTAGGAGGGACCAGCTGTGAGTCCCACCTTGTTTCCTTATATAGGCCACAGCGGTTGTATTGTCCAACCGGAGCATCACTGAGGAGTTCTTTATCAGATGGTAGAAGGATCTGAGCGCCTGAAAGGCCGCTCGAAGTTCCAGAATGTTGGATACAGTCTTCTGAGATGGTGAGTTCCATCTGCCCTGAGCCACTTCTGACAGGCAATGAGCACCCCAGCCCCGATTGCTGGCATCTGAGGTCACTGTGACCCATGTGATGGGGAGAATTGAATGGCAATTGCGGAGATTCTTCCCTTGGAGCCACCAAAGGAGAGACTCTCTCATGGATGGAGTGAGGAGGATGCGCTGATTCTTGCTGGGAGAATTCCATTGCTGGAGAAACCCTTTCTGGAATGGGCGAGTGTGCCATTGAGCCCACTTCACCATGGGAATGGTGGCTGCCATTGTGCCAATCACCTTCAGACATTGAAGAGCGGATAGGTAAGATGAAGCAAGTGTTGAACGGATCCTGTCCCGGATCACCACAATCTTCTCCTCGGGTAGCGAGATGGTGCCTTCTAGTGTGTTGAAATGGGCACCTAGAAATATGAGAGACTGAGATGGAATCAGGTAACTTTTCTCCAAATTCAGGAGCCACCCAAACTCTTGGAGAGTGGTAATTACTAGACTCCTGTGCTCTAGAAGCTGACCCCTGTCTTGGGCTAGAAGGAGGGGGTCGTCTAGATAGTGGTGAAGACGAACTCCTTTGACTCGGAGCAGAGCAACCACAGCCAGCAGAACCTTGGAAAACACCCGAGGTGATGTCGTGAGACCAAACGGAAGGCAGGTAAATTGTAAGTGTTGATCATCTACAGCGAAGCGAAGGAACTTTTGGAAGTCTGCTGCCACTGGAACATGAAAGTAGGCGTCTTTCAAGTCTATTGACACCAACCAGTCTCCTAGATGAACTGATTGTTGAATCGTTAATAGTGACTCCATCTTGAATTTTTCCTTTCGGATAAACCGGTTGAGATGAGTCAGGTCTATAACAGGCCTCCATGTGCCGATCTTCTTCTGCACCAGAAACAGAGGGGAATACATGCCTTCTCCTCGTTCGCCATCTGGAACAGGAATGGCTGCGTTTTGAGTTAATAAAGAGCTTATGTAAGCTAAAAGAACTTGTCTCTTCTCCCCTGAACTTGGAAGATTTCTTGGTATGAATCTTAGTCTGGGAGTGCTGTTGAAGACCCAGGTGTGGCCTGAGGACACTGTTTTGACCGTCCAGAAATCCCGAATTGAGGCCGCCCAAACATGTCTGAAGTGGAGCAGACGAGCCCCCACCTGACATGTTTGAGCGGGCCCAATTTCAAAAGGACTTAGTGGAGTCCTGGTTACTAGTAGAAGCCCCTTTTGTGGGCCTTTTAAAAGAGGACTGCCTGGATTTCCAGGATCTAGAAAATTCCCGACCAGGCCTATAACTACGTGCCTCCCTTGCACGGTCAGTGTTCTGCGATCTTGAAAAGATGCGTTTTTGGTTCTGTAAACGCCTGTCTTGAGGGAGGAACCCCGATTTACCACCCGTAGCCCGGGTAATGGCGCTATCAAGCTTGTTGCCGAAGAGGGATGAACCCTCAAATGGAATACGGCACCAAGCCTGCTTAGAGGCTGGATCCGCCAACCAGGGTCGCAGCCACTAGGCCCGACGGGCGGTGACCGATGACAACATCACCCGAGCCACTAGGTGAACAATGTCAATAGAGACCTCCCCCAGAAAGGCGGAAGTAAGCCTGATTTCCTGAATAGGGGAGCTCTTAGCCGCTTCTTCAGAGATACCTCTAAGAGACTCATTCACATTGTCTGACCATGCCTCTAAAGCTTTAGAGACTGCTGCTAAGGCCAGAGCTGGTTTGCACACTGTGCCTGCTGTCAGATAAATCCTTTTTAGGTCGGCATCGATACGTCTCTCCAGCGGATCTCTAAATGAGACTGTATCTTCAAGAGGCAGAGTCACATACCTCACAAGCCTCATTAATGCAGCATCTACCAAGGGAGCTGACTCAAGGTGTTTAATCTCTTCTTCCTTGAAAGGGTAAAGCTTTGAGACTTTAGACTGCATAGAGCTTTTTCTATCCATCTTGCCCCATTCTTCAAATATTATAGCTCCTACTTCCGTGAGGAAAGGAAAATAATGACGCTCCTTGCTGAGTTGTTTGAAAAACTTTCTCTGTTTAGCAGGAGAAGTAACTGGGTCTTCCCAATCCAAAGCGTCTTTAACGGCTTTCACCAGAGAAGGAACCAGGGCATATTCAAAGCCCATCCCAGGATCATCTGCTTCTGACCCACTATCTGAAGGGGGAGCTGACTGGTGACTAGGTTGAGAAGACTCCCACGTCTCCTGGACTGGACCCTCTCCTGACAGGGGAATCAGTGTATCTGGAGGGGAATCACGAGGCTTTGCAGCGTCTCTTTCCTGCAGCGATTCTTTCACGACTCGCTTGATTAGCGTTTCCAGGTGTTGGTCTGCACCTTCCCTCTCACTAGCTGCTTTAGAAAAACAGCGGTCACAGAGAGACTTGCTGGCAGGAACTGGGGCCCTGCATCCCCAACATATTTTCTCCGGTCCCCTACTATGAGATGAGGGGGGTTGAGGAGAGCCTCTACTGTGGTCTTTAGACTTAGAGGATGAACCATGGTGTCTAGAGCCAGAGGAGGAATGCCGGTGGTGTGATTTAGACGACCCGCTCCTTCTGCGGGAACTACTTTGTCTTTGGTCAGACCTAGAAGGGCTAAGAAAGAAGGAAGACAGGAATAGCCCCTTCCCGCCGACCGAACGCATATATGCGTCCTCGGCTTTCCGGGGTTATACCGGGATGATGCCCGCAGCTGCAGGCATCATCCCGGTACCGTTGTTTTCAGCGGGCGATCGGCTACCCGAATATAACAACCGATGCGGCTAAAAGCCGCTCGGTTGTTATACCGGAGGAGCGGGAGGGGACATCCCCCCCCTCCCGCCGCCTCCCGCCGCTGTTACCGGGCCTCCCGTGCGATCGGGAGGCCCGGTGTCCGGTCCGCTGCCTTCGGCGGCTGGGGGCGGACTGGAACGAAGCTGCGAGCGGCTTCGTTCCAGCCTTCTTCTTGTAAATGCGGAAGCGACGTCATGACGTCACTTCCCGTTTACTCGGCTGCCAATGGCGCCGAATTTAAAAAAGTACACAGTATTCAGAATCGCCGTTTTCGGCGATCTGAATACTTTGAAGTGTAAAGGAGGGATGGGGGGTCTTTTAGACCCCCCATCCCTCCATAAAGAGTACCTGTCACCACCTATTACTGTCACAAGGGATGTTTACATTGCTTGTGACAGCAATAAAAGTAAAAAAAAAAAAAAAAAATTTAAACACAATTTATAAAGTACAAAAATAAATAAATTAAATAAAAAAAAAAAAAAAAAAAATTTTTTAAAGTGCCCCTGTCCCCGCGAGCTCGCGCAGCGAAGAAAACGCATACGGAAGTCGCGCCCGCATATGTAAACGGTGTTCAAACCACACATGTGAGGTATCGCCGCGATCGTCAGAGCGAGAGCAATAATTCTAGCCCTAGACCTCCTCTGTAGCTCAAACCTGGTAACCGTAAAATTTTTTTAAAGCGTCGCCTATGGAAATTCAAAGGTACCGTAGTTCGTCGCCATTCCACGAGTGCGTGCAATTATAAAGGGTGACATGTTTGGTATCTATTTACTCGGCGTAACATCATCTTTCACATTATACAAAAAAATTGGGGTAACTTTACTGTTTGGATTTTTTAAAATTCATGAAAGTGTCACTTTTCCAAAAATTTGCGTTTAAAACACCGCTGCACAAATACCGTGTGATAAAAAATATTGCAACAATCGTCATTTTATTCTCTAGATTCTTTGCTAAAAAAATATATATAATGTTTGGGGGTTCTAAGTAATTTTCTAGCAAAAAATATGGATTTTAACTTGTAAACACCAAATTTCAAAAATAGGCTTAGTCATGAAAGGGTTAAAGAAAGAGAAAGGCACAAAGTCAGAATAATGCCCTACACTCCGCTCTCTTCCCCCCAGCAGGCAAGTAAAGAAAAAGCTTTCAAATCCTACCTGCTGCGAGAGGACTGGCCACCAGGAGGCAGTGAAGAGTCCATGGCTGATGCTAGGAATCACTGCAGGTGAACACAGATCAATCAGATATACCAGAAAGCAAAGAAAAACAGCAAGCACAGACCCATCTGTACTGCACTTACCTGGGGAAGGCTCTGCAGATGCTCAGGGAAGTCGCCGCTATGCCCACGATCATTCCCGAGCTCTGCAAGCCTCCCCAGGCTTTTAAAACTGGCGCCGCGTGACGTCACGGCCGCGCCAGGCCTACGGTCCTCGTGCGCATGCGCCAAACCAGGCCTCGCTTTCGTTCCGGGACTGCTCCTGCGCAGAACGCAGACAGAACCCGGAAGTAGAGGGAGCGGCGGCTGGAACGCACAGGGAACCAGCCGCTGCATAGGCAAATAAACAAAGGGCACACAGATAGAAAGACAAACAACAACAAATATATACACTGCTGCCATGAAGGCGATACATGCTCACCACCACCTACGATCGACTCGGCCGGAACATCCATACACACACCGGGCTTTTTGGCAGATAATGGCCACCTGCATACTGCTAGGCGATCGGCCTGTGCGCGCTTTTCATTCAAAATGACTCCAGCTCTTCAGCGCTTTACTCTGCAATACACTCCATACCCTGCAGTCAAGGCTTATTGGAGGGATGAGACATCATATCGGTCGGCCGATACGATCGCAGGACATCGTCTTCAGGTAGGAGGACCAAACATAAGGTCCTACGGAGGAGGACAAAAAAGGAACACGGCTGAGAGCCCACAGCTGAAATTTATAAGGGAGGGGTCCTATTGAGTAGTTATGGAGGCGGGGTCAACCCACACGTATGCTGCCATGGAGCCTGTCAGGAAAGAAGGAATAGGACATGTACTAATGTGAAAAAATAGTGGTGCATCGAAATTTCAGCCTCCGAAAATTATCGTCCGAAAACTGTGTTTTTTGGCATGCTGCTGAAAAAAGAAGAAAAATGACAATAATGGAGCACCAAAAAAGGGGTGTCGTCCGCCCCGGGTGCCACCTATTGTGGGGCTGTCATATATCCTCCCCTCCTTCTCTCCTTGCAGAGCCGCGATCTCTGTGTGTCACAAAGCTGAATTGTCTGAGCGTCAGAAGTTACAATGTCCCGCCTCTTGTGATAGACAGCACACTGATCCAATGGTTGGACATTGAATCAATGTGACATGATCACAGGAGATGGAACATTGTTACTGTGGCCAGGAAGTTCAAATCCAGCTCCGTGACACAGCGGGAGATCGCCGTTCTGATCTGGGCACAGGAAGGCTGCATCTGACAGGCACTGTTGAGGCTGCATCTGATGGGCACAGGCAAGCTGCATCTGAAATGCACTGATGAGGCTGCATCTGATGGTCACAGGTAGGCTGCATTTGAAAGGCACAGGCAGGCTGCATCTGAAATGCACTGGTGAGGCTGCATCTGATGGACACAGGTAGGCTGCATCTGATAGGCACAGGCAGGCTGCATCTGATGGGCACAGGTAGGCTGCATCTGATAGGCACAGGCAGGCTGCATCTGATGGGCACAGGCAAGCTGCATCTGAAATGCACTGATGAGGCTGCATCTGATGGTCACAGGTAGGCTGCATTTGAAAGGCACAGGCAGGCTGCATCTGACATGCACTGGTGAGGCTGCATCTGATGGACACAGGTAGGCTGCATCTGATAGGCACAGGCAGGCTGCATCTGATGGGCACAGGTAGGCTGCATCTGATAGGCACAGGCAGGCTGCATCTGATGGGCACAGGTAGGCTGCATCTGATGGGCACAGGCAGGCTGCATCTGATAGGCACAGGCAGGCTGCATCTGATGGGCACAGGTAGGCTGCATCTGATAGGCACAGGCAGGCTGCATCTGATGGGCACAGGTAGGCTGCATCTGATAGGCACAGGTAGGCTGCATCTGATGGGCACAGGTAGGCTGCATCTGATAGGCACTGGCAGGCTGCATCTGACTGGCAGCGGTGAGGCTGCATTTGATGGACACTGGTGAGGCTGCATTGATCTCTTGTATCATGTCTGCAGTCCCTGACCTTCTCCTGTATCATGTCTGCTAGAGGTGCACCAAATGGAAATTTTGCTAATACTATTAGCAGTGTGTTTAAGTTTAAGTAAGAGATTGCAGACATGATACAAGAGATGGTTAGAAACTGAGGACATGATACAAGAGATGGTCAGAGACTGGGGACATGATACAAGAGTTGGTAAAGACTGCAGACTGCATTTTTCTTCACCTTTCTTGCACTAAAGGTGCCAATAATAGCCAACAATAAATTCATATTAATTTGAATTGATGATAATAATTAAAAAGTCGAATATAATACAATTATATATAAAAATATAAATATTTTTTTAAAAACTGTCATTTTCGGTTTCAGCACCAAAATTTTCATTTGGTGCACCCCTAGGAAAAAAAAAACTGTATACCAGGGAGAGCAGTTTTTCATGTGGCTTCAAAGGCAACATTAAAAATGCACAAATCCTCTAAATAACAGGCTCGAGGGATGCCTTAAAACATAGATGCTCAATCTGTGGCTGTTGTGGAACTACAAGTCCCATCATGCCTCTGCTTTTGGGAGTCATGCTTGTAACTGTCAGTGTCTTGCAATGCCTCATGGGACTCATAGTTCCCCAACAGCTGGAGGGCCACAGGTTGAGCACCCATGCCTTAAAACCTAATTCCAGTAAAAGTAAAAACCCTCCCTTGGAGTGGGGAGTGTTCATTTATATCTAGGAGATGGGAAAAGCGCTTTTACTTACTTCATCTGCCATTTCCCCATGCTCCTGCAGTGGACTGTTCCTCTGTATCTTCATGTCCAATTCAAGGCTATGGGCCCTGCAGTGACCTTGATTACATCATAGGGCATCTGACTGCAAGAGTGCAGGGAAAAAGAGGCTACCAGGACCAGTCTACTCTGTGGAAGCAAAGGATCAGAGTAAAACTGCTCTTCCATATTCTCTACACGTAAACAAAAACGTAACTGTTGCAGATTTATTTTACTGGAGTTTCGATTTAACCACTTAAAGACCGAGCCTCTTTCTGAGATTTGTTGTTTACAAGTTAAAAACAGTTTTTTTTTGCTAGAAAATTACTTAGAACCCCAAACATTTTTTTTTCTAACACCCTAGAGAATAAAGTGGCAGTCATTGCAATACTTTCTGTCACACCGTATTTGCGCAGCGGTCTTACAAGCACACTTTTTTTTGGAAAAAATACATTTTTTGAATTCAAATATAAAACAGTAAAGTTAGCACAATTGTTTTTTATATTGTGAAAGATAATGTTATGCCGAGTAAATTGATACCCAACATGTCACGCTTCAAAATTGCGCCCGCTCGTGGAATGGCGACAAACTTTTACCCTTAAAAATCTCCATAGGCAACGTTTAAAAAATTCTACAAGTTGCATGTTTTAAGTTACAGAGGAGGTCTAGGGCTAGAATTATTGCTCTTGCTCTACCGATCTCGGCGATACCTCACATGTGTGGTTTGAATACCATTTTCATATGCGGGCGCTAGTCATGCATGCGTTCGCTTCTGCACGCGAGCTCGTCGGGGCGGGGGGCGTTTTTTTTTTCTTATTTATTTTACCTTTTTTTTACATTCTTACACTGTTTTCTTTTTTTTTTTTTTTTAAATTGTGTCACTTTTATTCCTATTACAAGGAATGTAAACATCCCTTGTAATAGAAAAAAGCATGACAGGACCTCTTAAATATGAGATCTGGGGTCAAGAAGACCTCAGATCTCATATTTACACTAAAATGCAATAAAAAAAAAAAAACATTTTTGTCATTTAAAAAAATGAAAAAAAAAATGGCCCTTTAAGAGCTATGGGCGGAAGTGACGTTTTGACATTGCTTCCGCCTTGCAGTGATATGGAGACGGGTGGGGTCCATCTTCCCCTCACTCATCTCCATACCCAGCAAGGGGACAGACGCGATCGCCTCCGCCGCTGCCGATGGCTCCGTTTAGCAGCAGAGGGCACTGGATCGCGGCAGGAGACCACCTTTTTCTTGTAGCGGACCGCCCCCCGAAGAAGAGGATACCAGAGTTATGGCAGCTAGCTGCTGCCATAGCTGCTGCCATAACAATGATATCCTCCTTCAAAGTCATCACGTAAAACGACGGTGGGCGGTCCATAAGTTGTTAAAGGGGTTGTAAACCCTTGTTTTTTTTTTTTTCAATAACAAACATGTCATACCTCCACTGTGCAGTTCGTTTTGCACAGGGTGGCCCCAATCCACCTGTTCTGGGGTCCCCAGTGGTGTTATCAGTTCCTCCCCGCATCGGTACACCCCCTAGGAGAAGCGCTCTCCATGGAGGTTACTGTGCAGGCTCGCTCCCGAGTCCAGCATTTGCGTCCATAGACATAGAATGCCGGACTCGGCCCTGCCCCCCCGGCGCCCATGTCATTGATTATTAATAAAAATGCCATAAAACTATCCCCTATTTTGTAAACGCTATAACTTTTGCGCAAACTAATCAATAATCGCTTATTGCGATTTTTTTACCAAAAATATGTAGAAGAATACGATCGGCCTAAACTGAGGAAAAAAAATGGTTTTTTATACATTTTTGGGGGATATTTATTATAGCAAAATGTAAAAAATAATGCGTTTTTTTCAAAATTGTCGCTCTATTTTTGTTTATAGCGCAAAGAATAAAAACCGCAGGGGTGATCAAATACCACCAAAAGAAAGCTCTATTTGTGGGAGAAAAAAAGACGTCAATTTTGTTTGGGAGCAACATCGCACAACCACGCAATTGTCAGTTAAAGCGACACAGTGCCGAATCTCAAAAAGTGCTCTGCCCAGCAAAATGGTCCGGGGCTTAAGTGGTTAATGCATAGGATGCATTAAGGTGAAAAAACACGAGGGTTTACAATCCCTTTAAAGCTGTATGTGGTGGTAAAGGAGAACTCTGCTTTAGTAAAAAAAAATATATTACAGCATGTAAAGTTACAATTTTATAATTTAATGTTACCTTTTCATTTTATTCTGAAGTTTCTGTACTTTTTTAAAAATGTTCCAAATATTCAAAGAAATTTGGCAACCTGGAGGCGTTTGTATTTTCCTGCTTATGTAATTGTCTCGCTGATTTTCTCAAATGTCAGATTGTAATATACAATCAAAATTTTAGTCATCCCTGCTAAAAAAAAAATAATTCTAAGTAACATATTCACTAAAGGTTAAAGTGGATGTAAACCCTCTCATATACCCAATGAAGTTACAGCCTCAGATGATACACAGAGATGAAACAAATCCTCCTACATAAGTTTTACATGTATATCTTCTGTCCTTCCCTTTCTACACCCTTTCTAGAATGTGAAGATTGTGTTATGCCCCGTACACACGGTCGGATTTTCCGATGGAAAATGTGCGATCGGAGCGTGTTGTTGGACATTCCGACCGTGTGTGGGCTCCATCGGACATTTTCCATCGGATTTTCCGACACACAAAGTTTGAGAGCAGGCTATAAAATTTTCCGACAACAAAATCCGATCGCGTTAATTCCGACCGTGTGTGGCCTGTTCCGATACAGCACTTTCGTCACGGTGCAATGTTAAAAATGGTTTAATACAGCGCACTCTCTTCTTCTTTATAATGTGAGAAGAATGAAGTAGTTTTGCTGCTCATATTCACACAGACTTCTCACAAACGTATTTCTTTATTATTTATCGGGATTCCCTTAATATATTTGGATTTGTCACATCTGACAAAAATATATATTTTTTTTTTGTTTTTTTTAAGGCAGTTTTTTTGTTTATTTTAGGTTTGTATTTTTTCCAAGGCTGATCTTTGTTTTATTTTATTTTTAGTTTTACTCCAGAATATTTTTGTGTGTGTTTTGTGTGTCAAGTTACCACAACACCATTATTATCTTGTATTATTTAATCTCAAGGAGATTGTTTGGTGTTGGTGTCCCTTGTTAATTTCACATTGTATATTTGAAATGTACCTGCCTCCTCATCAACAAACTGTCCTTTTTGAAGGAAAACACACATAGGCAAGTATATTTTAAACCAAAAATCCTTTATTAAGGGCTCAGAACCAAACAAAGAGGGATAAACAGCAGAAATTAGCGAAGCCTTGGAACCCCAGGGCAGACATCAATTCTTTAACATCAAAATTGGTGGCCTGAGGAGTCCTTATCTAAGGGAGTGCAGTCTGGTCCAGAAGTCCCAGAGATCCGGAAAGCAGCAGATGACATCTGTGTCCCCAGGCTGTGGTACCACAAGAGGCTGCATCTTTTGCCAGACAAGACTGGATCCAGGGTCATCACTTTCTGGTCTTCCTTCCACGCTTCCTTCCTGGCTGTGGCTCTGCTGTTGGAGATGTGGCAGGAGGAGGAGTAGGACCTGGAGGAGGAGGAGGACTAGTAGGAACTGGAGGAGAAGGAGGAGGAGGAGGAGGAGTAGGACCTGGAGGAGGAGGAGGAGGACCATGTGTGAGGTCACAAATGTGGGTAGCACATGTTATTTGGGCCCTCAACCCCTTATTGAGAGCTTCCAACATTAATGACTCACACATGAGTTGTTGGCCCTCCTTCATCCGCTGCATTTTACAGGCAATTATGCCAGCAAAGTCCTCCTCCACAGTGTGGGGTGCTCCCAGGGCCTCTGTAGCCTTCCAAAAGAGGCCTATGGCAGCCTCCTCTAGGGTACTCCTCTTCCTGCCACTTTCTCTTTGCAGGTGTAGGGGAGGGACCTGCATATCAGGCAGCCTGCTCGGCCCGGCCACCTCCTGGCTGAGACTTCCCTGTGTATGAAAAAGGGACATGGTTGTAATGTTTTGCATTATCAATCACAATCATAAATTAGTACTCCAAACTAACATCTAGTTAACATCATTGATTGGACAACCAGAAATATTTAGAAGAATGCTATACCTGGCTCAAGCTGGGCTCCTCCACATGTTGCTGCCTGGAAGGCCCAGGTTGGGCGTCAGAAGCCTCAGCTGGGGGGGAAGGAAGCGTGGAAGGAAGACTGGAGAGTGATGACCCGGGTTCAGTCTGACCTGCCAGAAAATGCAGCCTGTCATAGTACCACATCCTGGGGACATAGACGTCATCTGCTGCTCCAGATCTCTGCGAATCCTGCGTGTAACTCTGCCCGCCCCTGACGTTCTTTCTAGTCTATTCCCCGCCCCATTTCGTTCTGCGCAGTGGGGGAAGAGCACATGGCGGAGACACAGCAGGTGCGTGCTAATTACAGGAACGAGGAGGAGGAGGAGGAAAGCCCGGATCCGGACACATCCCGATCCAGAAGGAGATTTAAGGCCTCAAATATGTCCTTTGGGGAGATGCTGGAGATGGTCGACATCCTGAAGAGGGCCGACTATGATGGAAAGTATGGACCTTACCCCAACCCCAATATCAGAAAGGCCAAGATCATGGCGAAAGTGGTCAAGAGTCTGCACTGGAATTTCGGGGTACGACGATCGAAAGATCAGCTCAGGAAACGGTGGTCGGGCCTCAAATTATGAGAACATGAGCAGTACAGAAAGATCTGTAAGAGTGCTGCAAAAAAGTAAGTAGTTTTGCTGTGTTCCTATACTTTATGTTTATTACGTTCGTGCTGCTCCATGGGCTTTTCTTAAAAGTGTACATTTTAAAATGGCAACTTTCATGTTCATGGGCATGTTATTCGTTCGTATCAAACATTTTTCTTTCGGCGTATAAAACACCATTGCTTTGGCCATATGCATTTGGCCAAATTTTTTACGCCCTACTTGTATGAAACTAATTTGGTTGTGTAGATGGCTTTGTTACTAGAATGAAATGCAAACTAGATTCTGTATAAGGAGAGGACACTCAGCAGCTGTTTTCACATCTTGACACTGGAGCACTAGTGTGGGACACCAGAACAACATTTTTATTAGGGGGGGCACACAGGTGCTCCAGTGTATACTATAGGGGGGTCTCCATCTGTGAAGCTTGTACTAAACAGGTAAAGTATTGCAGCTTGACAAAGGACACTGAAAATGATACATTTTGGAACTCTGCCAAAATTGACAATTGTACCCCACTTCCAAGCAATGTTTCCTATTTATAGTTCTGCCATCAAATATCTGTGTGCTAAGTATAGCATTTTTGTTTTACATAGGGGAGAAAAGACTCAGAGGACACCCCTCATCCGAGGAGACCACAGACCCCCCACCTCTGGAAGAAGGGGAAATCCCCCCAACACAAGAAGAGCAGGAGGAAGAAGATGTGGTGGAACTAGTCACCACAACAGGTGAGTGTCTGCGACCACAGGCTCAGGTAAGAGATGGATGCCGGCATATATTTGATACCTGTTTTTGTTTGGTTTCTCTCTTTTTAGGTGATTGTGATGTTGTGGATCCAGATCCTTTCACATCAGAAAGTGCACAGATCCTGATCGGGGAGATCATGGGGTGTAATTTAGCTTTGGAAAACCTCCAGAAAAACATCAATGATATTATTCAAAAAAATAAGAACATCATTGATGTTTTGGGGCGAGTTTAAAACCCCTCCAAATCACTTTCTTCTTTTGTGTGCTACAAAGTTCAAAATGTTTTAGCGATTTTTAGAAAAGCAAAATTTGGAGGATGCACACAGTGTGCCAACATGTGCTATCTGCCATCACGGGAGATCAATGTAGGCATTTTGGGGGTGCAACCCCTTCCTCAATAATAAAGTAGCTGAGAGGAAGGGGTTTCTCCCCCAAAACACGTCCCTTGATCCCCCGTGATGGCAGATAGCACATGTTGACATTGGGAAATTTGTGTGCATCTTCCAAATTTGGCTTTTCCTGGGGTGACTTCACCCCATCTGAACGCAATATCAAACACAGTTCCTAAATAATCATGTCTGATATTGCCTTCAAGTTCTACCTAATGTGAACTTTGTAAGTTCAAGATTTGTGTCTTTCTTGTTGGTTTTACACATGCCTGTTTTATCGTAAATGGACATTTATATTTTTGATAATGCCACCTCAAAAACTGTTATACAACAAACATGTTGGTTTGTTTTAAAAACCTTTTCTAAATGCACATGTGATTGTGCAGGTATTAAAAAGATTGTTAATCAAGAATGTGTGGATTATTGTCTCAACGCTACAACACTTTTGTGGTGATGTAATTGCTGCTTTCTGTGAAAATGGGGGTTATTTCTAAGGGCAAATCCTCTTTGCACTACAAGTGCAGTTTCAGTGCAGTTTCAAGTGCACTTGTAGTGCAAAGTGTCTTTGCCTTTAGTAAATAACACCCAACAGTGCTTTGTATAAGGTTACGCAATCATGCCATTTTCAGGACTCCCCACATTTCTGTCAGGGTCAGCTAAAACAAACACAAGCAGTAAATGTCACCAAAGATTAGCTTTTTTTTTTTTATTTGATAAAGGCTTCACAAATTGTCTGGCATATTGATGGCCCCCCTACCCGCAAAGAACTCAAGGTATCTTAACCGGACATCACGGGCACTCAGGGAGGGCAAGCCAGGACGGCCACTTTCAAGCGCCGTCAGGGTTGTTTCATTTATAATTCTGGCCTCAGGCCCAACTGAGCCAGCATAGTTGGCCGAATGTTGCCGTAAAAAGTTATGTAGAACACAGCATGCCAGGATTATATGATTAAGTTTATACTCCGCCATATGGATGGGTGTAAGAAATAGGCAGAACCGGCTGGTCATGATTCCAAATGTGTTCTCCACCACTCTTCTGGCTCTGGCCAGCCGGTAATTAAAAACCCTCTGTTCCGGGGTGAGGGTCCTCATCGGGAATGGCCACATAAGATGGTCCCCCAGCGCAAATGCTTCATCCGCAACGAAGACGAATGGGAGTCCTTCCACATTCTCTTCTGGAGGTGGCAAGTCCAAGCTGCCATTCTGGAGACACCTGTAAAACTCCGTCTGGGCGATGACTCCACCATCGGACATCCGGCCATTCTTCCCCACGTCCACATACAGGAAGTCGTAATTAGCCAACACCATCTCCAACATCACAATACTATTGAACCCCTTGTAATTATAATAGTACAACCCCGAGTTGAGTGGTGGGACGATGTGGATGTGTTTCCCATCAATTGCCCCTCCGCAGTTAGGAAAGTCCCATCGCTGGGCAAAGTGGGAGGCCACAGTCTGCCATTCCTGTGGCGTAGAAGGAAACTGTTGAGGAAAACAAAAAAAACTTAGTATTTTTGCACATAAACATGGAAAGCAGATTAGACACAAACATTCTTGGCCAACATCCAGATAAAATTTATTAAGGGGAATTTTACAACACCAAAGTATAAGGTACACCTATCATATCCCCCCCCTCTCATGGGCCATTTCTAACATTATAGGGGGGGGGTAATCTTGGACAGGTAACCCTCTTCACTTCATTGAGAGATGAATGCCTAAATAATGGGTATTACTTGTAACAGCCCCTCCTTAGTTACACTATTGGCAGCCCACTGGACAGGTAAGAAGTGTCATAATACAAAGATATAAATACACACTGTACACATTTGAGCACATTTGGACATTCTGCTATTACCTATCAAGATAATAATAGGATACAAAAACTTGAAACAGTACCATTTGAAGGTATACAGGCAGGCCCTTTCACTACATGCTTTGGAGAATTCATCCATACATCTGACCACAAAAGAGGTGGGTATAGTGTGTATGGATTTGGCAAAGTCAGCAGATAGATGATTGAGGATAGATAGAGAATTGGGATCAGCTGACTTAGCAGTTGGGGGGAGGGAGGGTTAATAAAAATGATTTGGGGACACTACCAAAAAAAGCCTCTGGCACTCTGCCTGAATTTAAAGCACAAATCACATTTCTAAACATTTTAGGGGTGTTTGGGGTAAAACACTACTATGGAGCTGATAAAATACATTGTTAAGTGACTACATGAGGTGAATATAGGGGCAGGAGAGCATGCTGGTGAGGTAAGTGAAGGCAAATATGTATGAAGGACAAAAAAAACCCATAAAATTCAAGCATGCATGAGGAGAAAGGGGACATTCACAGCATATTACAATCATGGTAATTAGGGAATGAGGAAAGAAATACAATATATTAGCAAACATTCAATACAATAAAATGTGATATAAAAGGATAAAAATCTTACCTTCATATACTCCTTCTGCAGGAACTGGATGATGGCAGAACAGGTCTCCGGGATAATGATTCCCAGAGCCTGGAGGGAGATGCCTGTCGAGAACTTCAAGTCCTGCAGGCTTCTCCCTGTCGCCAAGTACCGCAGGGTAGCGACGAGCCTCTGCTCCGGAGTGATGGCTTGCCTCATGCAGGTATCCTGCCTGCTGATGTAGGGGGTCAGCGAAGCCAACAAACGGTGAAATACGGGGTCCGTCATCCGGAGAAAGTTCCTGAAATCATCAGGATTATTCTCACGGATCTCACGGAGCAAAGGCATATGAGAGAACTGGTCACGCTGAGGCAACCAATTCTTGGTCCATGAACTCCTCCCCACCCTGTTCATGGACTGGACTTGTGTCAAGGTCAGGACCCCAACACCAAGCCCCCGCACAGCACGAACTCTACGAGAAGTACGTATACGCAACATGGCTAGAAAACGGTCGGCTGCTCAGAACGAAGTAACAGAATGCACTGAAGAACAGCAAGGCCTGTGAAGAGCGACCTGAAAAACAGCAACGAGCGGACAAGATCGCACAGGAAACTCCGATACGAACTGACTGCATGCACTGAAGAGCAGATACAAACCCACAAGCACAAACTGAACCACAGAAAACGATCTGAAAGCCACGAGTCTGAAAAAGCGCGAATCGTCTCTCACCAAACTTTTACTAACACGAGATTAGCAAAAGGAGCCCAAAGGGTGCCGCGCTTGGTTCTGAACTGGCCTTTTCTAGTCTCGTCGTACGTGGTTGACGTCACCGCGTTGTTGGCGATCGGAAATTCCAACAACTTTGTGCGACCGTGTGTACGCAAAACAAGTTTGAGCCAACATCCGTCGGAAAAAATCCTAGGATTTTGTTGTCGGAATGTCCGATCAATGTCCGACCGTGTGTACGGGGCATTAGAATTCTTTCTTCCTCTTCCAGCAGTGGGTGTGGAGTCTGGGCTTACACTGCGTAAGAGCTGATTGGAGGAAAGGCACACCCCCTCCACATAGGCAGAGGAACGAAGGAACATATAGACAAGCTCTTTGCTTATCTCTCTCTAGGCTCCCTCCCCTACACAAATGTACAGCTGCTGTTATCTCCTGTGTCAGAGAGCTTGTCAGAAGTGACTCTGCTGATAACAGAGGAACAGAGCAGCAGAAAGACACATCACTTAGAGCTTTGGAGAGAGATAAGAAAACACTACAGATTTATGCCAACCACTTTAACTACTTTTAAAGAGATACAGACACTGGAGCTTTCCTTATTAAAACACTGAGAGTGCACCAAGTGATTATAATGACCACAGACCCTCCCATTCAGGAATCAGTCTGGAAAGGACATGGTAAAACAAACTTAATTAAAACATGAAAAGAACACAGTAAAATCAACTGTTTTTTCTTCAGAACAGAAAAAGGGACGACTGTGCTATGATGTTTATTACAATCCTTGCACATTGATCACGCAGACGGGATTATTCTTTCCTCAACAGAAGTGGTGCTACACTTTAAGAAGCAATACAATATTCATGGACAGTCTCAGTAACAGAGTACACTTGTGGTGCATACTTGGCTTGGGTATTGACTTTATTCCTGTAAAATTAGCTTGGTTTTCACACGACATCAGCTCCATATTCTGATTCATTTAAAGTGATTGTAAAGTCTAATTTTTCTTTTTTAAATAACAAACATGTTATACTTACCTCCTCTGTGCAGTTGGTTTTGCACAGAGCAGCCCAGATCCTCCTCTTCTAAGGTCCCTCTTTGCTGCTCCTGGCCCCTCCCTCCTGTCGAGTGCCCCCACATCAAGCAGCTTACTATGGGGGCACCCGAGCCGAGTTACAGCTCCATGTGTCCATTCAGACACGGCGCCCCGACCCGGCCCCAGGCCTCTCTCTTCTGTTTTGCTAACTGACTTTGATTGACAGACAATAGAGCCAATGGCGCCACTGATGTGTCCCAGCCATTCAGGGGAAGAGTCCTGGATGGCTAAGACACTCGCAGACATCACTGGAAAGAGATGGGGCTCAGGTAAGTAATTAGAGGGTGCTGGGGAGGCTGCTACACACAGGTTTTTTATCTTAATGCATACTAATACTATCTTAATGCATACCATTGCATACTTATTACAGTTCCTTTAAGTTTGAAAAAAAAAAAAAAAAGACCTTTTTCAGGTAGTTTTAGCTGCAATACATGCTTTTTCATCAGGTGGTAATGGGCTTGCTTTGACCGACAGATAGAAATTCGTCAGTAGTTTGCTGAGGCTGTCTCTGTTCTCGCTGATACAAAACTGTCCTGCCACAGGCCAATTTCTATCAAACTCTCATTAAGAAATAGGAGACTGAAGATTATGCAGCAGTGTCAAATTGGCCAGCAAGACGGTTTTAATTAGGGATTATAGGCCTAACCAGTGTATGACTAACCTTTTTTTCCTAGGGAGTTTAGATGCCCATTTTTCTTGCAGCAGGTTTTTTCTTTCAAACAATGCAGTGGCATGCTGCAAACAAAAAGACGTTTCCAAAAATAGATGATCAGTAGCAAATAAATGCTGTACTTGGTGCACCTCATCACCTCAAGCTCAAAGAATGCCCTATCAGATTATACAGCAGTGTAAAATTGGGCAGAAAGACAATTTTAATTAGGGATAATAGGCCAGTGCAAATGACAGATTTTAAGGGGTTTAGGTGCCCATTTTTCTTGCACTTAGTTTTTTCTTTCAAACAATGCAGCGGCATGCTCCAAACAAAAAGGCAGCTCCAAAAACAGATGATCAGTAACAAATAAATGCTGCCCTTTGTGCACCTTAGCACCTTGAGCTTAAAAAATGCTCTATCATTATAAATTTAAATCCAATAAACCTCCAAAAGGGATGAAAACTCCATAACTCCATAATACCACCTCTAAAACAAGAATCTCACTTTTCTTAATTGGCCTTTCTAAGTCTGCTGGTCATAGTTCAAAGGCCATACAGTGCACCATGTTTTTAGAAAAATTCCCATGGCGAATGTGCACAAAAAAAAAATCACTGGGAATGCCAATCTCTACTATGGAGTTATATAATAATTTTAAATGAAAATGGGGGATTGGGAGAGTTTCTTTAATTCTTTAAATGATAAACAAAATTATTTTATTCATTTCACATTTTGTTTTAGCAAAAGAAAATTACAAAGCAACATTTTTAATGAAAAAAACAAACTATGTTTCTTCCCCTCTCACTTTAAACATAGACATACACCGTAATGGTTCAGTATTGGCAAGTACTACATGTAGCGTCTTTGTAAATAGGCTGTTATCTGGCAAACACATAGGAGTTTCTGCATCATTCTTCCGAATCGGGTTAGAATGCCATACAACTGTAACAAGTGGTTTATTGTTTAGAACATAAAATGATATTTCTCTAAATTGTAGCCATTTCTGCAATAAGCTCAGAAAACAGTTCATGCGGAGTCTAACAGATAACTCTTTATGGCAAAATGGTTTTGTTTATCGTGTATTCTCTAAACTGCAATAAAGAGGAGGTTGACTAGCTCAACTACACACTGAAGGGTTCCCACTGAGTCGCTGGAAGCCTGCAACTGCAGAGTATACAAAGAAAATCACCATAAAATTCAGTGCTACAGTTGAATACAAACAGTCTTCAATTCCTGCTGTGATTTGGCATCCCCCTTTGGACAGCTGGAAACTGAACATAGTATCTGCTGCCAAAAACACATTATAAGGGAATTTGAATGCCCAGTTTCATGGAAACAAGCCGTAACTGACTTTATGACTCAGCTAGAAAATAATTAATAAAACCCTTGATTCTATATATATGAAACCAGTGCAGCTCCATTCCCTGCCTATGGTGAAAAAAAAAAAAAAACATTAATGAAAAGAGCCTTCAATGCTTGAGCCATCAACTCTACTTTAGATTTTAAGAGTGAGAAATTGCTAATAACATGTATACCCACCTTCTGTTCCATTTTTATGAGTCTGCTGTTCAGGTATTATGCAAAGCACTACGTTACTGCTTGTAGCAAAATTATATTGTGTGCTTGATACTGTGCTAACAATGTAACCATGGTTATTGATTATGTGAGTGGTTTTAGAATCATGCTTAGGAGTAAAGCAAAGGGCAAACAATAAAGATGAATGAACAGCATTCTGTAGATGGTTGTTATATGGTTATTTGGTTGCACAGATGAACTCATCTAAAAACATAAAGCAAAGCACAGTAGTAAGCAGTGACCTGTATTACCCAATCAAAAGTAAGCTTTCATTATTCTGCCTAATATTTGTGCATGCTTGCAAATATAGTCCATTCTTGTATTTACCAATTTCTTTTCTTTTTTTTTTTAAAGTAGACCATTTTTATGGGATATAAAATGTGAGAACATAACATACCACCTTTCACGCCCCTACCCCGGTGGACTAAACATCTTTGCCATTTTAAATTATACAAGTGATACAAAAATCTGCTCATATTGCCCTCTGTAACGCCAGATTTCACCATCAGGTGTTCCAGACAATATTTCTGTCTGTAGCTCCAAGCATATAAGTGATAGCTACTTGGAAGTAAAATCATGCCTGCATATCCCACTGCCCTCTTGTGACAAGTTTTAACTTCCTGCTCTTCGGACAGAAACATAGAAGAGTGACGTAGAAAAAAGAGCAGGTGGTCGATCAAATCTGCCCCATTTCTTTATCGTACATCACGGGACACAGAGCACCATAGTAATAACTATCTGGGTTATAGGCCACCTTTAGGTGAATGGACACTGGTATAACTAAATACAGTGGTACAGCCAAAGCGTTTTCCGGCAGTGGTGCTGTACAGGTCCAAGGGAGTGGACCCGTGAAAGGGGACCCGGTTCTTGAAGGTCTGGTATGACCCGGCCCGCCGTGATGGGTGAAGGCTGGATCTGTCTGTGATCATTTCCAGCAGTCCTGCGGTGGGGATCAGGTAATTCAGAAAGACAGGGAATGTATATATATATATATATATATATATATATATATATATATATATATATATATATATATATATATATATATATATATATATATATATATATATATATATATATATATTTATATATATATATGATTCGCTTGATCTTTCTGGTGTGAGTATGCAATGTCTTGCCTGTGTTTTGCCACTAGAGGGTGTAAAAGCTATATACCTGGCTTCCAGCATTCCATGCTTCCCCTGTGATGTGCTCAAGTGTCAGCAAAGGCTTCCTGTGGCAGCTTTGCTATTTCTCCTGCTCTGTCAGCCATCAGTAGGGGTTTGGGGGACCATCCACCATCAGAGAGGTCAGGTTCTCCCTGCTGAAGACCCCCCACCCCCCCTCTCGATCCGCCCTCACTACAGGGCCGGCTATCTCCGCGCAGAGCGCAGGAAAGGGATCCTTTTTATAAAAGGGGCGGAGCCTAAGTCAGCCGGGGTGTGGCTTAAACGTGAGGCTATTGTAGCCTACATTCTAAAAAATCGGGGGCTTTCAGGTTCGGCAGTAACCACCCTGATTAATACCAGAAAGCCGGCCTCCAGGACCATTTATTACATGGTCTAGAAGGCCTACGTCACTTGGTGTGAAACCAAGGGTTGGCATCCTCATAAGTATGTCATGGGAAGAATTCTGACCTTTCTACAATTAGGAGTAGAAATGAAGCTGGCCTTGAGTACAATCAAAGGTCAGATTTCGGCCTTGGCAGTGTTTTTCCAAAGGCCGTTTGCTTCGCACTCTTTAGTCCGGGCATTCATACAAGGGGTAACTCGGATAACTCCAGTTAGAATACCCTTGTGCCCATGGGATTTGAATCTGGTTTTTGTCGGTGTTGCAAAGACAACCCTTTGAACATATACGGAATATTCCTTTGATCATTTTGACAAGGAAATTGGTATTACTAGTTGCGATAACCTCTGCAAGAAGAGTATCAGAATTGGCTTCTTTCTCCTGTAAAGAGCAATACTTAATCATTCACAAGGATAAGGTTGTGCTGTGTCCGCACCCAACCTTTTTGCCAAAGGTACTGTCTGGTTTTCATCTGAATCAACATGTTTCTTTACCTTCCTTTTTCCCAGAACCTAGTTCTGCAGAAGAAAAATTATTACATTCTCTCAATGTAGTGAGAGCAATGAAAGCCTATCTGAAAGCGACTGCTCAAATACGGAAAACTGATGTTTTGTTTGTGTTGCCGGAAGGCCCTAGAAAGGGTCAGGCAACATCGAAATCTACTGTTGCTAAGTGAATTCGTCAGGTGATTAGTCAGGGTTATGGCCTGAAAAGAAGGGTTCCTCCTTTTAAAATTAAAGCGCACTCTACCAGGGCAGTCAGTGCTTCATGGGCAGTGCATCACCAAGCCTCTGTGGCTCAGGTTTGCAAGGCCACTACTTGGTCATCAGTACATACATTCACGAGATTCTGTCAAATGAATGTAAGATGGCAGGAGGACACCGCCTTCAGGGGCAGTGTGCTGCAGGCAGCAGTATAGGTCCTCATGCCTGGCGGAGGCTATTTACTTTGTGTCTCCCTCTCCTCAGGTGGCATTGCTTTGGGACATCCCATATAGTTATTACTATGGTGCTCTGTGTCCCGTGATGTACGATAAAGAAAATAGGATTTTTATAACAGCTTACCTGTAAAATCCTTTTTTGGAGTACATCACGGGACACAGAGGTCCTTCCCCTGTTATTGGGATATGTGTATATATTGCTTTGCTACAAAAACTGAGATACTCCCGGTATTAGGGGTTATATAGGGAGGGGCACTTCCTGTTTCCTTTTTGGTTATACTAGTGTCCATTCACCTAAAGGTGGCCTATAACCCATATAGTTATTACTATGGTGCTCTGTGTCCCGTGATGTACTCCAAGCAGGGGCGTTGCTAGGGGGTGGCTTTTGGGGCTATAGCCCCGAATCTGGGGCCCATAGCCCCGAGTCTCTCTGAGACAGCCGTGGTCGTGGCCTCTCTGCAGCCGGGCTGTGAGTGCGGCAGCCAGCACCAAAGAGCGGGCAGGCAGCACGGGAGAGCCGGGACGGGTGAGAGATCAGAGAAATGACATCGTCGCTCACCACCCACCCTGCATCACCGCTGTTCCACTCTCACTGTGCAGCCACAGGCAGCAGAGAGATGACATCATCTCTCACTGCCTGTGCTCTCTTTGGTATGCCTTATGTAAGGAGTGGCTCTCTGGGGACTCTTAGGTAAGGCCCTGATGTAAAAGGGAGGCTCTCTGGGGACCCTGATGTAAGGGGGAGCTCTCTGGGGACCCTGATGTAAGGGGGAGGCTCTCTGGGGACTCTGATGTAAGGGGGTGCTCTCTGGGGGCCCCCGATGTAAGGGGGAGGCTCTCTGGAGACCCTGATGTAAGGGGGGCTCTCTGGGGACTCTGATGCAAGGGGGAGGCTCTCTGGGTCCCTGATGTAAGGGGGAGGCTCTCTGAGGACTCTGATGTAAGGAGGGGCTCTTTGGGGACCCTTATGTAAGGGGGAGGCTCTCTGGGGACCCTGATGTAAAGGGGAGGCTCTCTGGTTACCCTGATGTAAGGGGGAGGCTCTCTGGGGACCCTGATGTAAGGGGGAGGTTCTCTGGGAACCCTGATGTAAGGGGGAGGCTCTCTGGGGACCCTGATGTAAGGGGGGCATCTCTGGGGACTCTGATGTAAGGGGGGCTCTCTGGGGACTCTGATGCAAGGGGGAGTCTCTCTGGGTCCCTGATGTAAGGGGGAGGCTCTCTGAGGACTCTGATGTAAGGAGGGGCTCTCTGGGGACCCTTATGTAAGGGGGAGGCTTTCTGGGGACCCTTATGTAAGGGGGAGGCTCTCTGGGGACCCTGATGTAAAGGGGAAGCTCTCTGGGGACCCTGATGTAAGGAGGAGGCTCTCTGGGGACCCTGATGTAAGGGGGAGGCTCTCTGGGGACCCTGATGTAAGGGGGAGTCTCTCTGGGGACCCTGATGTAAGGGGGGCTCTCTGGGGACTCTGATGTAAGGGGGAGGCTCTCTGGGAACCCTGATGTAATGATAATATATGAAATCTGTTATAAAATTCCTATTTTTTTATTATATATATATGTACACATATAAATGCGTACCTAGATTTTCCATTATAGGTTTGCAGTGAGGCTCAGTCATTTAAAGCCCAATTTAATCTCCAGTTTAAATCAGCAAAATACATTATATGTGCTGCAAAACAAAAGATGTGTAAGGTCTTGCCTGCAGACTGGGAGACTTGTCCTCTATGAGGAAACAGTGCAGAGGTCTCAGTGGCGGCACGTCCACATGGGCGACGCCCCCCATCCATGCGTCCGGCCCCCTAATCTACATGCGGGACGCCGGACGCATGGATTCCAATGTTTTTGGGTTTTTTTGTGAAGCACGTGATTAGAGCCTGTGGCTCTAATAGGCTCCAAAAAAGGGTGGGCTCAGGGCGCCTTGAACCCACCCACTTGTGTGACAATAGCAAATGAATATTCACTATTGTCACACTGATTCTCCTCCTGGCCAATCAGGAAGCAGGTCCTGAGACCTATTTCCTGATTGGCCGAAAGGAGAAGCGATCCTAATGGCCTAGAGGGAGGAGGAGGGAGGAGACGCACGACCAGAGGAGACGCAGGGGAAGCCCGACCAACTGACCCACCAGCCGCCACTGAAGCACACATCTCTTGGCTAGCATGATGAGGGAAAGTAAGGATTATACAGCGGCAGACTGAGGTGCCATCTCTGGTTACCTAAATACAGCCTGTGACAGCGGGGACAGCCCTTCCTTCATCACTGTGTGATCACACTAATGCTGTGTGGGCTCCAATCATCAAGGAACACTCCCCTGTCCTCTCCAATGGTAATGGCAACCATGGTGGGCTGTGCTCTCGCCATGGTGTCTCCTGTGTAGGCATGAAGTGGCTGTGACAAGGGCGGGCAGGATGTGGCTGAAGCCTGAGGAGGTTCTGCTGAAGAACGCGCTGTGGCAACAGTTCTTCATCCTACAGCTCTGCCGAGGACATGGGGACAGCGTGGCCAAGTTCATCGGTAAGTCCAACACAGTCTCTCCACAGGCCGGACACATTGAAACTACCTCACTACTAGTAGGAATGGGTACACCTGACAACTGCACCTCAGGGGTTCATCTCACAACTACACCTTACTACTATTCCACATTTCTGAACCTGGTTTGTTCCAGATGCAAAGATTGCTTTATATCTTCTATAGTGGTGTTAAAGTCTAAATTTAGTAAAAAAAATAAAATAAATCAGCACAAGGGAATGTATTAATCAAGAGTTCTGACTATGCCCGCCCTTTCCGCCCCACCCGCTCTGTTCATAGAAGTTGTATTATAGCTTCCATGATTGACAAACAATCTATGAATGGAGGACAGGTGAATGAATGAATGGTCTGCCTCCTCCATTTATATAACCTGAGCATAGAGTAAAGCTGTAAAAAGCTACCCAGCAGGTCCACTGATGACAGTCATCCTGCACAAGAAGAGAGAGCAGCAGTGATTGGTCTGTATTACAGGACAAAATACACAAAGCACACCCTGAGTCAGGTGAGAATATCCATTGTATTTTGCCAATATTTGCCTAACCTGCAGTTCAGCTTTAAAATAATCAAAATAAAGTTTACCCAAGAAACATTCTAGTTTTCCTCCTATTTGATCTCCAAACTGTGGCCCATTGGCTGGATGTGGTCCCTTGCTGCCCCTCATCTGCCCTGAGGGGCACTATTCCCCACACTGGTAACAACAATGGGGCACTCTTCCCTCCCACTTACACCAATGATAGGGCACAATTTCCCCCATTTATACCAAAGATAGGGCATTGTTCTTTCCACTAATACCAACTATGGGGCAATTTTCCTCTCACTGACAGATGGGCACTATTCCTCCCACTGACACTAATGATGGGGCACTATTCTTCCCACTGACACCAACGATGGGGCATTATTCCTTTCACTGACAGCAAAGATGGGCACTATTGCCCCCACTGACAACAGTGATGGGGAACTATTCCTTACACAAATACCAATGATGGGATGCTATTCCTTCTCCTACTGACCACAGGTGCTATGTCATTTTTGGTGGCCCTTTGTTTAGAAAGTTTGGAGACCCCTGCTCTACAGGAAACAACTTTAATATGGCGATAGTAGTAGGCTTTGTGCCCCCCCTTTTTGGTCTCTCATGCTTGGGGGTTGATTTACTATGGAAAAATAGACTGTTCACTTTGCAAAGGTAGTTGCATTTTGCAAAGGAATTTGCCACAGAGCTTGGTGAATGAGGTGATGTTCTGATGTTCATCATCCAATGATGTCTAAACAAAAGTGCTGTTTTTTTTTTTTTTTTTTTGTCTGTGATTGGCTATTCTATGCTCACAACACTCATTAAGCTATGGGCAAATTCCCTTGCAAAGTGCAACTTCCCTTGCAAAGTGAACAGCCTATTTGTCTTTAGTAAATCAACCCCTGGGTCTCTTTAAATTCAGGAGGATTCTGTGGATGTGCATACAAATATTGTGATTTCTCTAGTATGGCTGTCAGGCTAACAGGCTAGATGCCAGGATGAAAATCAGAGAATTTCAGGAGGAAGGCTGATCTCTTATTAGTTTGCATACAAATTTTTTTTGTCTGAATAGACCGTACCTTTAACATTGAATCAGTTGCATAACAGCTTTAAATGCACCGAGCTGTTTGTGCTTATAGCAGCCACTTCTAATAATAAAAGAAATCCATCAACTTTAAAAACTTGTGTTTCCTACAATGATACATAGTTTATTCCTGGGTACTTCCATGCATTAGGGACTACAGCAAATTACCAAAATAATACCAAATTAGTACAGTAAATATTGAAATCAGACCTTTTGGGCAAACCATTGGCCTAATTTTTTTTTTTTCCTACAATCTGTTCCTAATCTCAGTTCAGCAATAACACTGCCTTATTATAGAACTATGACAGCCAGCTAGAATACTTGATAAATTATACATCTCAAGCCAGAGTTAAAATTTGAAGCTCAAGTGCTAATTATCTGTACAGGCCTAGTTAATAACGAGATATCTTGTTAAGTATCTGATCACAGCATGGACATCATTTGTCAAGGACCTCAAGTCTACCTCTGAGACCCTCTCTTCCGAGTCTCCCATGCCTACCATATGTAAAACTAGGATCTTTGTTTCCGTAATAACCTTTTATTAGAAGCTGACACAATGATTAAGTTCACTGTAGACACATACAATGAATTAGACAATTACCCGTGCTGCTTTAAGCTGCCCAGGTTCCTAGCAAGACAAAATAATTAATATTGTATTTTAATTTGATGCGCTTCACATTTAAACCCCAATTTGAAAGGGACACCCGGAAGGAGGTGGGCACTGCTCTTGCCGTGTCTTCTTATGGAATGAAGGGCCCCTGCAGTTTAAAACATGGTAGCGCAGAAGGTACAACATTCTTTGATCACTTCTCAATAGAGCAAAGAATTCTACAGCATAATGGGAAAGGTAATTACCTACAACTAACTTTATGGCCTTTCCTTTAATGAAACTCTAATCTCTCAGGTCTATATGCTTTAAGCTTTTGCCTCTTGACTGTTTCATTCCCGGATTCTTCAATCCCACCACTAATTTCCACTGTACAGAGCTCCTTTTAAAGGTGCTAATTAGGTTTCTATACAAATATTAAATGTGAAGGCAAAACCCATGATACTTGCAGAGCGTTCAAAAAAATCAGGAGCACTTACTCCATTATAGACCAGAAAATTAAAATGATCATTATACCTTTTTTAATTACAGAAGCTCATTAAAGTAGACCAGTACAGAGTGAATAGATTACTACATAAATAACTTTCATATTTTAATTGTACTTTCTTAAAGCGCATTTATGGTTTAAAATTAACTTGATGTCTCTAATGAAAAGGGATATATAGTGTTATCATATTAAAGGCCAATTCCACCAAAAACTGATATTAAGCTTTGGGTGGTCTTTGATAAGATGGGTCTCATTGGATAGATTTTCATATATCATAGAGATTTTGAAGGCAGGATCACCATGCAGTATTTTGTACCTCTGTCCCTAGCCTCCCTATTTAAACATGATAACAAGAAAAAAATAACTATCAGAAGTAGTCATGATAGCATTATTCTTTTTCTTACAGCTAAATTTATATAGTATTTCTAAAGTAATATTAAAGTAGAACTACAGGCAAAACTTTTTTTTTTTCATTTTGGATAGAGTAAGGGAAAGTTATAACCCCTGCAAGGTTTATTTTTGGCATCTTTATCCCATTGGGGAAATTTGCCTCCACATCCTGACCCATAGCAAAACAGGAAGTGAGAAAAAATCCCTGCAAGTTAAGGGAATCTCTTAAAGTGGAGTTCCAGCCGAAATATGACTTTTAAGATAAAAATACCCCTAGAATACTCATATCTCGTGCAATGTAACAAAGGTATGCTGTAATTTATTCCCAGTTTTCTATTTGTGCAGCATCGTTTTCTTACTTTGTGAGTTCCTGCACAGTGCGGCCATCTCCAGTGTGGGCAACTGAAGCCACAGTGTCTTTCTTCTCGAATTCCGTACATGCTGGCTACCCAGCATGCACCTGCTGATCCTGTGCATGTGCAATGTGGTGCAGTCTTGCTCAGCTTGACATGGGACAGCCATGTTAAGCTGACCAAGATTTTCCATAGATGCTAATGTTAAATGTTACGGGAGCAGTGCCATTCCAAGCTGACCAAGATTTTCCATAGACGCCAATGTTAAATGTTACTTGGGCCGTGCCATGCCAAGCTGACCAAGAATTTCCATAGATGCCAATGTTAACTGTTGCAGGAGCAGTGTCATGCCAAACTGATCAAGATCTCCCAGGAGCCAATGCAAAAGCGGAAATGATGTACGGCACCGTGGCCCCTAAATGGGGAAGTGAAATAAGATATAGGCATAAATCAGGTAAGTGAACAGAAAAAAAAATGTATAAATTGCCCATTCATTTTAAGGATACAGATTAGTGCTGCATTGTGAGGAGTGAGAAATGTGGATGAATGAATGAGTGACTTGTATAGTGCTACCTATGCAAACTGAATCGTGGGTGGAACTCCACTTTAAGGACTCTGATCACCAGAAGTAGTATCCCCTTTGGAAGATTTTCAATCTATTACTTTTCTGGGGACAACCCAAAATTTAGGATTTTCTTTTACTTTCAGTTTCAATGATAATGGTAAACAGGACAAAAAGAGATGGTAAATCTCCCTAAAGGTTACACAGACAACAGTAAAAACTGACAGGTGTTCTAATCCCTTTCCACTCTGTCCAAAATTTAAAAAAAGTTTAACCTTTAGTTATACTTTACACCTTATTTTTGTTTTTGGATGTCCATACTTGTTTCTTTTCTTAAAAATCAGTAATTTCTTTACCCTCTGGTTGGTCACCAAGCTGCTACCTCCCCCTGCTTGTTTGAAGGTGTTTCCTTTAGTTAGTCAAGAAGCCAAGAAGACACCTCTGCATGTTCACTCCAGTCTGTGCCCTTTACCCAGCTGTACATCCATAGATGCAAACAATGCCCAGCAAGCCACACCTATTCTCCCTCCCCTTCCTTCCTTCCTTCCTTCCTTCCTTCCTTCCTTCCTTCCTTCCTTCCTTCCTTCCTTCCTTCCTTCCTTCCTTCCTTCCTTCCATCCTTCCTTCCTTCCTTCCTTCCTTCCTTCCTTCCTTCCTTCCTTCCTTCCTTCCTTCCTTCCTTCCTTCCTTCCTTCCGTTCAACTAATGGCAGCAAGAGCCAATAAATGGCTCTGCTGAACTCATTACCCACCCCCAGAACTCAGAAAATTGTGGGGACCGGCCAGTGAAAGATTACCACAGGCATGTGTTTGGGGATGGGGTGGGCACAAAAAAGTTCTAGTGATTAGACCACATTTGCATGGGTGACTAGCAAATTGCATCCAGCAACAATCAGTGCAGGTAATCGCTGGCTGTGTGGACAGCCATAGACATCTGTGGCCACTGAAGATCTGCTATTGAAGTGTAAAGGGCTTGGCGGCTGCAGCTAGACACTCACAGATGGTAAAAACAGCTGCAGGAGTCAGTAGATTCATGTTGCTATCATTCACACCAGGGCTAGTAGCTCATGAAATTGTAGCCATAAAACTAGGTAAAACTGCCTACTATTTAGTACCATTTTAAGTTTGTTGCACTATTTTCTTTATACAGAGTCTATATGGCCACTTTAATTCTTGTAGCAGATCAACCTCACTTACATTTAAAGGGGTTGTAAACATTCAAGGTTTTTCACCTTAATACATTCTATGCATTAAGGTGAAAAACCTTCTGTAGTGCAGCAGTACTCCAGAGCCCCCCTTTTACTTACCTGGACCTGATGGTTCCAGTGACGGGGATGAGCACAGCAGCTCCAGCCACTGTCTCGGGTCCTCATTGGATAGATTGTTAGCAGCAGGAGCCACTGGCTCCCGCTGCTGTCAATCAAATCCAGTGACACAGGAGGCAAGGGAGGGGCCGAGTCCTGCTGTCTGTGTCAATGGACATGGCAGCAGGATTCGGGAGCGTGTCCGCACGAGTGCCCAGATGGAATGCGGCTCTCCGTGGGGGGCACTTGCACAGAGGAGGTAAGTATGACATGTTTATCATTAAAAAAAAAACAAAAAAAAAAACCTTTACAATCATTTTAATATAAATGCTTGAAGTAGTCCCAAGGAAGCCCAATCAATTGCCACCCATACTCAACTGTTAAAGGACAACTTTGGGTAAATTATTGCACTATATTGTACTACATCATGTAATTATAGTATTCAGTATAATAATTCTCTTTTTTTATTTTACATGCCTTTATTTACATTTTCCTCACATGCACACTACTCTTTTCTGCAAAGCAACAGTGGTAAACGTTGGGGCCAATTATATCATCATCAAAAATAGCATATATATGAATTTCATAATTCAAAAAACAATAATAACAACAATTTATTTTTCTAACCAGGTAAATATGAAATGTTACATAAAAATATTTCATTTATATATATATATATATATATATATATATATATCACTTGTAGTCAGCAGGTGGCAACTCTCTTTTTTACCTAACTGAAAGGAGAAGTACAGCCAAAGCTCATTTGGCTGTACTTCTCCCATGGATGAGTGCAGTTTGTTATGCACTCCTGTGACCTGCTTTCACAGAGCTGGATTTCCACCTCTCATCAAGCTGCTGGGAGCCTGAGCTGGTTGCTCCAGTCCCCTCCACAGCCCAGCATTCCATTGAGCATGGGGGGCAGAACAGAGAGATGGTGACTGGCCGGCTCTCTGCTCAGGGAGCCCTGAGAGCTGAGTGGTTGGCAGTGTTTGATAGCTAAGTTCTCAGTGTTAGAGCTGGTGGGGGACAGATACAGCATCAGGGAGATGCAGCATCCACCTAGGTAAGTATGAATAAAAAAAACCTCATACTTTTCTTTTAACTACTCTATTCTGTTGTTAGTCTTTGTAACTTTATCTCCAGTTATTCAGCTCTATAAGGCCTCATGCACACTGGACGTTTTTGGACGTTTTTACAGCTGCTGTTTTTGGCTTCAGACGTTTTTTTCTACAGTCAATAAACTCCCCATCATGTTATCCTGTGTCCATGCACACATAGACTGTTATCAACTGTTTTTAGCTGTAAAAAAAAAAAACGAAGCTCAAAAACCCAGCTCACCAGTTTTGTTAACGTTTTTGTAGTATCCAGGGCTGGCTTATTTGCCTTTCTCTGTAATGTTTTATTACACTCCCATTAATTACATCTCATTATCCCCTGTAGATGTCCCTAAGCATCCGCCCCTGATGAGTGTGTTATCACACGAAACGCGTCAGGCACTATGGGGATGCAGACACATGCCCCCATCAAACCACCTATCCTGGGTCTTTGGGAATTTGCTATACACCTTGATCCAACCATCTACCTTGAACACCACTTTTCAACTAATTATGGTCTTATTGTTTTTTGTGACATTTATCCCGGCTAGTGTTGTTTATATGTTACATGTACATATATGAAATTACTTGGAATATGTGTTTACCAATCTAATCAGATCGCCACGGGGCGCCTGGCTACTACACATTATGTACCCTAGATGCCTGTATTGCACATGCACATACATATGTGAGTGTAAATATTGATGAATTGTTATTTATTACAATGCTTTTCAGTTATGTGGTTTCTGATATTGATTATGTTTTTACGCAATTTCATGAGAAAAGTATATGTATTTCCATTTCAATCTACCTCCACACTGTCTATGGCCTCATTCAAAGTCCCAAATCTTCATTTTGTATTGTTAACGTTTTTGATCCATTGAAAAAAAATAAAAAAATAAATGTATTTATTTTTTTAAAATGCTAAAAACGCTAATGCGGAATAATGCTAAAAATGCTAATAAACGCTAAAAAACGCTATTGCAAAAACATTGAAAAACTCACTGCAAAAGCTACTGCCATTTTTATAAGGTTATTTTAACATCCAGTGTGCATGAGGCCTTATGCTTACACAAACTGTATTTTAAGTTATACATAAGCAGTCAACTAGCAATAAGTGGGCTGGACTTTCTTATTAGAAAGCCCAGATGGTCTGCAAAACAAATGTTATTGAAAGAGCATGTATTAAATGTAGATTTGTGAAATAAAGATTCACAACAAATCAGGACAACAAATTAAAGTTGTAAACTTTCACTGTAAAATTAAACTGCCCACTTTGTGGCCTCTTGCATACAAGAGTAAAAAACGCTTCGTTCTTTACTGATCTGAACACAGGTGTAATGTTGTCTGAAAAATGTAAAAATCAGTAATACAGCAGTAAGCACAGAGCCATAATAAAAAGAAAAAAAAAAGTACGTTTGAGTGCAGTAATTATTGCGCATATACGTGCATGTACTGGTTTTTACCCTGCGTAATGATCATGTTTTTTTTTTTTTTTTTTTTACCAATACCTGCATTCAGCATATGTGTGCACTATGTCCTCAGACCCAGATTTTTGGATTTTGCACTACGGATCTGAACGCAGTGCATATTTACGCACCAATGTGAATGTCTCCAATGGAAAAAATGCAGCTGTGTTCAGATCTGTAAATAAAAAAAACTGTTGTAGATCCATTTTACGGCCATGTGAATGAGGCCATACAGACAAAGATAGATAGATAGATAGATAGATAGATAGATAGATAGATAGATAGATAGATAGATAGATAGATAGATAGATAGATAGATAGATAGATAGATAGATAGATAGATAGACCAGAAAACCACACACACTCACACATATATATTTCTGTATTTTCAAACCTCGCTGTTCTGATTAGGGAACTAAAGATCTTGGTTTTATCGTCACCCCATCATAAAGATACAGGTGAAGTAGACATATAGTTGCCATATGCATTCGTTATAGACCGAGCCCTGCAAAGATGTCAGCTAATGAGTTCATTTTTCCTCATGTTGCTATGGTGATGAAATAATCGTGAGATAATAGCCTACTCAGACAACATATGTGGATGAATGCTTGGCCAACAAGTCAACTAGAACACACGGTCCCTAATAGATCTTCCAGGACTCCAATACTGATTACAGTTCATTCTGTAAGCAAGAGTTTTACTATCAATTTTGTTACATAATACGTGCTGTCCAAGGAATCCCATAGCCAATTAGCTTTATCCAATGATCTTAAATAATGACCTTTCACGTACAAACTGGAGTATATTAAGAGCTATGTTATGTGTTATGAAATCTGATGAGCCTAGATTTCAAGGCAAATCAAGGATTTTAGGGTTTCACTTCACTTGAGCAGAAGAATAATGGTTGAAAGTATTTTTTTATAGTGAGAAAATTCCTTTCCTTCATACTCTATGACCTTTTCTGACTGTAAAACGGTAAGAAACTGCAAAATCTTCCAGCCCATGGGATTATGAAGTTCTATTCACCTACATATATTCTCTGCTTCTATCACTGTATATCCAAAGAGATTGCAAGTGTGTCTGATAAAGACTGCATAAGGATAAGGGAAAAAATGGTTACTTACCAAATAAGAAACAACATCATTATTGATCCTAAAACTAGGAAACTTTGTTTTAAGTGTATCAAAGTCATCATAGAGCAATTATACATTACTCATAATACATACAGTATATTATGATTTCCTACAAAATTGCTTGTAACAATAGACAATATCATTGCCAAATTGTGCTAAGGGGAAGCCATAAATTATCAACCAAAAACTTTCATACAGAAAAGATTGCTAGCTTTGGGTGATGATACTTTCCTTGTAGGGTAAGTATTAATCCAATGGTTTAGGTGATAAACTGGTCATTTGTTAGGAGGGTAAGTTTGATGACCGCCCACAGTATATATATACATCATTACTTTAGCTAGCTGCCATAACCCCGGTATCGTTTTTCTCTGTGAGGGATTCGACATCTGATAAAAGTGATCCCGGCAGCGTACTTGCCACAGGATCACTTTTAGGGGCAGCGGGAGAGGTGCCCCCCTCCCACTGCCTTTCCGCGTTTACCGGAGCCATCAGTAAACCCGGAAACTATCCAATCTGTTTGCTAGATAGGCAGAAAATAAAGTGAGAGCAAGATGGCCCCCACTCGGCTCTATGCCCTTAGAGGACCGGAGTGACTTCCAATGTCACTTCCGGTTCTCGGCCTTAAAGTATTTATTTTTTAAGTCAAATGATAACGACCCCAAACACACCTTCAAGATGACCACTGCCTGCTAAAGAAGCTGAGGGTAAAGGTGATGGACTGGCCAAGCATGTCTTCAGACCTAAACCCTATTGAGCATCTGTGGGGCATCCTCAAAAGGAAGGTGGAAGATCGCAAGGTCTCTAACATCCACCAGCTCTTTGATGTCATCATGAAGGAGTGGAAGAGAACTGCAGTGGCAACCTGTGAAGCACTGGTGAACTCCATGCCCAAGAGGGTTAAGGCAGTGCTGGAAAATAATGGTGGCCACACAAAATATTGACACTTTGGGCCCAATTTGGACATTTTCACTTAGGGTGTACTCACTTTTGTTGCCAGCGGTTTAGACATTAATGGCTGTGTGTTGAGTTATTTTGAGGGGACAGCAAATTTACACTTGTTATACTACTTTACATTGTAGCAAATTGTAATTTCTTCAGTGTTGTCACATGAAAAGATATAATAAAATATTTACAAAAATGTGAGGGGTGTACTCACTTTTGTGAGATACTGTACTTACACACATGTACACACACACATGTACACACACACACACACACACACATGTACACACACACACTCACATGTACACATATACACATACAAACACATGTACATATCCACACATGTACACATACACACATGTACACACACGTACACACACACACACACACACACACGTACACACACATGTACACACACGTACACACACACATGTACACACACGTACACATACACACACACACACACATGTACACACACCAACATATGTAAAAAGCCCTTTAAAAAATTCTAGCACAGGACCTTTCCTTCACACAGCCAGGTATTGTACTGTAGGGGGAAGCAGAGAGCATAGCACACTTACCTTTCCTTTCCTTTTCGTCTGACGGAGCTCCCTCACAGTGCCGATGTGCATATCAGCAGGGGATTGGGAGATCAAGCTCATCTGACAGCCCTTCTCTCCCATGATCCCATGGCACACCTGAGGACCTTTTGGCGGCATACCAGTGTTTTACGGCACACTGGTTGAGAAAGACTGCACTAATTTTGGCACTGCTATATGGGTACAGGTATTTTTCCGTGTAGGATTGCTAGCTTTGGGTGATGATAGTTTCCTTGTAGTGTAAGTATTAATCCAATGGTTTAGGTGATAAACTGGCCATTTGTTAGGAGGGTACGTTTAACAACCGCCTACAGTATATATAGGTCATTACTTTGCCACTTAATACCGGGGTTATGACAGCAGCTATCTGCCATAACCCCGGTATCATTTTTTTCTATGGGCGATTTGACATCTGCTAAAAGTTATCCCAGTTGCAGATTTGCCATAGGATCACTTTTAGGGGCCCCCCTCCCACCGCCTTCCGGGTGTTTCCACATTTACCGGAGTCATCAGTAAACCCAGAAACTATCCGATCTGTTTGCTAGATAGGCAGGAAATCAAGTAAGAGCAAGATGGCCCCCATAGGAACGGAGTGACCTCCAACGTCACTTCTGGTTCTCGGGCTTAAAGAATTTTTTTTTAAGTCAAAGTGTCAAAAACATTTTTTTCTTTTGCTTTTAAAGGGAAATGAGAGATCTATGCTTTTTTTTTTACCCCAGATCTCTAAATAAAGAGGACCTGTCATGCTTTTTTCTATTACAAGGGATGTTTAATAAGAATAAAAGTAATCAAAAAAGATAAAATAAAGGGACAGTGTAAAAATAAAGCAAAATATATAAGAAAACATTTTTTAAGTGCCCCATCCCTCCGTGCCCGCACGCAGAAACAAACTCTGGAATGACTTGAAGACCGCAATCCACAAATGGTCACCATCAAATTTAACTGAACTTGAGCAGTTCTGCAAAGGAGAGTGGGCAAATATTACAAAGTCCAGATGTGCAAAGTTAGTAGAGATATATCCCAACAGACTAAAGGCTGTAATCAAAGCAAAAGGTGGTTCAACGAAATACTGACAGAAGGGGACTGTTCCTTTTTCCAACTCAGTGATTTCTGTTTTTGAATTGTTTTATTTTTTCTGACATGTTGGTGTCATATCTTTCACTTTGATGTTATAAGTTTCACTAGTAAATACAGCTGGATAAAACAAAAACTGTGTCTGTCTTCATTTCAGGGTACAAAGCAACGAAATGTGACTATTTTAAAGGGGCTGATTCTTTTCTATACCCACTGTAATGCCACCTCCTTGATTGCTGCCTGTTCTTTACATTTGAATGCTTATTCATGTTGGGAAGTATAGCCAGGAATGGACTGGCCTACCGGGATACCGGGACATTTCCTGGTAGGCTGCCTGTCCTGGGGCCCCTTTGATCTATGCTGTGGCTTCAGTGCTCCCCTCCCTCCTCCCCCCCTCCTCCCGCCTACTTGTCACACAGCGGGAGACCGCTGTGTCACTGAGCTGAGTGTTAAAAGTTTGGCCACGCTGTGATAAAAGTCCCGCCCTCCTCCTAGACCAGCTCGTGTGATAGATGCAGTGTTCTGTCTATCACACGAGCTGGTCTAGGAGGAGGGTGGGACTTTTATAACAACGCGGCCGAACTTTTCACACTCAGCTCCGTGACACAGCAGGAGATGCCCGCTGTGCGTAATGCATGCACTGACTGGTGAGGCTGATGTGAGGGCACAGTAAGGCTGCAATGATGGTGAGGGAGGCTGCAATGAGGGCAAGTAAGGCTGCAATGATGGTGAGGGAGGCTGCAATGAGGGCACAGTAAGGCGGCAATGATGGTGAGGCTGCAATGAGGGCACGGTAAGGCGGCAATGATGGGCACAGTGAGGCTGCAATGATGGGCATGGTGAGGATACAGTGATGGGCATGTGGGGCTGCAATGAATGGCACGGTGAGGCTGCAATGATGGGTATGGTGAGGCAGCAATGATGGGCACAGTAAGGCTGCAATGATCATGAGGCTGCAATGAGAGCACATTGAGGCTGCAATGAGTGCACGGTAAGGCGGCAATGATGGTCACGGTGAGGCGGCAATGATGGGCACAGTGAGGCTGCAATGATGGGCACATTGAGGCTGCAATGATGGGCACAGTGAAGCTGCAATGATGGGTACAGTGAGGCTGCATTGACGGGCGCAGTGAGGCTGCATTGACGGGCACAGTGAGGCTGCATTGATGGGCACAGTGAGGCTGCATTTGATGGGCACTGTTGAGGCTGCATTGATCTCTTGTATCATGTCCGCAGTCTCTGACCATCTCCTGTATCATGTCTACATTCTCTTAACATCTATAGTATAATTTCCTAAGTCTCTGACCATCTCCTGTACCATGCTCGCAGCCTCTGACATCTTGACATCTCCTGTACTATGCCTCTAACCATTATGTCCGCAACCTCTGACCATCTCTTGTTTTATATCATGTTTTATATCATGTCTGCAGTCTCTGAGGGAGTCTGTAGAGGAGTCAAGAATGGCAGCACCGCTGGGATGGGGATCATGGGAGAAGTCAGACGTGTGTGGACTGTGCAGAGGAGACTATAGGAAAACCAGAGCCACCAAGCTGGAGCCAACTGACTAATCCCTGCAAGGTGCACCTGAGAGGAGGTCAGTGACAGCGTCGCCAGGCCAGTCTGGGGGGGGTCACTGATGTAAGGGGGAGTAAATACAATAATCTAAAGGGGCACTGATATGAAGGTTTCCCCTATATATCATTAACCCCCCCCCCCTTACCCTAGTGTATTCTTTCTGCGGAAGGTGGTCTCTGGTCACCAGAGTCCCCCCCCCCCACATCCCCACATTCCCAGAGTCCCAGGTGTCCCCCTTGATGATTGCTCCACATTTACTACTTTTAACTGAAATTTTCTGTTTACTGTATATATATATATATATATATATATATATATATATATCCATCCCTAGCCCTATGTGCTTTCATATATGTCTTATCTATATATAATACGCTCTTCAAATGTGCTTTAAAATGCATGGTTTTCCCTTTTTATGAACAAGAAAATAATGACGTTATGATGGTTATGATGTTGGGCTGGTATAATGATGCTATGGGGCTGGTATGAAATTATTTCCAGGGCTGGATTATATTCCCAGTCCGGCCGTGAGTATAGCTATACTTCCAGCTCTGCTACAGACAAGCTGTTCTGCTATTTGTCCACTGCTCCTCTCCTCTTGTCCATTCACAGAATGCTTTTCATTTTGTAAATGTGTTCAGAGAATACGGGTGTTCTGAGATTAGACAAGGGGACAGAAGTGGTGAATAGTATGGCTTGTGTTTAGCATAGATGCAGCTCTCCTGATACCACGCTGAAAGTATAGCAAAATCTATACTGCCAGGCATTAAAAGAATTTAAAATAATATAGAACTGTCAGAAAACTGCAAGGGTACAGTACATACATCTCATTAAAGTGAGCTATATTTTACCAAGACATTAGAAAAAAATCTCAAGTTCTCCTTTAAATTTTAAGTGTATGTTAGGGCAAAGTAAAATAAAAACATATTTGGCAATATCTGCAATACACACACTTTCCCCCAAGTTTTATGCCTTTAAATGTCATGCAAGTACAAAAAAAAATATGTTCATCCTGGCAGAAATGGTAACACAGTGCCTTTGCTGCACTGAAATGGCAAGAAGTGGTGTCAGCCCTGCCCAGTCATTTTTTGCTGTATGACAGAGCACCTCCCCCTCTCCTCACCTCCACAATATAGGGGTTATGAAAATCAAATAAGTGAAATAGGCACTGATGATAATGCTCAAAATAAAACTGCACCTAACTCAGGACAGGTCTGGATTTCCAACAGAGGAAAAGGGAAAAGATTTTTGCACTTTTCAACAGATATAATTTTAACAGTAAATAGCAAAGTGCTGTTAATGTACTAAACAGACAAAAAAGGAGCAAATAAGAGAAGTTCATTGTCAAAATTTAGGGTCCATTCACACCAGGGCGATCCCATGAAGTGTGTTTGATGCATGTGCATTAAGGTGCATTAATTTAAAGATTATGTCTAATCGTAGCTTTTTATTAGTAATAGATAGAGTGGAGGAGGGTTAGAACCCCTGCCATGTTTTTACTACTAATAAAAAGTGACTAAATAAGTTTTATTAAAGGAACAAAGGGGAAATCTCTCCAACGGAACCCCAGATAGCAGTAGCAACCTGACAGGGGTTTTATCCTTTTTCTTCAACCACAACTTCTTTAGTAGAGTAGGTGAACACTGCATTACCACACTGCAAAGGAATGCTTAAAGTAGTAGTAAAGGTTTAAATTGTAGCAACTTCCTTGGCTATATTGGATAGGAAGGTTTAGACACACTTTAAGGCATGTCTTCAGTCAAAATGTTAAATCATATATCCGTTTTCACATTGTATGTCAATTATTTCTTATCTCCTACTAATAATTTGAATGATCTAAAAGTTTATAAACTTTTTTTTCAATCAGATTTTATTTAAAGACAGTTTTTATAGTCTAACACCACAAAAACAAACTGCCATGCAGGGTGCAAAACAAATACAGGAAACAGAACAATAATACACAATATTTAAACAGGACTGGGAAAAAACACATGCAAGGACCTAAAAAGGAGAAAACATACAGTATGTTCCATCCATTGGGAGCATATGCATTAGATTTTTTACCCTACATAGAATTTCTCAAATTATGCATGCTTTTTATAAGAAATATATATATTTAGATCCATTATCCACTCAGAAGGAGCTGGTGGGCGAGATCAATCTGCCTAGGAGCTATAAATAAGGCTTTGGAGATAGTAAAACTGAATACAATACCCAAGCTCTACTGCTGGTGATGCTATCCAAGGCTGAAAACCGGTGCTCGTGGCTGGGATGTGCAGTCCCTCAGTACTTTTAACATTGATAGAGATAAGCCGGCAACTCGGTGGACTTAAATGTTGAAAATCTTTATTGGCTACACAATTACATCCAGTAAAACAAAGCTAACGCATTTTGGCCAATGTGGCCTTACTCAACTTTTGGAGATAGTAAGTACCAGATCGTGGTTCCCAGAAAAGGAATCTATATAGCCTAATGCCGCGTACACACGGTCGGACTTTTCGTCTACAAAAGTCCAACGGACGGCGACGGACTAAAGCTGGCTGGTAATCCGTTCGTGTGTGGGCTTCTCCGGACTTTCAGCAGACTTTTTCAGCCTCAAATCCGACGGACTTTAGATTTGAAACATGCTTCAAATCTTTACGTCGTAACTACGACGGACCCGAAATCCGCTCGTCTGTGTGCTAGTCCGACGGACAAAAACCCATGCTAGGGCAGCTATTGGCTACTGGCTATGAACTTCCTTATTTTAGTCCGGTGTACGTCATCACGTACGAATCCGTCGGACTTTTGTGTGGTCGTGTGTAGGCAAGTCCGTTCGTTAGAAAGTCTGCTGCAAGTCCGCCGAAAGTCCGCCGGAAGTCTGTCGGACAGGCTGTCGGACTTTTGTAGACGAAAAGTCCGACCGTGTGTACGCGGCATAACAGGTATGTAAGGGGTTCCACTGAAGTATTATCCACCAATAAGCCATTCAAAGTACCTTCAATTTCAGCCCAATATCTCTTCAACTGTAATTACGTTGTTTTACTTATATGTTTTCTTATACTATTTTGCTTTTAGAAAGTACAGGATGATCTACAGCCTTTGTTTCAGAAGCTGTCTTTATTAAAGGTCCATTTACACCAGCCATTGCATTACAATGCAGCAGCTGATGTGTTTTGCAGTGGAGGCAGTGCTAATAGGCTGATCATGGGGCATTGCACTGTCCTCTTCTTTTTTTTTTTTTGCAACAAACTATCAGCCGGCATGCAGTACATGCACTGTGCTGGAAAAAAAGTACTGCATGTAGTATTTTTTTTCAGCACACATTGCCTGCATACCACCGTAAGGCAGCGGTGTGAACCAGCCACACTGTAGACAAGCCATTTTGCCTTCTCTTGTGGTGGAGGTGTGGTGGGACTGCACTGGTATAGCTCCCCAATGCAGTCCCACCACACCTGGTGTGAATCTACCCTAAATATTTATAAAACAAAGATTTAAACAAAAAACACAAAAGATCTCCTGCCCTTGATTCATACTGGACTGGAGTTACTTAGGATTAAGTTGCTAGTTTACTTCCCTGAGTTAGAGGAGAAAAACTAGGAGAAGATGTGGGATGCTTTTCCCTTTTTTTACCCCCAGCACTAACAGCCTACTGACTGTTATCCCACAGTCTTTGGTTTGGTTCGTGAAGCATGTTAACCTTGCTGCTATAGTCCTGTTGTATCGTGGTCTATTGATGTAATGCGTGGATTTACAATACAAAAGCATTCATACTTCTGAAGATTGGAGTGCGGTCACCTCTTTAAGTTTAAAATGTTTTTATTGGTCAAAAATAACATACATAGCAAAGTTAATTTTCCATAACAGTATGAGAAATATCAAATCATGGACCAATCAAATTTCTCTGCTAAACAGTAAGTCGACAAAGGAGAATTGCTGACAAGAGCAGTATTCATGAAACAAATCAGTCAACATTGATATTCATGTAAAGGGTCAGGACTGTCAGAGAGTATCCCCCAAAAAGACTGTTGACTAGAAAAAAAGTATGAAGTCCTAGGGAGCGGTCGACGAACCACCTGAGAGGCCCCATACACCCCACCCCTTTGGGAACTCTCTGTGGTGTCCCCTCGGGGCCAACGACCGATCCAGCCAACAAGGACTTAGCTGATCTCAAGGCAAATTATATAGGAAGAGTCCTCCTGGTCCAGAATTAATCCCCCTCCGGTTTGCAGACCGTACAGCCATGATGGGGAGAGAACCTCCCCGACAGTCCGACCAAAAATGAAAGAGGAATTCCCCCGTAGGGCCATATCAGGTCTTTCGACAGGTTAGGTGAGGCAGGGGCTAGGTGCCCTAGAAAGATAAAAAAGAAACGTGTAAAAGGAAAGGAGTGGAGTCAAAGAAGGGGTTAACGAGGGGAGGTAACGTTCCTTGCTGCAGCCTCCATACCCGGAAAGAGAGGTATGTTACAAAGAGTAGCCCAAGGTTCCCGGGTAGTATTAAATCTCTTGATTTTGTCATTACGTTTTGCCACTATGCGTTCTTGAGCAATAATCCATGAGATTTTCCTCTTACAGGCTTGGAAGGAGACAATGGGTTTCTTCCAGGCCTTAGCTATTGTAATTTTTGCTCCTAACAAAATGAAGAAAGAGAGATCTTGTAGGTGCTTGGACAGATTGGGTATGCAGTGATTAAGCAAGGCAATGTTGGGGTTAGGAGTAATCGTTTCCTCCATTAGGGAGCTAATAGTGCGAAAAATGTTCTGCCAGAAGGATCTAATGCGGGAACAGGTCCACCAAATATGGAACACAGATCCCTCTAGTTCACAACCTCTGAAGCATAGTGGCGATGTCCCTGGGTAAATCAAGGCTATCCTGGATGGCACATAATACCACCTGGTCAGGACCTTTAGGCTAGCTTCAATTAACGATACATTGCAAATACCTTTAAAAGAGCGTTTTCGAGGCCTGGGACCATTCCGATGCAGTCCACGTGCTGCCTGTTCCCTCCTCCCAAGCCTGAGCATGAGGTGGTTTGTCCAAATTCGTTTGTAGGGCTGTATAAATCAGTGAAATACCTCCCCTCTGGTCCATAGCATTGGAGCGCCATTGCTCATAAGGGGTTATAGAGGGAGGTTCCATCTTGTTAGTTCAGATGGTATTTAGAAAATGGGAGATTTGAGAGAATCTGAACCTTTCGGTGTCAGGCATGTCTAGATTCTTCCTGCAATGTGACAGGGTAAGAGGGCCTGCTGGGAAAGGAAGTGGCCTATGCGATAAAGGCCCTCCACCAGCGGAAGGCTTTTATATTGAGACCCGAAGGGAAGTTCACGTTATTGAAAAGATGGGCTAGTGGTTTCAGAGGAGAAATCAGGGAATGTTGTGCAAAAAGCTTGGAGCTTAAAGCAACGGAGTGAGATAGGGCGGGGGCCGTTATGGCCAGCCTACTTTTAGGATCGGTGCAGTCACCTCTTTTGCACATACTTTGACAGACATAAAGGAGGCACCAGGATTCCAGAGCACTGTGGAACTTGGGAGGCACAAGGCCTGAATGAATGAGGTTCACACAAAGAAAAATGCTTGTGCTGTGTTTAACCACTTCAGCCCTGGAAAATTTACCCCCTTAACTGCTTCGGCCCCAGAAGATTTTACCCCCTTCCTAACCGGAGCACTTTTTGCGATTCAGCACTGCGTCGTTTTAACTGACAATTGCATGGTCGTGCGACGTTGCACCCAAACAAAATTGACGTCCTTTTTTTTCCCACAAATAGAGCTTTCTTTTGGTGGTATTTGATCACCTCTGCGGTTTTTATTTTTTGCGACAATTTTGAAAAAAACACATTATTTTTTACTTTTTGCTATAATAAATATCCCCCAAAAATATATAAAAAATGATTTTTTTCCTCAGTTTAGACTGATATGTATTCTTCTACATAATTTTGGCAAAAAAATCGCAATACGCGTATATTGAATGGTTTGCGCAAAAGTTATAGCGTCTACAAAATAGGGCATAGTTTTATGGCATTGTTATTATTATTTTTTTTTATTAGAAATGGCGGCGATCTGTGATTTTTATCAGGACTGCGACATTATGGCAGACACGTCGGACAATTTTGACACATTTTTGGGACCATTGGGATTTTTACAGCGATCAGTGCTATAAAAATGCATTGATTACTGTATAAAATGTCACTGGCAGTGAAGGGGTTAACCACTAAGGGGCACTCAAGGGGTTAATGTGCTCCCTATTGTGTGTTCTAACTGAAGGGGGAAGGGGACTGTGTAGGGAAAGAGATAGATCACTATTCATACTCTGTATGAACAGACGACCTGTCACTTCTCCCCTCAGAGAACCATAAACTGTGTTTACACACACAGATCCCGGTTCTCTGTGTACCCCAAGCGATCGTGGGAGCCCGGCGGTGATCGTGACCGCTGGGCACTCGCATCAGCTCTGTGGGCCCCCTAGTGGCCACAGGGTGAAGCGATGTTACATAACGTTGTTTGGCCCAGCTGTGTCATTCTGCCACAGTACAACTGCGGCGGATGGTCGGCAAGTGGTTAATGACCAGGCCCTTTTTTGCAATACGGCACTGCAACGCTTAACCGCTTGCCACCCACCGTCTGTCATATGATGGCAAGGCGGCACGGCTCTCGTTCTGGGAGGGCAACATATGACACCCTGCCCTTTAGACAGGGAATGCGCGCGATCGTGCAAAGGATATCACATATACCATGACAATTTCTACACTGGCCTGCCCCTTTTCAAACACCTATACATTGCAAAAACCCTGGCCTGCGGAACCTCCAGAAAATATAAGAAGGGCTTCCCACAATCTCTAGCAAACAAAAAGCTGTGAAGGGGGGAAAGAGCAGCATTAAGATGCAACAAAGTGCTGGCCTTGAGGTGGAAGGATAAAAGGGACGTGCACATGATGTCCACCATCCATGACAACACTACAATTGAGGTTCAAAGAAGAAGAGGTCCCATTGAAAAGCCAGTATGTGTCCAAGATTATAATCTCTACATGGGGGGTGGATTTCAATGATCAAATAATTCAGCCCTATTTGTCGATAAGGAGGTCCCAATTCTGGTACAAGAAGGTAGCAATTTATCTCATACATTTGGCCGTTTATAATTCCTATGTAGTCTACACCAAATCCATAGAAAGCCCCCCCCCTTCCTACAATTCATAGAAGAAGTTGTTGTGTCCCTCATCTATCACCAAAGACCCCCCTGAAGACCTTCCCTCTGAGGCTGTTTGCCGACTTCATGAGCGCCACTTCCCCTTCAACATTCCACCATCTGAAGAAGGCTGAAGACGGCAAAAAAAATGTTGCGTGTGCACCAAAAGAGGATTTCGAAAAGATACCAGCTACCATTGTCCCCAGTGTCCCTCCCAACCTGGCCTTTGCATTGGTGAAGGCTTCCAACTTTATCGTACATCCCTAAAATATTAGCCCATATTTTTAACCATTTCCCCATTTTCATCATCTGTGCTGAACATTTTCCATGCTTCCCCAAATAACCATGCCACTGCCTTCCACGTTAACTGACCCTGGCCTGTTTTTTGACTATGCCTCTGCCTACCGTTTGGACTGCTTCCACGCGAACTGACCCTGGCCTGTTTTTTTACTATGCCTCTGCCTACCGTTTGGACTGCTGCTACCTGAACTGACCCTGGCCTGTTTTGTGACTATGCCTCTGCCTACCGTTTGGACTGCCTCCTGAACTGACCCTGGCTTGTTTTATCAACTACGCTACTGCCTACCACTTGGACTGCTTGCACGTGAACTGACCCTGGCCTGTTTTATGGACTATGCTTTTGCCTACCACTTGGACTGATCTGTTGCCCTGCTACTGTAGTACACAGGGGTCTCACATATGTGAGGGGCTCCAGAATTGTTTTTCCGGATGGAGAAAACAGCTTTTTTTGTTTTCTCCGGGTTTCGGAATTTCCGGATTAGGGTCTGGAGTCCGGAGACTTCATAGATATTTGGGTGGGTTGAAGCCTCTACTCCTGTGCCCCTGTGCACAGGTCTTACCTGATTGTGTCCCTCAGCCTGATGCTGACTTACTGCCATCATGCCTCTGCCTGCCGCATGAACGGACCACACCGCTACCTGGACTATGCAAATAATTAGCTGTAGCAAGAGGCAGTATGTTTATGAAGGGCTGGAGAGCGGTACAATGAGTGTCTGCAGGTAATAGTGTACCAGGACCAATATTATGGCTGTGCTGGCTGTCTCTGCCTGGACAATTTCTATGGACTGTGCTGTGCTGACAATATCCTTGTGCTGACTATAGACAATATTCCTGCCTGCTGCCTAGATAATTACTATTGCTGTTGCTAAGCACATCCCTGCCTGCTGCCTGGACCAATGCTCTCCTCTGTGGATACTACTAAAAGTACAGGTAATGCTTTTTTTTTACCCTTTCCACAATATAATTTATTTAGGATTGTAATTCTTGCTATGTACATGCTATGTGTTAGAAATATGAAGGGCCTTCAAAAATGATAGGTTGCCAGGAAATTATATATGTAATTTATGCTCCTAGAATGCCTGATGGTGCTACTTGGATGTTGGGTCTCTGTATGTGGCCAGGCTGTGTAAAAGGCTTACACATGTGGTATCGCCATACTCAGGAGGAGTAGCAGAATGTATTTTGGGGTGTCATCTTTGCTATGTACATGCTATATGTTGGAAATATCTGATAAATTGTCAACTTTGTGTAAAAATAAAATGCGTTTTCATTTTTTTTTCCACATTTTCCAAAAACTTCTGGAAAAAAATGAACCATTCAAAAGACTCATTATGCCTCATAGATTATACGTTGGGGTGTTTGCTTTCCAAAATGGGGTCAGTTTGGGGGCAATTCCATTGTCCTGGTGCTCCAGGGCCTTCAAAAGTGTAATAGGTGGTTGAGAAATGAGATGTGTCATTTATGCTCGTAGAACGCCTGAAGATGCTACTTAAATGTTGGGCCTTTGTATGTGGCCAGGCTATGTAAAAGTCTCACACATGTGGTATTGCCATACTCAGGAGGAGTAGCAGAATGTATTTTGGGGTGTCATCTTTGCTATGTACATGCTATGTGTTGGAAATATCTGATAAATGGACAACTTTGTGTAAAAAAAATTAGTTTTCATTTTTTTCCCACATTTTCCAAAACCTTCTGGTAAAAAATAAACCATTCAAAAGACTCATTATGCTTCATAGATTATACGTTGGGGTGTTTGCTTTCCAAAATGGGGTCATTTTGGGGCAATTCCATTGTCCTGGTGCTCCAGGGCCTTAAAAAATGTAATAGGTGGTTGAGAAATGAGATGTGTCATTTATGCTCGTAGAACGCCTGAAGATGCTACTTCAATGTTGGGCCTTTGTATGTGGCCAGGCTGTGTAAAAGTCTCACACATGTGGTATCGCCATACTCAGGTGGAGTAGCAGAATGTATTTTGGTGTGTCATCTTTGCTATGTACATGATATGTGTTGGAAATATCTGCTAAATGGACAACTTTGTGTAAAAAAAATGCGTTTTCATTTTTTTCCACATTTTTCAAAAACTTCTGGAAAAAAATGAACCATTCAAAAGACTCATTATGCCTCATAGATTATACGTTGGGGTGTACGCTTTCCAAAATGGGGTCATTTTGGAGCAATTCCATTGTCCTGGTGCTCCAGGGCCTTCAAAAATGTAATAGGTGGTTGAGAAATTAGATGTGTCATTTATGCTTGCAGAACGCTTGAAGATGCTACTTCAATGTTGGGTCATTGTATGTGGCCAGGCTGTGTAAAAGTCTCACACATGTGGTATCGCCATACTCAGGTGGAGTAGCAGAATGTATTTTGAGGTGTCATCTTTGCTATGTACATGATATGTGTTGGAAATATCTGCTAAATTGACAACTTTGTGTAAAAAAAAAATGCGTTTTCACTTTTTTTCCACATTTTCCAAAAACTTCTGGAAAAAAATGAACCGTTCAAAAGACTCATTATGCCTCATAGATTATACATTGGGGTGTTTGCTTTCCAAAATTGGGTCATTTTGGGGGCAATTCCCTTGTCCTGGTGCTCCAGGGCCTTCAAATTGTAATAGGTGGTTGAGAAATGAGATGTGTCATTTATGCTTGTAGAACGCCTGAAGATGCTACTTCAATATGGGGCCTTTGTATGTGGCCAGGCTGTGTAAAAGTCTCACACATGTGGTATCGCCATACTCGGGAAGAGTAGCAGAATGTATTTTGGGGTGTAATTTGTTGTATGCATATGCTCTGTGAGAGAAATAACCTGTTAATATGACAATTTTGTAAAAAAAAAAAAAAATTGCAAAGAATTGTGGGAAAAAATTACAACTTAAAAAAACTCACCATGCTACTTGCTTAATACCTTGGAATGTCTACTTTCTAAAAAGGGGTCATTTGGGGGGTATTTGTACTTTCCTGACTTGTTAGTATCTCAAAAAATGAGATAGGCCTTCAGTACATCAGGTGTGATCAGATGTGATCAATTTTCAGTAATTGGCACCATAGTTTGTAGACTCTATAACTTTCACAAAGACCAAATAATTTACACTTATTTGGGTTATTTTTACCGAAGATATGTAGCAGTATAAATTTTGGCCAAAATTTATGAAGAAAAATGACTAATTTGCAAAATTTAATGACAGAAACAAAGAAAAAGGCATTTTTTTCACAAAATTTACGGACTTTTTTATTTATAGCACAAAAAATAAAAAAAACACTAGTGATTAAATACCACCAAAAGAAAGCTCTATTTGTGTGAAAAAAAGGACGCAAATTTCATATGGGTACAATGTTGCATGACTGAGTAATTGTCATTCAAAGTGTGAGAGCGCTGAAAGCTGAAAATTGGTCTGGGCAGGAAGGGGGTGTAAGTGCACTGTATTGAGGTGGTTAAACTGACAATTGTGCGGTTGTGAAAATTTTTTCCCACAAATAGAGCTTTCTTTTGGTGGTGTTAGATCACCTCTGCGTTTTTTATTTTTTTGTGCTATAAACAAAAAAAGACAGACAATTTTGATAAAAACAAAAAACAAAAAACTTTTTGCTATAATAAATATGCCAAAAAAAATCGAAAAAAAAAATTTCTTCAACAGTTTAGGCCAATATTTATTCTTCTATATATTTTTGTTTAAAAAAATTGCAATAAGCGTATATTGATTGGTTTGCGCAAAAGTTATAGCGTCTACAAAATAGGGGATAGATTTATGGCATTTTTATTTATTTTTCTACTAGTAATGGCGGTGATCAGCGATTTTTAGCTGGGCTGTGACATTGCGGCAGACAGATCAGACACTTTTGACACTTTTTTTTGGGACCATTGACATTTATACAGCGATCAGTGCTAAAAATAGCCACTGTTTACTGTATAAATGTCACTGGCAGAGAAGAGGGTCAACACTAGGGGGCGATCAAGGGGTTAAATGTGTTCCCTCATGAGTGTTTCTAACTGTTGGGGGATGGGACTGACTGAAGGAGGAGACATATCACTGTTCCTAAGTACTAGGAACAGCAGAGCTGTTTCTCCTCCCCTGTCAGAATGGGGATTTGTGTGCTTACATACACAGATCCCCATTCTGGCTCTCGTGCCTGCGATCGAGGGTGGCCAGCGGACATCGCGGCCGCCGGCCACGCACATCAGGTCCCCCACCGGCGGCTGCTATGCCTCTTAAAGGTATGGCGATTCATGGGAAGGAGCCAACCTGCCGCCGTAAATGTGCGTGAGCTGGTCGGCACATGGTTAAACATCGGTGAACCATTTACTGAGCAGTTGATTATTATGCAAGGTGAATGAATAATGGACCACACTCTGCAGACACTCTACTGGAGCAGATTTCCATTACTTGCTCTTTTCTAGTACTAGTAAGAGCAACCTTGGTATTGCATGTAGTAAGACCTGCTGTATACTATAACATACTATAAACACTAGAACAGAGTTGAGCAAACTTCTTCATATTTGCTCTGTGGCTGTTTGCCCAGCCTACACCCACTTACACTGTACGCTACCATCTCGGTATGGGACACTGGACATTTATTCACACTCAAAGATTACCCTGTTCGGTTCATTCACCTCTACACTAGAAACAGCCAAAACCCTGTATTTATGACCAGCTATTTGAACGCTTTTTGAGATTACTCATACATTCTGTTATCATATAAACGACATATTTTTTGATCATTAAACTAATCCAAATGTAACCTAGGATTGGTTCCCCATAACAACCCTATTCCTGCAGCACACTTTCTCCAGAGAGGTTCCTGATCTTTTATATTAAACTATCTCACAGATGTCACTCAAGTTTATCTGAAGTCATTCTAATCCTAAAGTCTACTATTATCCACACCCCCTGTAATACCATAACAGTTCATTAAGTGAAATAGATAGTACCATTAATGAGTGATTCCCCTGGGTTGTTGCTGAAGCTGCATAAGTATGTGATTATGTGATATGTTTTCATGAATGTATCTTTGTATGTATCACACATTGCTGACAGTATTCATACTAATCTGTGCTAGCATAATGTGCATAAATAAATACAGTTAACAGTCCTTGCCTCTTTTGTTTGCACTTTGCTTGCCATGTGATAAATACTGATCCTGTATAGAATTTTTATGAAGGAGACAGGTTTGGGTTTTCTTTTTGAAAGTATCTGAATGGAAAAATGTCTTTGTCACTCTAAGTTAGTGGTCTCCAAACTTTTCAACTTCTCAGGGCCACATCTTATGTTTTACAATTAATAAATAAATGAGTCCACCCATACATCAGGCTCTTTATTAGAGTCACCTCCTTACATCAGTGCCCCCATCAGAGTCCCCCCTTACATTGTAGTCACCCCTTACATTAGTGCCACCATCAGAGTTCCCCCTACCAGTGTAAGGCTTACAGTGTGGCTCTAGCAGCAAGGCAAGAGCCAAGAGGCGAAACAGGTTTGGATGGAGGAAGTTCCATCCTCCTGTGAAAGCTGAGGCACACGTGTCATTGGTTGCCAGGACACTGGTGGGAGAAGCAGAGACCATAGGCACCCTGTGCTGCCCTATATCCCCAATCATTGCACATTGAGGATATGCTACTGACCCTATCTTAGGGCCAGGTAAAATCTTGTAGCAGGTGGCATGTGACCCGTGGGCCTTAGGTTGGAGACCACTGCCCCAAGCAATGAATTGGATTCTTCCTGTACTGGGAGATGGAAAGGTAGAACCTTGTTGGCTGCTCTAGGTTCTTTACAATTCTTTCCTCACACACTTCCATAAACAAGATCAATGGCACAACCATCAACCCATCCAAGGTGCTAGGTGTAATCCTGGACTCTGAACATTCTTTTTAGCCTCACATCCAATCACTGTCTTGCCGCTTCAACCTCTGCAACATCTCCAAAATACGTTCCTTCCTAACCAATGACACAACAAAGCTTCTAATTCACTCTCTGGTCATCTCTCACCTTGACTACTGCAACTCCCTCATTGGCTTACCATTACATAGGCTATCCCACCTTCAGTCCATCATGAATGCTGCTGCCAGACTCATCCTTTTTACTAACTGTTCAGTGTCTGCTACTCCTCACTTACCGAGCAAATTAAATTCAAAACACTAACAATAACTTACAAAGCCATCCACAACATGGCTCCCAGCTACATTATTAACATTGTCTCAAAATACCAACCCAATTGTTTTCTTCATTCCTCCCAAGACGTCCCGCTCTCTAGTTCCTCTCATACTCGCCTCCAGGACTTTTCCTGAGCCTCTCCCATTCTATGGACCCCCCTACCCCAATCTGTCTGGCTACCTCCTACTCTGTCCACTTTTAGGCGATCCCTGAAAACTCTTCCCATCAGAGCCTCCTCCACCTAACAACTGTATTTCCACCATCTCCATCAGCTCATACCCCAAAGTTATTAAATTTTGTATCATTTGACCCTCCCTTTTAGATTGTAAACTCTAACGAGCAGGGCCCTCTGATTCCTCCTGTATTGAATTGTATTGTAACTGTACTGTCTGTCCAGTAATGCTCACTTCAGTTATTCCCAAACTTTTGCTCAATTCTCATCTACAGATAATGTTTTGTGTATAGCCACACTAGTTAAAGTGTCTCTGCCACTTCACTAAAACAATCCAAAAAACTGCATCTTGCAAGAAAAGACAATAAATACTTACATTCCCAGTCGGTGGTGAGCCCAGACTCTTGTCTTCAAGCAGTGCAGGCTTGGGCAAAGACTTCAGCATGCAACACTTCTGGGAGTGTCAGCACCTATGTCACTACTGAGTCCTGCATGAAAAAGGGGACCCAGGCTATCAACACTCCTGGAAGTGTTGAAGACTTTGCTGGATTTTATTCTGCTTGAAGACAGTGGAGTTCAGGCCCACCTGCTGCTGGAAAGGGAAGTATTTATTATATTCTCTTACAGGGAGAAGTTGAGCTGCCTAAAGGGAACCTGTAAGGATTGAAAAAGGGAAATGTCCACTGCTTGCTTGTTTTTAAAGGTGCAAATTCAAGGGTTTTCTACCAATGCTGGCTTCAATATGTTGTAGGTTGTTAAACTGGAACACGTATGGAGAGTCTTCTGACTGCATTAGTAGTTACAGGCCAGTAGCTCACTTAGCAATAAAACCAGTATCAGGATGACAGACCCATAACCTGCACCTTTAAAATAAGCCAGTAATGAGAGTTCCCATATTTTTATACTTTTAGGTTCATTTTAGGCCATATTGCCAAGACACTAATGGCTGCATCAGATTTGACCATGTCTGGAAAACTTGTAGTCTTGGTGGAACTTGAAGGAAGGTTTAAGAAAACAATGGTTTATTGAATAGCAGTGAAGTTACATACTGAATGTCATTACATTCAAACAATACTTTTAAACTTTTTGAAACTTTTAGTCAGGACACATCTATGTCCCTTATTTACTACATCAGCTTTGATGCTGAATTCCAGGCAAACAGACAAAATACATACTGTATATTGGAGCTTTTTTACATTTCCATCCAGTCCTGAGAACTACAGAGCTCTGCCTAACAGCACAGCCAACCTGGAGACCTGACTTTCCTCTATTGTAGTTAAGCAATATACCCTTGTCACCACCCTACCTCCAGCCTGTGATTGGACATTTAAGGATCAGGAGCATGGTGATAACTCCCTCTGCTTCCCCTTCTGTCAGCATATTCCTTGTCAACACATGTGTGTGTAGCATTGGTACCTAGTGCTGCAGTAGAGAGGCTTACAAGAGGCTAATACCAAGTAAATTTTCTGCCTGGAATTTTAAAGAAGCCCCATTTTCTGTGATCCACAAATCTGTATAACGGTGTTTAACAAAAAGCGAGGGGCCGCTCTCTGTGATAAGGCAAAAAAAAAAATTAAAGGGACCTAGAATTAATGGATCTTTTATGGGATTTAAATAACCCTCTATGGATGATTTAATCTTCCATGGTACCAAGGGATGATCATCAACTCGCATGGAGTCATCTGTGATGGCCCAACTCCAACTTTCTTTTCTGATCCTCATTATGTCCTACCTCCTTCCTCCCCACTCCTTGTAGTCTATATTCCTGTACACTCTTTCCTTAACTCTTCTCTATTTTCTGGGTTTCTCTGGTCTCTTCTGTATACATCTTATTTGTCAGGAAGCGGAACCGTAGGCTGATCCCCTGACAGGGGCTTCCCCCACTACAGCTTCAAAGTTTCTATAGTGGTGCTCCAATTTAATTGCCCACAGCATTTATACTGTCCCCTCCCAATAGTCACATCTACCTCTTATGTTCTGATATTGGCCTTGCATATTCACATCACATGTGAGACCTTGATGCACTTGAGACTGGATTTTGATTATGTACCACATGCCATGTTGTGTACTCTCATATGTTTGATGTTCACGCAAGCTTTTGTGCATTGTTTATGTAAAATACTTTCAATAGAAATGTATTAAAACAAGATCTGTATAACTGGGAGGTTAGACCAATCAAAATCTGCCACTGGAACAATCTATATATATTTTTTCAAGTCCATTGAAATGTACTTGCAGTCTATGACATGCTTGCTCACTTTTAAATAAATCCTCTTGTTAGAGCAGAATCACTCACTTACTGTATATCATTCACATTATATTGAATATTTCCAAACATGTTTTTGTTAAAAGATTGATAGGTTGAGAATGATACACCATTCTCTATCATTATTGCATGCAATTTTATATTCCAGATAAATGCTTCTTTAAAGTTTGCAGTATACAGTGATAATTCTGTAACTTTTGTACCTTTTACAATGAACAACCTCCATTATTTTCCCTTTCTTTCCTTACAGCACACATTTACAGGACTATGCACAAATCACACAAGTAAAGAGAAAACGCTAGCACAATGTCCCTGCCTATCCCATACTAATTACAGAATTAGCATCAATCATTGTTTTTCTGTGCCCTGTAAATAATTACTGTCAAGAAAAAAATTCATTACAAACTTGTCCCGTAATTGTTCTTACTAGGACGGGAAACCTCTTTAGCACTTCTTGTGAAATATTTGCTGACTTCAATCAGACTAGAGACGTGTTCAGTGATGAAGCCACTAATATGTGCCCTATCAGTCTCCCAGGAATTTCACTGCCCCAGTTTTCACCCTCTCCTTGCCAATTAAGCAGCTACATTATGTATAATAGTAGAAGTCACTTATATTTCCGCATGGTTGTATGCATCGGAAAAGATGACAGTAAGATACTGGTGAATAATTAGACTGTATTCTAAAGCCTTAGAAAAACTCAATTTTTATTCTATTTTTAACTTGGTTGGTACACCTTAACTGTGTATTTTTTTTTCCTTGCTCCTAAGAAGCTGAGAAGAACCCCCATGCTCTGAATGATCTTAAATTACAAAGCAATGAACAAAATAAATTAGGCGACAATGTTTGAAAAGAGAACACATTTAAGGATAATGAGCATCTCGAAAAAGGTCAGTGTATTTTGCGAGTGTGGAACACACTGCTTAAATCTGTATTATAAAATCATACAACATTAATTAATCCTCATGCAGAGCAGAAATTTACAGATGTAACCTTTTCAGTCGTGCTTATTACCAAAAATGTGTTTCTCTATTCTGATCTGACCAAATTTTATTTTATACTGTCCTCAGCATAAAATAGGAGGTTTTAGACTTAAATATGATATATTTAACTATATTCTTTTGTTGCACTGCTTCTTTTGTGTTTTTTTTAAGAGAAGTGCAGTTTTGTCTTGAGCTAATGTATTTCAGTCAACTGCTTAAGGCCTCATGCACACTGGATGTTATAAAAATGCTAGTACCATTAGCTGTATGTTACATCAGTTTATCAATAATTTTTGCAAACTTTAAGTTTTACTTTGGTCAGAAAATTAAGTCTTGCTAGATCACTTCTGGCTGGCCCCTTTTACAGGAATAACTATGTAAAAAATTAAAAATAAGTGTCTATACCAGGGGTGTCCAAAATTTTTTCAAAGAGGGCCAGATTTGATGAAGTGAACATGCGTGAGGGCCTGACATTCTTTGAACCATTAAAATTCAGTCTAAGTGTGTTTGTCCGAGCACTTATAAACTGCCCAACAAGAATTCTCCTGCCTTTTTGGCTGTGTGTGATGAAGAGATGAGCTTGGGCTTGTTATTTGGATATATATTTATCGGCTTATAACATGCACCTTCACTTTAAGAGGGAAGTTTCAGGAAAAAAAAATTAAATTTTAAATAAAAAACTGTGAAGCAAAATAAGGGTCAGTGCCCATCAATGCAGCCTAATCAGTGCCCATCTGCAGCCTCACCATTGCCATGAATGCAACCCCACCATTGCCATGAATGCAGCAAACCCTCCTATCCTTTACAGGAGCACTAAATACTATGCCATATTTACTACTTCAAGCTAGTAAGTGGCACACTCCAGGTAGTTCTCCCCCATATCTTCTCAAGTCATTTATTTTTCATTATGGATAACTAAGTTATTCTCTTGCTATTCAGGTTTATTAACAATAAATACACTGGTGTTGCTTTACTAAAGATATAGAGAATGTTCACTTTCCTTAGCGGATAAGGTGGCACTGTGTTTACTCTGAATAAGGACTGTTACTTGCAAATAATTAGATATTTAAAGCTTCACCAAAATTACTAATCTATACAGCCACTTTTATAAAGCATGGTAGTGTGCTTTTACATATCTGTTTTGCGCACCATCAAAATGGGGTGTCCAAAGCTGGAGAAGCGTAATTAAATTGAATGTGAAGATCTACAACTAAATGAATAAGATTTCAAAAAAGGTGGGAGGAGAGTCCAGTCAAAAGACTTGTTAAAGTCACATAGTTGGATCTCTTCCATTCAAGGAATGTTAAGCAGATAGATCCATTTGGAGCACTGTAGGCTTCAAACCTTAAGTGTGATTTTAAGAATGGGCCTTAAAATGAGGGAGACAATGTACATAGCCGAGTAGCATATAACAAGTAGTGTATAGTTATATCTGTTCTCTGTTATAAATGGACCCCTATGTGAATATTCACTTTGCTAAGTGAAAAGTCTTCTTTAGCAAATTACAAATTATTTATTTCCAGAAGTGCTTCAGCAGTTGCGACAACTTTTTTTTTAACAAGTTACGATTACTGATATAGATAATATACCTATCTAAATAATACAACTAATTTTTTTTGTAATATGTTTTATTATAAAAATAAAAGATGGCAACATAAAACTAGTGCAATATTTGAAACTTTTTTTTCTTTTTTAGTTTTTTTCTGTTTTATTGTTTTTATTGAAATGAAAGAATGTACATATAGTATACTACAAAAAGAATAACTTGGATACAATGTCAATTCATTTTCACAAATACATTGTAAGAACAGAATAGGATCAACATAAAATCTTAAATATATGCAATGGTACGGATGTTGAAATTATGAGAATATCTGTATGTGTAGATAACCTTCAAATGTAATAAGACAATTTGAGACAACAAAGAAGTCAGAAACCCATCAATTGCATTTCTTACCTATTATATACAGTATATAGGGTCACATTAATTAATCAATAAAATGAGGATGGGATTATATGTCATCCTTAAACGGAAAACGGATATCTCATTGGGTCCAATTGAGACCCAACAAGACCAAAACAGTAATCAGAAATAGAAAAGAGAAGAGAGAGAGAGATAAGAAGGAAAGAAGTAAAAGATTTTAAAGTACCGTGTGCCGTCTCACCAGTTCATGTATGGTTCTTAAATGGATACATCCTTGGATTCATCATTTAGATATTCAATCCAAGATTTCGAGGACTGCTCAAACAATTTAAATTTATCATTTAAAATAGCTGAAAGACGCTCATTGATCATAATCCAAGATAGCTTAGCTTTGAGAATGTTAAAAGGAATGATAGCTGTCTTCTAGGATCTAGCTATGGCAATTTTTTCACTATAAACATATACTTAATCAATCTTCCCAAGTCTTAGGGTTTTTTCCACTGGACTGCATAGCAATGTTTGTTTTGGGTATTTGCTTAGATTAACTTGAGTGAGGGAATAAATAAGATTATAAACTTGAATCCAAAAAAGTTTCACTTTTGGGCATTGCCACCATATGTGATACATCGTCCCCTCTTGACCACAGTCCCTAAAATACAATGGTGAAGATCCTGGCCATAGGAAGCCATCCTCTTTGGAACCATATACCATCGTAATAATACTTTGTAAATGGCTTCAATGATAACAGTGTTAACAAGGGATCTAGAAGCATTGTGGTGGTAGTTTATACCATTCATTTAGTTCTAAAGAATCATTCAAATCATTCTCCAACCTTTCCAAATAACCTTGTTTCACTGTAGTAGACATTAGGATAGAATAAATTATCGGAAAAATGGCTATTCAGTTAACCTCCCTGGTGGTACGATTATTTCAGATTTTAGGTGCTGAAAGCGGTACAATTATTTTGCATGGAAATTTGGCGTTTTATATTGTAGGTCTGTAATTCTTAGCAATAACATACTTAAATCTGTCCACCAAGAGTCTAGTAGATATCCCGGGTATGATAAATATAAATAATTAAAAAAAAATAATAGAATAATAATAAAATAAATTTCCCCACGATTCACTATCGCTCAATTCTGCAAGTGTTCTAATTTACTATTGCTGTTTTCTAGCTGGTCTAAAGCCACTTTTGACGTAAAGGAACACTTTTTGGTTGCTATGGACAATCTCATGTTTCCAGGCAGAAAGAACAGTATATATATTATAAAACTGCATGCAGGGCATTGGACAAAGCACTGGGGACAAAAGGAAAGTGAAATGATTTCATACAGTACTGTAATCTGTAAGATTACAGTACTGCATGTGTTATGATTTTTACATTTCTTTAATTTGCCACCAGGCTCCGCCCCCGTGCGTCGTGACGCTCGCAGGGAACAGAGGCTGGCACAGAGAGGCTTCGGAGGAGGACAGAGCCTGCAGACACCGTGGGGGAACATCGCAGGATCCTGGGGACCAAGGTAAGTATACCGCTCCAGGATCCTGCAATGCAATCCCGAGTGTGGCTCGGGGTTACCCCTAATGGTGCTGAAATTTAATCCCGAGCCACACTCGGGAATACCGCCAGGGAGGCTACTCAAAATTATTGCTTAGGTATTCCATGGGTGTTATAGATTTGATATCTGAATTACATTTTAAAGAGTTAAGAATGTTCACTATCTGATAATATTGAGAGATTTCCGATTCCAGCATCTGATGTTTTTCAATTAGGAATAGCTTAGTCAATATTCCTTTGTGGTCATAACAATCTGCTATTTGCATATATCCCTTTTTGATCCGCCAATCAAAAGTTTGAAGGAAGAGGCCCAGGATAAATTTGTGATTTTGAAACAAAGGTACTAAAGGGGTATGAGGGGATTTAAATTTATACGTCTTGGCGAGTCTGTCCCATAATCCAAGAGAAAGGGAGAGAGATGGGCAAAGTATAATATGTCTGTTTTTAAATGATATCCACATCAACTGTGAAAAAGATCTAGATGGACAGGAGTATGTTTCAATCTGCATCTATAAGGGTGAGAATACAGTAGAGTGAAATCGATTCAGCTGTACCATTTGGGCAGCATAAAAATATTTAATCAGATCTGGGGCTCCTAATCCCCCCTTCAATTTGGGAGCATATAAACTACACTTATTCACCCTAGACCTCTTATCTTCCCATATGAATGATATTTCTTTTGAAATGCTGCAATGTCTGACATATTGATGTTCACTGGGAGAGAGCGGAATAGATATAAAATCCTCAGGAGAATGTTCATCTTTAAAGAGTGTAATCTACCAAAACATGATGGAGGATTAATTTGCCATTTTGTTAAATCTTCAGACTTTTTTTATGTAAGGGGGATCATTTTTTGAACATAGAGTATGCAGGGATGGAGTAAGAACAATACCTAAATAGGGAAAAGCTTCTGCTTGCCATTTAAAGTCATAAGTTTGTTGAAGAGCTTGAACTATTAGGTTTTTTTTTAATCAAATAATGTTTTTATTGAACATATATAATAGTTTCCAATGCACAAGCCAAAGATTTTTTTCAAAATTGATGGTTACACAGTCAAGTTAACATTATTTACATATTCAAACATATCATACATTTGCTCACTTCCATACTGCCCTCTCATGAACACAAACTGCTTCATGCATGGGTCATATAGATGGTATTTTCACTCCTAGGGACACTGTAGAAGTCTAGACAGCACCAACTCTCTGGGACTTAGTCCAGGTGTGTCCAGCCAGCGCGACCATAGCTTTTCAAACCTACCCGGGCATCCCCTGTGGTGGTAGATATACCATTCCATAATAAGGGTATTCCCCATATGTGTTATCCAGGAAGTGATAGTGGGTGGCGAGGTTGATAACTATTAGGTTATCTAATGATAAATTCAATGCTTATGATTTTGTGTGGTTTATAGTGAGACCAGATATCTGAGAAAAGGGCCAAAGGATCACAAAGAGATTAGGGATGGAAGTAGTAGGAGAAGACAGCATCATTAGAACATCATCAGCAAAGAGAGCACATTTATCTTTCCTATCTCCACACTTGACGCCTTGTATATGTATAGATTTTGATTGCAAAGGACTCAATGGCTAAAATTAATAGTAGTGGGGATAGGGGGCATCCCTATCTGGTTCCTCTATGGATATTAAGAGGGTTAGAAGAGTGCCCTTTTACCAATAGGGATGCAGTAGGAGAATTATAAAGCACTCGTAGTATTGACAAAAATCTTGGACCAAAACCATAGTGGGTCATAACATAAAAAAAGATAATCCCATGACAGAGAATCAAAAGCTTTATGTACATCCAATAATAGTAACATTGCTCATCTGTTCTCTCTTGTATCCCAGTTAGAGTGAATCACTGAAATAATGTCTATAATTCTCCTTGTTAAAACAGAGGCTTGTTGATTAGGGATAAACCCATTTAATCAGTATAGATATAATGGGCAAGGAAATAATTAAGCCGTATCACAAGAATCTTCATCACTATCTTCAGATCCAAATTTATTAAGGAAATCAGTCTCCATGATCTTTTTCCCATCTTTGGTATAACATGAATGAACGCCTTATTCTCTTGATCAAGAAGGGATGTACCCCACTGTATGTCATTAACGATAGAGCACAGGTGAGGGGTCAAAATCTCATGATATTTTTTATAATAATGAACAGAAAAGCTGCCTGGGCAAGGGGCCTTAGATGGATTGAGGCTTTTAATTATCATTTGGATTTTGGATTCTGTAAACTCTTTTTCCATTAACTCCATATGAGTCTTATGTAATTTAGGTTCGGAAATATCATGAAAAAATCTATCTGCCTAGTCTCTCTGAAAATAATCTGGTTTACCATATAAATTTGAATAAAAAATATAAAATTCAGATAATATTAATTAAGGATTTTGAGCTGGCTGGCCGTTTTTTAAGCAAAGTTTAGGCAAAGTTGGTGTAAAGACACAAGGGATCAGTTTCCTTGCAAGAAACATTAGGTTTGTCAGCCATTGTAAAGTATCTATGTCTAGACCATCGTAGGTATTTTTCCGCCTGAGTGGTAAGACCTAAATTTAAAGCAGTGCATGCCATATCAATTTTATATCTAATATCAACTAAAGGGTTCATATGTTACATAGTTACATATAGTTACATAGTAGGTGAGGTTGAAAAAAGACACAAGTCCATCAAGTCCAACCTATGTGTGTGATTATGTGTCAGTATTACATTACATATCCCTGTATATTGCGGTCATTCAGGTGATTATCTAATAGTTTCTTGAAGCTATCAATGCTCCCCGCTGAGACCACCGCCTGTGGAAGGGAATTCCACATCCTTGCCGCTCTTACAGTAAAGAACCCTCTACGTAGTTTAAGGTTAAACCTCTTTTCTTCTAATTGTAATGAGTGGCCACAAGTCTTATTAAACTCTCTTCTGCGAAAAAGTTTTATCCCTATTGTGGGGTCACCAGTACAGTATTTGTAAATTGAAATCATATCCCCTCTCAAGCGTCTCTTCTCCAGAGAGAATAAGTTCAGTGCTCGCAACCTTTCCTCATAACTAAGATCCTCCAGACCCTTTATTAGCTTTGTTGCCCTTCTTTGTACTCGCTCCATTTCCAGTACGTCCCTCCTGAGGACTGGTGCCCAGAACTGGACAGCATACTCCAGGTGCGGGCGGACCAGAGTCTTGTAGAGAGGGAGAATTATCGTTTTATCTCTGCAGTTGATCCCCCTTTTAATGCATGCCAATATTCTGTTTGCTTTATTAGCAGCAGCTTGGCATTGCATGCCATTGCTGAGCCTATCATCCACTAGGACCCCCAGGTCCTTTTCCAGCCTAGATTCCCCCAGAGGTTCTCCCCCCAGTGTATAGATTGCATTCATATTTTTGCCACCCAAATGCATTATTTTACATTTTTCTACATTGAACCTCATTTGCCATGTAGTCGCCCACCCCATTAATTTGTTCAGGTCTTTTTGCAAGATTTCCACATCCTGCGGAGAAGTTATTGCCCTGCTTAGCTTAGTATCGTCTGCAAATACCGAGATTGAACTGTTTATCCCGTCCTCCAGGTCGTTTATGAACAAATTAAATAGGATTGGTCCCAGCACAGAACCCTAGGGAACCCCACTACCCACCCCTGACCATTCTGAGTACTCCCCATTTATCACCACCCTCTGAACACGCCCTTGTAGCCAGTTTCCAATCCATGTACTCACCCTATGGTCCATGCCAACGCACCTTATTTTGTACAGTAAACGTTTATGGGGAACTGTGTCAAATGCTTTTGCAAAATCCAGATACACCACGTCTACGGGCCTTCCTTTATCTAGATGGCAACTCACCTCCTCATAGAAGGTTAATAGATTGGTTTGGCAAGAACGATTCTTCATGAATCCATGCTGATTACTGCTAATGATATCATTCTTATTACTAAAATCTTGTTTATAGTCCCTTATCATCCCCTCCAAGAGTTTACATACTATTGATGTTAGGCTAACTGGTCTGTAATTCCCAGGGATGTTTTTTGGGCCCTTTTTAAATATTGGTGCTACATTGGCTTTTCTCCAATCAGCTGGTACCATTCCAGTCAATAGACTATCTGTAAAAATTAGGAACAACGGTCTGGCAATCACCTGACTGAGTTCCCTAAGTACCCTCGGATGCAAGCCATCTGGTCCCGGTGATTTATTAATGTTAAGTTTCTCAAGTCTAATTTTAATTCCGTCCTCTGTTAACCATGTAGGTGCTTCCTGTGTTGTGTCATGAGGATAAACACTGCAGTTTGGGTTACTGAAGCCCCCCGATTCACTCGTGAAGACTGAGGAGAAGAATAAATTTAATACCTTTGCCATCTCCCCATCCTTTGTAACCAGATGTCCTTCCTCATTCTTTATGGGGCCAATATGGTCTGTCCTCCCTTTTTTACTGTTTACATACTTAAAGAATTTCTTGGGATTTTTTTTGCTCTCCTCCGCTATGTGTCTTTCATGTTCTATCTTAGCCATCCTAATTGCACCCTTACATTTCTTATTGCATTCTTTATAAATTCTGAATGCTGTGGATGATCCCTCAACCTTGTATTTTTTGAAGGCCTTCTCCTTTGCTTTTATATGCATTTTTACATTGGAGTTAAGCCATCCAGGATGTTTGTTCGCTCTTTTAAATTTATTACCCAATGGGATACATTGGCTAATGCCCTTATTTAATATGCTCTTAAAGCAAACCCATCTCTCCTCCGTATTCTTTGTTCCTAATATTTTATCCCAATTTATGCCTTTTAGCAAGGTTTGTAGTCTAGGGAAGTTGGCTCTTTTGAAATTCAGTGTCTTTGTGTTCCCTTCATGTCTCCTATTTGTGTGATTTATACTGAAACTAATTGACCTGTGATCGCTGTTACCTAAATTGCCCCGTATTTCCACATCTGCTATCAGGTCTGTATTGTTGGTAATCAGTAGATCTAGTAATGTTTTATTTCTAGTTGGTGCGTCTACCATCTGACCCATAAAATTGTCCTGCAAGACACTAAGGAACTGGCGAGCCTTAAATGAATGCGCGGTTCCCTCCGCCCAGTCTATGTCTGGATAATTAAAATCCCCCATTATGATAACACTTCCCATCCTTGCTGCTAATCCAATTTGTGATAGGAGATCCGTCTCCACTTCCTCCCTCAGGTTAGGGGGCCGATAGCATACTCCCAGTATTATTTTCCCCTTAGCTTCATCCCTTTGGAGCTCTACCCATAAAGATTCCACCTCCTCCCTAGCCCCCTCAGTGATGTCATCTCTCACATTCACTTGTACATTATTCTTGATATATAGGCATACCCCTCCCCCTTTTTTACCCTCTCTGTCCTTGCGGTATAGGGTATACCCTTGAATGTTTGCCAGCCAATCATGAGAGCTGTTGAACCAGGTCTCTGAAATTCCCACAAAATCCAAATCCTCCTTGTACAACAGTATCTCTAGTTCACCCATCTTGTCCGCCAGGCTCCTGGCATTGGTGAACATGCCACATAGTTTAGACCGGTCGCATATTGTCCTCGTATTGGGTGTTTCAAGATTGCAACTTGGACTTGCTACTATACTCACCTTGTGTTTTTGTGCTTTGGTTAACCTACCACTAATGCCCCCAATACTACCCTCTGGAATATCTTCCGCGCTGGCTATCACTGTCTCTGGACCCTCCCCCCCATCGCCTAGTTTAAAAACCCCTCTAACTTTTTGGCCATCTTCATTCCCAGCAGATCTGCACCCTCCTCATTTAGGTGCAGTCCGTCCCTTCTATAGTACCGGTTACCGACTGAGAAGTCGGCCCAGTCCTCCAGGAACCCAAACCCCTCCTTACTACACCAGCTCTTCAGCCACTTGTTTACTTCCCTAATCTCCCTCTGCCTCTCTGGTGTGGCTCGATGTACCGGTAGTATTCCTGAGAACACTACCTTGGAGGTCCTTTTCCTCAATTTAGCTCCTAAGTCCCTAAAATTGTTCTTTAGGACACTCCATCTGCCTCTGACTTTGTCATTGGTGCCAACGTGCACCATGACAGCCGGGTCTTCCCCAGCCCCTCCCAGTAATCTGTCCACAAGATCCGTGATGTGCCGAACCCGAGCGCCCGGTAGACAACATACTGTTCGGCGCTTCAGGTCTTGGTTACAGATTGCCCTCTCTGTCCTTCTAAGAATTGAGTCCCCTACCACCAGAATCTGTCTTTCCTTTCCCTTTGCTGCCCCCCCACTCTCATTGGAGGAGTTCTTCCCCTGGCAGCTAGGAGAGTCCCTCATCTCCAGCAGTGCTGGTCCCTGATTGGTTACACCAATGTCACTCAATGGAGCGTACTTATTGGGATGCTCCAGTCCTGGATCGGCCTCCCTGGCACTTCCCCCTCTACCCCTCCTGACTGTCACCCATCTACTCTTTGCTAGTGCCTGCACCTCTTTGTCTCCACCCGCCTCTGTGCTGGCCCCTGCCGGCATCTGCCGTGTACGTTCCTGGCTCACCTTTAGTATGGAGGGACTTCTCAGTGCTGACAGTTGCTTCCCCAGATTCAGAACCTGGGCTTCCAGGGAAACAATGTGCTTACATTTTGCACAGCAGTATTCGCCCTCGATCGGATGATCAAGGAACGCATACATGCGGCAAGATGTACAAAGAGTCGCCTCTCCACACCCGCCGGGCATCGTACCTATTAAATTTGGTGAGGATTTGGGGATTTTACCCTGTCCAAATTACCTAACAACTAGCTTCCTGGCACTAATACTCAAGACAATACACAGGTACACGACAAGACAATACACAGGTACACAATACACAAGTACTAACGATCCACACACACTACTCAGACAACACTCAGATACTCACACTACACAGGTACTATGACCCCTGTTATAACCTCCTGTTTTAAACTCTTGTTTTTAACTCCCACTTAATCCAGCTCCACTTACACCAAGCTCCACAGCTTCAAACTGAGCACGCTCAGACTGAGTCCTACAACAAGTTAAATAGGCACCTGTGAGCAATTAACCACACCCCTTAATTGATAGACTGATGAAACAAGAAAAAAAAAAAAAAAAAAGCTATTTAAAAAGTGACAGCAAAAGGCAAATTAAAAACTAAAAGGAAAAGTCCCCAAAATGCAACCCAGCAAACACCAGACAGCAAACACACACCAACAGACAGCAACACACACCATTAGACAGCAACACACACCAACAGACAGCAACACACACCAACAGACAGCAAGACTTGTATACTCTAACACTTGTTTTTAACTCCCACTTAATCCAGCTCCACTTACACCAAGCTCCACAGCTTCAAACTGAGCACGCTCAGACTGAGTCCTACAACAAGTTAAATAGGCACCTGTGAGCAATTAACCACACCCCTTAATTGATAGACTGATGAAACAAGAAAAAAAAAAAAAAAAAAAAAAGCTATTTAAAAAGTGACAGCAAAAGGCAAATTAAAAACTAAAAGGAAAAGTCCCCAAAATGCAACCCAGCAAACACCAGACAGCAAACACACACCAACAGACAGCAACACACATCAACAGACAGCAATACACACCAACAGACAGCAACACACACCAACAGACAGCAACACACACCAACAGACAGCAACGCACACCAACAGACAGCAACGCACACCAACAGACAGCAACACACACCAACAGACAGCAAGACTTGTATACTCTAACACTTGTTTTTAACTCCCACTTAATCCAGCTCCACTTACACCAAGCTCCACAGCTTCAAACTGAGCACGCTCAGACTGAGTCCTACAACAAGTTAAATAGGCACCTGTGAGCAATTAACCACACCCCTTAATTGATAGACTGATGAAACAAGAAAAAAAAAAAAAAAGCTATTTAAAAAGTGACAGCAAAAGGCAAATTAAAAACTAAAAGGAAAAGTCTCCAAAATGCAACCCAGCAAACACCAGACAGCAAACACACACCAACAGACAGCAACACACACCAACAGACAGCAACACACACCAACAGACAGCAAGACTTGTATACTCTAACACTTGTTTTTAACTCCCACTTAATCCAGCTCCACTTACACCAAGCTCCACAGCTTCAAACTGAGCACGCTCAGACTGAGTCCTACAACAAGTTAAATGGGCACCTGTGAGCAATTAACCACACCCCTTAATTGATAGACTGATGAAACAAGAAAAAAAAAAAAAAAAAAGCTATTTAAAAAGTGACAGCAAAAGGCAAATTAAAAACTAAAAGGAAAAGTCCCCAAAATGCAACCCAGCAAACACCAGACAGCAAACACACACCAACAGACAGCAACACACACCAACAGACAGCAACACACACCAACAGACAGCAACACACACCAACAGACAACAACACACACCAACAGACAGCAACACACACCAACACACACCAACGCACACCAACAGACAGCAACACACACCAACAGACAGCAAGACTTGTATACTCTAACACTTGTTTTTAACTCCCACTTAATCCATCTGTTGTTGCGTTTGAAGATTAATCATAACTGTTTCTTGTTGTTTAATAGTATTTTCACGATTACGCTTTATTCTGGCTGGGACCTGAATCAACTTACCCCAAATGGTGGCTTTATGGGCCACCCAATTAATAATAGGAGACGAAAAAGTTGCGCAATTCCGACTCGATTTCCCAATATACAATTTGATCATTGAGTATAGATGCATTTAATTGCCATGTGCAAGATGGAGGTTTTGTCCATAAATCTGAAAGATTCAATTTTACTGGGGAATGGTCAGACCAGGGTATATTGAGTAATTTGACAGAGTTCATAAAATTACATCTATGCTATCTTATCAATATCTGGTTTGATAAGTGCAGTAGAAATTCTCAATGAATTCTCAAGGTGCTCTTTAAATATTTTGGTTCTAACGTTGCCCGTGTTTAATCCTTGAAAATAGTTGCTCACAAATATAGGTGATGCTGAAATCTGTTGATATGAATAAGGCGTGATTGTGAAGAGTGGGATATTATTCTTTGGAAGATAAAACTTATAAAATTCCTGTAAAGAAACACTGTCATTTTTTTTTTGAAATACAGAATAAAATATTGGTAGCTTTCCTTTAATTCAAATGTCTTCAGATATATTATTATTATCATATATCTTTAAACAGAACGCCGGCTAAAACATTTTCTTTAGTTTTGGCTGGAGATGTTAGTTTTTTATTGCTGTCTCTGTTGGGAAGATTCAATCTTTTTCCTATTTTGGTGAATCTGGGACAGAAAATCAGGGGGATTTTTTTTTTTTTTTATGGCTGTCACTGGCACAGTAGTAGTAGAAGGAATATTTTGTAATGAGGAAATCTGATCTAGTGAGTGCTGTCAATGGTGAGATTTCTACTCATTTTGGGGAGAATTCTTTTCACTTCCTGGGACAAAGTGGGAAGAAACCTTTGCAACGGAGACACAGATGGGAAATTGGAAATAAAGATCTAGAAGAGATACAAATACGTTTTACACATTAAGGGATATAGACAGCACACTTTGACAAAACAAACACTGGATATTGCACATTGGGTAAGGAAAATTAAGTATAAAAAAGGTAGTGGGAGCGCTTAACTCAGACCAGAAGTGAAAAACTTTTAACGCTTTACTTCATAGAAGAACTAGACAGCCATAGATAGCTCTACCTGTCTACTCACGTTGTTGGCAATAGTCAAAGGTGGAAAACAAATGGTTCTAATCCTTCTATACTATCTAAACTTAGGTTAAAACATGATTTGGCTGGAGTTTTGGGGGAAGGCTAAAAGCCCTGTCAGATTTGTTTATTACTGGTTATTGGAACCAGTAATAGGCTTTCTTCATAGAGTAATAGTGTAACAATTGCTGTTCATATAGATCTAATATAGATCTTTGAAGTCATTGTTTTCTCTCAGTCCATCCAAGGTTTATCTTGTATTGAGCCCTGGTGAGGGGGGAGTGGTGTTGCCTTTGAAACATATTGTCTGTTTTATATGACTTGTTTACCAACGATCAAAATTTTCTTGAACCCTTTCATCCAGTTTTGGTCTGGCTCTCCTTTCTGTATATCTAGGGCTTGAGCTACTGTTGAGTGTCCATTGAGGGAAGTCTATATGTATGAGAGCTGCCCTGTCAGAGTTATTGAGCTTTTCTGAAGTTTTCCTTTCCCTGACTTTATACAGTGCCTTGCAAAAGTATTCACCCCCTTGGCATTTTTTGTGTTTTGTTGCCTCACAGCCTGGAATTAACATGGATTGTTTGAGGATTTGCATCATTTAATTTACAAGAACATGCCTACAACTTTGAAGATGTCTTTGAAGATTTTTTTATTGTGAAGCAAACAACAAATAGGACAAAATAACAGAAAAAGTAAATGTGCATAACTATTCACCCCCCTAAAGTCAATACTTTGTAGAGCCACCTTTTGTGGCTATCACAGCTCCAAGTTGCTTTGGATAAGTCTCTATGAGCTTGCCACATCTTACCACTGGGATTTTTGCCCATACCTCCTTACAAAACTGCTCCAGCTCCTTCAAGTTGGGTGGTTTGCACTTGTGAACAGCAATCTTTAAGTCTGACCACAGATTTTCTATTGGATTGAGGTCTGGACTTTGACTAGGCCATTCCAACACATTTACATGTTTCCCCTTAAACCACTCAAGTGTTGCTTTAGCAGTGTGTTTGGGGTCATTGTCCTGCTGGAAGGTGGACCTCCGTCCTAGCCTCAAATCACACACAGAGTGGTACAGGTTTTGCTCAAGAATTTCCCTGTGTACATGGGGGCGTGGCTAAGTAGCAGATGTAGACGTCGCATCTGTCTCCCTCTCTGCCGATAATCTGTGCATGCATCCTAAAACCTATTAATATGGGTTATATACAGGCCCCTGCCGATCAGTGCCGCTGTGACCGAGACCCGTATCGCCATTACTCCGCTGACAACGTGAGCATGGCAAAGAGGAACAAAGAAAGCAGAGGCCTCATGGATGATCCCAGCCAAGATGGCGCCTTGTTGCAGTGCTCCTCTAAAGAGAAATACAAGGATGCTGCCCAGAGGCTTCTCTTCGGTGGATAGACCCTCAAGGAACAGCCCCCTTCATCTGCCCAGGAGGAAGCTACAGGGGGTCAATCTGAGGCTGATGACACAGTCACGCTGGAGGATGCAGGCGGATTGTCCCCTGTTTGGAACACAGTGAGTACTTCTAGGGATATGTGCACAGGGCCACAGGCTACCTCCCCAGTTACAGATGATGCAGAGCCCACTCTCAGGGACATATTTTCTGCAGTAACATCATGCAATATGTCTATCTCTGCCCTGGCTGAATAAATTAAAGGGGTAAAGGGAGAAATTTCATTTGTGCGTGACGACATGCAGAAACTGCTAGAGTGCACTTTTGCCCTAGAAGGCAGAATGAGCACAGTTGAGGATGACATAGCCCCCATGCAAAGGGACCTGCAATACAATTGCCATCTTACAGCCCAGCATGTCGCCCACTTAGATGACCTAGAAAATCGCAAACTTTTAAACTACAAGGACAGAAATGCTATCCTATGCAAAGCTAGGACCATGAGCGGTAATATGGCCATCGACAACTCCAAGATATCCCTATTCCCAGACTTCTCAGCAGAGCTGCAAAAGCAACATGCAAAGTTCATTGATGTGGAAAAAAAGGCTCGGAGATCTTAACATACAATATGTTATGCTGTATCCTGCCCGCCTCAGGGTGGTTGCACTGGGAGAGATCCACTTTTTTGACCATCCCACCTCTGCAGCACAATGGCTGGACCGAGAGGATAGAGCACTTAAAGCCGCCAAGTCGCAACGCAATGCTCCTTTTTGAAAGATCATCGCCCCACTGATTGGAGGGTGGGGGTTGGTATTCCCTTCTCTTCCCCTTCATTGTTTTTTGACTACACATATGGTTTACTGATCCTTATCTTTTCCTTTTTGTTTTGACCGCTGATTCATTACCCCTGGACAAGGCGGACATTGGAGAACATTGGAACTATCTACATCGTGGGCTGTCCCACGCACACTGCAGAGGTGAAACTCTTACCATCTAACCCCTTTTTCCAATGGGAGTTTCCACTGCTTTACCACCCCCCATAGACGACATATAGGAATAGACTATGCCTCGGCCTGAATGTCTGGGAGCCCAGTTGGCTCCACAATTAATTTGCTTTTATCACCCTTTTATCACCCTCTTTTTATTTATATGATTTATGTCATAAACATTGTTTTTACTCTGACTCACCAGTGCTTCAACCCCTGGCCTCCTCTGGCACAGACTTTACCAGGCCGACCACCTATGTTCACGGTAATGTTGATATGAAAAATGCTATATACTCTCTCTTTAAATCTGATACTAGATGTAACGTTGTAACCTGCCCAAATGGCAGACATAACCTTGCTATTGATAGATGTGCTCCCTTATGGGGGTAAATTTAAATTTGAAAATTCTATTCTGGAACGTCCAAGGACTTGGTAGCCCAGTGAAGAGATTAGCAGTCCTTAGACACCTTAAGTCTGTAGGTGCTAGTATTGTATGCCTGCAGGAGACCCATTTTCCATTTGACCCCGCACCCAGCTTCACCCCCCTTCACCATATACGGTAACCAATTTCACTCCACCTACTCTGCATACTCCAGGGGGGTGAGCATCCTGATACGTCAGGATGTCCGGTTTCAATGGTCTCTGGTAAGATAATAGACCCGGGGGGGGGGAGATATGTGTTTCTGCTATGCAGAGTCTTTGGCCTGGCATGTATAATAGCTGGAATATATATATACCGCCGCCGTTCTCGTCCGAGGTCCTCAGGTGTCTAGCGCGGTTTATGGCTCAATTCCCAGATGTCCCGCTCCTAGCGGTAGGAGACTATAACAATTATATTAATGATTTATGGGACAAACTACCTGTCCCCACCCACACACCCTCAGGTGGGGGGGACATACACCTTTTGCCCGACTACATGGGGAGCTTGGACTGACGGACGTGTGGCAACTTGAGCACCAGGAAATCAAAAAATACTCATGCTACTCAGCCTCACATGGGGGGACTGTCCAGGATAGATTTAGGCTTAGGCAACGATGCAATACTACCACTGGTGATAGCCTCAGACTATGGTGATAGGGCTATTTCCGATCATTCCTCGTTTTGGGTATCCATTTTATTGCCCGACACTGCTAAATGCACAGGATGGAAACGTAAACCTTTCTAGCTTTCCCTATTCCCGGAGCCGGACCCCATGTATGATTTGCTGAAAATTTTTATGCATGATAATATAATTACTGCCAAAATAAGTGTTGTATGGGATACTGCAAAGGCATATACGAGAGGTCAATTTATTAAACTAACAACCCACATCAAAACGGATACTTAAGCTTGGGAAACAATGGTGCGTGGGAAGGTTATGGAGACTGAAGATAGATATATTGCTAACACCACAGAGGGCACAAAGAGAGCTTGGATGGGGGCACAATCCATGTCCAGACAACTGGTGTTACAACTGGCCGAGAACAAAAGTTTTTTCCTACAACAGACACACTTTGAGGAGGGGGAGGCAACTGGGCACATGCTGGCTATGCTGGCGCATGTGCAGAGGTCCTCCTCACTTATCTCGGCCATTTGCGATGATCAGGGAGCCCCCCAATCCCAGACCTCAGATATAATGCAAATCTTTAGGTCGTTCTATGCTGATTTTTACACTTCTAATGTACAGCCAACCGAGGTGGAAATAGATGGATTTTTAGAGAAATGAGAGCTGCCTCGCTTGTCGGTTTCAGACGCCGCCTTGCTTAATGCCCAGTTGTCGGAGGAGGAATTGACAGCAGCCTTGGCACAATCTCACAACAACAAATCCCCGGGAACATACGGGCTTCCATCCAAGGTCTACAAGTGATATTCAGGCTAATTACTACCTGTATTATTAAAGGTCTATAATGAGGCATTCAAAGAGGGAACCCTGCCCAGCTCTATGAACGAGGCGATCATTATTGTCCTATTGAAGCCAGGCAAAGATGCTACTTCACCAGATTCATACAGACCCATCTCCTTGGTCACAGCCAATGTTAAGCTTTTGGCAACTAGATTGGCTCAGGTGATACACAAACTGGTACATAGGGACCAATCAGGGTTCATTCCCACTAAATCTACAGCCCAAAACATTCAGAGGCTTTTCCTGAACCTGCAGCTCCCTGTGGACAACCCTGGTAATAGAGCCATCTTTTCACTGGACGCAGCTAAGGCCTTCAACAGTGTCGAGTGGCCTTACCTGTGGAAAGTGTTGGAACACATGGGCCTAGGGGCTCATTTCATCAGGTTGGTCCAGTTGCTGTATGCCGCACCATCGGCCAGGATCAGAATAAACGGGGAGCTATCAGAACTTTTTTCATTGTTCCGGGACACCAGACAGGGGTGTCCTTTATCACCTCTGCTGTTTGTCCTAGCCTTGGAACCCCTTGTGGCTTGGATAAGGGAGACACAAACATAATCGGGTTCGAGCGGAACATGGGCACTGACGTGGTGTCAATGTATGCTGATGATACCCTACTCTACTTGGGTGATACTCAGGGTACCTTGCAAACCGTCATGACCCTTATCAAAGTCTTTGGCGAGCTATCTGGCTTTTCCATTAATTGGAATAAGTTAGTGTTGCTGTCAGTAGATCCCATAACAGCCCCACTGCCTGGCTATGCAGAAATGGTACAGGTAGTATCCTCTTTTCGCTATATGGGTATTCAGGTAACCCCAGACCCGTCCGATTATATCGCTCTTAATCTAATTCCCCTACTCAGCAAATTTTGTGAAAGATGTACTACTGAACTAACCTCATTAAAATGGTATGAGTACCACAACTATTGTACATATTTAACAATTCTCCAGTCTGGATCCCCTGACGATGGTTTGGCAAGACAGCTTCCCAATTTAGGGAATTGATCTGGCGCAAGAAGACAGCTAGGATTAGTCTATCGACACTACAATATAGCAAAGACGAGGGGGGTCTGGCGGTCTCTCATTCTAGAGCCTGTTACCTTGCATCCCAGCTACAACAGCTGGGGGGCTGGGGAATAATAAACTTGGATCCTATTCACAGACTCCTAGCCGCACCGGACGAGAATGTCTCTGCACTTGTGAGCCTGGAAGCGGGATACTTACACTTAGACCCTAGGGCCCCCACTGTGAGGCTATTAAAAACTTTATGGTCATATACTAAAAGAATGTTGGGGATACGGGGCTTTCTAAGTCACACTCCATTATGAAGGAATCTGAACTATAGAGAAATACTGAAACTCAAGGGGTTCAGGAATTGGGAATTGGCAGGTGTATGCTATTTCTCACAACTATACAACGGACCACATCTCAAATCCTTTATGGAAGTTCAAGCAGAGTTTGACATACCATGTACCAACTTCTTTAAATATTTGCAATTGCGCCACGCATTGCAAACACAATCAAAAATTGCTCCACCCCAGTTGACTGACCATGCACTAATACAGGTGATCCTTATGGAAGGTGAAAAAAGTGAATGATCTCTAGGTGCTATAATATCTTCCTCAATGCCATACAGGACCCCTCCAGTCTGCCTTGCAGGCAAGGTTGGGAGGGGGATATGGGGGCCATAGATGGGGATACGTGGAATCTTTGTCTCTCCTTCGCCTCTTTGGTGTCGGTGTCCGCCTCTCAAAAATTGTCCCACTTGTATCTGCTGCATAGAGCATACAGGACTGCTGTACAACTCCATAAATGGCCCAAACTCTTCTGATACTGGAAGGAGGTTCTAGACATGATATCTCAGGTTCATATGATAACTATTCCATGAGACCCATTTGTGTGCCTACTGGGTGCACTGAACGAGGAGAACTCCTTCGGCTCATACAGCAGTGTTACAATTTCTGTACATTGTGCGCAAACTGATTGCACAATTGTGGATCTGTCATGTACCTGGGTGTATTTGAACCGGGATGTTCCTGGTCCCACAACTGCAGTCTTACTTGTTGTGCCACAGAGGAGCTCTGGACACAAGCTCCACTTCGGACACTACCTATCACAGGTGCCTTACATTACAAACGGGCCACAGTGGCAGTGGACCCTGCTAAAATTGATAAGGCGATTTCACGTCAGGGACAATTGATTGGAGCTCATGAACAGCATCTTTCTTCCCTGGACGCCAAGTTAGATGAACTTTGTACTATGCCTAAATATTGCTTGCTTGGTCCTTCTGCAATGGTCCAGACTCCTGCTCCAATCCAACCCACCTCTTCTGTACCACCCAAGCTTCCCCTGCCTGAAAAATTTGTTAGTGATACCGAGGACTGCAGAGGCTTTTTAAATGTTTGCCGTTTGCAACAACCCTGGGACTTTTAACACTTCGTCTGCCAAAGTGACTTTTGTCATTTCCTTGTTAAAGAGGAAGGCCCTGGCCTGGGTCTCTCCTTACCTGGAACGCAATGATCCTGTACTGCTAGACGCTGATACATTTCTGGCTTCTCTCCAGACTGTATTTGGCAAGCCAGATAGCGCATCTGCAGCTGAGTACTCACTTTTGGACATGCAACAAGGTACCAGGTCTGTGGCACAATATGCTATTGAGTTCCGTACCCTGGCTGCTGAGACTAATTGGGATTCAAGGGCATTACGTGCAGCCTTCCGAAAAGGTCTTACAGATCGCATAAAGGACAAATTAGTCTAAGGATTCCCCAGAAGACCTTGAGAAATTCATAGAGCTGTGTGTTCGTCTGGATGTCCGGTATCATGAAAGGTGCCAAGAGAGACTTAGAACTTGCAAGTTTCCTAGGCCAGTTTACCGTTTGGCCCCTAACTTCCAAGAACCACCTCAGCCAGAACCTGAAATCTCAGTTGATCCCCAGGCACCTGTGGAACCCATGGAAGTAAGCCGTCTCCACTTAACTGAATCGGAGAAACAAAGGAGGCGTGCATTGGGCCTATGCCTGTATTGTGATCTTAAAGGACATGTTATCTGTGTGCCCTTCCCGTCCAGTAAAAGGCAGGGTCTAACCAGTGTTGGAGGAGCTGGGTTAGACCTTACAGGTATATCCTCCAAGACCAAGATTACCGTTCCCGCAATTATCCATTTACCCTCTAAACTTGTCTCCTGTGAGGCTTTTGTGGATTCTTCCCGAGTGCCCCAACAGAGAAGCAATTTCTCTGGGGGCACTCATGCGGGCGTGCTCCCGAGTCCTGCTGCTGCGTCCATTGACACAGACAGCAGGACGCGGTCCCGCCCCCCGGCTCCCGCATCATTGGATTTGATTGACAGCAGCAGGAGCCAGTGGCTATCCAATGAGGACCTGAGACAGCGGCTGGAGCTGCTGTGCTCGTTCCCATCGCTGGAAAGATTGGGTTCAGGTAAGTAGAAGGGGGGCTTTGTGGGGGTGCTGCACTACAGAAGGTTTTTCACCTTCATGCATTAAGGTGAAAAACCTTGAGGGTTTACAACCCCTTTCAGTTGGTTCAATTAAGCTCTAGCAATAAAACCTGGAAGCGCATTGGTTTATATGCAGAAGTGCAACTGATTTTGCATTCTCCAGCTTTAGTAAATAAACCCCTATATGTAACTGTGTAACTATGATCCACCTTGCTGCATGGGACTTTTAATTGCCTGCCTTTGAGTCAGGTGTCAGCATGTCTTGTTCTCCAACACATACAGCACCATAAAAAAGTATTCACACCCCTTGAAATTTTTACACATTTTGTCATGTTACAACCAAAACGGAGTTATTTGACCGCCTCATGGGAGCAATGGTTTTCATGAAGCTTGATTTGAGAGGGGCATACAATCTCGTGAGGATTAAGGAGGTCGATGAGTAAAAAACTGCGTTTAATACAAGAACAGGCCATTATGAGTACCTCTTGGCCTTTGTAACGTACCTGCAGTTTTCCAGGAATTTATTAACGATATCCTCCAAGATTTGTTGCAGTTATGTGTGGTGGTTTATCTCGACGATATCCTCAAATTTTCCAAGTCTCTGGAGAGCCACCACACAGATGTCTGTTGTGTGCTTCAGAAACTAAGAGAGCACAATCTCTATTGTAAATTAGAGAAGTGCGAACTCCATCATGAACAGGTTAAATTCCTGGGTTATGTCATTTCCACTTCTGGTTTTTCGATGGACCCAGAGAAACTTGCAGCAGTCCTACAGTGGCCCCGACCCATGGGTTTAGGTCCTCTGCAGCATTTTCTTGGCTTTGCCAACTATTAACCGAAGTTTATTCGTAACTTCTCTTCTCTGGTCAAGCCACTGACTGATATGACCAGAAAGGACGGTAACCCACAGAGTTGGTCTCCGGAGTCCATTAAGGCCTTTGAGAGTCTCAAGGCTGCCTTTGTTTCTGCTCCTGTGTTGGCACATCCTGATCCTACATTACCTTTTATCCTTGAGATTCATGCTTCTGAGACTTGTGTTGGCGCCCTTCTGTCTCAACGTCCTACATCTGAGAGCGCTATGCATCCTTGTGGCTACTTTTCCAAGAAATTGTCACCTGTGGAGTGCAATTACGAGATTGGTGACAGAGAGCTGTTGGCGATCATTTTAGCCCTGAAAGAATGGAGACATCTCCTCGAAGGTACCACTGTGCCGGTTCTCATTCTTACTGACTATAAGAATCTCACATTCTTGTCTGAGGCTAAACGCCTCTCTCCCAGAAGGGCTCTTTTCTTGTCAAGTTTCAGTTACATTGTCTCATTCTTACCCGGTACTAAGAATGTAAGGGCTGAGGCTTTGTCACGACAATTTTCCCCCACTTCCAAGATGGAGTGGGTTCCGGTTCCTGTGATTCCTCATGATCGTATTCTGACTACGGTTCGCACCAGTCTCACTTCTCCTTTGGGTGACAAAATTCTTGCTGCTCGGGTCCATGCTCCTCCTGAGAAACTTTGCGACTGCTGCTCTATCCCAGAGAGTCTCCATACTGCCATGCTCCAGACTTACCATTCTCCCAAGGCTGCTGGCCACCCTGGGAAGAATCAACTCTTTGGGCCATTTCCCAACAATTCTGGTGGCCTAGTCTACATGCTGATGTAACTGCCTTCGTAGCTGCCTGTTCCGTGTGTGCTCAGAATAAGACTCCACAACACCTTCCAGTGGGCCTACAACCCATACCCAATGGAGAGAGGCCCTGAACCCACCTGTCTATGGATTTCACTGTGGAGTTATCCAACTCCCAGGGCAACACAGTTATCCTTATGGTTGTTGACCAGTTCTCGAAAATGTCACATTGTATTCCACTTAAGAAGTTGCGTCCCGGTTCTGGCAAGCCTTTTGTGCACAGTTGGGAATTCAGCTTGCTTTCTCCTCTGTGTATCACTGCATATCACCCGCAGTCTAATGGGGCCACAGAACGAGCCAATCAGTCCTTGGAGCAATTTCTACGTTGCTATATTTCTGACCATCATAACAACTGGTCAGACCTCTTACCGTGGGCAGAGTTTGTTCACAATAGTGCCTTGAATTCTGCTTCCCGATTGTCCCTGTTTATGGCGAACTATGGTTTCCAACCTTCCATGTTGCCTGACTCTTTTGTTCTGCAGAGTATTCCTGCGTTAGAGGAGCATCTGTTAAGTATAGGTACTGACTCCATGCTGACCGCATTGACCAATCATTTATGGTTCTTATAGACACCAAATCCCCTATCAAATTTTGATAGACATTGTACCCTTCATCAACTCTTTAAACATATATGTGATTCCCGTCTATTATTAATTATTATTATTTTTTTATCGATTTATGTATATTTTTTTATCGATTTATGTATTTTTTATATATATATATATATATATATATATATATATATATATATATATGTATATATTTACATAGATATATATTTTTTCTGATCTCTGTTCCACCTAGAACGTTTGAATGTGGACTGGTATGGAACACAGAAAAACGTATTCCCCACCTTACGCCACACTTTCCAAATAGCCATTATAGAGACTGCGCCCTGGTTCTAAAAGGCTCTGATGAAGAGGTTATCCTCAAAATGCGTCAGCCGACTCTAAACACCCGCCTCAACATGGGCTTCTATTACTTTTAATCCATTTTTAATTTCCATGTTTTCTATATTTTGTTACCTGTTTGCATGATACGTAGTATTGGTGTTATTTATTTGCCTTTATTTCCATATGAATAAATTTTACACTTTTTGATGTGAATAATTGATCACGCGCCCTTCATCCATCACTTTCCAGACCACAGACACCTGCCTGGGCCTTCCTACCAGGTTAGGGACAGAGTCTGGCTGTCATCTCCAACTTCATGTTCCCTCTCTGAAGTTCGCACCTCAGTTTAAATAGCCTTTCCGTATTCTTCGCAAGAGTAACCCAGTGGCTTAAGCATTAGACCTTCTTTCTAATAACTCAAATGTATTCCATTCCTCCTTTGGTCTGCAACCGCTTTACCACCTCGGTGCCACGTCCTCAACCTGTACAGGTTGAGAACCATGAGGAGTATGAAGTACAGTCCATTGTTCATTCCTGTAGGTTCTGTGGGCGCATACAGTGCCTGGTGCATTGGAAAGGGTACGGTCCAGAGGAACGCTCTTGGGTCTAATGCTTGTATGTACATCTCCCTGTCCTCCTCCGAGATTTCCATAGATGTTTTCTCCTCAAGCCTGGTGGTCCTCCAAGGGGGAGGGGTCATTGAGGAGGGGGTACTGTCAGGGCTGGGCTCAGCCCTTCCTTCTCTGAGCTGGCTGCCCAGCTGTCGGCTACTTGCCAGCTCCTATCTCTCCACAGTAACTCACCTGTTGATGATATCCTGCTCTTCAATCCTGCCTACTTAAGCCGTCCAGCCCAGATGATCTCTGCCTTCACCTGCGTTAAAGGCTTGCTTGGCTGACATTCCTTCTGGCTCCAGATCCTGCTTGATGTTCCACTACGCTAATCCCTCGCTTCACGACTTTCTGGCTTGTCTGACTATCCATTCCAGTTACCGAACTTTGGCTATGTTTTGACTACGTTTGTTCTGTCTACTTTTATTATTAACCACTTGCTTCCTGGGCACTTAAACCCCCCTCCTGCCCAGACAAATTTTCAGCTTTCAGTGCTCTCACACTTTGAATGACAATTACTCAGTCATGCAACACTGTACCCAAATGATTTTTTTGTCCTTTTTTTCATAAAAAATAGAGCTTTCTTTTGGTGGTATTTGATCACCTCTGTGTTTTTTATTTTTTGCGCTATAAATGAAAAAAGACCGAAAATTTTGAAAACAAATGCGTTTTTCTTCGTTTCTGTGAAAAATTTTTGCAAATTAGCAATTTTTCTTCATAAATGTTGGCCACAATTTATACTGCTACATATCTTTGGTAAAAATAACCAAAATTTGTGGATATTATGTGGTCTGTGTGAAATTTATAGAGTCTACAAGCTATGGTGCAAATCATAAAAAAATTATCACATCTAATGTACTGAGGCCTATCTCAATTCATGAGACCCTAACAAGCCAGGAAAGTACAAATGCCCCCCAAATGACCCCTTTTTGGAAAGTAGACATTCCAGTGTATTTAGTAAGGGGCATGATGAGTTATTTGAAGTTGTCATTTTTTCCCACAATTCTTTGCAAGATTAAGATTTTATTTTTATTTTTTTTTCACAAAATTGTCATTGTAATAGCTTATTTCTCTCACATGGAATGTGCATACCACAAAAGTAACTCCAAAATACATTCTGCTACTCCACCTGAGTATTGCGATACCACATGTGTGGGACTTTTTCACTACCTGGCCACATACAGAGGCCCAACATGCAGGGAGCACCATCAGGTGTTCAAGGAGCATAAATTACCCATCTAACTTGTTGACAACCTATTACACTTTTGAAGGCCCTAGAGCACCAGGACAATTGAAACGCCCAGAAAATGACCCCATTTTGGAAAGCTAACACCCCAACGTATAATCTATGAGGCATAATGAGTCTTTTGAATGGTTCATTTTTTTCCAGAAGTTTTTGGAAAATGTGGAAAGAAATGAAAACGCATTTTTTTTACACAAAGTTGTCCATTTATAAGATATTTCCAACACATAGCATTTACATAGCAAAAACAACACCCCAAAATACATTCTGCTACTCCTCCTGAGTATAACAATACCACATGTGTGAGACTTTTACACAGCCTGACCACATACAGAGGCCTAACATTGAAGTAGCACCTTCAGGCATTCTAGGAGCATAAATTACACATTTCATTTCTCAACCACCTATTACAATTTAGAAGGCCCTGGAACACCAGGACAATGGAAACGCCAAGAAAATGACCCCATTTTGGAAAGCTAACACCCCAACGTATAATCTATGAGGCACAATGAGTCTTTTGAACAGTTCATTTTTTTCCAGAAGTTTTGGAAAATGTGGAAAAAAATGAAAACGCATTTTTTTTTACACAAAGTTGTCCATTTATAAGATATTTCCAACACATAGCATTTACATAGCAAAAACAACACCCCAAAATAAATTCTGCTACTCCTCCTGAGTATGGCAATACCACATGTGTGAGACCTTTACACAGCTTGGCTACATACAGAGGCCCAACATGCAAGGAACACTGTCAGGTGTTCCAGGGACACATAGCATGCACATACCAAGAATTACACCCCAAAATACATTATGCTGAGCAAAGGGTAAACAAAAGATTACCTGTAGTTTTAGTAGCGCAGTTGTCCACAGGAGGATAGCACTGGTCCAGGCAGCAGGCAGGGATTTGGTCAGCAACAGCGAACACAATTTTTCAGGCAGCAGGCAGGGATATTGTCCATATACAGTCCAGGGTCAGTGCAGAGATATTGTCAGCAGTGCCAAAAATATTGGTCCTGGTAGTAGGCAGGTCCATGTGGTGTGGTCAGTGCGACAGAAAGAGGCATGACGGCAGTAAGTCCTACAGGCAGCAGGCAGAAGTAGGGCCTCGTGCAGGACAGAATGGGGACAGGGGTAGAGGCTTCTCCCACCCAAATCTCTTTGAAGCCTCCGAGTCTCCAGACCCTAATCTAGGAATGAGAAAACAAAGAAAATTGTTTTCTTCATCCAGAAAAACTATTCTGGAGCCCCTCACATATGTGAGACCCCTGTGTTGAATCCCATTAGTCCAGTTGCAGGGTACAAGATCAGTCCAAGAGGCAGGCAAATATCATGGTCAAACAGTCCAAGGTCAGTTCCAGATCAGGCAGAGGTATGTACAGAACCGTTAGGCAGAAGCATGGTCTAATAACAGTCCAGGGTCAATTCCAGATCAGGCAGCGGTATGTACAGAATCGGCAGGCAGAAGCGTGGTCAAATAACAGTCCAGGGTCAGTTCCAGATCAGGCAGCAGTATGTACAAAATCGGCAGGCAGAAGCGTGGTCGAATAACAAGCCAGGGTCAGTTACAGAGCAGGCAGTGGCATAAGGGGTGCGAAGGTGTGTGAAGGCAGGAACTGAGGATTACGTTTACCATACTTCGCTAATAATTTATTGAAGTATGGTAACAGCGAAAACAGTCACCTACGCAGAGGCCTGGTTGGGAAGGACATTGTGCACAATAATAAGATGTGTCTCTTCTGACTCCTGCTTTGGTACACACCTTACATCTTTTTTGACGTCTTTGGCCTGTTGGTTTGGGAGGGATTTTATCAGGAAAGTGGCGCTCGGAGAGTCGACTAATAATATCTGATCGGATATTTTCTGGTGGGCCGTTCGGGAATATAAGGGTAGTGAAAACTTCCTCCTGGTAGCCAAAGAAGCGTTTGGGGTTTTGGGTGGAGTTGCGGTAAATTACATATGAATTGTATATGGCCAATTGAAAAAAATAAATTGTGACTTTTTTATACCAATGGTATGTCCATCTTGTGACAAGGAATGGTTCCATCATTTGGTCATTGAAGTCGACTCCCCCCATAAATAAATTATATTCATAGATGCATTTTGGTTTTTGTATGGGGCCATTCCTTCTGGGGATTTCCACGAACGTATCATTGTGGATAGAAGACAACATGTACACATCCCGTCTGTCCCTCCACTTCACTGCCAGAATCTCGTTGTTTCGAAGACTTGCCGTTTCTCCTTTTCTCAATTTCTTATTTACAAGACTTTGAGGAAAGCCCTTCCGATTCTTTTTTGGTGCCACATGCTGGCGTCTTCTTCCGATGAAGGTTGTGGAACAGGGGCAGAGAAGTGTAGAAGTTGTCTATATACAGGTGGTAGCCTTTCTCCAGTAGGGGGTATATAAGGTCCCAAACAACTTTCCCGCTGGATCCCAAGTAGTGCGGGCAATTAGGGGGCTGCAGCTGGGTGTCCTTCCTTTCGTACACTATGAAGGAATATGTGTACCCTGTGGCTCAGTCACATAATTTGTAAACCTTCACCCCATAGCGGGCCCTTTTGCTGGGGATAAATTACTTAATTTTATGCCTGCCGCTAAATTTAACAAGAGACTCATCCACACATATGTGTTGGCCCGGGGTAAACAATTGGGGGAATATTTCTGAAAAATAATTAAATATTGGCCGAATTTTGTAAAGCTTGTCATAATTTGGGCCATTTCGGGGAGGACACTGGGTAATGTCACTGAAATGTAGGAACCTCATTATCATCATATACCTAGTTCTGGGCATTACTGCGGAGTAGAGTGGCATGTGGTGGAGGGGGTGGGTTGACCAATAGGAACGCAATTGATTTTTTTGTTCCCATAAGTCCCATATTAAATGTGAGACCTAAAAAAACCTTGAACTCCTCCACTGTTAGGTCTCTCCACTCATAGGGACAGGCATAATAGGATGTTGGATTTTGCAAAATAAATTGCTGAGCATACAGGTTGCACTGGGCCACAATTGACGCCAACGTGTCCTCCGTAAAAATTAAATTTAAAAAATGTATTGGGGTAAAATTCTCCGTGTCCACCTGGACTCCTGGCTGGGCAGTGAAAGGGGGAACATTAGCTTCTCCTGAATAAGAAGGAAGCTACAAGGGGTTCTGAAGGGCATAGGGAAGGCTGGCATGGGTCCTAACCCTTTGGGGCTGAGGTGACACCCCACTGGTACTTGGCCTTTCTGTTTGAGGTACTGTGGTGCTATTGGATGGCACTGCGTTGCTGGTAGATGGTACCATGGGCACAGATATGCACTTATGAGTCGGCACAGATGGGCACCGATGAGTCAGCACAGATGGGCACTGATGAGTCGGCACAGATGTGTACTGATTGCACAGATGTGCACTGTTGAGGTGGCACAAATGGGCACTGTTGAGGTGGCACAAATGGGCACTGTTGAGGTGGCACAAATGGGCACTGTTGAGGCGGCACAAATGAGCACTGTTGAGGCGTCACAAATGAGCACTGATGAGTTGGCACAGATGTGCACTGATTGATTGCACAGATGTGCACTGTTGAGGTGGCACAGATGGGCACTGTTGAGGTGGCACAGATGGGCACTGTTGAGGCGGAACAGATGGGCACTGTTGAGGCGGCACAGATGGGCACTGTTGAGGCGGCAGATGCGCACTGATGAGGCGGCACAGATGTGCACTGATTGCACAGATGTGCACTGATGAGGCGGCACAGATGGGCACTGATTGGTACAGATGGGCACTGATGAGGTGGCACAGATGGGCACTGATGAGTCGGCACAGATGTGTACTGATTGCACAGATGTGCACTGATGAGGTGGCACAGATGGGCACTGTTGAGGTGGCACAAATGGGCACTGTTGAGGTGGCACAAATGGGCACTGTTGAGGCGGCACAAATGAGCACTGTTGAGGCGTCACAAATGAGCACTGATGAGTCGGCACAGATGTGCACTGATTGATTGCACAGATGTGCACTGTTGAGGTGGCACAGATGTGCACTGTTGAGGTGGCACAGATGGGCACTGTTAAGGCAGAACAGATGGGCACTGTTGAGGCGGCACAGATGGGCACTGTTGAGGCGGCAGATGTGCACTGATGAGGCGGCACAGATGTGCACTGATTGATTGCACAGATGTGCACTGATGAGGCGGCACAGATGGGCACTGATTGGTACAGATGGGCACTGATTGGCACAGATGGGCACTGATGAGGTGGCACAGATGCGCACTGATGCACACTGATTGCACAGATGGGCACAGATGGGCACAGATGGCACAGATGGGCACAGATGGCACAGATGGGGCACTGATGGGGCACTGATGGCACTGATGTGCACAGGGGGCACAGATGGCACTAGCTATTGATGCTAATAGGTCACTGTGGGCACTGATTGGGCACTGTTAGGACACACTTTGTATTTTCAACTGTAGAATTACTCACACGATTCACAGATCCTCTCTCTCCTCACACGCTGTCTCTGTGTGAGGAAAGAGACACCGGCAACGAGAGATGATCTCAAATGTTTACATTTGAGATCATCTCTCATTGGAGGCGGCGATCGCGCTGTAAACGGCCGCTGTGATTGGCCATTTACAGCGATCTGTGTTGGGCTGTGTCCAGGGGACACGCCCAACACAGATTTTCCCCGATGCGCGCTCATGAGAGCGCGCAGGGAGCGAGGAAAGGGGACGACGTCAATAACAGGGTGGGGAGGAGTTCATGGACCAAGAATTGTTTGCTCCAGTGTGACAAGTTCTGTCATATGCCTTTGCTCCGTGAGATCCGTGAGAATAATCCTGATGATTTAAGGAAGTTTCTCCGGATGACGGACCCCGTATTTCACCGTTTGTTGGCTTTGCTGACCCCTTATATTAGCAGGCAGGATGAGGCAAGCCATCACTCCGGAGCAGAGGCTCGTCGCCACCCTGCGGTACTTGGCGACGGGGAGAAGCCTGCAGGACTTGAAGTTCTCGACAGGCATCTCCCCCCAGGCTCTGGGAATCATTATCCCAGAGACCTGTTCTGCCATCATACAGGTCCTGCAGAAGGAGTATATTAAGGTAAGATGTTTATCCTTTAATATCACATTTTATTGTATATAATGTTTGATAATATATTGTATTTCTTTCCTCATTCCCTAATTACCATTATTGTAATATGCTGTAAATGTCCCCTTTGTCCTCATGCATACTGGATTTTTATGTAATTTTTTTTGTCCTTCATACATATTTTCCTTCACTTACCTCCCCAGCATGGTCTCCTGGCCCTATATTCACCTCATGTAGTCACTTAACAATGTATTTTGTCAGCTCCATAGTAGTGCTTTACCCTAAATACCCCCTAAAATGTTTTGAAATGTGATTGGTGCTTAAAATTCATGCAGAGTTCCAGAGGCTTTTTTTGGGGGTCCCAAATCATTTTTAACCCTCCCTCCCCCCAACTCCTAAGTCAGCTGATACCAATTCTCTATCTATCCTCAATCATCTATCTGCTGACTTAGCCAAACCCATACACACTATACCCATCTCTTTAGTGGTCAGATTTATGGATGAATTCCCCAAAGCATGTAGTGCAAGGGCCTGACTGTATACTTTCAAATGGTACTGTTTAAAGTTTTTGTATCCTATTATTATCTTGCTAGGTAATAGCAGAATGTCCAAATGTGCTAAAATGTGTACAGTGTGTATTTATATCTTTGTCTTATGAAACTTCTTACCTGTCCAGTGGGCTGCCAATAGTGTAACTAAGGAGGGGCTGTTCAATACCCATTATTTAGGCATTTATCTCTCAATGAAGTGGAGAGGGTTACCTATCCAAGAGCCCCCCCCCCTATAATGTTAGAAATGGCCCATGAGAGGGGGGAGGGGGAATCTGATAGGTGTACCTTATACTTTGTTCTTTCAAAACTCCCTCAAATAAATGTTATCTTGATGTTGGCCAAGAATGTTTGTGTCTAATCTGCTTTCCCTGTTTATGTGCAAAATGAATAATTGTTTTTTTTGTTTTGACTCCACAGTTTCCTTCCACGCCACAGGAATGGCAGACTGTGGCCTCCCACTTTGCCCAGCGGTGGGACTTTCCTAACTGCGGAGGGGCAATTGATGGGAAACAAGTCAACATCATCCCACCACCCAACTAAGGGTCGTACTATTATAATTATAAGGGGTTCAATAGTATTGTGATGTTGGCGGTGGTGTCGGCTACTTATGAATTCCTGTATGTGGACGTGGGGAAGAATGGCCGGATGTCCGATGGTGGAGTCATCGCCCAGACGGAGTTCTACAGGCATCTCCAGAATGGCAGCTTGGACTTGCCACCTCCAGAAGACAATGTGGAAGGACTGCCATTCATCTTTGTTGCGGATGAAACATTTGCGCTGGGGAACCATGTTATGCGGCCATTCCCGATGAGGACCCTCACCCCGGACCAGAGGGTTTTTAATTACCGGCTGGCCAGAGCCAGAAGAATGGTGGAGAACACTTTGGAATCATGGCCAGCCGGTTCCACCTATTTCTTACACCCATACACATGGCAGAGTACAAACTGAATCATATTATCCTGGCGTGCTGTGTTCTACAACTTTTTACGGCAACATTCTGCCAACTATGCTGGCTCAGTTGGGCCTGAGGCTGGAATTCCAAATGAACCAACCCTGATGATTGAAAGTGGCCGTCCTGGCTTGCCTCCCCTGAGTGCCCATGATGTCCGGCTAAGATACCTTGAATTCTTTGCGGGTAGGGGGCTATCAATATGCCAGACAATGTCTAAAACCTTTTTCAAATAAAAAAAAAATACTCTTTGATGACATTTACTGCTTGTGTTTGTTTTAGCTGACCCTGACAGAAATGTGGTGAGTCCTGAAAATGGCGTGATTGTGTAACCTTACAAAGCACTGTTGGGTGTTATTTACTAAAGGCAAATACACTTGAAACTGCACTTGTAGTGCAAAGTGGATTTTACCTTAGGAAATAACACCCATTGTCACAGAAAACACCAATTAGAGCACCACAAAAGTGTTGGAGCGTTGAAACAATAATCCACACATTCTTGATTAACAATCTTTTTAATACCAGCACAATCACATGTGCATTTAGAAAAAGTTTTTAAAACAAACCAACATGTTTGTTGTATAACAATTTTTGGGGTCACATTAGAAAAAGTAGAAATGTCCATTTAAGATAAAACAGGCATGTTTAAAAACAACAAGAAAGACACAAATCTTGAACTTACAAAGTTCACATTTGGTAGAACTTGAAGGCAATATCAGACATGAGTATTTACAAACTGTGTTTGATATTGCGTTCAGATGGGGTGAAGTCACCCCAGGAAAAGCCAAATTTTGAAGATGCACACAAATTTACGAATGTCAACATGTGCTACCTGCCGTCAAGGGATCAAGGGACGTGTTTTGGGGGTGCAACCCCTTCCTTACAGCTACTTGATTATTGAGGAAGGGGTTGCACCCCCAAAACACGTCCATTGATCTCCCGTGATGGCAAATAGCACATGTTGACACACTGTGTGCATCTTCAAAATTTGTCTTTTCTCAAATTTGCCAAAAAATGTCAAAAATTTTTAGCACACAAAAAAAAGGGATTTTGAGGGGTTTTAAACTCTCCCTAAAACATCAATGATGTTCTTCATTTTTTGAATAACATAATTGATGTTTTTCTTGATGTTTTCCAAGTCCCTATTACACCCCATGATCTCCCCGATCAGGATCTGTGCACTTTCTGAGGTGAAAGGATCTGGATCCACAACATCACGATCACCTAAAAAGATAGAAACCAAAAAACACCATGTATTATAAATATGCCGGTATCCATCTCTTACCTGAGCCTGTGGTCGCAGACACTCACCTGTTGTGGTGCCAATTTCCACCACGTCTTCTTCCTCCTGCTCTGCTTGTTCTGGGTGGATTTCCCCTTCTCCCCTATGTAAAAAAAATAGGTCTACTTAGCACACAGATATTTGATGGCAGGACTATAAATATGAAATATTGCTTGGAAGTGGGGTACAATTGTCTGTTTTGGTAGAGTTTCAAGATGTTGCATTTTTCTTGTCCTTTGTAAAGCTTCAATACTTTACCTGTTTTGTACAAGCTTCACAGATGGAGACACCCCTATAGTATACACTGGAGCACCCTAATAAAAAGGGTGTTCTGGGGTCCCACACTAGTGCTCCAGCGTCCAGATGTGTAAACAGCTGCTGAGTGTCCTCTCCTTACACAGAATCTAGTTTGCATTTCATTCTAGAAACCCATCTACACAACCAAATTAGTTTCACACAAGTAGGCCCTAAAAAATGTGGGCAAATGCATATGGCCAAAACAATGGTGTTTTATAGGCTGAAAGAAAAATGTTTGATACAAACGAATAATGTGCCCATGAACATGAAAGCTGACATTTTAAACTGGATAACAGTTAAGAAAAGCACATGGAGCAGCACGAACGTAATAAACATAAAAAGAATAGGAACACAGCACAACTACTTACTTTTTTGCAGCACTCTCCGGATCTTTCTGTACTGCTCATTCTTTCTTAATTTTAGGTCCGACCACCGCTTCCTGAGCTGATCCTTCGATCGATGTACCCCGAAATTCCGGTGAAGACTTTTGACCACTTTCGCCATGATCTTGGCCTTTCGGACACTGGGGTTGGGGTAAGGTCCATACTTCCCGTCATAGTCGGCTTTCTTCAGGATGTCGACCATCTCCAACATCTCCCCAAAGGACATATTTGATGCCTTAAATTGTATCCTTCTGGATCGGGACGTTTCTGCCTCCGGGCTTTCCTCCTCCTCGTTGGTGTAATTATCAGACACCTGCTCTGACTCCGCCATGTGCTCTTCCCCACTGCGACGAATGAGAAGGGGCGGGGTATAGACTATAAGAATGTCAGGGGCGGGCGGAGTTTCACGCATGCGCAGTGTCTATAAAGAGTAACATGCTTGCGTAGTACGTACAATCTGTGAGAGGAGGAAGGAGTAATGGAGGCGCCAATTGTGATTGCGAAGGTAAGATTTAACATTGGGCCTATACTGCTTCTAGATTGAGGACTGTATTTGCACAAGTTTAGAAGACTTTAGGCTGACATTAGAGTTTGCCTTGTGTTGTGTCTTGCAGTGAAAATGGATATCTTGAAAGATAAGGACTTGATGCCAATCTTCATTGATATGTTCAGGGAGCTGCCCTGTCTATGGGAGATAAACCACCCTGAATATAAGAACCAAACAAAGAGGAAGGCAGCGCTGGATCAATTGCTGGAATTTGTGAAGACGGTGATCCCCACGGCAGACATCACCTATTTGAAGATCCAAATTGGTGGCCTGAGGAGTACATATCTAAGGGAGCACAAGAAGGTCCAGGATTCCCAGAGATCAGGAGCTGCAGATGACATTTATGTCCCCAGACTATGGTACTATGACAGGCTGCATTTTCTGGCAGGTCAGACTGAACCCAGGCCAGCACTCTCCAATCTTCCTTCCAGGCTTCCTTCCCCCCCAGCTGAGGCTTCTGACGCCCAACCTGGGCCTTCCAGGCAGCAACATGTGGAGGAGCCCAGCTTGAGCCAGGTATAGCATTCCTCTAAATCTCCATGGTTGTCCAATCAATGATGTTAACTAGATGTTAGTTTGGAGTACTAATTTATGATTGTGATTGATGAAGCAAAAACTAAAACCATATCCCTTTTTCATACACAGAGAAGTCTCAGCCAGGAAGTGGCTGGGCCAAGCAGGCTGCCTGATACCCAGGTCCCTCCCCTACACCTTCAAAGACAAAGTGGCAGGAAGAGGAGTAACCTGGAGGAGGCTGCCATAGGTCTCTTTTGGAAGGCTACAGAGGCCCTGAGAACTCCCCACAGTGTGGAGGAGGACTTTGCTGGCATAGCTGCCTGCAAAATGATGCAGATGGAGGAGGGCCAACGACTCCTGTGTGAGTTCCTAATTTTGGAAGCTCTCAATAAGGGGTTGAAGGGCCAAATAACATGTGCTACCCACATTTGTGACCTCACACATGGTCCTCCTCCTCCTCCTCCAGGTCCTACTCCTCCTCCTGCCACATCTCCAACACCAGAGCCACAGCCGGGAAGGAAGCGTGGAAGGAAGACCAGAGAGTGATGGCCCTGGGTTCAGTCTGGTCTGGCAAAATATGCAGACTCTTGTAGGACCACAGCCTGGGGACACAGATGTCATTTGCTGCTTTCCGGATCTCTGGGACTTCTGGACCAGACTGCACTCCCTTACATATGGACTCCTCAGACCACCAATTTTGCTTAAAAGAATTGATGTGTGCCCTGGGGGTCAAAGGCTTCGCCAATTTCTGCTGTTTCTCCAGCGTCGCCTCCCTCTTTGTTTGATTCTGAGCCCTTAATAAAGGAATTTTTGTTTCAATTATACTTGCCTATGTGTGTTTTCCTTCAAAAAGGACAGTTTGTTTGTGAGGAGGCAGGTACATTTTTAAAAATACAATGTGAAATTAACAAGAGACACCAACACCAAGCAATCTCCTTGAGATTAAATAATACAAGATATCAATGGTGTTGTGGTAACTTGACACACAAAACACACACAAAAATATTATGGAGTAAAACACAAAAAAAAAAAAAAAAAATAGCCTTGAAAAAAATACAAACCCCAAAAAAACAAAAAACAGACTTGAAAAAAAAAATGTAAAAATAACCAAAAAAGAAATTTGGTCAGATGTGACAAATCAAAATATATTGAGGGAATCCCGATAAATAATAAAGCAATAAGTTTGTGAGAACTCTGTGTGAATATGAGCAACAAAACTACTTCATTCTTCTCACATTATAAAGACGAAGAGAGTGCGCTGTATTAAACTATTTAAAACATTGCAGCGTGACGAAAGTGCTGTATCCATTCCGAACGCTAATTTTACCAGACCGAGCTGTTCCATGTCGGAATTTCTTCTGAGCATGCGTGGCACTTTGTGCGTCGGAACTGGCCACACACGGTCGGAATTGACGCGATCGGATTTTGTTGTCGGAAAATTTTATAGCCTGCTCTCAAACTTTGTGTGTCGGAAAATCCGATGGAAAAAGTCCGACGGAGCCCACACACGGTCGGAATGTCCGACAACACGCTCCGATCGCACATTTTCCATCGGAAAATCTGACCGTGTGTACGGGGCATTAGAGTCTGCAAAAGACTTGAGACTGGGGCAGAAGTTCACCTTCCAGCAGGACAACAACCCTAAACATACAGCAAGAACTACAATAGAATGGTTTAGATCAAAGCATATTCATGTCTTAGAATTGCCCAGTCAAAGTCCAGACCTAAATCCAATTTAGAATCTGTGGTAAGACTTGAAAATTGCTGTTCACAGACGTGGATAGCCTTTGAGGGCCTGTTGGACCACAAATAAGTTAGTCAAATTTGGGGAATCGAGTAGCTTAAAGAGAAAAGCCAACGCAGACAATTTCCAATTCCATACAGATAGGGGAGCCGCATACTCAAAATGACACCCAAAAAACTAGAGCAATTATGTCATCTTGTTCTCCACCAACAGGCACACATCGACCAGGTAAATATACTCTTTATTACAGGTACTTATAAAGCACCAACAATACACAAAGCATTTTACATATTTACATTCACATCAATCCCTACCCTTGAGGAGTTTACAATTTAAGGTCCCTATCTCATGCACACATACGCATACTAGGTGCCAACATTCAAAACTTCAAAACTCCCACTGAAGCCAGACAAAGAAACGGCCACAGCTTTGTAACAAACAGAAATATAGACCACATCAATAAAAGCATTCAAACACAAACATGCTAATACCAAATAATGCAAAAGCTATATCATAAGAGACGATGAGGCAGATGTTGTCAATGGCTGAAACATTGCCCTTATTCTCACTAATAGTGACCTTTCAGCATTGTAGCCACAAGATGCTGAAAAGTATCTAAAGCCAATGATAGAACAGCTATTACATTTACTTATTCTATGTAATGTCATCTGAAAAAAGCTGTAATATTCGGAAACAAATACATGAACACTGGAAAGCTGACAAACTCTTCATTTATTTTTCCTAATGACTTCTATTGAGAGAAATGAAATGTGTCCCCCTTGTGGCCATTAACTCTACCAGGCGGCTACAATAGTGAATCATCAGCTTATACTCTTAAATATGGCCATAGACTCATATGTGGTTGCCAGATGTCCCTGAATATTAGATATGTCCCTGGAAATTCTGATCAAAGGCTGAGTTACAATTGAGTTTTTCTTTATATTTCATATTTTGTTATTACCAATATCTTTTATTGTATAGGCTTTTTAAAACAAACATAGGTTGAACCTTATAACTTTCACTGGGCACATGAAGGGACACTTGAAGAGGTTAACATTGTATCCATAAAGGTTTAAAAAGTCCTTCAAAACCACTTCAGCTCTGAAAGATTTACCCGCCTTCATGACCAGGCTATTTTTTGCGATAAGGAACTGCGTTACTTTAACTGACAATTGGTCGTGCGACGCTGTACCCAAATAAAATAATAAAATAAAATGTATGCCTTTTTTTCCCACCACAAATAGAGCTTTCTTTTGGATAATATTTGATCACCTCTGCAGTTTTTTTTTTTGCCTCTAAATGCAATGGGTGAAATTGCTCAAAAACGCACAAAACTGTGAGTCCAACATCACACCTGCATAGGTGTGAACCAAGTTTAAGGCTAGGTTCAAACCTATGCGTGTGGCTGCGGGTATCACAGCGATTCCCGCACCCGCAACTGCCCACAGTGAAAACGCAATGCTGTGAGAAAACATGCAGGGCTGCCATTCATTTTGAATGGCACCCCCACGCATGTAAAATCCCAGTGCGGGTGCAGGAACTGCAGGAAAATTGCATGGTCAAAATGCATGCACCTTTTTCAGTGAGAAACGCTGGCACAGCAGCCTATTGAAATGAATGGTCTACTGTGCCTGCGCAAACGCGGCCAGCAGAAATGCATAGATGTAAACATAGGGTAAGAGGGGAATTCCCTTCACTTCTTTTGTTTCCTGTTTTGTCTACAGGACAGGAAGTGAACTTAACTCAAACACCAAAAAATACATAAACAGGGGTTATAACCTTTCCCTACTCTGTATCATTTTTCTTTTTTAAAGTTTTGGTTATACATACACCTAGGCTAGGTTCACACTGCTTCAGTCAGATTTTTATCCGATTTTCAGTGCAGTTATGTGGTACAACGTGAATGCTACTTGGATGTGGTTTTCATATTCTATGGGGCAAAAATTGCATTGCAATTGCAACAAAGTAGTACAGGAACCTTTTCTATAATCCCCCTGTGCTGAGTTGCACGGACCCCTATGAAAACAATGTGAATGTGAACACAATTTCCATTGTGATGTGATTCTGTGCAACACAAATCACGTCTGAAATCGCACTAGTGTGAATGGAGCCTTGAGATGACCTGAGTCGCACAAAATTGCATGGCAATTAAAATCACATTGTTTTCCATGGTGTCGGTTCACATCAACACAGCATGGAACAATTTTTCGAAAATGTTCCTACGCTACGTTGATCCGATTCCAGTGTGATTTTGGCCCCATAGAATAAGCTCATCCAAGTAGTACTGTAAAATCACACTGAAAGTCGGATTGCAACAGTGTGAACTTAAGTTACATGTAATTTTTTTTACAAATACCAAACTGTATTCATTGATGTTTTTATTGTCTGCATTGAGTTCAGTTTTAAAGTGGTTGTAAAGGCTGAAGGTTTTTCATTTTTTCTACTTTATATTATGCATGAAGGTAAAAAACCTTCAGCATGCACCTTCCTCCAAACCCCCCCAATACTTACCCGAGCCCCATCTCGATCCTGCAATGTGCATGAGAGAGGCTGCTGTCCTGGGTCTCTGCCTCCTCATTGGCTCTCACTGCTGTCAATCACAGCCAGTGAGGAGGGAGTGGGGACTGGGCCAAGCCCCGTTCTGTATGTCTTATGGACGCACAGAGCGGGGCTCGTGAATGAGCCTGAACGAGTGCCCCCATATGGGGGCACTCATGCATGCTCACTTCCGAGCACTCGGCGGGGAACCCAAGAAGAGGAGGATCAGTGCTTCTTTGTGCAAAACTATTACACAGAGCGGGTAAGTATGACATGTTTGTTATGTTAAACGCGTGCAGACCACCCACCATACATACACTGTGGTAGGGAGGCTGCTCTACGCTGGATCACGTACCCAGATCGTGATCCGCACCATGGGGTAGGGGGCAGTCTGGCTGTGCTGCAATTTGCTGTAGCACAAGCCAATCAGTGGGTGCCGGGTGCTGATTGGTCACGGCACCTACCAATTGGCTTTGGTAATTGCAGAAGAGAGCCCTGTGTAGTAAACAAACACAGGGCTTTCGTCTGACAGCAGCAATGTGCCATTTTTCTGCAGGGAATAAACACTGGCACATTGCATAGTAAAAACAGTACACAGCACACACATTATCATGCTAGGCACACATTTAACCCCTTGATGTGTAAACCCTTCCCAGCCAGTGTTATTAGTACAGTGACAGTGCATCATTTTAGTACTGATCACTGTATTAGTGTCACTGGTTCCTACAAAGTGTCAAAAGTGTCAGAATGCCCTCCACAATATCGCAGTCCTGCTATAAGTTGCTGATTGCCGCCATTACTAGTATAAAAATAAATAAATAAAAATTGCAGTATATATATATATATATATATATATATATATATATATATATATATATATATATATATACCATAGTTTGTAGACGCTATAACTTTTGTGCAAACCAGTCAATATACGATTATTGGCATTTTTTTAACCAAAAATATGTAGTAGAATACATATTGCCTTAAATTTATGAAGAAATTAGTTTTTTTAATTTTTTTATTGGATGTGTTTTATAGCAGAAAGTAAAAAATATTGTTTATAGCGGAAAAAAAAAAAAAAAAAACCACAGCGGAGATCAAATACCACCAAAAGAAAGCTCATACATTTTGTTTGGGTACAGCGTTGTATGACCGCGCAATTACCAGTTAAATCAGCGCAGTGCTGAATCGAAAAAAATGGCCTGGTCATTAAGGGGGTAAAATCTTCCGGAGCTGACGTGGTTAACCACTTCGGCCCCGGAAGAATTTACCCCCTTCCTGACTAGGACATTTTTTGTGATACGGCACTGTGTCGCTTTAAGTGACAATTGTGCGACATTGTACCCAAACAAAATTGATGTCCTTTTTTTCCCACAAATAGAGCTTTCTTTTAGTGGTATTTGATCACCTCTACGTTTTTTATTTTTTGCGCTATAAACAAAAAACGAGCGCCAAAAAAAACACAATATTTTGTACTTTTTGCAATAATAAATATTCCCAAAAAAAAAAAAAAAATGTCTTCATCAGTTTAGGCCGATATATATTCTTCTACATATTTTTGGTAAAAAAAAAAATTGCAATAAGCGTATATTGATTGGTTTGCGCAAAAAAGTTATAGCATCTAAAAAAAGGGGATAGATTTATGGCATTTTTATTCGTTTTTTTTTTTTTTTTTTTACTAGTAATGGCGGTGATCAACGATTTTTATCGTGACTGTGACATTGCGGCAGACAGATTGGACACTTTTGATACTTTTTTGGGACCAGTGACATTTATACAGCGATCAGAGCTAAAAATAGCCACTGATTACTGTATAAATGTCACTGGCAGGGAAGGGGTTAGCACTAGGGGGCGAACTGTGTTCCCTACGTGTGTTCTAACTGTGGGGTAGATGGAACTGACTAGGGAAGGAGACTGATCGGTGTTCATACTTAGTATGAACACACGATCGGTCTCCTCTCCTCTGAGAGAACGGGGATTTGTGTGTTTACACACACAGATCCCGGTTCTCGCTCTGTCACGAGCGATCACGGGTGCCTGTCGGTGATCGCACTCGCCAGGCACGTGCATCGGCTCTAGGGACACGTTGCGGGTGCGCCTGCAAAAGCGTCTTAAAGAGCCGACGTACAGCTACGATGGCTCGCGCAGAGGAGCCATCCTGCCGCAGTATAACTGCGGTGGCTGGTCGGGAAGGGGTTAAAGATAAAAAAAATTGAGCCTTTAGTAACCTTTTAATATGACAATTTGCTGATCAAACTTGTTTTAAAGGCGGTGAAGTGACTTTCCTGTTTTGCTTCTGGCATATAAGCAATATTGGTCGATATCTGAACGTTTGTAAAACAAAAAATAGAATGTGTTAATATAGTAAATGTGTATAAAATGTATATATAAATAATAATAGATAATAACTGATAAAATAATATATAAATATAATATTATTAAATATATAAATATTCAGAAATGCCTTCTTAGAATAAATGGTTTGCACTCTTGGCTTGGGTGCTGGGTTCGGTCTCAATCAAGGGCACTATTTGCATAGGTTTCCTCACACAATCCAAAGACTACTGGTAGCCAATGTAGCTTCCAATTCTCATTGCTTGGACTATGTTAGACACAGTACGTTGTAAGCTCCCTTGGGTATGGGACTGATGTCAATTGTTCACTGTCCTCTGCAAAGAAATACATAAGATGAATTGATTTGTACAATAAGGAATAGACACATGCAAATAGTTCCTATATGTACTTATGCCCAACAGTGCATTAAAACCATGGGATACAAGCTAAATCCATTTTGTGTGGGGCTGCTTTGTAATCAAAGTAGCTATTCTAGAAGTTAACAAAAATCAATTTGTCACATATTCCGTTCGTTGTTCTTGAAGGGAAATGAAAGCCAAAGTAATTAGTAAAATGTGTTCTGCAGCATACAGACACCTCTGCTACACCTACGAAGGCCTCTGGACATTTACAAATAATGATGTTGTCTGGCCATTGTCCATTAGCCAGGCTCATGTGAATTTGCTGGGACTTTTATGAGGCTGAGCTCAGTAATCAGACTGCCAGTGTCTCACCGGAGCCTGTTTAAACAACAGGAAAATTTGGAGATTAAAAAAAAGCAATACTTTACAATATATTTAGGCTACATCTGCAATGGAAATCGTGGAGAAGCCATTAAGTTCACTGAAAGATGTATTTTTTCCAGTTTATTCTTATACAATGGCAATGTCTATCAGGGGAGAGTTGTTTTATGTGAAGCTTAAAGAACAAAATCAATTTTTGCTCTTTTTTCCCATTTCCATTCCACTAGAAACGTAGCACAGCAATCACGCTGGCCACACACTGGGGATGGAAGTTCATTGCAAGACCCAGATGCCAAATACTAAAGATATAGAGTAGTTCTTACTGCAGCATCTGGCTTCTTGGCAAGCTCTTTAACCTTCAGGGCAGTAGGTGCTGGTTTTGCTTTATGAGTCTATTTTACTGGATATTTGTCAGATTTTGATGCTGCATTCCCTGCTTTACATCTTGGGGTTCGCAAACAAAAACTTAAAGCGGAGTTCCAGCCTCTGAAAAAAAAAAAACTGGAAAAGTCAGCAGCTTCAAATACTGTAGCTGCTGACTTTTTAATATAAGGACACTTACCTGTCCAGGGTTGCCGTGATGTCAGCCCCCCGAAGCCGATTCGTCCATAGGCTTGGGTGCAGGTCCCGCCATTGTAACCAAGGGAAACCGTCAGTGAAGCCTTTCTGAATGGCCCTGTCGTCTGGGACACACACAGGTCCGTGAAGGCAGCGGGGGGAGGAGGAGGGGCTGATGATGACTTACCTCACCGCTGCAGAGTAAGATGGAAGTCCTGAAGGAAAACAAAAAAAAGGTACAAAAGTACAAAAAAAAGAGTATGCAAAAACAAAGGGGGGGTCAGGATGCTTAATTAATTAGGACTTAGTTTCAATTTAGCCTGGAACTCCACTTTAAGTAAAAGAATAGATGTAGTGTCTCCGATAGCAACCGGATTCCAGATTTTCTTGTTCTATTGCTGCAAAACCACAATAACCATATTATGCCGCAACAAACTCTTTAAAACAGTGCATTGCTTACTTTACATAGGACCCAAACAGTATACACAAGGAGAATACTGGCTCATATTGCTGATTCTCACTCTCATAGTCTGAGCTTCTTGCAATGGGTTGCAAGAAGCTGATATCAGGTAAAAATTCAGGTACATAAACCCCTTGCATTTAAAAGCTTAGCTTTAATTTACCTTTAGAAATACCACCATCCTCCAGTCTTTTGTACAAAACAGCCTCAAATCAGTTTTTTTACAAAACAGCCCTTTGCAAGGCAATTAGCTTCAGAGTTTACTGAATAAGGTGAAGCTTTACTGACTTCCATCATCCAATCAAGTGCAGGCAAAAATTCATTTTTTTTCTTTATTGTCCTTGTGCATAATTGGGTATTCTTTGCAAAGTTCAATTTGTTGTTCTATTGCTACTCTAGGGAAAAATTACTTGCAAAGTGCAACTTCCCTTGCCCAGTGAACAGCGTTTTTGCCTTAATAAATCAACCCCATTAATGAAAAAATATGTTTATTGTATTAACAGTGGTAAACCCACCAGGTTGCTCTTGAGAAGCTGTCTCAACCCTACCACTAAGTACTCATAATATACAGTATCCCTTAACTGTGTTCACCATCAAGCAGTCTCTATGTAACAAACTTTCGCCTCTTCACCATGGCATAAAAAGATGATACAGTCTCCAGCATCTGGTTGTTCTTCAAGACCCTGCATGACCTCTGCCCATGCTGTTCTGCACTTCTGCCCTGGTCACCTGGACCTACCACTCCATCCCAGGATTATACTACCTATGAGATCCCCTGGCCTTTTTCAAAACTTGGCTGGCTGTCACTGTGTGATGTGGGGGTCCCTGTGTGGACTACTTGGGGACCTAGATCTGGGGACATTCTGCAACATCTCCATTCTGTTGCAAAAGTGAACTCAGCTTGTATACCACTTACGGCTGGCTGTAGTATATGTTGTTCATCTTGAATGAATTAAAACTGTGACCTTCTCCCTATAATACCCCTGAAGAAAGGATTAAACTCTTCCTGAAATGCGTCGGGAACATAGAGAAGATAGTGTCACCAACATATGTTACTTTGTAACACCTCAGCCGTCCAATCTTGCTTATCATTTGTATTGATGTTTTTACATTTCATATGGTTGTAATAAAATTATGTTCTTTTATATAAACTTAGAAGCTAATTATTTTTAGTTGCCTTTACAGTCCCATATAGTATTTGGGGGCTACTACCTTTTCTTCATTGAACATAGGGATGTTGGCAACATATTTATGGCTTTCTCTGGTGGTTCTCTTCTACTGCCCATGCTGTTTGGGCTGAGCAGTAGCCTTCCAAGGTATACCATGACATCTCTCTAGCCACTTGTCCAAATTCTGACAATCCTCATCTACATGTGAAAAACATAATTTTTTTTTTGCTAGAAATTCACTTAGAATCCCTAAAACTAACAAAATAAAATGGTTGGCGCTGCATATTTTTATGTCACACAGTATTTGCACAATGGTTTTTGAAATGCAATTTTTTGGGAAAAATACACTTTATGAATTTTAATGCACAGAAACACAATACAATACCCAATTGTTTAGTAAAATATAAAAGATGATGTTACACGTGTAAATAGATACCAAACATGTCATGCTTTAAAATTGTGTACACCCATGGAACGGTGCCTAACTTTGGTACCTAAAAATCCCCATAGGCAACGCTTTAAATGTCGTGACTAGTTCAGAGTTGCAGAGGAGGTCTGGCACTAGAATCATTGCTCCCACTCTGATATTCACAGTGATACCTCATGTGTGGTGCAATCGCTATTTACATATGCACGTGGGACTAAAGCATGTGTGTAAGCATGCGGGAATGGGAGCGCTTAAAAAAACATTAATTTAAATATTTATTTATTTATTTTTACATTGTAACTTTCCTTCTTTTTTTATCACTTTTATTGCAATCAGAAGGGATGAACAACATCCCTTCTGATAGCGTGGGCAGTGACAGATCCTCTATTAGACCCCAGATATCACCTCTGCCCTCCATAGCATCAGATCAAACCAAGATCGGTTTGATCTGATGCTTTTACAAGACGGTAATGGCTTCTTTACATGGGGCTGAAACCGGAACTGACTAAATCCTTGTTGCTTACGGTTTCTGACGTCACACAGTGGGAGGAACGACATCCGGTCCTCTCTCTGTGTCAGGATTGGGATGCCGCCGGTTGCATCTTTGCTGGGCTCTCCAATCGCTCGAGAGAGCCTGGAAGGGGCAGCGGCGAGATGGGGGGAGGGTTGTCTGTAAAAGTTTTACTTTGTTCAGCATCACTGGCTCTAAAAAATGATATCTCCATCATCACTGCAGCGATTACACATTGTGATTATATAGACCATGCAATCTCCTGTCCCCCATATAACATAGTACCAGTGTCTCTCTTTACAAATACCTCAGTTTGGTCTCTGCAACCAGTTATAACTGCCATTTTAAGAACATGAGAAAAACATGGTAAAGGTTTGAAAGTGTTACCCATCTGGAGCGTGATATTACTACACCAGTTTGTAATGCTTTTATTTGAAGAAATACAGTTTGCAATTTTATGTGACATCAGAGGTGCTGATAGTTTATAAGGTGGAGAAAAGACATTGAGTTTAACCTCTGTGTGTGTGATATTTATTCTCTAACAATTCCCATAGCTCTGTATATTCTGCTTCCTGAGAAAGTTACCTAAAAGCTTTTTGAATTTGTCAACTACTCTAACAGTAAAGAACCCTTTTTACAATCTTATGTTAAAACTCCTTCCTTCTAACATCAAACTGTGACCACTTGCCTATTTCAGGGACCTTGGAGTAAACAGTTTATTACAGTTACTGGAGTCACCTTTGATATATTTGTGCATTTTTAAATTATATATCCTCCCAAAATGCCAATTCTCCAGAGTGAACTACTGCTCTCTCAAAAGGAAAAAAACGGTTTATGGTAAATGATTATAAAGTGTGAGCTGGAGTTTAGCTGTAATTTGTTCATGTATTTAAATCTGCTAATACATTTAACACCCCCTCCCCTGACTGACAATGCTGCTGTCTGTTCTCATTCATCCAGAGTTGTGTCTCACTAATACTGTAGGTATTTGCTGTTGATATATTACTGGCCAGATCACCAGGTGAAAACAGAGGGACAAAGCAAAGAAAAGGAAACTGATGCAGCCACCACATCTAATGATTGGTAAGCTGCAATATAATTAATTTTTTGTTTTGGGTTTAAAACTGCTTTTTTCAACCCCAATGTCATTATTAAATAAAGTGAATAACGTTGGCTCCAAGACAGAACCTGGGACATACCACTCACAACATTAGACACTTTAGAAAATTAGTCATTTATCACTACTCTCTAAAACCATAGACATGAATAGAGTCTGAATACAGTCCTTTACTATTCCCTCAAATATCTTACATACTATTGATGACAGGCTGACTTGTCTGTATTTTTTTGGTATACATCTCAACCCTCTTTTGTAAATTGGTACCACATTGCTCCACACCAATCAGTAAGGTGTGGCTTGGCTATAACTGAGCTAAGTTTCCTAAGACCCGGTGATTTGTTCACATTGAGTTTCTCTAGTCTCTTATGTACCTGGTTTTCTGTCAGCCACTGAGGTACCTTTTGCGAAATGTCATTAGTAGTACTTCTATGACGATCAAACCTGTCTTTTTCATCTGTATTATTTAATACGTCTGACATTTCTCTATCATTTGTGACCATCTTCCTGTGTTCATCTGTTATGGGGCCTATCTATTCTTTCATAACCTTTTTTGCTATTAATATATGTGAAAACATTTTTAGGAACATTTTTGCTTTAGCAATGTGTTTCTTATATTGTATTTTAGCCTCCCTGATTGCTTCCCTGCATTTCATGTTGTATTCCTTGTACATCTGGAAGGTCAAGGGTGTTCCTTCTACTTCTCACTTTTTAAAGGCTTCTGTTTTCTTATTTACATATATTTGTTGTTTTTTACACTAGACTTTATTCACATAAGTTTTAATTTTGTTCTTTTATATTTGTTACCCAGTGGAATACAATAACTGGTGCACTTATTTAATTCATCTTTAAAATGTTACCACTTGGCTTGTGTGCTCTTTGTTCCAAATATTTGATCCCAATGGAAATTTAGAGTTCTTGTGATACCAACATGGCTCTCTTTCCTGTAACGTATGACAAATGTGATTCTCCCATGACTTTCCCATCACTTTCTCCCAAGTTGTTTCTAACTTGCACACTTGTAATGAGCTCCGTGGTGTTTGAAATGAATAAACCCAATGGAGCATTTTCCTTGTTGGGGCATTTAACATCTGTTCCATGAAATTGTCCTTCAATAGGTTTAAGAAATGACAAGTCTGTGTTAGGTGAGCAGTTCCATTGCCCAATCAATATCAAGATATTTAAAATCACCTATAATAATTACAATACATTGCCCTGCTTCCCAGCCATTTCAGTCTGTGAAACGAGCTGAGACTCTTCCTCATCCTTTATGTTATGGGGCCTATCATATGCTGCCACAAGTCATTTACTATGTGTTGCTTTCTGCACCACTGCACCATTATTGTTCTTGTTAGCAAAATCATCTTTCAAGTTAACTTTCAGATTGCTCCTCTCATGCATACCCCTCCACCTGTTCTGCCAGGTCTGTCCCTCCGAAATAGAATATACCCTATAATATACCCTAACAGTAGCACCCCATTGATGTGAGCTGTCCAACCAGGTTTCCCACATTCCCATGAGTTCAAAGTGGTCCTCAAACAACAGAAGTTCTAGATCAATTCTTTGCTGATCCCCCCACCCCACCTCTTTACCCCCCCCCCCCCCAGATTCTAGTTTAAAAGCTCCTCTAGCCTCCTAACCATTTTCTCTCCTAACAGAGCTGCACCCTACCCATTTAGGTGCAAGTTGTACCTACAGTAGAGCCAGTAAACAACTGAAAAGTCAGCCCAGTTCTCCAGGATCCCAAAATTCTCCTTACACCAGTTCCTCAGCCACTTGTTCAATTCCTTTAACTCCTGCTGCCTCTCTCCTGTAGCTCATGGCACAGGAAGTATTTCTGAAAATACTACTTTGGAGGTGTGATATTGATCACTGGTGTGCAAGAACTCGTAGACCATGCCCCCTGAGGGATCCTTGGGGGCAAATAATTATGGTTGAGCTGTTTGGACTGTTTATACTGTCTGGTATTTTACCAGCACAACATTCTACTCTGAATATGCTTTACAGCGTAGCTTGTCTCTTCTATTCTGGGGTGAACTTTAAGAAAATATGTTCTTTAATTTCTGCATTAAAATAGTAGTGATAATTAGTGAACTCCAGAATCTTTCTCTGGCTTTATTTGTGCCTATGGCCCACTTAGGGATAGTTTCCTTTACTTTCTGTCCTGGTGACAATGTTGACCTCACAACAGGATGTGAAGAGAATGCTCCTGTGAGGAGAATACTTCCTAACTGGGACAAACAAGCTTTGTATTGCTGTCTGTGTCCCTACTGAAGATTCCGTCTCTCTCGCTGTCAATGAAAAAGGAAAGACAGGGAAATCTTCCCAATGTGGCCACATACAGTAATAGGAGTTTGATGCCGGTTCTCCTCAAGAACGAAATTAAAAAGAATTTGGCTGGAGTTACATTAAGTGTAATTTCAGGCAATAGATGAGATCAATCAGTAGAACACTAAACCTTTCCAGAGAAAATCCTACTGTGCCAATCATAGAAAGTTCACTAAATTTATCTTAATCCGAATTTCTTTGTAGTCTGCTAGGACCCACTCTTTCTCTGATGTCAGCAGGTTTTTCCAGTTTGGCCACATTTTCAAAAAATAAAAAAATGCCTTTTCAGTCCAAAACTGATTGGTTGACCATATATGCGGTATTCCAGTTAGCTGCTTGATCTTTTGAAAAAAAAATTGCAGGATAGTTGGAATACATACGCCCAAAAGTGGTGTAAGAGAAAAGGGTGTTATCACTTCTGTATGTTGCTTCTTTATAACTAGGCACCTTTAAAGAGAAATATGGAATTTGTGCATCTGTCCCCCCACTGGTTCCACACCGAGAACTAATCAATGAAACACCACTGATTGCTTAACTCTCGGTCTTCAGGCTGCAGACAGTCAGTGACTGTCAGTCATTGCTCTCTGCTCTGCCCCTCCAGTGCTCACTGGAGCACTGGGCTGTGGAGGGGTCAGGAGTGGCTGGCTCAGGCCGAGCCAGCTGCTGGTTCAAGCATCTAGGTGGATCCCGAACATATGTTTAGGATCGTTTCAGATGTGCTCCACAACAGCCCCTCAGAAGAAATTTGAACCAGCTCCATAGAGAGATCTCTATCGAGCAATCTCCTGCCTTGCAAATTGTACGTGGGGAAACCCACATCCAACTCGCACTAGTGTGAACACAGCCTAAAGGATGCATTGACTGTAAAAAGCTTGAGAAACACTAGTTTAAAGGATACCTTGGCTTCCCTACTAGTCATTAGCCAAAAACAAACGTGAAATTGTAACAACATAGAAGATGCACATGTTTTTTTCAGAAATTTTCTAGAAATTGCCAAGTAAAGAAACCAGGATCCAGAAGGCAAGTTGTTTTTAATTTGCAATTGTACCTGGTGTATCTTTAAGTCCTTTTTTTTTTTTTTCTTTCTTTATTTTATTCATAAAGAGACACATTTTAAGATATGAAAGCAAACACAAAATAATTTTACATCTGTTCAAATTTAAAGTCTAGATACTGGACAGCCACCTCTAGTTTACCAGCTTTTTAATTAAAGGACAGGTTTGTTATTGAACTCAGAAGCTAATCACAAATGGATTACCACAGAAAATGAAATGGTCTGTGCAATTAGTCTGATAATTAAGACTTAAGCACTGGCCAGAGATCAAAGTACTTGCAATCTGCAATAAAGTTGCGAGAGTTGAGAGGGATTTCTAAATGTTAGCTTGTGTTTTATTGCACCTTTCATTTACTATGTACCCTAGATAGCAGCAAACACACTTTCCCAGTGGATGTCAGCAGCATGTATGGCTACAACAGCTGTTACTACATAAGCCTGGTGTGTCTCACAATATGATTGCTCTGTCAACGACTTCTATAAATGGTGGCATCTGTATTCATGAAACAGAGTTATCAATAAATGTTAAGCAGCACAATTAGAGATCTCAGAGGAAGAGCCAATCCAGTGGAGAGCAGAAAAATAAGCAATGTGTCTTAATCAGATTCTGCATATCAATAAAATGCATTATTCTGTTATAAAAACATAAAACATTTTTCCACGCATTTTTATTATAAAATCTTAGGCTATAAATATTCTCAGTGGAATATGTGAAGGTGAACAGAGATATGATGGATAGGGATGAGGGAGGAGCACATGGAGGTAATGATGAGTAAAGCTGGTCACATACATTATTATAAAGCTGGCCTAACATTTGTTTTTTTCCCAAAAGGCACATAGATAAGCATGCCTTTAATGTATGATCCTGTGTCAGCATGTACAACACACACACAGTGGACAATTTATCAAATATTAGGTGAATAACAGTTTAGTGGTCAAATAATTCAAGGTATCCACTGACAGTAGAGCAAAGGACAGGGTTTAGTTCCCAAGTCAAGACTCGTAGTGACAGATAGTCCCTGGGATAAGAGGAGCACACAGAATAACATTTTTCAATGAATCACCTAACAACTAGTCTGTCTGAGCATATAATGACAGTTTTTAGTGTTCCATATCTACAGGTTCCCTTGAAGACATCATTGATTGTCATCTATTGGAGAAACAGCAATTGCACAGGTTATAAAAATCTTTCCCTAGGAAATCGAAAAAATAGAGATGTCACTGAGCTCCTCTCCGGTCTAATACCAAAGAAAAAGAAGTTAACCTTAGCATAGTCTAGAATTCTCGTATATTTGATAACCATGTGACACATACGCATATGGGTGACCACATGTCTAGTTGCCTCTATTGTCTACCTCTTCCAATCCAAGAGAACCTCCTTAGAATCACTTTTGGTTAGACTGATTTTTCATTTTCTACTTCTCACGCCCCATCGCTGCCACCAGTCTTATCATTACTTTTTTGTTATAAATCACTAGCTGTTCAATATTTTAGAAAGTGCATTTATAATACTTTTGTTTTACAACCCTATAGGACAACTTTGAAGATTTGTGTCCTACTGCCATTTGAACTCACCAAGACCATTTTTATATTTACAACTATTATAGAGCTGAATGCAGCCATGTGGGTGCTACAATAGATTTAACAGATTAATTTATTCTAGTGTGCTTCAGCAGGAGAATGGTGTTGCAAAAATAAGATGTTTTTTTTCTTGCATTTTTTTTTCTTAATGATTTATCGGGTAATGTAGTGGCAACAGCCAATACAATGAGCAGATCTGAATTGAGTTTTAGTCATTTTACAAGACCAAAAAAAAATGTAAAAACATCTTTTAGTCCACAGGCAGGTCATCAATCTCTTTTATAACATCCCGAGTAGAAACAGCACATTCTCTGAAATACTATCAGCGTGAAATGATATTTCTTTAGCAAGATGCAGTAAACAATATAATATGTATTTCAACTAACATTTAATATATGGCTGGGTACTTTTTTTTAACTGAAGCAATCTCAGAAACACAGCAGTAGCCTGAAGACACTTTTTTGATGTATTTTTAATCAGGAAAATGAAGCAGATCTTGAAAGAAAATGGTAAAGAAATAAAAGGGAAAGTTATTTTGTGTTTTTACTATAACATTAATCTAACAAAAAAACTGTAGCAGTTTTACATTTTTTACATACATAGAGTGTTGTATTTTTCATGACAATATCTCATATAACTGTTTATAGCCAGTAGAGGGCATACCTGTTAGTGACTTAGAATACTGTAAATTTTCTCACAAAGGACGCAGTGAGCATATTTTCTGTACAAATACCAGTTAGAGGACATATCAAAAGGAGAGTAATCGAGTCTGTACATACAGTGCCTTGAAAAAGTATTCACACCCCTTGAAATTTTCCACATTTTGTCATGTTACAACCAAAAACGTAAATGTATTTTTGGGGGATTTTATGTGATACACTGACTACGACACTACCTGCCTGGAGTTTGCATGTTCTCCCTGTGCCTGCGTGGGTTTCCTCCGAGTACTCCGGTTTCCAGTCCAGTTTGTAGTTTGCAAGAAGCCATGTGGGGAACACACCAAACATGTGGAAGAAGGTGCTCTGGTCAGATGAGACCAAAATCAAACTTTTTGGTCCAAAAGCAAAACGATACGTGCGATGGAAAACTAACACTGAACATCACCCTGAACACACCATCCTTTTCTTCAGCAGGTACAGGGAAGCTGGCCAGAGTTGATGGGAAGATGGATGGAGCCAAATACAGGGCAATCTTAGAAGAGGGCAATCGGTTAGAGTCAGCAAAAGACTTGAGATTGGGACAGAGGTTCACCTTCCAGCAGGACAACGGCCCTAAACATACAGCCAGAGCTACAATGGAATGGTTTAGATCAAAGCATATTCATGTGTTAGAATGGCCCAGTCAAAGTCCAGACCTAAATCCAATTGAGAATCTGTGGCAAGACTTGAAAATTGCTGTTCATAGGAGCTCTTCATCCAATCTGACAGAGCTTGAGCTATTTTGCAAAGAAGAATGGGCAAAAATGACACTCTCTAGATGTGCAAAGCTAGTAGAGACATCCCCAAAAAGACTTGCAGCTGTAATTGCAGTGACAGGTGGTTCTACAAAGTATTGACTCAGGGGGCTGAATACAAATACACACCACACTTTTCACATATTTTTTTGTAAAAAAAATTGGAAAACCATTTATCATTTTCCTTCCACTTCACAATTATGTGTCACTTGTTGTTGGTCTATCACATAAAATCCCAATAATATACATTTACGTTTTTGGTTGTAACATAACAAAATGTGGAAAAGGTCAAGGGGTATGAATACTTTTTCAAGGCACTGTAAATGAGACCTGACAGGAATACAAAGCTTCAGTCCTTCTAACTTCTAAAAATGCTGCTTTCTTATCTGTCTCTAGCTTCAGTAATTTAAAATAATGACCTACAACAACTATAAATATTTTTAAAGGATAAATGTTCCTTTAAATGTTGATATTTTCATAGAAAGGACCCCCTTCTCAGCGCTGCTTAAGAGATGGCCTCATAGAAGTCTATAGGGGTCAACTGTACAGGCATCACCACAGGTAGGCATATTTTGTCTGGAGGCTCTGAAAATCCCTCTGAGCTGTGGCTGATTCACAGAGATCTTGTCCCTTCTATTCTTCAGCCAGGAGCTAAGTCTGTTCCTACCTCCCCGACAATGGACTTCATAGCATTTAGAAAAAGCAGTACAAAATATTGCTCCACCAACCTGTCTCACAATTTCACTTGACTTGATATTTTATTCTGCACATTCCGCTGTAAGGTGCATATTCCACCATTAAATGCACAGAGAGGCCATCACACTTCACTTTAGCAAGGCTGTGCATCCTGTGACTCTATGCTTGGTCCCTAAGCAGGCCGCCTTGTACCAGGACACACTTGAATATTGAGAACCAGTCACCAAGTGGAGAACATGAAGTGCACCTGTTCTCTCACTTCCAAAGCCCCGGTCTCCGGCCACTATCACCGCCTTCACTGCCGACTGGCTGCTAGTCCTACTATTGCACTTTCACACACCATTGCTCCCCAACTATAATGTTTGATCAGAATGTTCACTATAGACACGTAACCTCAAGGTTAAAGTGGTTAAAAAGCCACGTCATCATGATCACAAAATCCCCTCTGTTAACCACTTCAGCACCGGACAATTTTGCTGCCCAAAGACCAGAGCACTTTTTGCAATTCAGCACTGCGTCGCTTTAACTGACAATTGTGCGGTCATGCGACGTGGCTCCCAAACAAAATTGACGTCCTTTTTTCCCACAAATAGAGCTTTCTTTTGGTGGTATTTGATCACCTCTGCGGTTTTTATTTTTTGCGCTATAAACAAAAATAGAGCGACAATTTTGAAAAAAAAATATTATTTTTTACTTTTTGCTATAATAAATATCCCCAAAAAATATATAAAAAAACATTTTTTTTCCTCAGTTTAGGCCGATACGTATTCTTCTACATATTTTTGGTAAAAAAAAACGCAATAAGCGTTTATTGATTGGTTTGCGCAAAAGTTATAGCGTCTACAAAATAGGGAATAGTTTTATGGCATTTTTATTAATAATTTTTTTTTACTAGTAATGGCGGCGATCTGTGATTTTTATCATGACTGCAACATGGCAGACACATCGGACAATTTTGACACATTTTTGGGACCATTGTCATTTTTACAGCGATCAGAGCTATAAAATTGCTCTGATTACTGTAAAAATGACAATGGCAGTGAAGGGGTTAACCACTAGGGGGCTAGGGAGGGGTTAAGTGTGTCCTAGGGAGTGATTTTAACTGTGGGGGGGAGGGGCTGTGTGTGACACATCACTGATCATAGCTCCCGATCACAGCGAGCTATGATCAGTGACAGTGTCACTAGGCAGAACGGGGAAATGCCTGTTTACATTAGAATCCCCCCGTTCTTCCTCTCCGTGAGACGATCGTGGGTATCCCCGTGGACATCAAGTCTGTGGGACCCGCGATCCTACTCACAGAGCTTGCAGCAGGAGCGCGGGCACACCGCCGGCGGCACGCACGCGATGGCATGGCGGCAAATTCAAAGGGACATACAGCTACGCCCATTTGCGCAGCCGTGCCATTCTGCCGACGTATAAGTACATGCGGCGGTCAGCAAGTGGTTAAATAATGTTATGTGCCCTATTGTACATGTTTTATAAAAAATATGCCGATTTCTACCATATTTCAGAGTGTCACGTGATTGCTCACTGCTCTCCTCTCCTAGTCTGACAGCTACAGCGGGAAGGGACGAGAACTCCTGCTGACCTCAGTCGGGAGGAGGAGAGGAAGAAGAGGCCGGCAGTCACATGAGCGCCGGAAGGTGCTCTGAAATAAGGTAGAAATCTGCATATTTTATATAATACGTACAGTGGCGCACATAACATTATTAATAGAGGGTATGGTATGAATATCACACAGTAATTTTAGCAGCAGGAAGGGAAGGGGTGGGGAGCAGAGCGGCACTGACAAGAGCTGACAGGCAGGTGGGGGGGGGACAGAGGAGAGACAGCGGATGACGGAGGTATGTAAGCTGACCACGGTGTCAGGGCTCATCAGCCATGATAAACTGTGGTCACTTTACAGGGGGGAGCGAAGAACCAGGCAGGATCAGCCAGGTATTTTAGATGATACAAAGGGCCATATTACACAGCACAAGCAGTATGCTGTTATTCATGTTTTAAGGGAACAGGATCCATTTATTATTTTTTAGGGTTACAAACACTTTAATTTGCTTACAATTCTCACTACAAGATCATTCCTTCTTCATAACCCACGGGGTTAAACATTGCTAACTCTTCACTGCCAATTCTTTAGGAATACACCACTTTAGCAAAACACAGAGTCCCCAGCTAAACTTTTATATACTGTATGTCTTCCACCACACTATAGGTTATGTCACAGGAAATACTTGTTGTAGAGACTCCTACTCACAGTTTACTGATGCTTTATATTGCTGTACTGGAACCCTGATTGTTATTTTGTTTATATCCATTGATTCTCAGATATGGTTGTAATGTTGTCTATCAATGGATTTTATAGACTATGGAATGTCATGTCATGCTGTTATGTTCTACTGCATACCTTAAATAAAGAACAAAAAAAAATTAAAAAATAACATAACATAGCATAACAGGTCCTCTCATTCCCATCCCTGAGAGTGCCCTCAATTTAGCTCTTTCCTTGTATTTATATTTAAGCGTTCCAAAAAAGGGAGTCACATGAACACAGGAGAATAAGAATGACTCACCAAGAAATTCTTAACTACTACTATACTGTTGTATTGTACATCTCATTATCATTGTGTTGATTTTGGTTGTTGGCTGCGATTGCAGCCTATTTTTTTCTGAAAAGAAACAGAAAGCAGGAAGTGTATTGTACAGTGCTATGTAATCCATGCCTCCCAACTTTTTGAGATGGGAACGAGGGACGCCTATTAGCAAATACAATAAGACATAGGACACACCCCTTGCCATGCCCCCTTAACCACTTGACATCCGCGCTACGCCAGAATTACAGCCACAGCGCGAACCTGAATTCCCGGGAGGCCGTCATATGACGGCCTCCCCTGTGCATGCCCCTGCAGGGCATGCTCCGAGCGCGCTGTGATCACCGAGTCACTGAGACTCGGGGGATAACCGATCCGAGGTCCCGGTCCCTTACCATGTGATCAGCTGTCAGCCAATGACAGCTGATCACATGATGTAAACACAAGATCAGTAATCGTTTTTTCCTTCTCCTCACCGGCTCAGATGCGAGGGACATCGGTCCCGAAGTAGAAGAGGCACATATGCCTCATCTGTGCCACCTAACATTGGCCACAGTGCCACCTATCAATGCCCAAAAGTGCCAACTATCAATGTCCACAAGTACCAGCTATCAATGCCCACCAGTAGTGCCAATCAGTGTAACTGATCAGTGCCCATTATTGCCAGCCATCAGTGCCCATCACTGCCACCCATCAGTGCCCATCACTGCCGCCTATCAGTGCCCATCAGTGCCGCCTCATCAGCGTACATCAATGAAGGAGAAAAATTACCTGTTTTAAATTTTTTATAACAAAATATTAAAAAATACAATTTTTTTTTTTAATTCAGTCTTTTTACATTTTTTTAACAACAAATAAAAACCGCAAAGGTGATCAAATACCACCAAAAGAAAGCTCTATTTGTGGGGAAAAAATGATAAAAATTTAATTTGGGTACAGTGTTGTATGATCACGCAATTGTCATTCAAATTGCATCAGCGCTGAAAGCTGAAAATTGGTCTGGATAGGAGGGGGGTTTAAGTGCCTAGTAAGCAAGTGGTTAAAGGTGAATTATACCAAAAAATATTAGTTAAAACCACAAATACTTTATTTTTAATTACTACTATTCTTTATATTGGCTTTTGAAGTTTGCAAATTCAACAATTTAGAAATTGGATGAAAGGTTTAGCACCCTGAAACACTTTTTGAGAGATAAATAGTCCATTTCATATACAACTCTATAGATCAGACCAAAATGAGGGACAAATGAGGAGGAAAGAGGGACAGAGGGACTTTGTTCCAAATCAGGGATAGTCCCTCGTAATCAGGGACAGTTGGGAGGTACGTGTATCTGCAGTGGGATTTAAAGGTCGGCTGTCTGCAAAGAAATGTGTTTATTGTGTGCATTTGAAAAGACAGGTGTAAAAGCATATTGTAACCTCAGTTTATGTGATTGTATTGCAGTCTTACAGAACTATTCTCAGAAGTAAATTCAGTTTTGGAATGAAACACAACACTGCTTCTGTCAGTTTTGTTAGCTAGCTGTCAGCTACAAATTAGTGGGACAGTATAGTAAAAAAGCATGCACATAACAGGCAAAGATTAAGGAGCTTTATTTGAAAGTGAAAGCAACCACACAAGAATTGTACATGGGACAGTACTCCAATTTAATTCATAAATCATGGATCTAGATAGGAATGTGGACATTCTGCATCAAACTACGGAGATCAGGTCTCACATGTCTGGCTCCAGGTATTCAGTGCACTCCAACAGATCATCAGTCAGTTCTGCAAACCTCAGAGCAAAAGCAAAGGCAGAAGCAGCGCAAGGAGAGGTTTTATACGCTCAAAAAGAAGCTGACTTGATGAGGCAGAAAAATGAGTCTGAAGTCAACTACTTGAGGCAGACTCAAAGGGTGGCAACAGCAGCATCAGAAGAAGCTGTGGTATGCTAAACTGTGGTTGGTTCAGAAAGAGATCCGCTCCAAGACTTTGTGAAAATAGCAACTCACGATTCAGTGTAAAGGACTCATGAATATGTACAGAACCATGCTCCTGACCAAGTTAAGACAGAGTATGCTTTTATCAAGCCTCTTTCCAACACAATCCCACAGTTTCCTGACTTGACATACCGGCAGCCCTCTCCAGACATTCCTGAACTGCACCCCGCTCTTCACATTAACTCTAAAAATGTCCCAGTGCCAAGGTTGCATGTTCAAGAAAGCAAAGATGATGCTAACCCTCAGGATCCATCAAGTGACCTGGGTTTTCATGTGTCTTGAAAAGCTGAGCAGTTTTTGGAGTCACCCTCACTTTTCTTTGGACTTTCTTCAATTTTTCACGATTGATTTCTGGACTTTATATATATTAATAATTTTTTTAATTTCTCCTTGGATTTATATATTTGTATATCACCTTCACTGAGTGTTATGTATATAATTTCTGTCAGCTCATATTGATTTTATTTGAATAATTTATTTTATTTAATAATTTTTATTTGTTTGGGGCACTAGGGATCATTGATGTGATATATGTCAATCTTCCACTTTTGATTTAGTCACGTCTGTATTCAGCTCACTGGCTGGATAGGAGTGTCTGGCATCTCCCCACCTGTGGGTCAGCTCCACTATTCATCTATAATTACCCTTTGGTGAATTCGGTTTACATATACTTTATTGTTAAGTGGCAGCTTTGGTAAGGGTCTGACATTTATAAGTATAACGCAGAGGTGGTAATATAGGTCTGGGGCGACGTTGTTTGTACCTGTTTATTTCCAGTTTTCAAGATATATCAAAACATGAGATTACACAGCATTTCCCTCACCTGAATCCTTAACAGACTTCACCCTAATGCCCAAATACTCCTCTTGCTAGGGAAATATATGCTGAGGATGCACAAGGTGCATGAGCAGATTAAAGGACCCCATAATGCTCCTTATGCACAACATTTATATTTAAGTTGGATCATAGTTGGAGAAGTATGCTTAGGTGGAGCTCCCACACCGGCAGAAATGAACTAATTTAAAACAAATGCGCTACCTAATGGGTACCCTTCTCTATTCAGCCCGTGCACTAGCTATATGTGAGTAAAAGAGACCTTTAATGCTTGCAAACAACAGCTATGCACCCCCTCACTATGCTATTTAGGGACCTTAACAGTTTAAATGACAGCGTGTTTGCTAGAACACCAAATGATGAAAGACCTGCTATGTCCATCAAAGATTGTAGGTTCCTTGATCTAGCTGAAAAGGGGATGTTTGTTGATGAAGCAAACCATTGGGTAGCACCCCTATCATTTCGCTCACCACACCCTAGACTGCCAAACAACAGGGAGCAGGCACAGAAGAGACCCCTTGCTCTACAGCATTCTTTCGCAAAAAAGCTGCAATGAAAGAACATTTTGTTAACTTTATTCAAAAGATCTTTCACAGGGTGTGGCCGATGATGGAAGGCTGAGCTTTGTGCCTTCCCGCCGCTAGCAGGCTGATCCTCAGGACACACACACCCACAATCCGCATGTCGGCAGGTTTTTTTCACCCTGCTGAGCCTCCTGAGCTACAGCAGGGCACAATGCAGCGGTACAGCACTGATTGACTCCTGGACCCCTAAGGAAAAGAAGGGGACTGGCCAGAATACAGGGAAGGGGAAGCCTCCCCACAGCAGCCTGCACCAACAGGGACACTGTGGATGGTCCCTCTACACAACGAACGGATCATCAGGAGTCTCCTCACAGGTCAGATTCCCCTCCAGACATGCAATACATAACAGACCCGCTTCCCTCTGATTTCGAGGGGTCCCCTAGGTCTGAAGCCACAGCCCTGCTATCCTCCTTCAGGGCTACTTTTGAATCATGGGCTGCTAAGATGGAAGCCTGATTGCAAGTGGTGCTGCATGCTCTAAAGCAACAAGTCTCTGCCACAGTGGGGATTGTTTCAGCACTGACTACCACCCAGGCTGATGATGCAGTCCATATAGGAGCACTTGAATCTGTGTCCAAGGCCCACCTGAGTCGCATGTGACACCATCAACTCCGTATCGAGGATGGGGAAAACAGAAGTCGCAGAAATAATGTTAGACTCCAAGGTTTACCAGAGGCAACCTCAGGCGCAGATCTGAGACCCACTGTCACCTCTATCCTCAATCAGGTTTTGGGAAGGGAGCATGCTTCCCCCATTGAACTTGACAGAGTACACAGAGTTGGGGGCCCGGGGAGGACAGAAGTGGCTGCCCCCGTGTTGTCCTTTGTAGAGTTCACTACTATACCCTGAAAGAGAAAATTATGCGTAAAGCCTGGGGGATGGGCCTGGTGGAATTTGATGGCTCCTCCATCCACTTATACCCGGACCTTTCTCGTAACACATTGTACATGCGGAGAGCAGTCCGTCCCCTAATGTATCTAATACACCAGGCTGGGGCCTCCTATACATGGGGTCATCCCTTTAGCATCAAGGTGCCTTGAGATGACTACAAATTTATTCTGTCTGACCCAGATCAACTACCTGAAATGTTTCCTTTTCGCAAAGCAAGAACCAGTCAATGTTCCAAACTGGTTGGAACCTCCTGATGATCGTATGCGGGATCTGTCCCTCCACCTCTGCATCGCAGACATCCTAGATCCAGATCAGCATCTACTGAATACAGGGGCGGCGGCCTACCCCTCCTGAGAACTGATCTTCACTTGTACTGTCAAGATTGAACTTAACCCTGCCCTGCCCACCAAACTTTCCATACGGGGATTACACCTACCATTCCAAAGGCCTGTCAAGTTTGCAACACAAACTGCTTCTTTACACGTCTTAGCTCCTTGGACCACAAGTACTCGCCTTACTCTGCACCACATAACTTGATCCGCAAATCTAATATCAAACTATGACCTGCTCCTGCCCTTTGCTGGTGTGATATGCCTAGCTGGGGATTGGGAAGGACAGATGAACTCCACTAATCCATATGCTTTTTCAGGGTTCTTATTTTGCCGTTTTCTTTCTCCTCCAAGTAAGACGACTGACTTCATTTTTTTATAGCTTACGAGTATCGATACTGTCGCTATATCTATTTGTGGGGGCTCCTCCCCCTGTCCTCAGTTATTTTATCAAGGTTAATGTCAATGTTGTTGTTGCTGAGTTCTGCTATTAGTTTGGAGTGCGCAGCAGTAACCCTGAACCTATCACGGCTGCCGGCTTACCTGTTCAGCTCTTGCAAGATCTATGGTTATTGTGTTTCTGCCTCCACAGTTCATGTGTTACCTTCCTCCTGCCATTATACTACTGTCCGGGGAGTGGGGTAGTTCCCATACAACGGGAGTCCCACGTCTCGGATTAGGTGAGGTTCCTCTCTGGTTGGCCATTACAAGACTGTCTGCCTACCGCCACCCTTAAAATGAATATTGGGTATGCTATTTACTTATCATTTCTAGGAAAAAGAAAAGCCCGAAGGCTGAAGCTGTGCTAGAAAAAGTAATTTGTGATAAAGAAAAAAAAGTGTTGAATCAAAAAAACCTGCCAGCACCTTAAAGTCTAGTACCAAACTTAAAATAACAAAATTAACCAAAATAGATGCAGCAGTAATGCAAGATTATATGACAAATAACAAAGTGAAAAAAAACCTTTGGTAAAAAAAACTCTTTTGTGAAAAAGATTTTTTGCAAGTGAAAAATTAAAACTAAGGCAGAGTCCCAATAGTATTTCAGTCCATATGTGATTAAAAAAAAAACAAAACAGAAAATGTGACCATAATATCCTGTGAAGAAATAATTTGTAAGAAATGAAAAAGTGAGAACTAAGGCAGAGTCCCTTAATATTTCAGTCCATAAACTGGTAAAGAAAAAAAGTCCATGTAGAAAGATGAAAATTGCAGGGAAGGTATAACGTGCAATTCCACAAACAGGTGAATCAAAAGATGGTCTGCTTACCAGATGGCGATGACTGCTAAACAGCAGTCCCGCTCAGCGTAGGGAAATCGGTCTCCCCAAGACCTATGCAATCTCTGGAACAGCCGCTTAATCTCCAGTGATACTCAGGAACAGAAAAAGTAAAACCTTGCATGTGATATTTCCTGGGACACTTGTAACCGTCTCTTTCAGCACCTCTGAGGTCTTTAAAGATCTGCTTCAGATATTTCCTTTATCAAAAGCCAGTTACCTTACAGATCCCTGGGATGGACAGGACAGGGAATAGGGGATTGCCCTACACCGATATAAACTGCAAGACAAATGTGGTAGACCACTGGCCCGTTCTCTGCATCCAAAAAAGCCATATACATTCATATCGCACATTCGGGATAAGGTCGATAACTCTGTTTCCCCACCCTCTCAGATAGCCCAGACGTTTACGCTTCTACCAAGCTCGGCACAATATCCCTGCTGCTACCACCCCCGGACCTTCTCCAATGTCCTCAGAGAGCAAAGCTTCCTATGTTGAAAAAACTGCATTACCTACCTTAGATGCTGATACTATCACAGATCTGGAAGGGCCCATCACTGAGTACGAAGTCGCCTTAGCCATAGCTGCTACCCCATCTGGCAAGAGTCCGGGCCCGGATGGCTTTACCCCTAAATTCTATAAACTGTTCGACCCCCCTTCTCACTCCCTTTCTAACTAAAATGTTTAATTCCTTGTCTGAGGGCTCCGTATTCCCTCCACAAACCTTAGAAGATCATATATCTCTCATTCCAAAACCTTATAAGGACCTATCCCTATGCTCAAATTATAGGCCTGAAAGTGTTTGCCAAAGTACTCGCCAATAGACTGCAGCCCCTATTGCCCAGCTTGATACACTTGGATCGGGTTGGGTTTGTGAGTGGATGCAAAGCCAGGGACAATACCCTGAAAACCCTTCTCTTAGCTGACTATGCCGTTTACACAATATTCCCCTTTGTCTCTTGATGGTTGATGCTGAGAAAGCATTCGACCAAGTAGACTGGCAATTTCTTAGATTAACTTTGCAGCAGATAGGAGTGGGCCCCCAAATGCTATCCAGGATAATGTCCCTCTATTCCACTCCATCTGCCAGGATTCGGATAAACTGTACATTGTCCCCTATATTTCATATCTATAATGGGACGCGACAAGGTTGCCCTCTATCTCCCCTCCTATATGTTCTTACCATGGAACACTTAGCCATAGCCTTGCATAACAACCCTAATATTAGGGGTATTACGACAGGCCCTGTACTAAACTTACTCTCTTTGCGGATGACTTGATGACATTTGTGACCCAACCCCACCTGTCTCTGCCTCCATCATCCAGGAATTTGAGGAATTCGGACTAATGAGCAACTTTAAGGTGAACCTCAGCAAGTGAGGAATTCTCAATATCTCACTGTCGGGGGCAGCTTTAAAACAACTTTCATCCTCATTCCCTTTCAAGACTGGCTCCGCTTCTATCTGATATCTAGATTAAATATTTCACCAAAATAAATAAGAATGTTGCCATCATCCCTAATGTAAATTTGCTCATTGATTGTATATGGACCACAATGTGCAATATGGCCTAGATAGTGCACTATCATACGGGTTTCAAAATTTGCCTATGGTATACCAGTGGTTCCCGTAAGAAGAGATATCTCTTCTTACGGGAACCACTGGTATACCATAGGCAAATTTTGAAATTTTGTTTTTTAAAACATTGACTAAATAAAAATACATCTAATTTTAAATTTATTGTTTCTCTATCTGATATCTAGGAATAAATATCCCAACGGACGCATCCCGGCTCTTCTTGGCAAACTTCACTCCCCTTCTTATTAAAACTCAGGCAGATCTGTCATCATACACCACCAAACGGCTCTCTTGGTTTGGTATGATCAATACTCTAAAAAATGGACATCCTTCCCAGGTTTCTCTATTTATTCCACACAATTCCCATCTTCATCTTCAAATTTATTGTTTCTCTATCTGATATCTAGGAATAAATATCCCAACGGATGCATCCCGGCTCTTCTTGGCAAACTTCACTCCCCTTCTTATTAAAACTCAGGCAGATCTGTCATCATACACCACCAAACGGCTTTCTTGGTATGGTACGATCAATACTCTAAAAAATGGACATCCTTCCCAGGTTTCTCTATTTATTCCACACAATTCCCATCTTCATACCGACCTCATACTTTAGGAAGCTTCGTCGTTTGTTCTCAAACTTTATTTGGGGGCAGCTCGACCCAGGATAAAATATGACAACTTATCTCTCCCAAAGACCGGGGGGGGGGGGGCTGGAGTCCCAGAGGCTTCTCTTTACCACAAAGCGGTGGTACTTACACATCTAGTGGACTGGTTTCACCATACTACAACCAAACTGTGGGTCCAACTAGTGGGTCACTTAAACCCAGTTGAGCTACGTGCTCTACCGCGGACTCCAGCGGTTTGTCAGACAGAAACGTCTCCCCTGACTAATCTTACTCGCCAGACACTTCAAATATGGGATCGATTGTCTAAACAGTTCGGCCCCATGACTCCATTCTTTGGGGCCCCTGCCATCCCACCGGCCTTGTGTAAGTTGGAGTTTGGACCTTGACATAAGGAGGACTGTAGGAGGCTCGCTCAAGTCCTCAATGCAGACCCATCTCTAATGACAGTGTACCCTTCCCGATCGATCTCTCGCTCTCCGATGCAATGGCTTCAGAGGAGACAAGCCCTATGTTATGTCCATAGTTACCCTCCCTGTGGAATATCCTATCTGAGCCGTCGGGATTTGAAGATATGCTCCTTCAGGCCGATGCCCGGACCCATGTGGTTTCCCAACTGTATTCGATACTACTCTAAGCTCCCTCTCCTGATCTCCCAACGTATACGTGGACCTGAGAAACAGAGCTGCAATACCCTATATCACGCATAGACTAAAAATGCTTCATTCTGACACATAAGCAACCAGATCCCAAGAAACAGGGATTAAGTTGATAACCAGATGGTACAGATGCCTGACAACCATTAGACACTTCCACCCGTCCTCTTCAGATGATTGTTGGAGGTCCCTAACTTCTAGAGGGACCATAGTCCACATCTGGTGGGACTGCCCTCGTATATGGCAATGTTGGCAAAAATCTTTAAACTGTATTGCAAACTGATGGCAACAACTCTCCATTTTCTGGCCACGGCACGGACAGTGATTCCCCGACACTGGAAGTCAACTGACATGCCTTCCCTGGGTGATTGGGCTGTCCAAGTAGATCGTATTAGAGACCTGGAACATTTGTTGGCTCAGGAAAATGATAAAGAGGATCAGTTTTCTGTTATGTGGTCCTCTTGGTCCATGTTCCAATATTCCACTGAATTTTCACACGGGCAGAGGGCGAACAAGTTGCCACCACATCCGAACATAGATGAAGAGCCCTTTCTTCTTTCTTCCTAACCTGACACTATTTTCTCTTTATCCTATATCCTTGCTCTGATATGCTTTACTCAAACGCATCTGCTTTTAGTACAGTAGATGAGTAATATTTTCCCTTTTTATGTAACACCACATGATCCATAAGGCATATAATATGTGAGAGTGATTATCTTTCTATAGGTATCACTTTGTTCAACAATCAATAATATTATCCGGTGCTATACGTAATAATGTAGCCTTCCTGCAACACACATCCCTATGTTTATTATTTTCGCCTTGATGTGCCTCAAGTTGGTAAAGCTATCTATTTGATAATGTATCTATGTGTTATGTTGTTTGTCGGCCAACCTTGGCTACTCAATTAAATAAGATTGAACTAAAAGATCTTTCACTTTGGCCAAGCAGAACCAGCCCCACCATTGAAACTGGGTGAGGAGAGTTGCTACCCAATTTACCCTCGAAAACCAAGATCAGAATAGTTTTTGATTCTAGTGCTTAGTACAAAGGCATCTCATTGAAGTTCCTTTGGTTTCAATACAATGACATTGATAAAGAAATTATAGAGACATAAACATTAGCTAAGCAAGGAGAGAGAAAGTATGGGGAAGACAAAAAACAATTCATTTTAAGAAATTTCTATGTAGATGATGGACTTACTTCAGTCAGTCTCCTGCAGAGATCTAGGACGATGCTCACAGGATTGAATATCAAGCTACATAAGTTGGCATCCAATAGAAGCTCAGTATTGGAAGCGTTTCCTGCAGGTGACAGAGCTAATGAGTTAAAAGGCCTTGTTCTAGGTGTTAATCCTCTGCCCCTTCAACAGGGTTTAGAAGTAAGTTAGAATCAACAGACTGACAGTTTTACCTTTCCAGTGTCCAGAGAGGCAAAGACATACACACACAGGGGTATCCTGGCCAGAGTAAACAGTCTTTACGAACCAGTGGAGTATAATGGCGGCTGCAGCACTTAAAACAGTGATTAGTAGGAGACACATGCTGCTGGAGGGGTAAGTATAATGCCTTTTCTTGAGCAGAAACCTACTTTAAAGATTTTTGGAGGAAGGACAAACGTGTAAATTTAAGGAGATTCTGTAACTGGGGAGAAGGGGAAACCTTAGGTAGGGATCTAGAGGTGTATATTATTGCAGCAGCTTTTGTCAGGCTATTCTGGAATGCAAAGCTTCAGCACTTCCTGATGCCTTGCTTGCCCACCCCTTCCCACCACCTGCACATTCCTGTGAACCATCCCTTTACAAGGATGGTCCAATAGCCATGTGTTATGTAGGGGCTCAGTGGCGAGTGCTGGAGGTTTGCCTGTCAGAACTAACCAGCATTTGGAAATGACAGGAAGCTTTGGGAGACTGCTGCAGGTATGTGTAGGCTACTTTAGGTGCACATCATAATTGTTGCAGCCACCCCCCCCCCCCTCCTAACAGAGTCTCTTTGATCATTGCTGAAAATTACCTGATCTAAACCTGTGTCTGTATTACAACTCTACCCTCAGATCTCTCTACCCTGACCAAAGCTTGCTGCATACCAGACTTTGACCTTGCCCTTTGATGTAGTATTTTACATCAGTTATTTGCCTGCATTTGCTGTACATAGCAGGACAAACCTTTCTGAGAATATTATACAACAAAATGAAGATCTCTTTATGGGGGTTCCTGGTAAAGACCAAATGCTCACCTACCTTACTGGGGCATGATGCTTACTTAGCTTCTGTTGGTGGCAAAGACATTAAGGATCCCCTGGCATACCATCTATTGGTACCCTGTGTAGCACCCTCCAAGTTTAGAGCAGGCTGCTAGGTAAATTTAGTTTGGCTGCTCTCTAATCTGTGCATCAGGGGTTGATTATCTAGTGCTGCTCAGTATTTTAATGGGCTGCTGCTCCGTTACTTCCCCCTATCTTCTAGAGGGTTATAGAAGTATAGTGGAAGGGAGAGCAGAGCAGGCAGCCTAAATATTTATGGGACTCCAGCCAATCCCTGGGGAGGTTTTCCCAGAAGGTGGGGAGAGAGCCCATAAATAGTCAAAGGCCTGGGCAGTAAGATGCAGTGTTCCTGGGTCCCATTCTGCCCCCTGGCACAGGATCCTACAGGAAGCTTTAAGGAAGACACTGAGGACCCACCTAGGCTTAGCGGGGGGGCTATTTATAGTTGGGTCAGGCGGAAGCTCACTGGAGAGGACCAGGGGGAAGTTTGTGGAAAAGTGTCCAACTTTCCTGTGATGGTGTGAGTCTACATCCTCCTCACTAGGAAGAGCCTGGTGAATATCGGCAGGAGGCAATCAGTGATCCCGTGGCTAAGTGAGTAGATTAAAAAAATAAGGCGTCTATTGTTGCAGATCTCCAGCAATGAAGATCAGTATATGACTGTGATGGAAAGTGCTTCTGTGCATAAAACAATTTACCAATTCATATATATATATATATATATATATATATATATATATATATATTATATATATATATATATATATATATATATATATATATATATATATATATATATATATATATATATATATATACACACACACACAGTATATACAACTTAGTCAGTGAAACAAACAAAATTACAATAGTGTTGCGCTACTCACAAAAATTAAAAGATGACGCATAAAGCAGCCAGCATCCACAATGTAGTAACAAAGCAAAATAGATGGATGATAAAAATGCAGCGCTAAATAAAGGTGAACGGTGCACATATATGTGACTGCCAGACATAAAAATGGTGTATACTAAGTGAAAAAAATATTATAAACAATTCTTTTCATGAAATAACTATTTAGTCCATAGCCATATGAGTGTCCAACTCAATAAGTCTTTATAATCGTATAAGTGTCCAACAAGGTGGAATGATATGTTTATGGATAGCGAAGAAGTTAATCTTAGATGTCATGTAAATCACAGGGATGGTGTCTCTTGGATGCCATGTGAATCACAGGGATGGTGTTCATGAAAAGAATTGTTTATAATATTTTTTTCACTTAGTATACACCATTTTTATGTCTGGCAGTCACATATATGTGCACCATTCACCTTTATTTAGCGCTGCATTTTTTCATCCATATACAACTTAGTCCACTTGCACAAATAATAATAAAGTCCAGTGCAAATCTACAGTATCAATACATGACTGTGATGAAAAGTGCTCTCTGTGCATGAAATTGATGACAGCTGCGCTCCATTGCTCGTGTGCAACATATAGCAGCTTACAGACAGCACAAAACAGCAGAGTGTATATGCATGAGAAACTCTCCCAGCCGGCTTAAAATGCAGCTATCCCTGCTCGGATCACCTACATGAAACTCAGTCCCTTCTCACATTCCAGGCTAGCCAGTTAAAACATAAAACAGGAGAACTCCATAGTGCAGTAAAGTCTTATATAAAAAAATTATTTAAAAATAGATGCATTGCATAAAAACAATCCAACACAGCAGTAAGATCACAGATGAGAACCCTGCAACAAAATGAAGGGGCCGGAGAAAGCAATGACGTCACAAGATCGGCTCTGCCCAATGCATTTCCCCCAATAGAGCATCTTCAGGGATAGAGGCTGAGTAGTAGGGATGAGCCGAACACCCCCCGGTTCGGTTCGCACCAGAACCTGCGAGTGGACCGAAAACTTGCACGAACTTTAGAACCCCATTGACGTCTATGGGACTCGAACGTTCCAAATCAAAAGTGCTCATTTTAAAGGCTAATTTGCATGGTATTGTCCTAAAAAGGGTTTGGGGACCCGGGTCCTGCCCCAGGGGACATGTATCAATGCAAAAAAAACTTTTAAAAACAGACGTTTTTTCGGGAGCAGTGATTTTAATGATGCTTAAAGTAAAAAAAAAAAAAGTGAAATATTCCTTTAAATATCGTACCTGGGGGGTGTCTATAGTATGCCTGTAAAGTGGCACGTGTTTCCCATGTTTAGAACAGTCCCTGCACAAAATGTCATTTTCAAAAGAAAAAAAGTCATTTAAAACTGCATGCGGCTTTAGTGTAATATCGGGTCCTGGCACTATGGATGAAAATCAGTGAGACAAACGGCATGGGTACCTCCCACTCCATTACCAGGCCCTTTGGGTCTTGTATGGGTATTAAGGGGAACCCCGCACCCAAATTAAAAAAGGAAACAACAGTATACAGGCTCTGTACTCTGAACAGCAGTATACAGGAGGTGCAAACAAGACAGGGACTGTAGGTTTGTTGTTAAGTAGAACCTGTTTGTAATTTTGAACTGGTACATTTTTAACATGTTTAGCTCCAGCCAAAAAATCTATTTTAAGCTTTTTGGAAAACATAGGGAAGGATTATCACCCCTGTGACATTTGTTTTGCTGTCTGTGCTCCTCTTCAGAAGATTTCACCTCACTTTTTGTCCCAATGACAAATGTTTTTTGAAAATTTGGGTTTTTTTGTGAAACAAGGATTGATGATAAAGCATCAGTGGAAAGGAGAAACTTTTTTCCCATATTAACTCTTACAAGAGAGAATTTCCCTTCCTAGGGGTAGATTTCATCTCACTTCTTGTTGTCTCCTTCCGTTTGCAAGTAGGAGTCATTTGTAAGTTGGATGTTTGAAAGTAAGGGCCTGCCCTATATACTCAGCAGAAATTTGGGCCTTAGGTGTTGTTGTGGCCACAACACTGTAAGCCCTCACAGGGCCCTGCCGTGAAATATTAGATCAAGAATTGTAATTACATGCCCCTGTTGAACAGGGGCAGCAAAAATTGGGCCTTTGGTGGTGGTGCTGGTGCCACAACACTGTAAGTCCTCACTCGCTCTTGGTAGGCACAGAAACGGGCCCTCGCTCCCTGTTGAACAGTGGCTGAAAAATTGGGCCTTAGGCACTTGTGCTGGTGCCACAACACTGCAACCCCTCACAGATACTCTAGTTGGAATGCAGAAATGAACCCTGCTGCAAAGTATTGTATCAAAAATTATAATTACACGCCCCTGTTAAACAGGGGCTGAAAAATTGGGCCTTAGGCACTGGTGCTGGTGCCACAACACTGCAACCCCTCACAGATACTCTAGTTGGAACACAGGAACGAGCCCTGCTGCAAAGTATTGCATCAAAAATTGTAATTACACGCCCCTGTTAAACAGGGGCAGAAAAATTGGGCCTTTGGTGGTGGTGGTGGTGGTGGTGCTGGTGCCACAACACTGTAAGTCCTCACTCGCTCTTGGTGAGCGCAGAAACAGGCCCTGCTGTGAAATATTAGATCAAGAATTGTAATTACATGCCCCTGTTGAACAGGGGCTGAAAAACTGGGCCTTAGGCACTGGTGCTGGTGCCACAACACTACAACCCCTCACAGATACTCTAGTTGGAACGCAGGAACGAGCCCTGCTGCAAAGTATTGCATCAAAAATTGTAATTACACGCCCCTGTTAAACAGGGGCAGAAAAATTGGGCCTTTGGTGGTGGTGCCACAACACTGTAAGTCCTCACTCGCTCTTGGTGGGCGCAGAAACGGGCCCTGCTGTGAAATATTAGATCAAGAATTGTAATTACATGCCCCTGTTGAACAGGGGCTGAAAAACTGGGCCTTAGGCACTGGTGCTGGTGCCACAACACTGCAACCCCTCACAGATACTCTAGTTGGAACGCAGGAACGAGCCCTGCTGCAAAGTATTGCATCAAAAATTGTCATTACACGCCCCTGTTAAAAAAGGGGCTGGAAAATTGGGCCTTAGGCACTGGTGCTGGTGCCACAACACTGCAACCCCTCACAGATACTCTAGTTGGAATGCCGGAACGAGCCCTGCTGCAAAGTATTGCATCAAAAATTGTAATTACACGCCCCTGTTAAACAGGGGCTGAAAAATTGGGCCTTAGGCACTGGTGGCGGTGCCTAGAACCAAAAATGTTCTTACAAGCTATCAGCATGATCATTGAGGAGGAAGAGGATAATTACTCTGGATAGTCACTAAGCATCAGCATAGGCAGTCTTTGAAGGGATCTGAGATTTCAAAAAAAATTATTCGGTTGCATTAGCATCAGGTGCTTGGTAGCTGGTGGTGATCCAAGACTGATTCATTTTTATGAAGGTCAGTCGATCGACCGAGTCGGTGGACAGACGCACCCTGTGATTGGTTACAAAGGCTGGATGCAGGACAGGCCAGTAGCTCAATTGCATACTGTGCAAGCTCTGGCCAGTGATCCATCCTCAAGACCCAGTAACCCAGAGGATTTTCAGTGGGAAAGTCAGATCTTCCCCTAGGTATTCCTGCACCATGTAAAACAGACGCTGGCGATGGTTGCTGGAACCGATCATTCCATGGGGCTGCGGACTAAAAAATTGTCTGAACGCATCGGTCAGACGGCCACCTTCTCCACCGCTCCTTCTTTGACTGACCGAAGCCTCAGCAACACGTTGTCCAGAAACAGGAGTTTGTAACCTCCCAGTCTCTGGGAACGTGTTGCACAAACCTTTCTGCAAGGACTCACGAAGATGTTTCATCCTCTGCTCCCTCTGCGACGGCAAGATAAGGTCTACAACCTTACCCTTGTAACGTGGATCAAGGAGGGTTGCCAGCCAGTATTGGTCCTTCTCCTTGATACCACGAATACGAGAATTCTTCAGCAGGCTTTGCAGGATCAGGGAGGCCATGCAGCATAGGTTTTCTGAGGCATTCAGTCCGGTGTCCTCTGGGTCACTAAGGACGACATGGTCCGCAGCCACCTCCTCCCAGCCACGTACAAGTCCATGTTTTTCTTGGGACTGATCCCTTAAAGACTGCTGATGATGCTGAGTGCCAGGCTCCACCTCCAAACTGACACAATCCTCCTCCTCCTCTTCCTGTGTGATCGGCGGGCATGCAGGAACACTGTCTGGATAAAGGGGGCCTTGAGAACTAAGGAAGTCCTCCTCTTCCTGCCTCTGTTCTGCCTCAAGTGCTCTGTCCATTATTCCACGCAGCGTTTGCTCCAACAGGTGGACAAGGGGGGCAGTGTCACTGATGCATGCACTGTCACTGCTCACCATCCTCATGGCCTCCTCAAATGGTGACAGGACAGTGCATGCATCCCTGATCATGGCCCACTGGCGTGGGGAAAAAAAACAAGCTCCCCTGACCCTGCCCTGGTGCCATAGTCGCACAGGTAATCATTGATGGCCCTCTGCTGCGTGTACAGCTGCTGCAGCATAGCCAACGTTGAGTTCCACCTGGTGGGCATGTCATAGATTAGGCGGTTGTTGGGCAGGTTAAACTCCTTTTGGAGGTCTGCCAGCCGAGCACTGGCATTATATGACTGGCGGAAATGCACACAGACTTTCCTGGCCTGCCTCAGGACATCCTGTAAGCCCAGGTACCTGCCCAAGAACTGCTGCACCACCTAGTTAAGGTTGTGAGCCAAACAGGGCACATGGGTCATTTGTCCCTGTCGGAGGGCAGAGAGGAGGTTGGTGCCATTGTCGCAAACCACCATTCCTGCCTTAAGTTGGAGTGGCGTCAACCACCTCTGAACCTGCCCCTGCAGAGCTGACAGAACCTCTGCCCCAGTGTGGCTCCTGTCCCCCAAGCACACCAGCTCAAGCACCGCATGGCATCTTTTGGTCTGCATACTTGCGTAGCCCCTTGAACGGCTACAGAGCACCGACAAAGCACAGGAAGAGGCCATGGAGGAAGAAGAAGAGGAGGGGTGGAGGAGAGAGGTGTGTCACAATCATTAGTAGTGGCATTTTGGAGGCGTGGTGGCGGAACAACCTCCAACACTACTGCACCTTGTCCTGCATCCTTCCCAGCTGCCAGGAGAGTCACCCAATGCGCGGTAAAACTTAGGTAACGTCCCTGTCCCTGCCTGCTGAACCATGAGTCAGCAGTAATTTGCACCTTACCGCTTCCCGCCCTGTCCAGCGAGGCATGGACATTGCCTTCCACATGCCGGTAGAGAGCCGGAATCGCCTTCCGTGAGACAACGTGGTGTTTGGGTACCTGCCACTGAGGAACTGCACATTCCACAAACTCACGGAAGGGGGCAGAGTCTACCAACTGAAAAGGCAGCAGTTGAAGTGCTATCAATTTTGCCAAGCTAGCATTCAACTGCTGGGCATGTGGATGGCTGGGAGCGAACTTCTTTCGGCGGTGCAGCAGCTGGGGCAGGGAAATTTGCCTGGTACAATCTGACTTCGGTGTACCGAAAGCAGATTGCCCACAAGTACTTGGCTGTGACACACATAATTCTACACCTTCATTCTTCTCAGTGCAGGTCTCAGAGAGGACTGAAAGTATAGTGGGGTTGGAGATCTCAGCTGATGAAGAGCAAGGAGAGGTCCTCTTTGTTCTTTGGTGTGGGTCTTTTAGATACGCTTGCCAACGAACTGCATGGCAGGTCAACATATGTCTGGTCAAGCATGTGGTGCCCAAGCGGGAGATGTTTTGGCCACGCGAGATACGCTTGAGACATATGTTGCAAATAGCAGTGGTGCTATCTAATGCACTCGTCTCAAAAAAGGCCCACACCAAAGAACTTTTGGAATAACACGCAGAGACAGCAGATGCGGAGCTTTGGGGTGTGATGCAGTCAGTGTACTGCCCTTAGGCTGGCCCCTGGAGGGCATCCTGCCTCATTGGTGATGTGCCTCCTCCTCCTCCTCTCTCCTATCAGGCACCCACGTTGAGTCAGTGACCTCATCATGCCCTCCCTCCTCATCACTGGAGCAAACCTGGCAGTATGCTGCAGCAGGGGGAGCATGACTGCCAGATTGCTGTCCTTCTTGGGCACCCCCTCTGTCCGTGCTCACATTACTACCTTCATCTAGCTCAGTATCATCATCAGAGCCTTCTAAACGCTGGGCATCCTCCTGGAGCATGTACCCAACACTGTGGTCAAACAGTTTGAGGGACTCCTCAGGAGGACATGGTGGGGCTAGGGAAGGAGTCACTGATGCCATTGAGCCGAGGGAAGAGGCCGCATTGGCAGCTGCTTTGCCAGACAAAGTACCCTGAGCATCGGTGAGAGAGGATAAGGAGGATGAGGACGGCTTGGTCATCCACTCGACCAAGTCTTGCGCATGTTGCGGCTCAACACGGCCAGCTGCCGAAAAAAAGGCCAAGCATGTCCCACAGCCACGTGCTGATGAGGATGCACCGTCTCCACGACCAGCACTGTTGCCTCTAGACACAGAGCCCGCTTGCCCTCTTTTATTGGCTTGTTACTGTCTGCCTCTCCTTGTTGGCCTTCCAGACATACTAATGGCCTGTAGCTGCACTAAGCTGGGAGATATATATATATATATATATATATATATATATATATATATATATACTGATACTGCAGCTAGCAAAATCAACTGCCTGCCTGTAGTATGAGAGCGCCACCAACCTTCTACAGGTAGCTTTAGCTGAACACTGTACAGAGCTCACAAAAAAATAACATGTAGCTTATTTAGCTGCCTGCGGTAGTGATAGGATCAGGAAAACACCACCAACCTTCTACAGGTAGCTTTAGCTGAACACTGTGCAGAGCTCGTAAAAAACTAACTTGTAGCTTATTTAGCTGCCTGCGGTAGTGATAGGATCAGGAAAACACCACCAACCTTCTACAGGTAGCTTTAGGTGAACACTGTGCAGAGCTCACAAAAAACTAACTTGTAGCTTATTTAGCTGCCTACAGTAGTGATAGGATCAGGAAAACACCACCAACCTTCTACAGGTAGCTTTAGCTGAACACTGTGCAGAGCTCGCAAAAAACTAACTTGTAGCTTATTTAGCTGCCTGCGATAGTGATAGGATCAGGAAAACACCACCAACCTTCTACAGGTAGTTTTAGCTGAACACTGTGTAGAGCTTGCAAAAAAATAACTTGTAGCTTATTTAGTTGCCTGCGGTAGTGATATGATCAGGAAAACGCCACCAACCTTCTACAGGTAACTTTAGGTGAACACTGTGCAGAGCTCGCAAAAAACTAACTTGTAGCTTATTTAGCTGCCTGCGGTAGTGATAGGATCAGGAAAACACCACCAACCTTCTACAGGTAGCTTTAGCTGAACACTGTGCAGAGCTCGCACTACACTAACTTGTAGCTTTAGCTGAACACTGTGCAGAGGTCGCACTACACTAACTTGTAGTTTTAGCTGAACACTGTGAGGAGGACGCATTACACTAACTTGTAGCTTTAGCTGAACACTGTGCAGAGGTTGCACTACACAAACTTGTAGTTTTAGCTGAACACTGTTCAGAGGATGCACTACACTAACTTGTAGCTTTAGCTGAACACTGTGCAGAGGTCGCACTACACTAACTTGTAGTTTTAGCTGAACACTGTGAGGAGGAAGCACTACACTAACTTGTAGCTTTAGCTGAACACTGTGAGGAGGACGCACTACCCTAACCTGTAGCTTTAGCTGAACACTGTGCACTACACTAACTTGTAGTTTTAGCTGAACACTGTGAGGAGGACGCACTACACTAACTTGTAGCTTATTTAGCTGCCTGCGGTAGTGAAAGGATCAGGAAAACACCACCAACCTTCTACAGGTAGCTTTAAGTGAACACTGTGCAGAGCTCGCAAAAAACGAACTTGTATCTTATTTAGCTGCCTGCGGTAGTGATAGGATCAGGAAAACACCACCAACCTTCTACAGGTAGCTTTAGGTGAACACTGTGCAGAGCTCGCAAAAAACTAACTTGTAGCTTATTTAGCTGCCTGCGGTAGTGATAGGATCAGGAAAAACCACCAACCTTCTACAGGTAGCTTTAGGTGAACACTGTGCAGAGCTCACAAAAAACTAACTTGTAGCTTATTTAGCTGCCTGCGGTAGTGATAGGATCAGGAAAACACCACCAACCTTCTACAGGTAGCTTTAGGTGAACACTCTGCAGAGCTCACAAAAAACTAACTTGTAGCTTATTTAGCTGCCTGCGGTAGTGATAGGATCAGGAAAAGACCACCAACCTTCTACAGGTAGCTTTAGCTGAACACTGTTCAGAGAACGCACTACACTAACTTGTAGCTTTAGCTGAACACCGTGCAGAGGTTGCACTACACTAACTTGTAGTTTTAGCTGAACACTGTGAGGAGGACGCACTACACTAACTTGTAGCTTTAGCTGACCACTGTGCAGAGGTCGCACTACACTAACTTGTAGTTTTAGCTGAATACTATGAGGAGGACGCACTACACTAACTTGTAGCTTTAGCTGAATACTGTGAGGAGGACGCACTACCCTAACTTGTAGCTTTAGCTGAACACTGTGCAGAGGTCACACAAAACTAACTTGTAGCTTTAGCTGAACACTGTGAGGAGGACGCACTACACTAACTTGTAGCTTTAGCTGAACACTGTGCAGAGGTCGCACTACACTAACTTGTAGTTTTAGCTGAACACTGTGAGAGGGACGCACTACACTAACTTGTAGCATTAGCTAAACACTGCGCAGAGGTTACACTGCACTAACTTGTAGTTTTAGATGAACACTGTTCAGAGGTCACACTACACTAACTTGTAGTTTTAGCTGAACACTGTGAAGAGGACGCATTACACTAACTTGTAGCTTTAGCTGAACACTGTTCAGAGGATGCACTACACTAACTTGTAGCTTTAGCTGAACACTGTGCAGAGGTCGCACTACACTAACTTGAAGTTTTAGCTGAACACTGTTCAGAGGATGCACTACACTTAATTGTAGCTTTAGCTGAACACCGTGCAGAGGTCGCACTACACTAACTTGTAGTTTTAGCTGAACACTGTGAGGAGGATGCACTACCCTAACTTGTAGCTTTAGCTGAACACTGTGCACTACACTAACTTGTAGTTTTAGCTGAACACTGTGAGGAGGATGCACTACACTAACTTGTAGTTTTAGCTGAACACTGTGAGAGGGACGCACTACACTAACTTGTAGCATTAGCTAAACACTGCGCAGAGGTTACACTGCACTAACTTGTAGTTTTAGATGAACACTGTTCAGAGGTCACACTACACTAACTTGTAGTTTTAGCTGAACACTGTGAGGAGGACGCATTACACTAACTTGTAGCTTTAACTGAACGCTGTTCAGAGGATGCACTACACTAACTTGTAGCTTTAGCTGAACACTGTGCAGAGGTTGCACTACACTAACTTGAAGTTTTAGCTGAACACTGTTCAGAGGATGCACTACACTTAATTGTAGCTTTAGCTGAACACCGTGCAGAGGTCGCACTACACTAACTTGTAGTTTTAGCTGAACACTGTGAGGAGGATGCACTACCCTAACTTGTAGCTTTAGCTGAACACTGTGCACTACACTAACTTGTAGTTTTAGCTGAACACTGTGAGGAGGATGCACTACACTAACTTGTAGTTTTAGCTGAACACTGTGAGAGGGACGCACTACACTAACTTGTAGCATTAGCTAAACACTGCGCAGAGGTTACACTGCACTAACTTGTAGTTTTAGATGAACACTGTTCAGAGGTCACACTACACTAACTTGTAGTTTTAGCTGAACACTGTGAGGAGGACGCATTACACTAACTTGTAGCTTTAACTGAACGCTGTTCAGAGGATGCACTACACTAACTTGTAGCTTTAGCTGAACACTGTGCAGAGGTTGCACTACACTAACTTGAAGTTTTAGCTGAACACTGTTCAGAGGACGCACTACACTAACTTGTAGCTTTAGCTGAACACTGTGCAGAGGTCGCAGTACACTAACTTGTAGTTTTAGCTGAACACTGTGAGGAGGATGCACTACCCTAACTTGTAGCTTTAGCTGAACACTGTGCACTACACTAACTTGTAGTTTTAGCTGAACACTGTGAGGAGGATGCACTACACTAACTTGTAGCTTATTTAGCTGCCTGCGGTAGTGATAGGATCAGGAAAACACCACCAACCTTCTACAGGTAGCTTTAGGTGAACACTGTGCAGAGTTCGCAAAAAACTAACTTGTAGCTTATTTAGCTGCCTGCGGTAGTGATAGGATCAGGAAAAACCACCAACCTTCTACAGGTAGCTTTAGGTGAACACTGTGCAGAGCTCGCAAAAAACTAACTTGTAGCTTATTTAGCTGCCTGTGGTAGTGATAGGATCAGGAAAACACCACCAACCTTCTACAGGTAGCTTTAGCTGAACACTGTGAGGAGGACGCACTACCCTAACTTGTAGCTTTAGCTGAACACTTTGCAGAGGTCACACTAAACTAACTCGTAGCTTTAGCTGAACACTGTGAGGAGGACGCACTACACTAACTTGTAGTTTTAGCTGAACACTGTGCAGAGGTCACACTAAAATATCTTGTAGCTTTAACTGAACACTGTGAGGAGGATGCACTACACTAACTGTAAATAGTCTAGCTGCCTGACTGTGGTACTAATAGGATCAAAAGAACACCAGCAATTTTCTTCAGGTAGCTGTAAATACTGTAACAAGACAAGCCTGCCTGTCAGTAGGAAGATAACAGGAACGGATCTAGCTAAACTGAATACAGTATATATATTTATATATATGCAACACCTGGGATGCATATATATACACAATACACTGTAAGTGCAGCTAACTCACTGACTGTCCTGCCTAATCTATCTAACTTAAATCAAATGACACTGTCTCTCTGTCTATCTCTTTCAACGCCGGAACACACACTACACAGGGCCGCCGTGCAGGCAGCCTTATATAGTGTGGGGCGTGTACTAAATTCCCTGAGCCATAATTGGCCAAAGCCTCATTGGCTTTGGCCAATTACGGCTCTCTGTTCAGAAGGAGCTGTGATTGGCCAAGCATGCGGGTCATAGTGTATGCTTGGCCAATCATCAGCCAGCAATGTACTGCAATGCCGCAATGAATTATGGGCCGTGACGCGCCACACGAATTTGGCGCGAACGGCCCATATTGTTCGCAATTCGGCGAACGGGCGAACAGACGATGTTCGAGTAGAACATGGGTTAGACTCGAACACGAAGCTCATCCCTACTGAGTAGATGACCCCCAATGCTGAAGAGAAGTGACTGTGTGTAGCTTTTGACTCTTGAGGGAGTACAATTCACCAGCAGCATTAGGAATCCTGTGGAATATTCAGTTTGTGAAGTGCAGCCAGAAATTAAGGAGTCCTCAAATTATTCAGTTTGCAGTTTAACTGGGTATCCAATGCTCCCTATCGCTATCCAAGTTCATCGGTCCAATAAAAACCCTAAAAAGAACCCCTAGAAAATTTTCTGAGCCAGTTAAGGAATGAAGAAAATTCTGTGTGCCTGGCTGTGTTTGCCCTTAAAGGGGGAAAAAGGATAAAATTCACCAGCGGTGGCTTAGGGGGTGCGCTACACCTGTAACACCTGTCTTGCTGAGTTAAAACAAATCAAATAATTCAGACATCCCTGGATTTATATGCACATTTTGATTAGCTCCAAGCCTCCCTAAGACTAAGGCAGCTATTTCATAACCTACTCTTTTTAAGTGGTTGTAAACCGTGGATGTTAAAAAAAAAAAAAAAACACCTGTAAGGCCATGGCTATGAAATCTCACCTTGGAACAAAGCCTTCCAGCGCTGGGCTGTCACCACTGAGAGGGCTGACATGTTCCACCGGTCTTCCTTCAGGGTTCACGTGCTCCGGCTATGTGATTGGCTGGAGCCCCGATGACGTCACTCCCGTGCATAAGCGCGGGAGCCCTCGGTTCCGGCACGAAACTCTGAAGTTCTGGCAAGGTATGCCAGAACTTCAGAGTGCATGTGCTGGTGAGGTAAATGGCTGCATAGGCTTACCTGTAGGTAAAAATGACCAAGCAGGGTTTACTACCACATTAATTCTAGCTCCTGTGACTATTACTGTCATGGCATTCTCTTCCCCCTCTAAGCTGTGATCTAAGAAGAACATAAAGCATGTCAGGGATTTCTCTAACAGAAAATTCAATTCTGTTTAAATTTTAGCCAAGGAATTTCCTTTCAGACTATGCCAATGTGAGGTACAGTATAACATTTCCTTTCCATTCTGGAGTGGCACTTGCCTGGGCCACTATGGAAGAAGAATGACCTGTGTCCTGAAGAATATTAGCTTTCTAAATCTTGCATCTGCATCCATGGTGCAGTATCTCTGTAAATGCACACTTTGGCTTTGCCATTTGATTGGATGTCTATAGAGAGGCCTGTCATTTGCAGGCTTACAATTGAATGGAACTTTAAAACTTGGTTAAAAAATTTTATAATGTCTGCATATAAACCTCAAGAAAGCTTTCTATGAATAGCTCATGCTATTGCATGTTTCTCAGCATCCACGTTCTTACAAACAAACTGATTTTTTTCACAGATCTTCTCTATCCAAAGGTATTTTAGGCATTTTATGGATGAGCGAAAGACATATGCCCCGTACACACGATCAGACATTGATCGGACATTCCGACAACAAAATCCATGGATTTTTTCCGACGGATGTTGGCTCAAACTTGTTTTGCGTACACACGGTCGCACAAAGTTGATGAAATTTCCGCTCGCTAAGAACGCGGTGACGTACACCACGTACGACGAGACTAGAAAAGGCCATTTCAGAACCAAGCGCGGCACCCTTTGGGCTCCTTTTGCTAATCTCGTGTTAGTAAAAGTTTGGTGAGAGACGATTCGCACTTTTTCAGACTCGTAGTTTTCAGATCATTTTCTGCTGTTCAGTTTGTGCTTGTGGGTTTTGTATCTGCTCTTCAGTGCGTGCAGCAAGCTACGCGTGACTCAGTCATTATTTTCTTGTTCATTCGCTACTGTTTTTCAGGTCACTCTACACAGGCCTTGCTGTTCTTCAGTGCGTTCTGTTACTTCGTTCTGAGCAGCCGACTGTTTTCTAGCCATGTTGCGTATACGTACTCCTCGTAGAGTTCGTGCTGTGTGGGGGCTTGGTGTTGGGGTCCTTACCTTGACACAAGTCCAGTCCATGAACAGGGTGGGGAGGAGTTCATGGACCAAGAATTGGTTGCTTCAGCGTGACCAGTTCTGTCATATGCCTTTGCTCCGTGAGATCCGTGAGAATAATCCTGATGATTTCAGGAACTTTCTCCGGATGACGGACCCCGTATTTCACCATTTGTTGGCTTTGCTGACCCCTTATATTAGCAGGCAGGATACCTGCATGAGGCAAGCCATCACTCCGGAGCAGAGGCTAGTCCCCACCCTGCGGTACTTGGCGACGGGGAGAAGCCTGCAGGACTTGAAGTTCTCGACAGGCATCTCCTCCCAGGCTCTGGGGATCATTATCCTAGAGACCTGTTCTGCCATCTTCCAGGTCCTGCAGAAGGAGTATATTATGGTAAGATTTTTATTGTTTAATATCACATTTTATTGTATATAATGTTTGCTAATATTTTGTATTTCTTTGCTCATTCCCTAATTACCATGATTGTAATATGCTGTGAATGTCCCCTTTGTCCTCATTCATGCTGGATTTTTATGTAATTTTTTTTTGTCCTTCATACATATTTGGCTTCAATTACCTCCCCAGCATGCTCTCCTGGCCCTATATTCACCTCATGTACTCACTTAACAATGTATTTTGTCAGCTCCATAGTAGTGCTTTACCCCAAACATCCCCTAAAAAAATTTTAAATGTGATTTGTGCTTTAAATTCAGGCAGAGTGCCAGAGGCTTTTTTGGGGGTTCCCCAAATCATTTGGAATCCTCCCTCCCCCAACTGCTAAGTCAGCTGATAACAATTCTCTATCTATCCTCAATCATCTATCTACTGACTTTGCAAAGCCCACACACACTATACCCACCTCTTTAGTGGTCAGATTTATGTATGAATTTCCCAAAGCATGTAGTGCAAGGGCCTGCCTGTATACTTTCAAGTTTTTGTATACTATTATTATCTTGATAGGTAATAGCAGAATTTCCAAATGTGCTCAAATGTGTACAGTGTGTATTTATATCTTTGTATTATGACACTTCTTACCTGTCCAGTGGGCTGTCAATAGTGTAACTAAGGAGGGGCTGACCAAAGTAATACCCATTATTTAGGCATTCATCTCTCAATGAAGTGAAGAGGGTTACCTGTCCAAGAGCCCCCCCCCATAATGTTAGAAATGGGCCATGAGAGGGGGGGAGGGGGAATCTGATAGGTGTACCTTATACTTTGGTCTTTAAAAACTCCCTCAAATAAATGTTATCTTGATGTTGGCCAAGAATGTTTGTGTCTAATCTGCTTTCCCTGTTTATGTGCAAAATGACTAATGTTGTTTTTTTGTTTTGACTCCACAGTTTCCTTCCACGCCACAGGAATGGCAGACTGTGGCCTCCCACTTTGCCCAGCATTGGGACTTTCCTAACTGCGGAGGGGCAATTGATGGGAAACACATCCACATCATCCCACCACCCAACTTGGGGTCGTACTATTATAATTATAAGGGGTTCAATAGTATTGTGATGTTGGCGGTGGTGTCGGCTACTTATGAGTTCCTATATGTGGACGTGGGGAAGAATGGCCGGATGTCCGATGGTGGAGCCATCGCCCAGACGGAGTTCTACAGGCATCTCCAGAATGGCAGCTTGGACTTGCCACCTCCAGAAGACAATGTGGAAGGACTCCCATTTGTCTTCATTGCGGATGAAGCATTTGCGCTGGGGGACCATCTTATCCATCCCCGATGAGGACCCTCACCCCGGACCAGAGGGTTTTTAATTACCAGCTGGCCAGAGCCAGAAGAGTGGTGGAGAACACGTTTGGAATCATGGCCAGCCCGTTCCGCCTATTTCTTACACCCATACATATGGCGGAGTATAAAGTGAATCATATAATCCTGGCGTGCTGTGTTCTACACAACTTTTTACGGCAACATTCTGCCAACTATGCTGGCTCAGTTGGGTCTGAGGCTGCAATTCCAAATTGGTTTTGTCTCTGCATTCCTCCATCAGAGGTCATGGGTCTTACAGCAGCGAAAGAAGAGTGGTAAAAAATTCCAGAGAGGTGTAAAACTTATTGATGGTTACAGGAAGCAATTGATTTCAATTATATTTTTTCAAGGGGCGTGATACCAAATATTAAAAATAATAAGACAATTTTGTCCAGTCCATTTTTGGAGTTTTGCATGGAATTTGTCAGATTTAGCTTTTTGTTTCTCCACTTTTTTGTGTCATACCAATACAAACTAAATAAATAAACACGAGAATGCCTAAACATTTGTAATTGTAACATTTTTTTGAGTGAAATGGTGCTTTGTCTGACAGAAATGCAGGGGTGCCAATATTTTTGGCCACGACTGTATAATGATTCTTCTCTGTAGGAATCTTACTATGTGAATAGAGATCTTTTCACACGCTGCCTTGATGAAAATCAGTTTCTAATTCATCATAGAAGTATAATATAATATACCTATGCCACTACAAAAATAGTGATAGTTGGTTCTATCAGCTCTTTTAAGGCTCACACAGATGCTAGAAGATGCTAGAAAATAGTTGCCTAATTTTGATGTTTTTGACACAGTCAGACAACAATCTTGAGTCTGTTGGTGCCTGCAGAAGCCTCCCATCAGTCAATGTTGAGGGGAATGGGTCATTGTGCAATTTCTTCTTCACTATTCATCCTATCAAAATAGACCAAAAAGTTATCACACCATTCTTGTTCCTCCCCCCACCCATTTATTATTGAAATAAATCTATATGTTAAGCCAAAAAAAAGATAACACATTTCTGGATCACTGTGCTCCCTTGTAGGTACCTTTGTTTCTAAGCATTTCTAGACTAAATTTAGTGTTGCAGCTAGGCTATAGTCAGCCTTAGCCTAAATTGTTAGTTCAGCTTTTGTTAGGTTTTCCCTATGCTTACATTATTGCTTGCTTACGTCTGTTGCAGGGGAATGTTCCTCAGCAGATAATGTAATATTATTGCTGACTTATGAATATTTATGTCTCCATGGCCGACCATTAGGAGGTTTGTTGCCAGTAAAGCATGATGGAGGATGATAAAAATATTTGGTGTGACTTTCCAGAAAGGTCCTAGGAAGTTAATAGGCAAGGATGCTGTGTTAGAGATCTCTGCTTCCCAGACCTGCTCCCTGGGAAGGATGAAGATAAAAGTGGGCCTGTGTTTCAGGGACCAGGAAGATTAAACGCTGCCTTGCTGGAGAGTATATCCAGAAGGGATGAAGCAGAAAGATGGATGCCTGTATGGAGCATCTTGAGAAGAAATGTTGCTGCTGAAGAGTTTCCTACAGAACTATAAGCTGCTGTCAGTGGTTATTGCAAGGGAGTCCTGTCTACTTCATCCAGAAGCAGTTACCTGATTTTACTCAACATTCTGTACAATTACTGATCCCAGCTTAAAGGTTCATAGCCTGTATTGCTAGTGGAGATGCCTGGAGTTGCATTTTTATCACTGTTTGCACACTAACCCTGTTTGCACATCTCTCCCTCAGCTTATTGAGCTTTAATCAACTCTTTAAATATTCTAAAGTGACTGTCACTCAATTTCTCCCATGAGACTTAGACCCCTTTTCAGGCGCTTTCACACTAAAAAAATCTCCAAGAGGTAGATCCATGCCCAGACCCCAGGGAAAAGAGAGCACTATAAAAACCTTCAATCTCTCTACTCATCTTCTAACTAATGATGAGATGTCCTTACTTAGTCGAGGCCTTAACTTTGCACCTTCCGCCCAGCCTAATCCTTTTCTCCTTTTCAAGGATTTAAATAAATTTGTACGTTGTCTTACTCTTAAAAGATTATATAACATCCAATCTACCAAACATAATCACAAACACCCCCAGGCCAACTTTATTCCTGTTGTTTCCCCTTGTGACGATACTGTAACCCATAGTGATTCCGGTTGTCTTGCTCTTCTGGGAGAACTATATGCCCACAATACAGAATCTAGTAGTCAGCTAAATATTCCATCTTTCCCTTTTGAGGGCTCTGAGACTGACCAAATTCTGTATACCCAGCATCTCATGACCTCCCCACCCATTAAAAACATGAACTTCAGACCGACATCTGTGTTCTATTCTACTCATTCCAAGGGCTCCTGCATTGATGCTTTTTACCGTATTGTATATACAGAGATACAGGATATGTGTAATTCAACTAAAAACAAAAATAAGACTACCTATAATCTCTCACATTCTAAAAAGAAAGCTTTAGATGCTTTAACCAATAATTTTGATCTAGTTATAAAAAGTGCTGAGAATGGAGGTGGCATTGTTGTACAAAATAGAGTTGACTATGTCAATGAAGCCATCATACTCCTTTCAGACACCAACACATATGTAAAATTAAAAACTGATCCACTGCCTCGGTTTGCTCTGGAGGCCACTGCTCTTGTTAAGGATGCACTTGGTGATCACATTATTACCCAACAGGAAGCCTCTTTTTTGGTTAAGGCAGTTCATTTCACTCCATATTTGTACTACCTGCCCAAGGTACACAAGAGTTTGGTCAATCCCCCTGGACAACCTATTGTTGTGGCAATGGGAAGTATCACTAGTGGCTTTTCACAATATATCGATCAGTTCCTCCAGCCACTCGCCCAATCCCTCCAGTCATACATCAGAGATGGTACCCATCTGCTGGAATTACTTTCCTACTACTCTTGGAAGCCCAATTATCTCTGGGTATCCTTAGATGTCCAATCTCTGTATACCTCCATACCACACGATGTGGGGCTGGGTGCCATACAATCCTTCTTGTACCAGGACCCCATGCTGAATCCCAGACAAGCCTCCTTTATTGTTGAGGCCACCTCTTTTTGTCTTACCTACAATTATTTTAAATTTGAAAATGATTTTTTTCTACAGGTGAATGGGACAGCTATGCGGGCAAATTTTGCACCCTCATATGCTAACCTTACCATGGGTCAGTGGGAATCCTTGCACATATGGCACAATGATCCCTTCTCTTCCCACATCGTGTTCTATGGATGATACATAGATTATGTGATTATCATCTGGGATGGTAATGCTTCCCTAATCCCAGATTTTGTTGCACATTGTAATAACAATAACATGGGTTTACAGTTCACTTTGGTTATGGACAAAGAAAGGTTAGCATTTCTTGATTTAGAATTGTTTTTTTGTTGGTAAAGAAATTCGTGCCAAGAATTTCACTAAGCCTACGGCAGAAAATTAATTTCTTCAATACAAAAGCTGTCACCATCCTCAATGGCTCAACAATATACCTAAGAGCCAGTTTTGCAGTCTTAAAAAGAATTGTACTAGAAATGATGATTATGAAAATCAGAGTAAGACCTTGAAAGAAAAATTCCTTGACAAAGGGTTTCCAGTTGATCTTGTGGAAACAGCATACTTCCAGTACAAAAATACACCTCCATCATGCCCCTCTACCCATGGTGACAAAAATAGAAATGACTTGCATTTCATTACCCAATTTCATTTTCGCCACAGACAGATGGAGAGCCTCATGCGGAGACACTGGCCCCTGTTGCTCCAGGACGAGCATCTCCTCCCTGTCTTACCCAACAAACCAAAGTTTGCGTACAGAAAAGCACCAGACATTAAGAGTAAGGTGGCACCAAGCAAACTAAAGAAAAAACCCCTTCCTCTTGGTCAATCTATTCCCACTTTTTTGGCTATTTCTGGTATGTATCAATGCCGCAAACCTTTATGTAAAACTTGTCGGTTTGTGAGGCATGGTCAGAGGGACTTCAGTGTGAAAGGTAAAACATATCCCTTAAAGGGTTTTCACACTTGTTCCACTGACCATGTGGGGCGAACCATTCGGCCACTTTGCAAGCGTTTTGGTGAACATTGCCCTTTCATTACCGAAGGTTTGGACATTCACAGTGTCCCTAGGCACTTCCTCAGTTACCATGAAAAATCTACAGATGGCCCGAGGGTCTGGGTCATTGAGGCAATGCCGAGAGAGATCCCTCCAGCTGAGTGTTTCAGAAGATTCTGTCATAGAGAAATGTTCTGGATCTTCTCTTTAAATGTATTGACCCATGGGGGGTTGAATGAGGATTTTGAAATTAGTGCTATCCTTTAGTCCCCTCCCCCTTTATCTATCTAAATAATGGTTTTCCCTATGGGATAATTATAATTATTTTATACATACATACATATATATATTCTGTGTGTTTAGAGATATATATATATATATATATATATATATATATATATATATATATATATATATATATATATATATATATATATATATGTGTGTGTGTGTTAGAGACTGTATGTGCGTGGTACACATGTTGATCATTATGTACGTATATCTCTGTTAGGTTGTACACCAAAGCCCACACACTCTCTCTCTCTTCTCATCCAGTATCTGATCGATTATTGCTGGTGCATTGTTCTGAGATTTTTAATAGTTTTTTTTTTTAATAGTTTCCATTTATAAATAATTTTATATATATATATATATATATATATATATATATATATATGTATTTTTTTTTTTTTTAAATCTATTTTTATGTATATATAGGAAAATAATTTCCCATTTATATATTATCTCCTATGTCATTTTTAATTGAGATTGCCCTTTGCTTCTATAACAATGGGATCTTTGGCCATAGTGCTTTTTTACGGATTGGCTATTACTACTTGTCGTGGTCTCATCATCTTTGTTTTAATTATGTGTTTCCTGTGGATAGAGATATGCACTCCTTACTTGCATGTTTTTATTTTTTTATTTTTATTCTGAGAGAACGCTCCATATTATTCCATATTATTATTATTATTTATTTATTCCCCATCCCCTTTCCTTTCTTCCGCTCATGTTCCCGCCCATGTTTACGCCCATACCCTGTCCAGATAGTATAAGTTATGTGTGTGTACACTTGCAGTCATAGGTTGATAAAGGAACCAATTAGATGATCCGAAACGCATCCCTTACTGATAACCACATCCGGCTTGCGGTCCACGCTGGTTCCCGTCTTTCACCACTGACGTCACTTCCGGGATCTCCGTTCATCGCAGACTCGGTCAGTGTGACTACTCATCAGCTCACCGGCAGTTCCATGGCTCTGGATCCTCTGCCGCAGCAAATGAAACAGCCCTGAGAACTCTTAGATGCCGGAGACCTCTCTGTTTGCCGGACCTCCTGCACCAACAATGATTACATGCCTTTTAATTCATCAGATTTTGTAAGTGGTTTTAATCCTTTTGGGGATAATAAATAGCTTTTAATTCTGCACTTAAAGGCGCCTCTCTTTTCTGTTTTGTTTCCTTTTAGAGATTGCTTCTCTTTGTGAGTGCAGCCCTAAGTGTGGGAGATACACCACCGGACCCCTGTTTCTTATAGATACTGTCTGCTTGGTCCTTACGCTCAGAGCGCCCTTATACACTGTACATTGGAGAGACAGGAGCGGCAAAAGGCCCCAGTGTGAAACGGGTCTAAGGGCTGCAGATGAACTGGGATCCCCCGCCCTGCACAGCCAGGCACACCGAATCTTCGCAGGCACTCTTGAGACAGAGAACAGTCTGTGACTTTGGGGTTTTTTGTTTTGTTTTTATTAGAGGGTAATAACTTGGATAGGGATGGGAGGTTATGGTATGTCCAATCAACTTTAGCAAAACTTCAGGAACATTCTTCCTATATACAGTCTCTATATACAACTCCATGTCTTCTTCCAGTACACACTTGCTTGCAGGACCCAGCTGGACCACTGTTTGTAGGTCTGACAGTCAGATTTAAGGCAATAGCCTATTACAGGCAGGAACACAACGCTCCTTGGTTGTGTACCAACATTACAATGTCCAGCTTGTAGTTTTCCGCCTGTGGCTACTGATCCCAGCACCACCTCTTCAGGCACTGCCAACCTACCTGGCTGCAGCTGCCCCTTTACTAGCCCTCCAGGCTAACCCCTCCACCACAGTCTTCCAGACTGACACTCACCAGCCCACTTGGCTGACTCTCAGGAGATCTCCCAGTAGTGCTGACCTGGGCCTGCTGTCCTCTCCCCTTGCTCCCGTGCCTCCAGGAAGGGCTTCCTCCATGTGTTATAGCAGGATACTTTCAGCACCCAAGCCCCGGCCCAAGGTCACCCCCCAAGACTAGGGGGCACCCCTGAGGGCCACCCACAGCCTCCTCAGCACTCTATCTCCATCTTTCATCCGACTTCCCTCCTGGCATGACTCATGCTTATTTATGGGGTGACCTGCCCCCTGCCAGCTCCTTACTGGGACTGGCTGAGGCCCTCATAAATAGTCCAAGCAGCTCTCCCTAACCTCCGCCCACTATGTCTAGAACCTTCTCCAATGTCCAAGAAAATGGGGAGGCACCAGAGAAGCTGCAGAGAAGCTGCTAGGATGAGTCATCCAGCCCTGAGTCACTGAACCCTGACCCAGATTCACAGCTCGGGCTCAGCCCTGAGCTAAAATAAATTTGCCTACCCTAACACCTAGCACAACTAGAGGGTGCTACATTATCTAGGAAGTGGGAAGTGCTTAGTTAGTGGCTTGTCTTGGGAGAAATAAAAGTGATTGGGCAGGGTTTTGTTGCATGTCCAGTCCTTTATCTTCTTGTGATCAGTTGTCAGATGTGTCTACTGGTGTCATATAAATGAGATCAGGGTGATTGTAATGTTTACATCACATCTATGATCAGCTTTACTGGGGGCCAACAGTGGAATACGTTATATTTTGGCAATATCAATTAGGTATGTACATTTCCAATCCTGAATTTAAAAATGTCCTCAACCTAGCCTCTGACTATAAACCTGAAATTAGGCTGTAATGGTAACTCTTAACCTCAATCCAAAAGCTACGTACTGTAAATCTAACTTTTACCCTTAGGGCTCTTTCAAGTGGGCAGCTGAGGGGATGGTAAAAACAGATGGCTGAGCAGTGGTTTTATCACCCTCTTCAGCTGCTCATCCAATGCTTTTCTTTCATGGAACTTTTAACTTGGGGTACAGAGTTTGACAGGCATCATCGTCTGTCAGATGCACTTATTGAGTTCAATGAGGCTGCACCACGGCCATGAGCCAAATGCTTAGTTGCAGTGCAGTCCTGTAGTGTACAGTGGCAGTTCGGCAATTTAAAATAAAAATAACAAAAAAAATCAGGCATTCAAGAGGTGGCACCATGGATTGCTTTTCAGGGTAAGTAATACTGTTAATGTATTGAAAACAGTGCAGCGCATAAATCTTAAAGTGCATACATCAACAAATAAACAAAATTAAAGTGCATCTCTGTCAATATAAGATATATGGTAACATATTATCCAGCAATGTGCAAAATGAATAGTAATAAAGTGCAAGTTTTCTTCCACCTTAGTTCTAACAATCAAAAGTCCAATCAAAAAGTCCCAAATAAAGTGAAACTCTTCTGTAGGATAATGACTCCCAGTGTAGATATTCATTCACTGTGTAAGTGCTAAAATTCCTCCAGCCTTATGCACTCACCAGATGATTAATAGGCATCAGCTTATGATATCATCCTTTATCAAAATGCATGGGATCCAGCAGTAAGATGCCACTTTTGGATCGTCTCCACCCAAAAAGGGCACGACACCAAGAGAAAGCTCACCACATGCTTGTTTGTTAACGGGGAAGGGCTGCCCATATCCAATATGGCGTTTGTGGCCTAACACTTGAGACTCAGAATGAGGTTTGGCTTTGTTTATAAGGTGGTGAGTCAATACACTGCCCGTTCCCCACCGACAACGTCATGTATGACAAAACGCATCTGGAAGAGGGTACGTGTTGACGTCACCACGCTGTCTTATAAGGAGGACGGGCACTTGTTGCGAGCTGCCGACTCTGTTTTATATATGCGATTTTAATACCTACCAAATGTAAGTGCATTACCTTTTTTTTATAAATAAAATATCAGACAATATTACACTATGGCCAGTTTTTCTTTTTGGGTCCTCTGCTGAAAGAGATGGTCACGGACTTCACAGTGTGCCACTGTGTGAAAGACATTATAGCCATTCTGTCACGTACCTGGTAGGAGTCTGACATGACGAGGTCGGCCTCCCTTGTATCTCCAGCCCAAGCCCCACTGAGGGTGGAACAGATGGTGGCTAGGGCCAGGAGGAACACGAGTGCCTGTAAGTATTGCTTGTAGAACTTGCAGATGGAGTAGTAGGCTCGGTGGCACAGGCAGGACAACAGGCAGTGTTTGAGCCAGGCGAAGAGCAGGAGCAGCTTCTCAAGGATAGCCGGGTTCGGTAACAGGCGGGCAGCGAAGTACAAAGGCATGAGCAGAAGCAAGGTCAAATGGAAGCCGAGATCAGGAACCGGTAATCAGGAATGTATCAGAGTCCAGAGGCAGAGTCAAGGTAAGCTGGGTTCAGCAACAGGTATCAGGCAGTGTATAACAGGAATCAGAAGATCAGGACACAGCTGAAGACCAGTCAGCGCTGTTTGTGAGTCAGAGCATTCTTTAAATAGGCCGTTAGGCGCCAATTGGCGTTAGGGATGCGCTCCTGCGTGTGCACGCAGTCCATTGCGCACATGCGTGCGTATCAGCTCCCTGGAAGTCCGCTGTTGCCTGTGGGCGCGCGCATGCGCACGTGTGTGCGCCAGAGCAGTTCTCTTACACCTCTGTTGCCCATGAGTGCGCGCATGCGCACGTGTGTGCACCAGAGCAGTTCTCTTACACATTCATCCTGTGGCAATCGTTCCTAAAGATCTGCCGTGCAAGCTAAAGGCCTTGGCTGGGCTATAGCCACATGCCTATTTTGTTTGCTATCTGGTAAGCAAGTTTTTCATAAGGTGGTGAAGCACTTCTTGATGTGAATCACTGTGGTGCCATTGATAAGTATTTAACCTACTACTTTCATATATGTGGATATACTGTTATGATATTCAATCAAGGATCCTGTAACAATTGGGACTAATTTAGCGCGGCTTCTCTTTTTACATCAGATTGATTATATGTTTCCACGTAGACTTTTATCGCTCTATTTTATTAATAATAATAAAATACTACACTATATAAGTGTATTTTGGGACTCTGTGTAGTGAGCTTTCTCTTAAAACCAGATTAAAAACACTTACAATAAACAGTGCCATTACATCCCTAAGCCATTTTCAGATGCATGTACAGACCATGAGACCCAGCTTGGTATTTGTGGTGATGTCACATCTAATGCTCTGCCCTACGCATTTTGTCATCTGACGTCCGACATCGACACTGTTTATTGTAAGTGTTTTTAATCTGGTTTTAAACAAAGGCTTACTATGGTATTACGCTATGCAAACCCTTTTCCTTCTCCTTTCAAGTGGGAGGATGTGAGCGGAGGATGGATAGCAAGTGGTGAAAACTATATAAAGGGATTTGCTGGGTCTGGATTACTGGGTCTTCTAATTACATCTTCATATGCACTTGCATGGGCGTCGGCAGAAGTTTTTTCGGGGGGGGGATCATTTTAAGGTCACTCATGCTCTGCCCGTTTGTCACCCAATATCATGAAGGGCTTAAGGGCTTAGTCATTATCACGTGAATGCAAATGGATAGAAGGATCAAGCTGCCATTGTCTGATTAGCAATTTCCAATCTGTTTTTATGTTTACAGAGGTTTCCACTACTGACTTTTTTCTTTCTGAAACCATGGTTCTGTTGTTCCAATAGGAGGTATGCAGATAAGAATTTTTTTAAACTTTCCTTAAACTTTTCTGATGTGCATACAGGCTCTGGCTTAGAAAGCATTCAGACCCACGAGTCAGCATTACAGCCAGGTAAAGAGCATTTTTAGCAATGATATCTCCCGCATATCAATCGTGAAATAATTAATTTAACACCTTGACCGCAATTATACAAGTAGTGCTGTTAGATGAGCTCCAGAGCATGGACACAGGCTGCCTCACCTTAGGCAGGTGCTGGTGCAGGTGGACAGCTCACACTCAGCTCTTCAGGTGGTCTCTCTTCAATTCCCTCAAGCTCTGAGTCGCGCTGCCTGGAGAAGATGGGGGAGGTGGGTGGGGCCAAAATTGACCAGGCGCCAAAGAGGAAGAAGTTCCTCCTCTGCTCTGAATGCTGGGGCCTCGCCTCGGCCTCATGACATGATGTCACTGTTTGCTAGACGCCAGGCAGCAGGTGAATCTAGCAACCAGTGCAGCGGGCAGCAGAGTGGCCAGCGGACAGTGCAATAAGAGAGTCTAGGAAGTCGGGGAGGTGCCGCTACTGCTGAATGCAACAGTAAGTAGACATGTGCAGACAAATTTTAGTTTTTTGTAAATTCGGATGTATCTGAATTTACAGAATTTAAACGAATCTGAAATAACGGAAAAAAATTCAGACGAAATTCTAATTTCAAAGGTTTTCAAATTCGAACAGTTTTCAAATTCGAATTAGAAAAGTTTTCAAATTCAAATCTTTTTCCAATTTTCAAAGAGAATAAAATAGAATAGCAAATAAAGGAATAGAATAGAAAAAAATAATAGACTAGAAAATAATATAACAGAAAATAAAAGAATAGAATATAATAGAGTAAGACAGAACAAAATAGAATAGAAAATAAAAGAACAGAATATACTAGAATATAGTAGAAACAAATAGAATAAAATAGAATAACATAGCATATAACCAATTTCTGAAATTTGAATAGAAAAGAATAGAAAAAATGAATAGAATAGACTATAATAGAATAGAAAAGAATAGAACTAAAAAAAAACAAAAGAATAGAATAGAATAGAAAGGATATAACCATTTTCCAAAATTCAAATAGAATCACTTAGAATTTGAATAAAATAGAAAAGAATAGATTAAATCTATAGAATAGAAAATAAGAGAATAGTATAGAAAAAAACAACAGAATAGAATAGAATAGAAATAATATAACAATCCTCCGAAATTCAAATTCAAATAAAATACGTTTGAATTTGACTAGAAAAGAATAGAATAGAATATAAAATAATAGAATAGAAAAGAATAGAATAAACAAATACAAAAGAGTATAATTAAAAAAAACACTAGAATAGAATAGATTAGAGAAGAAAGAATATAACCATTTCCCAAAATTCAAATAGAATCAATTTGAATTTGAATAGAATAGAAAATAATAGATTAGAATAGGAAGTTGGTTATATTCATTCTATTCTATTCTGTTGTTTTTTTCTATACTATTGTGTTATTTTGTATTCTATTCTACTCCATTCTTTTCTATTCTATTCAAATTCAAATTGGTTCTATTTGAATTTTGGAAAATGGTTATATTATTTCTATGCTATTCTATTGTTTTTTTAATTATATATATATATATATATATATATTATATATATATATATATATATTAATTGGTTATAATCTTTCTATTTCATTATATTCTTTTTTATTCTATTCTATTCCTCTCTATTCTATTATACTATATTCTATTTGGTTCTTTTATTTTCTATCCTATTTTGTTCTGTTTTACTGTATTATATTATTAGTTTTTTTCTGTTGTATTCTTTTCTATTTTTTTCTATTCTATTCCTTTATCTTCTATTCTATTTTACTCTCCTTGGAAATTGGAAAACTATTCGAATTCGAAAACATTTTCTTAAATTCAAAAACGATTCAAATTCGAAAAAATTTGGAATTCGAAAAATGTTCTAATTCGAAAACTATTTGAAATTGATTCAAATTAGATTTGAAAATGAATAAACTAAACAAATTCCGGATTAAACAAATTAAACTAATTTAACTAAACAAACTTATGTAAATAAAAAAAAAATCAAAACTAAACAAATGTTTTCGTTCTGCACATGTCTAATAGTAAGTGACCGCCACAGCTTCAGCACCCCCCCCTTTTGCAGCAGCTTGCGGTGCACCCTGGGCACCCACCCAGTATCGGCACTGAGTGTCTGTGGGCACTTACCCCCCTTGCAGATGCCTGTGTGTGCTTGTACTGGTATATTCATGTACCAGCAACATAATCTGGTGAGTTTTTAGACACATTTGGTGCAATCTTCACATGGAGGAACAAGATAGTGGATGATGGATATCAAACACAGAAAAGTCACCAAAACTTGGACACTTTATTGAAGATAATTGTTTATGTTTACAGCACTGGACACTTTTGAATAATTTCTGCACTTTATATACATTCAGGCTCCGTTCACATCTTGGCGTTCTGAATCGCAGGCAGAAGCTCTTTTATTTCTTTTTGGGCGTCAGGCGTTCCGTGATTTTGTTTGCGCGATTTTACCGTGATTGTTGCCAGACGAATTGCGACAAAATCGCCTGCGATCAGGGTGCCATTGGAAGTGGCAGGGAACGCATGGGTGCTATTTCGAATTGCGGGCGGAATCGCGGTTCACACTGCTGCGATGTCAGACATCGCATGTGATTCACACCGCACTGATGTGCAAATCACATGCAATATCTGTGTGATGCGAATACAATCTGTTTGACTGAATTTGCATCGCATTCAGACCAAAGTCGAGCAGGACCCTTTTTTTGGTCCGTACCAAAATCGGATCGGATTCCTGTCCGAAATTGGATTCCTGTCTGAATTAACAGTTCGCACTGCGATATGCGCACTGATCTGGGGGTGTCATTAACTTTGTATTGACACTCCCAGCGGTTCGCATAGGGCAGTGTGAACTGCCTGCGAGTTGTATGCGATGCGGAAACCTGTACTGGATTTGCACGGGTTCTCGCATCGCAGAAGTGTGAACCGAGCCTCAGAACGCCAAGATGTTAACGGAAGCCTACAGCCCTGTACACGTGATCGTATTTTCCAACAACAAAACCATGGATTTTTGTTTAAAGGTTGTTGGCTCCAACTTGTCTTGCATACACACGGTCACACAAATGTTGGCCCAAAATTCCAAACGTGAGAACGTGGTGAAGTACAAGACGTACGACGAGCCGAGAAAAAGGAAGTTCAATAGCCAGTGCGGCTCCTTCTGCTTGATTCCAAGCATGAGGAAACTTTTGTGCGACGGACTTGTGTACACACGATTGGAAATTCCGACAACAAAGTTTTGTTGGCGGAAAATTTTAGAACCTGCTCTCAAACATTTGTGGGCGGAAATTCGGACAACAAATGTTCGATGGAACATACACACGGTCGGACTTTCCGACAACAAGCTCACATCCAACATTTGTTGTCAGAAAATCCGATTGTGTGTACGGGGCATAACATGTCACTTTATATACATGTATTCTCATTTTCTGTTTATAGCATTGGATATTTTTGAATTTTTTTTTTAAAGACTTTTCACTTTATTGAGATATATATTTCTTTTGTATTGCTTCACATTAAAGCGGGGTTCCACCCACATTTTGAACATTATCTCTATGCATTCTCTTCCTTGCCTAGATACTGACATGCTGTGTAAAAAAATTTAAATCGCCGTAATTACCTTTTTTTTTCTAATCTTCTTAGCACTTCCTGGTTTTCCTCCCATGGGAGTAGGCGTGTTTCTAGCCTTTCCCAGACCTCCCACAGTCCCCTGGGAGCTAGTCTCAGGCTTCCCAGCATGCATTGTGCAACAGCGTCATCACAACATCTCTGCTCCCAGCAATCACCGCATCCAGGAAATACATGCTTGTGGGCTTCAAATGCCCACAATGAAGATGGAAACCGCCTTCAGTGAATTTTATAAGTTATTCTTTACAATGAAATCGGACACAGGCGGACTTATTACACAGAACATGTGAGTAGATAATCATGAGAAGAAAAGTTTGTGAATGAACTCCAAAAAAAAAAAAAACGATAGATAGGTGGACCCCCGCTTTAAGATAATTTTGACCCAAATTATCATGCCAACAACTGATCCATTTAAGCATTAATCTAAACCCCAAAAATGTAATATACGCCGCTTTCCACCTAGGTGTGGTGGCTGCATTAGTTTTCAATTTTCATTTCCAGCAAAACACTTTCAGTCCTAGGGTGACAGCATTCACCCACTGAATCTTAGCTATGTAGAAGTTCTAAAATCATAGGACAGGACTAAACAACGCCTCTTCTCTTTTCCACAACATGAGGTGGAGGTGTATTGTAATCTGTAGAGAATGCTGGGAATTGATGTAACTGACAGAGCACTTATTGAACAGAGATAACAAACCACTTTTATTAGTTTAGTATAGTATAGTATAGTATAGTATAGTATAGTATAGTACAGTGTTGCCAACCGTCAGTATTTTTACTGGCAGCCAGTAAAAAACAGCCAATTTTCTCCTGCCAGTAAATGCCAGTAAAAGTAAGAGGGTGCCAGTAAAAAATATGGCTCTGACGCTCAGCTTGGTCCGGAGCCGGCTGAGACCATCCGAGTGCCTGCTACAGTGTGATCGGGTGGCTCTGGCGGAGGCGGTGCCTGAGCATGTCGTGTGATGTCATGATGCAATGGAGCCAAGCAGAGTGGCCAGAGGCTTGTGTCTGCGGTATGGGAGCAAGGCATACTGGGACCGGGATCGTCGGTGCTGTTTAGACTGGAGTGGACTGGAGGGACCACGTAGCTTGGAGCGAGACTGTCACTGTGACTCAGAAGGGGACGTGTTGTGTCACTGAGATGTCATCATCATCTGTGCTGCTGCACACCGCTGTCAGTGTCACTGTGACAGTCAATTTAATGTGTGTGTGCCGCCCATTCTAAATTCTTGCCCTCCTGTCTCCTGTCCCTGAGCTACTTACTTACTATATAGAAAATAAAATAAGAAAGATGTTTTTTGCCTTATTATCTACCTTAAATCATATTGCTAATTGCATATTGTATGTTTGTAGCCTAAATACTCAAATTTGCACTTAAAACTATAATTTTTTAAGTTTTGGAAATGCCAATAAAAACTTGGCTGTGCCAGGAAATTTTGGGTGTTGTGTCAGTAAATTTCAATCTGGTAGGTTAGCAACACTGGTATAGTATAGTATAGTATAGTATAGTATAGCATAGCATAGCATAGCATAGCATAGCATAGCATAGCATAAAGACCCAAAAAAAAGCAAATAAGAGAAGTGCATTGTTAAAGTTTACATTTTAATTATGGAAGTTGGAAACTCACTTGATATTACCTTATCCCAAAACCTCCAGTACTCATAAGCATTTAAAACCCATATATCTAACTATGGATGCTGTTAAAAGCTTTTTTATCTAAACCATTTGTAATTAATGTTCACTGGCCCTTTAAACAAATAACCACCATGCAAGCATTTAGGACCTTGTATATGAAAAAATAACTTTACTGGCTGAACACCAATTTCCATAAGAGAAGCGAAGATGACGTAATTTGTGACCTGCCAAAGATTGCGCCACTTGAGCAGGCTTGATAAATGGACCTTTTAGGCAAATAAGTTAAACAACAAAAATGTGACATTTTAGATGAAAATATATCTCAATCCATTGTTTAAAACTCATACTCTTTCAATTAAATGAAGATTCATGGCATAGTCACATATTTCCTTGTCAAATAAATGATGTCTCACATCAACTACCACACCAATTCCTACTTATAGAAACAGGGGGATTTATAAATTCATCACGTTCATAAGATGTGAGAGACAAACTGAGGTAGTCAATAAAATACACTTGTCAGCTAGCATGTATCTCTGAGTCTAAACCACTACACATCACAAGTCATGATTGAAGGCTTGTGTCTCCAACAGTCGGCAAGTGTGAAATGACTTGCAATAAGTTCCAATCCAAGATAACACACAATGAATTTAGGAATGAAGAGCTGATATATGCAGACAAAAGAGCATTGAGGTAACAAATGCATGAAAGAAACTAAGCATTGGGATGTAAAACACATTGTCAGGATCTTGAAGGGTCAGGTTGGGCCATTCCTACCGTGAGACAAGGTTAGAGTTAAGTGTCAGACTCTAGAAGCTCCTTCCAGTCTGGTTATCATCCATAGATGTCTGCTGTTTGGGTGATCATTTCTGAGACAACTCAGATGCAAATTAGCTTTCCTATGCTGTTTTCTTAATGTCCAAAATTAAACAGAAAGACAAACAATTATATGTAGGCAGTCAAAACTTAACTAAGCTTAAAACTGTTCCCACCCCCATTCTAAGCCCTATACTAACTACCCTTTGTTACCCTATGTTTACTTACCCAGTCTTACCCTCGTACACACAATCGGATTTTCCCACGAGAAAAGTGTGATGACAGGTTGTTGGCGGAAAATCTGACCGTGTGTATGCTCCATCGGACAACTATAGTCGGATTTTCCGCGGACAAATGTTGGATGGCAGGTTTTAAAAATTTCTGCGGACAAATGTGTGTTGTCGGATTTTCCGAGCGTGTGTACACAAGTCCGTCGGACAAAAGTCCAAAGTACAAACATGCATGCTCGGAAGCAAGGACGAGCCGGAAGCGGTCGGTCTTGTAAACTAGCGTTCGTAATGGAGAATTAACATATGTGACGTGGCAAATAATGAAATCTCGAAATGCAGCGCACATTCTCTTCTTCTTTAAAGCGGAGTTCCACACAAAAATGGAACCCTCCCCCCCTCTGGTGTCACATTTGGCACCTTTCAGGGAGGAGGGGGGTGCAGATACCTGTCTAAGACAGGTATTTGCACCCACTTCCGGGCATAGACTCCCGCAGGAGTCTACGCCTCTTCCCGTCCCCCGCGCTGTCTGCTGGGACACACACGTTTGGGCCAAAGCCCTTCGGACAAAAGTCCACGGTTTTGTTTGCCAACAATCCGATCGTGTGTACGAGGCTTAAGGGTGCGCCACTCCATTTATGCGATCTTTCCAGTGGTAGGCTTTGCCGGAGAGGAGAGATTGCCTAAAAAGTGCTGCAGAGTGGTGACAACCCCCATAGACTTACTATGGGGCATCTGTTGTCAGCTGTGTCACCTCTCTGCTGAAGCCGGTGCTGACAGCCGAGACAAGTGAGACCAAGATGGCCACCACTCGTTTCTATGCCCTTGGAGGACTGGAGCGACGTCTGACTTCCAGTTCCAGGGCATAGAGTTCCAGGGCCATAATAATATTTTTTTTTTTTTTAAGTAAAAATTCAAAAAAACAATTCTCAATAAAGAGGACCTGTCATCCTTACTCCTATTACATGGGATGCTTACATTCATTGTAAAAAAATAAAGGGACAATGTAGAAATAAAAAGTAAAATAAATAAGACAAAAGAAAAAAAAATGAATTAAAGAGCCCCACCCCTCCGTGCTCACTCGCAGAAGCAAACGCATGAGTAAGCAACAATTCTAGTACAAGATCTCCTCTGTAACTCTGTAAAAATCTGTAAAAAAATGTAAAACGTTGCCTAAGGAGATTTTTTAAAAATTCTTTTTATTAGAATTGAAAAAGAAATAAAACATACAAACACAAAGCCTATTGGGCATACCCAGACTCAACCGGTCATGAGGACCATACAACTATACACAAACATCTCACCATCAATCCCCGCCCCATCTCCCTCTCCCTTGTGCAACCCACCCATCCACACATACAGTAATAGGATTAAGACATTCCCACTAACCATCAGTAACAACATGAAAGGTAATACCCCAGCCTCTCACCACATTATCTATCAGATGTAATTGTTAACCAGCATCCCCTTTAGTCAAAACAATTCGTAGGAGTTATAGAGTGCCTCATCCAACAGTGGATGAATCTGCTAGACCTTGTCAAATTTCTTCTGAAATCCCCGAGTCGCATGCGTTGCTTTATAGAAAGGTATTGATTTGTTGACTATACTTTTCCAAAATGCAAGTGATGGTGCTTCTGTTTTTTTCCAGTACAATGCAATTGATTTCCATGCGTAGAATAAAGTAATAGACAAGAACGTCCTCTGTGCCCTCTTTGGCACCAAATCCTTCACCAACCCCAGAAGGCATACCGTGATGATGAGAGGAATCAGCACCAAGATAAGGTCCTGTAAAGTGCTTGTGACCTCTGACCAAAAATGTTGTATTTCCCTACAATGCCAAAAAATATGGTCATAGTCAGCCGGCTGGGCTGTACAAGTCCAGCATTCCGCCGAGGTGGATCCATAAATAGAGGCAAGTCTGGCTGGGGTATAATATATTCAGTGGATTAGCTTAAATTGTATGAGGAGATCTCTAACTGACACAAGCGCCTTAAAAGGTACCTCCAAAATGTTGTCCCAGTCTTCTCCCTGAAAATTCAGAATGAGTTGCATCCGAACATCTCTACATTTATCTAGAGCATTTGGCCTAACTGTAAATAATTCTTTATACACATAGGCTTCGTCAGAGAATCACCATGTAAGAGAAGTTCTAGTGCCGACAACCGAAGGTCCAGGGTATCAGAGCCAAATTGAGATACAAGGGCATGCCTCAGCTGCAGATATCTAAACAGATTCCAGTTTGGCAACTGATATCTGGTCTTGAGCCGATCAAAGGTACATAGCTTCGCCTTTGTACTACATCCTGTAACCGCTTGATTCCAACCCCCGCCCAGATGACCAGATCTGGAATATCTCTGAAATGCAATAGTTTGGGGTTAAACCACAACAGAAATGACGGAGAGACAGATTGTATCCCAGGAGTCATGGTCACCTGTACTTTATTTCACGCCCGTATTGTTACTCTCATAGATCCCGTACCTAAGGAGATTTTTAATTACCATAGTTTATCGCCATTCCACGAGTGTGCGCAATTTTAAAGCATGACATGTTAGGTATCTATTTACTTGGTATAACATCATCTTTCACATTAAACATAAAAATGGGGTAACTATTGTGTTTTCTTTTAATTCATAAAGTTTATTTTTTCCAAAAAGATTGCGTTTGAAAGACCGCTGTGCAAATACCGTGTGACATGAAATATTGCAACAATCGCCATTTTATCTCTAGGGTCCCTCTTCTAAATATATATAAATATATATATATATATATATATATATATATATATATATATATATATATATATATATATATACAATTTTTTTAGCCAAAACTCCTAAATTAAACATGTAAACCAAAAGTTCAAGAAAAGGCTTGGTCTTCAAGTGGTTTAGCAAATAGATAAAATCATTGTTTTAGCTAATCTATGCTGCCTCTAGTGGCTAATCTACAAATCTGTACATTTAGAACAATAAAAAAAATAATACCGGTATTTAAAATGTAAACTTCACAACAAAAATAAATTTAAACAAATACTTAAATAATGACTAAAGCTAAGCAAAAATACACCCTATTTTCTCTTTAAGTATTTTCTCCTGGTTTTGGAAGTTTAATGCCATAAGAGCACAAAGCTGTCAGCTTTTATTCAATATACTGTATATACTAAAGTTCTTACAAGGTTGAACTATTTATGGAAATGCCTTTTATTTCCAAATAGACAAATAACTATATTGCAAGAAACAAATGAGTAGAGGCAACAGTTAAAAGTTAATCTATTAGACATGTGCAGTTTGAGAGTCAGCAGTATACACGATACTTGAACCAGCAGGAAACCACTTCTGTTATAGCGAGTTTTATTTATGGACATTCCACTTACGCACCCCCTGACGCTACGCAATTTAATTTCATAACAGGACCAGAATAAACAACTGACTTTTTCACATTTAACATGTATGTATATTTTTCCAGGTAGAGATTGATCGTCAACTTAATTTATTCTTTCTTGATTATTCACAGCATGAACCAAAGAGATGTCCATCCATATAGGAGTAATAAAATATTTGACAAACAAGGCATTTTAATCTGTACCTCTGACTGTAAGTTGAACAAATAGCTGTGTAGCTGTGGATTTGGCATCTTGTTCTTTGCTTATTAAAGTAGACTGTGTAAAAATCTACATAGGTGAATGTAAGCAAATTGCTATGAGAATTGCTCCTACTTTGTAAACATTATATTAAATAATCAGTTTGGTGCCTCTTTCAACAGAAACTGTTGGCCAAGAGTCAGGCTTTGCCTATACGTAAGAGCTGCTTTACAACAGTACACAGGGCCAGTGCTAGACTAGTTTGCACCTTAGGCAAGACCATCTACTTGCATATCCACCCCGCACAAAAAAAATAAAGCCTGTGCAGGGATGCTTTTTCATATGTGGATATATACTGGGGAGCTGGGAGGAATTGATGTTGCATGCAGCAAGGCCTGCGTGGCACCTCATTGGCTGGATACCTTTTCTTCCCAGGTTGGCTGAAGTTTGCAGGAGACAGCTTCATCTCCAGTTAACATAATCCAATCCCGCAGCAGTATGTGGAACGTTGGCGCAGGGTATGGGGAACAGGGCAGCAATCAGAAATGTTGGGGCCCCTTATACAGCTTTAGGCCTGGTCCCCCCGGGCCTGACACTATTACATCAGAGTTTACTCCTTTCATTAGGGTCCCCAAAGTCCACCCCTTACATCAGGCCCCCCCCTTCTTTAATCAGTTTTCCCAGAATCATCCTTACACCAGAGCCCCTCTTTCATTAGGATACCCAAAGTCAAACCCCTTACATCAGGGTCCCCAGAGCCCCCCTTAAATCAGGGTCATCAGAGCCCCATTACATCAGGGTCGTCAGAGCCCCATTACATCAGGGTCCCTAAAGTCTATTTCTTTTCAATAGGGTCCCCAAAGTTACAAGGGAAGAGCAGAGTGGGGTAAGGAGAGTGGAGAGGTTTAAGAGAATAGTTGGGGTAGTGGAAGAGGAGGAGGGAGTGCTGTGAAGACCACGGCTTACATCATGATCAGTTCCATTGCAGCAGTCAGCTACAGGACAGGTGGAAGCTGGAAGGCTAGGCACTGGGACCAGATAGGTTTGCCGGAGGAACTTCCTCCTCCTCTGAATGTCGGGGCATGGGGGGAGGGGCAAGCACGTGATTGGTTGCTAGGACATAGGCAGTTCAAGCAATCAAGCTGTGGCCTGAGAACAGCGGGCAGAGGAGGGAGTGCATGCAGTCAGCCTCCGTACATTCAGGGACAGCTCTGATTGCTGCACAGCCTGCACTGTTGATGAGCAGCATGGCTGTGGCAGCAGATACGCTGACTGCATATTTGGGCAGGAAGCTCTGGGGGGGTTCGGACCCATCAGCAACTGTCCGTGGCTGCGCCCTAGGCAGCGGTGATCCATATGCCATGTATTTAAGGCTGCCTACTTATTAAAGCCCAGCTCCAGCCAAAATGTTATTTTTAATATCTTGATCGAGTGGAGAACAGTCAAATTCTATCTGGTTTTAATTGTTGTTTGTATACTAATTTTGAAGATACCCCATAATACAAGTGTCACTGGCAGATGAGCTAAGGGAATGTCAATGAACAAATATGACCATGTGGTTATATTAGGCCAATGATGTCACAGTCACCCACGCCCCTTTGTTACGTGCATCTGTGGGGCAGGGATTCCCCTGCCACAGCTGTTTAGGCCAGCGATCTACTATTGTGTGACAGCTTTTCATGGGTTCAGGCTGGACCTGGTTGTTATACATTTATATATAGACTAATTTGTGAAACTGTCTTATTCTGCTTTATCAGAACATCATCCTTTCAAAGACTAGGTTTCACAAGTCAGTCTTTGGGAGGAAGATAGTCTCATAAGACAATCTCTTGGGGAATCTACATCAGCCTGGTGAAAACACCTTGCTCTCAGAAACTGCTTTTTGAGATTGCCATCTTACCTATACCTACCATGCTCCTATGGAGACCACTTTCTAAAAAACATTATTCTGCCAAAGTGATTGCCCTTTGAGGTTGTTAAGCTCCCAATTAGAATGCAGTAGAGTCTGCCAGTGTCCCTAGGAAATGACTTGTAGGACTGTGCAGGGATTCCATTGTCTCCTAGATCTGTTTGCAGTCCTCTGCAGGTCAGTCATGTGACCTTTGTTACAGGTTACAAGGAAATGACAGCTCCTATTCGCCTCCTGTGGGAAACTAGCTCTCTGTTGTTCCATGCCAGAATCTTCTCTGTCAGGCTTTAATGCTAAATGAAAAATGAAAAATTGTTGCTCACAGGCATGCTGGTAGAACACCTCTGAGCTCATCAAATGGACGCTTACATTTTACTCTGTATGTTGTATCATTCCCTGAGAAAAGATTCCTGTTGGTCCTTATGAATCACTGTTATCCACTGCTCTGCTATTGCTGATGACTAGTTGAGATACCACATAAGCCTGGCCTGTGGTTCCTTGTGTGTTCTTGATGTTTCAATACTGCATGAACAATGCCTGCACTGACCTTTACCAGGCTTATGAGTCCACTTGCCTGGATCTTGGCCTGTTTACAGATGACATTCTAGCCTGATTTTGTAAGTTGCCCATCAACTGTCACCAGTTGGGAAAACACATCTGCTGAATACTGAATGTTTTGCAGCATTATCTATATCTTCTGGGGGTCCCTAGCAAGAGCCAGGCACTCCCTAGATGGCGCAGTTCTGGAGAGCCCTTGTCTACCACTGTGGAAGAACATGTACCTCACATGGACAGATCCACCCTGGCTGCCCTGTAAAAAGAATGGGATCATCCTGTTAGGCAACTGTTCCCTACCATCTGAAGCAGAAACATGGAGAAGGATCTATTTTGATAAGGGAGACTGCACTCCATAGGATAACTCAATAAAGTATATCTTAAAGTATTTTTTTCCTTTTTGATCAAATATTGAATAAATAAAACACCTTTTTTTGCTCTCTGTGTCCAAATAGGGAGTTTCTTTTTCATCTTCTGTCTTAGCACACAACAGGGCATGAGAACAGAGAAAGGAAAAATCCTCTCTTTAGCTGGTTATAGATCGTTAATTTCTTGTAGCCAGTTGGCTGAATGAAAAAACACTAACAGATTCCTCAATTCACACAAATGAGGTGGATGGAGGAATCTCCCTACTAGGACAATCTCCCTTCTGACAGCGGCACCCACTTCCAACATATCCCTTTGCTGATCAAACAATCAAGTTCTGTTGAGTTTGGACGGACACACAATAATCGAAAATTTAACTGGTCCCTGCTGAACAAGCTGTATTTCGATCAGTGTATTTCCAGATTTAGACAGTTGTCACCGGAACAAGTGTCCAGCATGTTTTTCCTTGCTGGAGGCTGCCATTTTGCTGAAGCCCAGAGCCCCTGGACAGCAGTATATCATAAAGTGGAACTAAACCCATTGATTTAATGGATTCAAAAAACAGCTACATACCTGAAATGTCAGGATTGTCAATTGTCACATTTGATTGTGTCCTCAACCAAACTGTCAAACCATCAAATGGTTGGTGTCATAACTAATCACATGTACAGCACCAACACAGTTGCAGATTAAACAGAAGCAGCTTCATTGGCTGTAATGGATAGGAAGGTGTTGCACCTTTTCTACCAAAGCCATTTGGATACTGCTGGGGGTAGTCTTGGTGATGCCAGTCGAGCAAGATAAGCAAGATTATCCAGCAGGGTGTGTATAACAGAGGGCGTAATTCCACTTTAGGGCTGTCAGCAGATCGGCTTCTACAAATGCAGAAGTACCTAAAAATGGAGAGCAACTGTGCATGTGCAGAGCAGGGTGAGACAGTGTATTACTGGATTTTAAGCAGTATAGGAATTTAGCCCTGGTTCATACCAGAGCGTTTTAACATGTGATTTGACAAATCACATGTCAAGTCGGCGGCAATTGCCGTCAATGGCACTGCCCTAATCGGTGCGACGCCGCACTGATTTCAAAAAGTAGTTTCTGTACTACTTTTTGCGATTTCGGGCTGCAATTTACATTGACATCTCTGCAGAAACCTGCACAGACGTCTCTGAAATCACGTCCAAAATCGGGACTGACATGCGGGAGTGAAATTGTGCGAGTTCAGCTGAACTCGCACGGCTTCATTCCCGCAGCTCAGTGTGAACCTGGGCTTAATTTTAACGTTTTTGATAGCTATACAGTACCTGCAAAAGGAGCCAGCCTAAAGTGATCTAGCAGGAATTCATTTTCTGACTAAAGTTCCACTTTAAGGAGGAGGAAACTAGGTGGTGTGCATTGATTGGTGCTGTTTCAGAAGCAAGAATCTCTGCATATTGTAGCAATAGTTAAAGCAAAGTCAAGCTATGTTCTGCAAATGATCGCTTATACTGTGTTCTGTTGAGTTCTCAGCAGTTGCTCCAGAGATCAGCAGGAGTAACATTACTGTCTGCATGATACAGTAATGATCTTCTAAATGAGCTGATATCATTAACCATTATTGTCCAGGAATTTACTGCTAGGAAAGGTTATCGTAATTATAAAAAAAAGAAATCCAGACTGTCCAATTATTGCAGCTGAGCTGCACAGATGTCCTTCTAATGAACTTTCTCCAAATAATTTATAGTACAACATACAGTTTTGTTATACATTATGGGCAGTAGCTGTACATAAGAAGGGTGATCATACATAATTAACATTGCAGGGCTTTACCACTTCTTATGTAATGCCACAAAAATACAGTGTTCTGCATTTCATGAGATGCCTGGTCTGCCAGCAAGGAACTGGTACCATTCAAACTATGTTCATCAATTGAGACATAGTTAAACATAATCACCATGTGAGCCTAAAATGTAAAATGTCAGAGTGATTTAGAGATTGTTTTGTATTCATTGTGGGTTTGTTCTGAACCCTATCCAGTAAAAGTTCAGTCAGAAATTTAAAATAGCATATTTGTTTCTAGACAGTGCTTCAAAGTATAAAAATCATATGGTCAAGATGACAGCCAGGTAATTAGCATTTTTTAAAGGGGTCAGCGAAAACAGCCTCAATGTTTCTCTCATGACACAGGTTCTATTTATCAAAATTCCAGCTCTACCTTCAAGTTCAAATATAAAGAATGGAAAATCTTGCAGCAACTCGTGAGGTTGCCTCAGGTGATGGCCCAATATCCAAATATTCTTCTATCCAACAGTTCATACCTTTCAAAAGTGGTGTAAAATACTATGGTATGCACAGTTTATCATGAGGACATGAAGGTATGCTTTGCATGACTCCACCCACTTTTTTGAGTTGCCATGGTAACAAGCAAACACCACAGAGATACCCAGGAACAAAGTAGGCCTTAAAGTATAAGTTCATAAAAAAGAAAAAAACAGGCCACCCCATTCTTACCATTAATCAAAGCCACTCTGGCGTGGTCATGACTCCTTAGTAAATCCCCACAGATTGGAATGGAAATGTACTCCTAGTATCTCTCATTCTGGAGTATGGCCCAATTCATATCTATATGCAGAAGCAGCCAACATGCCATTTTGGGCCCAAGGCTATAAAATTTGGAGAAGCCTGCTTTTGCCATCAAGAGGTACTGTAATGCCGCGTACACACGAGCAGACTTTACGGCAGACTTTGCCCGGCGGACTTTTCAACGGACTTTACGACGGACTTTCAGAATGAACGGACTTGCCTACACACAATCAACCAAAGTCCATCGGATTCGTACATGATGACGTACGACCGGACTAAAACAAGGAAGTTCATAGCCAGTAGCCAATAGCTGCCCTAGCATGGCTTTTTGTCCGTCGAACTAGCATACAGACGAGCGGACTTTTCGACCGGACTCGAGTGCGACGGAAAGATTTAAAACATGTTTCAAATCTAAGTCCGTCCAACTTTTGAGAAAACAAAGTCCGCTGGAGCCCACACACGATCGAATTGTCCGACGAAATCCAGTACACCAGACCAAGTCTGCCGTAAAGTCCGCTCGTGTGTACGCGGCATAAGTAAGCAATAACCTGGGTGGGGGTGTTCTAGTAGGCTAGAGAGTGTGAACTGATTTCTTTTTGTTACGTGAACTTCCCAGCCAATCCATTCCAAAAATTCAGAAAAACAGGGCTGGATTTAGCCTGTCTGATCTGGAGGGTGCAAATACTTTCATTTTAACCTTGTTGCTATTGCTCCGTGGTGGTTGGACTAGGCTCCAGTACCTCATTATAAGGTCCATCCTGCTGATACTCCTGGTCCTGGAGGGGCAAGAACAAAATCTTGGGGGGGGGGGCACATGGTTAGGATTTACTTGGTTAGGATTTACTAAATTTATAGAGTAAAGCTCTTTTCCAGAATAAAATCAACATTTTAATAATTCTGATACAATACTTCTACACAGATAAATATTGTGGGACTGGTCAATGGGATATGGAATAAGTACAAAAAGCAGAAGGTCAGTAGGTCAGCCAGGTGGCAGGTGGATAGCTGTCCCATGGTCTGCTTTGGTCATCATAATAAGAGGTTATTTGTCATGTACAGCCCCAAGCTCTGGCTAGAATGGCAGTGTGATCATTACTAATCGCCTGATATCTAGGCCAGTAAGATTAATTCAATCCTTTTCACAGAGACCACGCAGTGAAGTGCTGTGAATAAGTGAGCATTCCTAGTAAAGGGCAAAGTTGTCTTTGGTTTAGTTTGTACTATTAGTACAATCATTTCATTCCAGTTGCATGTTAAAAAAAAAAGGTGAGGTCAAGCAGTCTGTTTTTTTATTTACTTTTTTACATTCACTCCTTCTGTAGCTACTGCAACTAAGAGTACATACTTAAAACAAAAGAACAATTACTTTAATTAGCTATTATTGCGCTGTGGAGATCTGATTAGCATTTTCAGTTCATAATGAGAAAACCTAAAAAAAAATTCTCAGCATGTAAGACAATATTTTAATAAAGTTTTCTTTTCTTTTTTACATTTTACCAAGCCATTACCTCCATGCTTTTCACACTGTTAACAGAATTGCTGCAGCATTAAGTCATAAAACATTAACTTGCAAATGACCATAATTTTAGAAGTATACCACTTAATACATTATAGGAATTGTATGCCTGTTTTTGGCTTTTACATTTACTTGCTAGTATAAGTTAGGATAAGTTAAAGATAATGTATAGCGTATTCTCATCGAACGCATATTTTGGCAGTGTTTACCTTCACCAATGGAGTCTAAGTTTAAAACAGTGCAGGGAGAGCGACTATTTGTCACATTGCTGTTTTAAAATGCCAATGGGACTTAGTGGGTACTGCATGTGGGTGAGTCCAGGGTTAAAGTGGTTGTAAAGGCTCAAGGTTTTTTTACCTTCATAAATTCTATGAATGAAAGTAAAAAACTTCCTGTGTGCAGCAGCCCCCCCCCCCAGCCCCCCTAATACTAACCTGAGCCCCCTCTCAATCCAACTATGTCTACGAGAGTCTTGGCTCTCGGGAGACTCGCACTCCTGGTTGGCGTTTGGCACAGCTGTCAATCACAGCCGGTGAGCCAATCAGGAGAAGGAAAGGGTGGGGCCAGGCCATGGCTCAGTGTGTGAATGGACACACAGAGCCACGGCTCAGCAGTGCACCTGCTTGGGTGCCCCATTGTAAGCTGCTTGCTGTGGTAGCACCTGACAGGAGCAAGGGGCCAGGAGCCCCGGCGTAGGACCCGAGAAGAGAAGGATTTGGGCTGCTCTGTGCAAAACCACTGCACAGACCAGGTAAGTATGACATGTTTATTGTTAAAAAAAAAAAGACTTTACAATCACTTTAAGAACAAGGTATGAAGCTCTAATATAATGAGTATGCTTGCATCCCATAAAGTATGCTTGCAAAAAAAATGATAAAATGAAGGTCAGACATGTATGGTGGACATGTGACTGAGATCCTGAGAATGATTGTTGCCTGGAATTATGATATAAAAAAATATATTGCCTGGAGTTCTGATATAATTTATTCTGTAATAATCAGAATAATATTAAAAATGTTTTTTCTTCTATAGCACAGAACCGAAACTGGTCTGGTTGTTTGGTCCCAGTTTCCATTCCTTGATAGGCACACAGCAGCCATGCACACTGGGGTTGTCACAAATAAGAGTCTAATTATGGGGGTAGGTATTTCTGGAATATAATTACCGCCATCTAAGGGGCTCAGTAAGAATTTACAAGGGTCCAAAGGTAGCACAGAAGGTATTGTTAATAGTGGCTAACACTGTTTTCCAGTATCTAAAAAGCCAGAGACAACTCCACAATATATAGATTAAATCTGTAGGTCTATCAGGGCAGATTTGCAAAAGGCAAGTCGTGTTACATAATCCTTAGTTGCCAGGTTATGTCTCAATTGTAGGTACTGATAATATTTTTTATGTGAAAAGTGAAATTCCAGCTCTAGTGCCAGAAAGGTTTTAAAGTGGTTGTAAACCTCAGACACGAAATATGAATAAAGCATATCCCTCTATAGCATACTTGTGTACTAGGTGTCATTTCTCTCTGCTGCTTCATTCCTCTGCTATCAGCATAAGTCACTCCTGACAAGTTTTCCTGACACCAAGAGAAAAAAGGTAACACTTGTGTAACAAGACTCAAAGCTTTGTAGTTTACTGAGTTCTCCAAAATATGCATTATAGTGAAGTAAACTGAGTATACATATACAGTCTTTCATAGACTTCGAAGGAAGGGAGACAATGGGATATGGTATGTTCCAAAGAAGGGAGACAATGGGATATGGTATGTTTGTAGCTGGCCACCCATTTACAGTTAGAAGAGCAAATACTTTTTGGAGGATGAAGACAGTAACATGCCCTGATTAGGTTATTCCCATTTAATAGTGCCCTACCCAGCTAAATGTTGCCATTGAAATGCTACATGCTGTAAGTTTTGGCATGCAGGATAGGTAGCCCCCAAGATCCTTGGGCAGTTGCAATGAAGCCAGTTTAATATGGGGCTGATTTTACCTCCATATCAGGTCTCTAATTGAAGAGTGTATCACTTAAACTTCAGAGTGATCTACATTGGTGAGTTATGAAAAAAGTGTGACATCCCTTTTTTGCATCTGTTGCTACCAATAGAGGCGATCCTTGGAGCCCTGTACTCTGTCACTGATTTGTATAAGGTCATTATTCCTTACCATCATTGAGGAGTCAGTTGAGCCTTTGTCTCCCTTGTATCCTATCTGGTTTCCTATCTGGGGTCTCTCACTTGGACATGCATTCCTCTATTGTTTTTATTATTGCATCTTGAAGTATGTAATATACCATTTTCTTCCTGATGAAGACTCTTCATAAGGTTAAACGTGTTGAGGTTTTCTTGTTGCCATCTGAATGACACCTTAATGGATGGAACATCATATGATGCAGAGCTTTACTGATGCATTGGTTGTTATATACTCTTGATCAGTGGTGCTCAATATTTTGGGGGGGCAGCAAACACTACAATCCCCCTTCCCCGGCGCTCGTTCACCCCCCCCCCCAGGCATACCCCATGTTCGGTTTTTAACCCCCTTCCCCACTGTCTTGCTTCCTACAGATTGAAGCTCACCCAGGACCTTCCTACTCCACGGTGGCTCGTTGACGCCCTCTGTTGGGGAATACCCCCCTGGTTGCTCCACTGGGTCTGGGTACATTAGGCCTGCCAGATGTGGACTGGGAGCGAGCTCTATATTGAAGTCAAGTGTTGTTTTTTTTATCCCTCCTACTTGAATACTTTTTTGCTTTATGGATACAGTACCCATTACATGCCCCTCTAGCAATACTCTATGGTCAGTACCCTTCTGTTTTTATCACATATGTATAGTACACATCTATAACACATTAGCCTTACATCTTTTTATGTTAATACTGATTCTGAACATATATTACTGTACAATTGGTTTATTACTGTCTTTTTGATTTATAGACATACCTCTTTGTCTGCTGATTCCAATCAGACACCCCTGAGGAAGAGTTTATCTCGAAACACGTCGGGTACTCCCCGCATGTGTGTTCCACATATACCGGAGTTCTATGATTGTGAATCTCTGCATATTGTATTGCTGTATTTTTTCATATTTTTTCATGTTCGTAACATGCATCCTGTATCCCATGTATGCTTATTCTTTGTACCCTAGACCTATTCAGATCTATACCTTAATAAATACCTAGATCTTTGCAACAAACCTATACCACTCATACTCCTTATTATACTCTTTTACTACCTATGAGTAGGTGTCCCCTTAAAAGCCCCACAAGAGGATCAAATTTCCATTTTCCCCGGCGCTCGCTCATATACACTACCCCCCACTCGGTGCTCTATCAAACGAACAGCAAGGTGGCGATCCATGGCCTTACCTTATGCTGCAGTAGGGGTGAAGGGAGGAGGTTGCAGAGGGAAGAGCCAGGGCCATTGCTTCTCCTCGTGGCCAAACAGGAGGTAGGTCCTAAGACTTCCTGGCCAGTCGGGTCTCAGGACCCACTTCCTGATGGTCCAGGAGGAGAAGCCTTAGTGAATATTAATTTGCTAATGTAACACAAGTGGGTGGGCTCGGGGGGCAGTGCTCTATGCCCTCGAGTCCACCCTTTTTGAAGCCAATTAGAGCCTCAGGCTCTAATCAAGTGCTTCTAAAAAAAATTTACATTGAAATCCATGCCTCCGGCACCCTTTTTGAAGCCAATTAGAGCCTCAGGCTCTAATCAAGTGCTTCAAAAAAAAAAACTCACACTGAAATCCATGCCTCCGGCACCCTGCATGTAGGATAGGGGCTGAGCGCATGGATTAAGGGGGCGGCGCCCCTGCGCCCCTAATGGGCGGGCCGCCCCTGCTCTTGATGTATGGTCATTTTTAATCTTTGTCAATAAAGTATATGTTTTACAACATACACTTTGCTGCTACTGCTGCTGCAGTGGAGGTCAAAGATTTGTCTGATCTGTCTGGCTGGGGTGCCTGGATAACAAGGTTAGCTGCGATGAATTACAAATTATTTGGTAGATAAAATAATTGATAGTTTTTAAACTGTGCATTTAAATATTTAGCTAGTATTGGTAAATTAGTATTAAGAAATGTGCTGTTGTTTTGGGGGTTTTTTTTGCTTTTTTTTTTTTGCTCTGATCTATAGCTGATGGTTTACAACAGCTATTTACACAGAGCATTGAACCACTTACATCAGTTCCTGCTCTCCCAGGACCTTAAATTGTAATACCCCCACATTGGTGCTCATATAATAAGGCCATGTTTGGTAGAAGCCAATTAACCTATAATTACATATTATAAAAATGCTTGATAGTTTAATTTGAAGGCTTAGTTCACATTGGGAAAATAATGTACACATTAAAATATAGTGTTCACTGTTTGTCAAATGTACAGTTAATACCAGATCAATATAGCCTAAATAAGAGCTTTTTTAAAGAATAATGCAGGAAGCAATGAAGTATCATTCTTCCAGACACTGGATAACGAGCACCATTAATGGTGTTGATATGTTGTTAGAAGACAGAAATACATGCTTAGAAACATCTGAAGCAGATAGATTGCTTGCAACAAGCTGTTCAATTGTGCACAAGAGGAAAAGATTGAAAATCTGATTTTACTCATTCAGCTAATCAGGGCTTGAATGAGGAGCTTGCTTACAATCACTGCATGAAGTATAGGGAAAATCACAAAAGCCTTTGTCCTTTCAACATTTACAAAACAATTAATTGGGAAATACAAGATGAGCTATTACCAGAAAATCCCCATTAAAAGGATACAACAAAAAAATATTCTTTATTTGCCTGTGACCTGCAGTACACTATTGTTATATGTTGAAGCTGATTTAATAAAGTAGTTAGAAATCTTCTCTAAATGAACTAAAATATTCTCTTCATTCAAGCATGTAGGAGGCAAACTCCTGGTCGCTATGAATACTCAAAAATATGCATAATAACTTATTAATAAACAGAACGTATTGAAGTGAATATTCACAGCATTTATTTAGTAAAGATTCTCAACTCTTTTTGTTATTCAACCCAAATAGATAGCTTAAAGGATATTTTTGTGCCCATGCAAATGTCGGCTCCACAAAAGCTCATACATACCCTCTTTTCTCTTTTGCCACGTTCCATTTGTGGTAATGAAGATAGGAAAGCCAGTGCAAGCTTCAAAGGGTGCATTCACACTGTCACACTGGTGGTTCATCTGCTTGGTCCAGTTCATTTTTGTAGCATGAGTGCTCAGAACCTTGCCTAACCACTTGACCTCCGAAAGTTTTACCCCCCTTCATGATCAGGCCATTTTTTTGCGATACGGCACTGCGTTAATTACTTAATTTAACAGTAATGCGACACTGTAAAATGTATGTCCTTTTTTTCCCACAAATAGAGCTTTCTTTTGGTGGTATTTGATCACCTCTGTGGTTTTTATTTTTTGCACTATAAACAAAAAAAAGGCCGACAATTTTGGAAAAAAAAATATTTTTTACTTTGTGCTCTAAAACACATCCAATAGAAAAAATGTAAAAAAATCTAATTTCTTCATCAATTTAGGTCAATATTAAGGATGGGCTCGGGCGTGTTCGCACACTCCACGTGCAGAGCCTGCCAGGAAGTCGGCACGGCGCTGCGCTAATCACAGGCAGTGAGACATTTTTCCGATGTGCGGCTGCAGAGATCGGGAAATGTCTCATTGCCTGTGAGTAGCGCAGAGCCATGCCGACTTCCTGGCGGGCTCTGCGTGTGGAGTGTGCGAACACGCCTGAGCCATCCTTAGTCATTATATATTCTGCTACATATTTTTTGGTAAAAAAAAAAGTTATAGCATCTACAAGCTATGGGATATTTTTTTTTTTTTTTTTTTTTACTAGTAATGGCAGCGATCAGCAACTTATAGCAGGACCGCAATGTTGTGGCGAACAAATCGGACACTAACCCACAACTTAGACACTTTTTGGGGACCAGTGACACTAATACAGTGATTATTGCTAAAAAATATGCACTGTCACTGCACTAATGATACTGGCTGGGAAGGGGTTAATATCTAGGGTGATCAAAGGGTTAACTGTGTGCCTAGCCAGTGTTTGTGTTTACTACGTATGCTGCTTTTAACTAGGGGAAGAGAGGGTTTTGAGTCCAATAAAAAACCTGAGACAAATCAAATTTCTTCACAAATTTGGGCCAATATGTATTCTGCTACATATAAGCTGTATATACTCCCAATAAGCATATATTGATTGGTTTACGTGAACATTTTAGCATCTACAAACTATGGGATATATACTGGAATTTTTATGTATTTTTTTTTATATTAGTAATGGCAGCGATCAGCAACTTATAGCAGGACTGCGATGTTGCGGCAAACAAATCGGACACTAACTTTTTGGGGACCAGTGACACTAATACAGTGATCAGTGCTAAAAAATATGCACTGCCACTGTACTAATGACACTGGCTGGGAAGGGGTAACATCAGGGGCCATCAAAGGGTTAACTGTGTGCCTAGCCTGTGATTCAGTGTAGTGGGGGAGGTGCTTTTACTAGTGGAAGGCATGGATCCATGTCTTCTGTACTTACAGAACAGCAATCTGCCTTGTTTACATAGGCAGACTGCTGTTCTGCCTGTGTACTGAAGCATCGGCGGGTGCCGGTGGACATTGAGTCCGCTGTACCTGCGATCAGCTACCACTGTAGAATCACAAGTCTGGCATGTGCCCCAGATTTGGAAGTGTCAGATCACGTACTAGGTACATAATCTGGCACAGAGCGGCCGCCCTGTCGCAGTAAATGAACTTTGATTTTTTATATTTTTTTATTGGATGTGTTTTAGAGCAGAAAGTAAAAATATATATAATTTTTTTCAAAATTGTCGTTTTTTTCTTGTTTGTAGCACAAAAAATAAAAAACCCCAGAGGTGATCACATACCACCAAAAGAAAGCTCTATTTGTGGGGAAAGAAAGGACATACATTTTATTTGGGTACAGTGCCGCATGACCGCACAATTGTCAGTTAAAGTAACGCAGTGCCGTATTTTAAAAAATGGCCTGGTCATCAATCTTCCAAAGGTTAAGTGGTTAGGCAAGGTTCAGAGCACTCATGCCACAAAAATAAAGTGGACCAAGCGGATGAACCACCAGTGTGACAGTGTAAACGCACCCTCAGTCCTGTGGATTTGAAGCTTCCACTGACGTTCCTATCTTCATTGCCACAAATGGAACATGGATAAAGAGAAAGGAGGGTATGTACTTTTGCATGGGCACAAAAAACGGAAAATTGTATACTCACCTTTCCGTAATTTTCCTTTCCTGTCGCATCTTCATGGCAGCATACACGTTGGGTTGTGACTCCGCCTCCACAACCTGATAGGACCACATAGCTATAAATTAGAGAGCAGGCACCTGCCCCAGTATTCTCCGTAAATATACACACATGTCACCTCAGAGGGTGGGTGATTGTATGCTGCCATGAAGATGCGACAGGAAAGGAAAATTACGGAAAGGTGAGTATACAATTTTCCGTTTTCCTGTCGCATCATGGCAGCATACACGTTGGGGAGTAACTCGCCAAACTGGGTGGGAGTGCAAAAAAAATCAAATTTATTGACAAGGAACAGAAGAATTGGCCTGTATGACGGCCCTCCCAAATTCCACTGCTGCTAAGCGTGCAGCGTCTATTTTGTAATGGGAAATGAAGGTGTTTCTTGAAAACCAAGTGGCCGCTCTACAAATGGTTTCCGCCGAAACTTTACAGTAAGCTGCCCATGAAGTAGCCATTGCCCTGGTGGAATGCGCTCTAAGGTCTTCCGGGATTTGCAAGGTGCTTAAGGAGTAGGTCTTCTTGATAGTTTTCACGAGCCATGAGGCGATGGTACGGGCAGAGGCTGCCTGGCCCTTCCTGAACCCATGTGGGATGACTAAGAGGTTCTCGCATCTCCTGAACGACTTGGTCACCGAGAGGTAATGCAGAACGTTGCCCCTAACATCCAGGGGATGAGGAACGCCCTGATCTGTGTTCAAAGCCGGGAGGTCAATCTCCTGGTTAAAGTGAAATGCAGAAGAGACCTTTGGGATAAACTTGTCTGAAGGTTTTAGGGTTAACCTGTCTGGATAAATCATCAGGTATGGTTCCTTGATAGGTAAGGCTTGCATTTCCGAGACCCTCTTCGCTGAAGTGATGGCAATTAGGAATGAGACTTTTAGAGTCAGGTCCCAGAGGGAGGTATCTTCCAGAGGGGAGAATGGTTCTCCGGATAGAATTTGCAGGACAGTTGATAGGTCCCATGTTGGAAATGAAGGCTTTCTGGGAGGCCTTAGCTTCAGGCATGCTTTCTGGAACTGAACTACAAGAGGGTTGAGCGCCCATCTAACCACTGTCAGAGCAGAGATGGCAGAGACTTGAACCTTTAGGGTGCTAGATCTAAGGCCTTTGTCTAGGCCTGACTGTAGAAACTCAAGCACTTGTATTGCTGATGGGGAAGACGGATCCCAACCTTGTTCCTGAGCAAAGGAAGAGAACTTCCCCCAGACTCTCTCATAGGTGTAATTCGTGGAAGATTTCCTGGCTAAAAGCAGGGTTTCGACTACCTTCTGTGAACAGCCCTGATCTAGGAACCTAGACCTTTCAGTCTCCAGGCCGCTAGGTGCAATCTCTCTGGATTCGGATGCAACAGCTGGCCCTGGGTTAGTAGATCCGCTGTCACCGGAAGAGGAATTGGATCCGCTGTGCTCAGTTGCAGGAGGGTGGTGAACCAAGGCCTCCGTGGCCAGAAGGGAATCACAGCCAGTACTAGAGCTGCTGAGTGTTTGAGCCTCAGAAGGAACTTGGCAATCAGTGGCGTTGGTGGAAAAATATATCCTAGGCGAAAGTTCCAGGTATGCTGGAGACAATCCGTTCCCTCCGCTGAGGGGAAGGGGTTCCTCGACAGAAACCTTTGACATTTTCTGTTTTCTGGTGTTGCTGCGAGGTCTATGTCTGGATGACCCCATGCCTGGCATATGAGGGCGAAGGCCTGCGGGCTTAGACACCACTCGTTGTTGGAAACGAATGTTCTGCTGAGAGAGTCCGCCAGTTCGTTCTGAATTCCCGGAATATACGTCGCCTTCAGGTCCTGCAGATTCAGTTGAGCCCACTGTATCACCGGACCAACTTCCCGCATCATGGAGATGCTCTTGGTACCCCCCTGCCTGTTGATGTAGGCCACAGCCACTCGGTTGTCCATTTGGATCAGGACCTGTTTCCCTCTCAGAAGAGAGCTGAACGCCAAGAGGGCTTGGAAGGCTGCCTTCATCTCTAGGACGTTTGACACAACATCTCTGGTTCTGAAGTGCCAGCGGCCCTGAGCTGCATAATGTAGGTAGTGTGCCCCCCATCCCTCCAGACTGGCGTCCGAAGTCACTACCTCCTGATGGAGAGTGACTATCTGTTTGCATCTGCTGAGGTTGCCGGGGTGGATCCACCACCGTAGAGATAGTCTGGCTTCTTCCGAGATGCGAATCGGTTGGGACATGGACCATCCGTCCCACTGGCACAGGAAGGAGGCTTGCAGAGGTCTGGTATTCCACTGCGCCCACCTGACCATTGGAATGGTTGCTGATAAGGACCCCAGCAGGCTGAGGTATGCTCTGGCCGGTAAGTAAGATGCTGGAACCACATCTTTCACCTTCTGAATTAGTAGGGACAACTTCTCCCTCGGTAGTTCTACCGTGTTGGCCCGGGTATCCAGCTCGGCTCCCAGGAAGACCATCCTTTGGGTAGGCTGAATGTTGCTCTTCTGCCAGTTGATCATCCAGCCCAGACTCGTTAGGGTGGAAACTAAGATCTCGCGATGTTGCACGAGTGATTCCTGGCTGTTTGAGAGGAGAAGAATGTCGTCCAGGTAATGGTGGACCCTTAGACCCTTCTCCCTCAACAAGGCTATTACTGGCAGCAGAACCTTTGTAAATGTTCTGGGTGCCGTAGAGATCCCGAAAGGGAGGCTTCGAAATTGAAAGTGTTCCTGGCCCACCGAGAACCGTAGGAACTTCTGGAATGCCGTGTGAATTGGAATGTGTAGGTAGGCATCCTGGAGATCTATGGAGAGCATCCAGTCTCCCAAGTTTATGGCCTGGAGGATAGACTGCAGGCTTTCCATCCTGAACGACTCCACTTTGATGGACCTGTTGAGTTTCTTCAGGTCTAGAACCGGCCGAAAGTCCCCTGACTTCTTCTTGACGAGGAATAGTGGAGAATAGAATCCTCTGCCTCGTTGTGTTGGCGGAACCTCTGTTATCGCTTTCTTTTGAAGCAGCTCTAGGATATAGGTTAGAAGGGATAACCTCTTCTCTCCGGGAGGAGGAATACGGGTTGGGTAGAAATGATCTCTTGGAGGTCGATTTTTGAAGGCCCATCTGTGGCCGAAACTGACGGTGGCCAGGGTCCAGGTATCGTGTATGGTTTCCGTCCAAACCAGCCTGAAACTGAAAAGCCTTGCTCCCACTACTGCTGGCCGGACGGGCGCACCTTCAAAAAGGCTTCTGGTCACTGGGAGCGGAGGTCTTAGGTTTTTGGAACTTCATAAAGGAGGTTTGAGGGTTCTTCCAGTTCCTTCTATACTCCTTCCCTGGTCTGTACGCTTTCGCGTCTCTATACCTTTCTGGGAGATTCCGCTTAAAAGGAGGAGGTCTCTGTTTGGGCCTCCTATCTGAGGGAATGAGCCCGGATTTTCCACCAGTTACTTTGGAGATGGCCGTATCTAATTTTGTCCCGAAAAGGTGCTCACCGTCAAACGGAATACGGCACCAGTTGGACTTGGATGCCGGATCCGCCGTCCAGGGCTTCAGCCACAAGGCTCTTCTGGCCATCACTGAGGCCAACATAGACTTTGAAGCAGACCTGATAGTGTCAACTGAGGCCTCAGCCACTAAATCACCAGCCAGGCTTAACTCTTGTAATGCCTTCACAATTTTCTCTTGGTCTGCCCCCTCTAATACCAGCTTCTCCGTGTTTGAGGACCAACTCGAGATGGCCCTTCCTACTGCCGCGAGTGCTATCGCAGGCCTGCATGCACCTCCGGCCGAAAGGTAAGCCCGCTTGAGATCCGTGTCGATCTTCCGGTCAAGAACGTCTCTAAATGTAACCGCATCCTCTAGCGGGAGGGTAACATGCCTGGCAAGGCGCATTAAGGATGCGTCCACTACCGGAGGGGATACCAGAGGGTTCACTTTAGGTTCCTTGAGTGGGTACAGTTTCTGGAGTCTGTTATTCAGACTATATTTTTTCTCTGGCCTCTGCCACTCTTCTTTGATTAAATCCTCCAGTTCATCAATGAACGGAAAGGTTTCAGGCTCCTTTTTAAGCTGCGGAAAATATTTTCTCTGCTTTGGCTGGACATCCTGGGGTTCCTCCCATCCTATTGCCTCCTTGACCGATTTAACAAACGGTTCTATGAGACCAAAGTCGAATCCTGCCGACACCTCCAGGCCTTCATTATCAGATAGGGAGTCTTGCTCCTTTGATGTGCTGGCCCGGGCTGGAGAGGTAATGGTGGAAAGATCCACATCCGGTATTGAGGCCTGAGGGGCTGAGTCCCCGACTTCTGAGGCTCTCTCTCTCGTGGCCTCTTCTAGGCATCTCTGACAGACCAATTTACCCGGAAGCGCCGCCGCACCACAGATCCAGCATGCGATTCCAGCAGGACGGGCATGGCGTGCAGGGGAGCGGTGCCTACGTGAGGACGACCTTCTGTGGCGGGATCGACCATGCCGAGAACGTGATCTGGAGCGGCTTCTTCTGCGACTTCCTCTTGAGCGACTCCTCCTATGGTAGGAGCGGCTTCGTCTGTGTCTAGAGCGACTTCTCCTGCGTGAGGATTCTCTATGTCTTGACGCAGACGTTCCTGAGGACCTGGTAGGGCTGACCAATTTAGGTAGCGTTAGAAGTGCTCTCTTTTTCAATCTTCTTACTTACCCACTTCTTCCCCCCCTTACCTAGTCGGCTGGCGGTGATCTGCTGGGGCAGCGGTCTCCATGGTGAATAGGTTGGAAACCTGCAAGGAAAAAGATAAGCAGCAATGTAGAAGCTGACTCAGCTGGACGGTGGGGGGGGGGGGGGGGGGGGAGGGTTAAGACCCACCTTGTAGAGCGTTTTTCTCTTGCTGTGGATCGCAGGGCAGGCTTTCTATAGCGTGCAGAAACCATCAGCAGCTTCCACAGCAATGCTGTGGTTTTTAAATCTGCCGCCATTAGCGTCGGACGCCCGCGCATGCGCAGTAGCGCCGCGAGGCGCCCGGCGCCATCTTGGAGACTGGAAAACAGCTCAGCAGCGCCTAGAGAGCCGTACTGCGCATGCGCGAGGACGCCGAGAACGCTCGGCGGTCCCCCACAGCACTGCATGGACCACAGAGCCCAGCAGGACACCCCAGGTATGCCGGAAAGGGAGAGGGGAAGAGGGGGGGGGGAACATGGAGACCGCTGCACACAATGAAGCCTGTTTAAGGCTTACTTTCTTGAGGCCATATAGATGGTTCCCTGGCCAATCCTCCAGCAAGCCTGTTTAAGGCTTTTGCGGGCTGTTTGCACTTGAAGCCTGTTTAAGGCTTGTCTTCTGGCAACAGTTTAAGATGAGATGAGTGCCCCTGAGACCACCAGAGTGGGGCTCCTTCCATTTAGCTCATTTAGAGGCTGTACAAGAAGGACTTCCACCCAGGAGAGGCTAGAACCTGGCTGGGGCGAAGCGGTAAGGGGGTGCTGATCCGTGCGTCCTGACAGGTGAGGAAAAATAAGAGAATACTGGGGCAGGTGCCTGCTCTCTAATTTATAGCTATGTGGTCCTATCAGGTTGTGGAGGCGGAGTCACAACCCAACGTGTATGCTGCCATGATGCGACAGGAAATATCCTTTAAAGCAATCTATTTGGGCTGAATGCCTAAAAGAGTTGAGAAGTTTAGAAATCTTTCTGTAACTTTGCAACAATAAAGCTGCGAAGGTCTTGAGAGAGCTCTTTGCTTTTGCCTATCATGAGATGTTTCTTGTGGGACACTTTGGTAATGAGGCACCTTTTTATAGGCCATTAGTTGAGACTGAAACAGCTGATATTAATTTGCACTGACAAGGGGCAGGATTGCTTTCTAATTACTGATAGATTTGTGTCTTTGCTTTCCATGCCTTTTCGCACCTCCCTTTCTTCATGTGTTCAATACTTTTTCCCTGCGTCATTCCATTTTATTACACTTAACTTAATTTCTGTACTTATTTGTTTTGGTTTCTTTGTATGTATGGATTGCATGGTTTGTAATCGACGTGTGGTGAAATTTTCATGTCAATAGCACCTTTCGAAATATATCACAATACACACAGAGGTCATGCATTAACTTTTGCAATTCCATGTCGCATGCCTGTTGTTTGAACCCAAACAGAAACTACTTAAACAGGAATGCGAAGATTTACTCTACTATAGGTTATGCATACAGGACAACAAATGATACCTTTGAAGAAACGGTATATCCCATGATCCTCGAGTCTCCAACTCTAGCATTGGTGCAGGTGAGAGCTAAACAGTAATTAGCAATGACTCAGACACAAACAGGAAGAGCATTCACAGACACATAGAGAGCTTACCATGCAGCCAGAAGATGTTTTCTATTACATTAGCACTCCCATGTTTGTGATGTGACACAGAACGGATGGCAACGCATGGATTGGATCTTGTTTGACCCAGGACAGGAAGTTGTCCCCTTGGTGCATAGGGACAGGCTATATGTAGCAATGCATGGACACGGATCAGTCTTGCCACCACAACCTACAGCCATAACATGTGAGCCTATCATTACAAGGTAAAGCAAACAAACCGCAATATAACTACACTAATACCTTAAAATAATAAAAACATTTGAAAGTGCACAATGCCTTTAAAGTAATATTAAATATTTAATATATATATACATATAACAAACATGTTATACTTACCTGCTCTGTGTAGTGGACCTTTTTTCAGGTCCCCCACCAACACTCCTGGCCCCTACTTCCTGCCAAGTGCACCCAGAGCAAACAGCTTGGAATGGGGGCACCCAAGCAGGCTCACCCCTGAGCTGCTGCTCTGCATGTTCATTCTCACACAGAGGGCCCCTCCCCCTCTCTCTGCTCATGGGCTCATGCTGCTGCCTCAGCCAATAAGGAGGCAGAGTCCCTGGAGATCTGAGGCTCTAGTGCACATCACTTGATCGTGATGGCGCTCGGGTAAGTATTAGGGGGGCTGCTGCCTTGAGTCTTGAGAACCACTTTAATGAACACTTTTTTTCCAAAACAAAAGCAGATGGAATAGAACTTTTCATTCAACATATTGTTGAAATTTGTGATTTTTCCTGCAGTTGTAGTGTACCTGCACTGGAACGTTATAATTATATTTACAGCCTTGCTGGGATACACAAGGAATAACAGAAGGGCTTTGTTTAGAAAAAAAAGTTCTATATTGTATATTGCACCAATTTTAACAAATGAAATGCAGATTCATACCTGCTTTTGTTCTGTAGATTACGCGACGAGCCAGTCCAATAACTTCTTCAAACTGATTGACAAATGGAATGATCTGCTATAATAATAGAATCAATCCTGAGGTGTGAAATCGGAAAATCTGCATTTTGGTATCCCTGTAGGTATGCAATATAGCCAATATATCAACTAATGTAAAAGGTTCACTGCAATAAATGTAAGGGCACAGCTGGGTCTACATAACATTTTACATCATGTTTTGTGCAAACATCTGAGAAATGCAGTCAATCACATGAGATCTTTGGATGTGTTCTGTATTATAATTATTATTATTATTATTATACAGGATTTATTTAGCGCCAACAGTTTGCGCATCACTTTACAACACAAGGGCAGACAGTACAGTTACAATACAATTCAATACAGGAGGAATCCGAGGTATTGAAATAGAATACTGTTGCTATGGCTTTTGGTAGTTTGAGAAGTTCATAGCTGGCTACAGATCAAACAGAAAAGTACATTTTAATAACACTCACATGTTAAATGATTTTATGTATTTTCAATATTTTCTTAAATAAGCGTGTTCCTTTAAAGGAGATATATTTTTTTGTAATAATTTAATATTTTTTTTTGTAAAGTAATAATGACATACTGCATAGTAATATTTCCTATATACCTTTATGTCCAGCAGGTGGGGCTCTATGCATCTTTTCACTTGTTTGCCAGGCTATTTTTAAATGCTCAGTTAAAAGTCTGCTGTTTACAGTGCTTAAATACAACTGAAAATGTCAGAGAAGAGATTAATCTCCACTTCCTCCTACTCCATGCACAATCTGCTCATACATGTCATATGGAAGTTTCAGTTAGAGAGGGTCTTTAAGAGCCCTTTCACACTGGGGCAGTTTGCAGGCGTTATTGCACTAAAAATACCGCCTGCAAACCGACCCAAAACAGCCTCTACTGTTTGTTCAGTGTGAAAGCCCGAGGGCTTTCACACTGAAGTGGTGCGCTGGCAGGAGAAGAAAAAAACTCCTGCAAGCCGCATCTTTGGAGCGGTGAAGGAGCGGTTTATACACCACTCCTAAACCGCTCCTGCCCATTGAAATCAATGGGGCAGCGCGGCTATACCGCGGCAATACCACGGCTATAGCCACACTATGCGCACGTTTTTAACCCTTTTTCGGCCGCCAGCAGGGGTTAAAACCGCACCGCTAGCGGCCGAAAACCGCTGCAAAAACAACGGTAAAACAGCGCTAAAAATAGCGCTGTTTTACTGCCGACGCCCCCACCGCCCCAGGGTGAAAGGGGCCTTAGGGAAGAGCTTTTTGATGTTAAATCTTTAAGCCAGGGGTAGGCAACCTCAGCCCTCCAGCTGTGGTGAAACTACAATACCCATCATGCCTCTGCCTCTAGGAGTCATGCCTGTGATTGTTAGAGTCTTGCAATGTCTCATGGGACTTATAGTTTCAAAACAGCTGGAGGGCCGAGGTTGCCTACCCCTGCTTTAAGCCCTCATTCACATTGAACACAGCTTTGAAATCCTGCAACGTCATCTGAAATCGCACGATTTCAAAGCCGCATTGTCAGGTCCGACTTGAAAGACATTTGTCATATGTCTATTGAAGTCGCACCCAAAATCGGCAAAAGTAGTGCAGGAACTACTTTTGCAAATCAGTGCGGTGCTGCAAAGTGGGCATTGCACCAATTTGGAACTGTGCCATTGACAGGAATATGCTGCGACCTGTCAAATCGCATGACAAATCGCTTCAATGTGACCAAGGGCTTAAAGTGTATTTCTAAAATAATGATTTGCTACAAATAGTAAAAACATATATAAGACCTCAGTTTAAAAACTCATCAACTTTAAAAAGTATAGTTTGCCAGAATGGTCAAAACACTATAGGCAATCAATATATTTAGCTGGTCTCAAATGGCATAATTTTTTATTCGTCCTAAACTATTTTACCCCAGAACCACCAATCAGATTGGAGCATATCTACTGCCAAGAGCACATTTAAATCTGATTAGTGGCTACAGGACAACATAGTGCACTTTTGTATTTAAAATCTATTTTTTTACATTTAACTAGTAACTCAGGTTTGTATTAGGAATATCTTAAACAAACATAAAAGTGCAAAGATATTTGTTTTTGTTCAAAACAAGAAAATTAGCCCATGGGACTTTGCGGAGTGGTGCTAAGTAAAAAATACAATGTATGTATAAAAAAAATACAATGTTTATTTCAGTTGACATAAAAAAGACACATGTATACACCACCAATTTAGATTGTATCAAAAAAATAAATAAATACAGTTTCACCAGTGTACATTTCAGATGACAAAGTAGTTGGTAAGTCATTGTTTGTTAGCAGCAGCTGTAATCTCTATGCATTTCACGGGACAACGCCCACTTCATCAGTAGATGGCCCAAGTTGGTCTGTGTGTACATCTGTGGAAAGACCATGTCATAGAATAAAATATACAAAAAGGTAAATCTGTTCCAAAGTATATATTGATTTTACTATATGGAATCCACTTGTAGATAGTAAGGTATACTCACGTGCTGGTGAACTACTGCAAGATTCAAAAACCATATAATAAAAATCAAAGAAAACAAATGTAGCACTGACCCCCGAAGGAGCTGCTGATATTTGATTGGGCCTGTACTCTGCTTTAACACCCCCAATGACTTGACTCAATCCCCTTTGACACAGCTGCGGTGCAGTGTTAGTGTGAAGCTAATAATGAAGGATAACCCCACAATGTACAATATAATAACAGTATACCTTTGTTATTACTTGGGTATCCGATGTGCCACCTGCTAGAAAAAGGAACAACACTTCACACAAGTTGTACTTAACCAGGAACGTAACTTTTACTGGAATCAGTATAAAAGTAGTATTACAATATTTGGTCTGTCACACAAACATAGTGCAACAGCCCAATAAGTACACACAATAATTAGTACACATAAAGTTATATTAAGTGGTCTTTGGAAGTGCGTCTCCAAGTAGGACTAATGCCAGAATGGGAAATACCTTAAGTCTGGGCACCTTCCCACTTCCAGTGCGCCCTTGTAACACAATAAGAAAATGTTAATAGATAAAGCACAAATGCAATCCCTAGGGAGCTCCCCCTGCTTTAGAGTGTAAACTCTCTATTAACCAGAAATAGGATGCAAGGCCTTGTAATGAAAGAGGCAGTCTTTTCTTTGTCTTCTGTCTTCTGCTAGCTATTTATGAAGTGTAATCCAATGGTTAGATAAACCAGGGTTAGATAAAGTAGATGCTGAAGATTATTCTTGTAGTGAAGTAACCTGTAACTGTCTCCGATGCAATTAACTTTGTGTAACACAGTGCTATAAGTGCAGTGAAGGGTAGACTTGAGGCCTATTTGAACTCAGTCTCTAGTTCCTTCAATCCTCCTGTATAGAACTACAGGTCCCAGCACACTGTGTTATAGATTCAGGTATGTAAAAGTGCGTTAGGAAAACTTTGGGCAACAGCCCTCTCACCACACTGGGTCCAGGCAGATGGATACCTCCGCTCCACGGTATCTCAGTTCATTCGCCGCGGCCATGCCGTCATGCTATTCCGTCTCACAGACGGCCGGGAGTCCTTGGTTGCCTCCTTCAAGGGGGATTACACTGCTGCTCCAGCACGCTGTGATGTAAGGCAGGATCGCTGGCTGCTCCGCACGATGTAGGTCGCAACTCTGTGGAACACCTCCTCACAGATCCTTGCACGCAGCCCATGTGTCCAGAAGAGACCTAAGATGGCCGCCGTGGGCCCTTTTATATCCTACCCAGGATGCATTTCAGTACCGAGTGTTGCTGGGTAAAATCACTCAGCATTCTGGGTAGATAGGTTAATGTGAAAAGTATATAAACAGTCACTTCCTGTCACATTTTCTCACATTCTTGAAAGAGTAAAATAAAATGAAGTCCATTCACCAATTTGGCCACTAGATGGTGCCACATACTAAAATATAATACTGTTCATAGGTTAACATTGTATTACATTAGTAGGCAAAAATGCTGGCGCTACACAAATGATATCTGAATCTCTAAGCTGTGAAAATTTTCACAGCAGGGGTTCCCCCAGGAGCTGATGGTAGGTGGATAACCCAGAGGTAGAGCACAAGGTTGGGACCCCCACTGCAGACCTCCTGAAAGAGGGAATAAGACATACAGTGAGAAAAAATACATATATTCAGTATCTCACAAAAGTGAGTACACCCTCATGTTTGTAAATATTTTATTATATCTTTTATTGTGACAACACCGAAGAAATGATACTTTGCTACAATGTAAAGTAGTGAGTGTACATCTTGTATAACAGTGTAAATTTGCTGTTCCCTCAAAATAACTCAACACACAGCCATTAATATCTAAACCGCTGGCAACAAAAGTGAGTACACAAAAGTTTCACAAAAGTGAAAATGCCCAAATTGGGCCCAATTAGCCATTTTCCTCCTCGGTGTCATGTGACTCATTAGTGTTGCCAGGTCTCAGGTGTGAATTGGGAGCAGGTGTGCTAAATTTGGTGTTATTGCTCTTACTCTCTCATACTGGTCACTGGAAGTTCAACATGGCACCTCATGGCAAAGAACTCTCTGAGGATCTGAAAAAAAGAATTGTTGCTCTACATAAAGATGGCCTAGGATATAAGAAGATTTCCAAGACCCTGAAACTGAGATGCAGCACGGTGGCCAAGACCATACAGCAGTTTAACAGGACAGGTTTCATTCAGAACAGGCCTCGCCATGGTCGACCAAAGAAGTTAAGTGCACGCGCTCAGCTTCATATCCAGAGGTTGTCTTTGGGAAATAGACGTATGAGTGCTGCCAGCATTGCTGCAGAGGTTGAAGGGGTGGAGGGTCAGCCTGTCAGTTCTCAGACCATACGCCGCACACAGCATCAAATTGGTCTGCATGGCTGTCATCCCAGAAGGAAGCCTCTTCTAAAAAGATGATGCACAAGAAAGCCCACAAATAGTTTGCTGAAGACAAGCAGACTAAAGACATGGATTACTGGAACCATGTCCTGTGGTTGGATAAGACCAAGATACATTTTTTTTGGTTCAGATGGTGTCAAGTGTGTGTGGCAGCATCCAGGTGAGGAGTACAAAGACAAGTGTGCCTTGCCTACAGTGAAGCATGGTGGTGGGAGTGTCATGGTCTGGAGCTGCATGAGTGCTGCCGGCACTGGGGAGCTACAGTTCATTGAGGGAACCATGAATGCCAACATGTAATGTGACATACTGAAACAGAGCATGATCCCCTCCTTTCAGAGACTGGGCCGCGGGGCAGTATTCCAACATAACGACCCCAAACACACCTCCAAAACGACCACTGCCTAGCTAAAAAAGTTGAGGTTAAAGGTGATGGACTGACCAAGCATGTCTTCAGACCTAAAGCCTATTAAGCATCTGTGGGGCAAACTCAAAACGGAAGGTGGAGTAGCGCAAGGTCTCTAACATCCACCAGCTCTGTGTTTGCATCATGGAGGAGTGGAAGAGGACTCCAGTGGCAACCTGTGAAGCTCTGGTGAACTCCATGCCCAAGAGGGTTAAGGCAGTGCTAGAAAATAATTGTGGCCACACAAAATATTGACACTTTGGGCCCAGTTTGGACATTCTCACTTAGGGGTGTACTCACTTTTGTTGCCAGCGGTTAAGACATTAATGGCTGTGTGTTAAGTTAATTTGAGGGGACATCAAATTTACACTGTTATACCAAGCTGTACATTCACTACTTTACATTGTAGCAAAGTGTCATTTCTTTAGCGTTGTCACATTAAAAAGATATCATAAAATATTTACATAAATGTGAGCGGTGTACTCACTTTTGTGAGATACTGTATATAAAAATCAGTGCACACGAAATAGCATATCTAAAAATGTCATTTAAAAAATGCTGTATATCTATGATAGATTGGGGCTGACATGACTGAGGCTAAAGAAACCGTGAGCAGGCACCTAATGTAAAATGCCTGAAAGGGTCTAATAATTAGATTGCTTGACAGCCAATAGAGTGAAAACAAAACAATCAGTGAAGCAAAAATAGTGTAGTGAATACCAAAAAGAGTGCATAGGATGGTAAGAAGGAAAAGTCATACCTAGTTGACACAAAGAGGAAGTGAAGATACAAAAGTTGCAGCAACAGAGAGCCATGCTGCACATTCAGATGAACAGAGCAAGTCTGCAAATGGGAGGGCTCCGCTAATATACCCACCATCCTCAAAACAAGGCCAACCACCACCCAGCATCATGAAGAAGAAGGGATGGAGATAATGTCCAAAAAAGCGCCTGAGACAATGGCGGTAAAAAACACCATTGACAAGGGTAACAGCCGCCATCCTGAGGCGGTGGGTGACGCACTGGAGGAGGTGGCTAAGCACACCTTCCTGCCTGCATGCCTGAACTAAGGGCGGATGGGTTCTAGGAAGTAAATGCTACATGAATCATCTGTCCTTACTCAATATGGCCACAGCTTGAAATGCTAGGGGGGGGTGACTTCTCAACAAAAAAAAAGAATGGAGACATGGATGGATGGGTGAGTTTGCTTTGAATATTAAAAATGAATTAAATAAGTTTTGTTTAGATGCAGTGAAGATCCCCTTTAAGCTCATCGCAAAAAAAAAGAGATATCATCTTGCTGCAAAATGAGTAGTATATCATCTATATACGTCCCCTAGATTACTAACTCAGGGGGAGTATATCAATATAAAGACATTTTCCTCCCAAAAAGCCATGAAAAGATTTGCCTAACTTGGCGCATACTTTGAGCCTACAGCAGCAAAATAAAATTCATATGCATAGATCATATATTCTTATCCCCCCCTAACAAACATCCAACCGCTTTTAGGCTCTGTGTATGGGAAAGACATTCACAGATTAATCACAAACATTCCTAAAATTGGAATTTACATGTGCACTCACCAACGTTCAGATGCAAAAGGTAGAAAGGGAACTGCAAATGATCTGCACACATTTGCATCATGCAACATTTGTAAACGGAGTGCATCTGCATTCATAAACGTCCCTTGCTGTATTGTGATAACTGCATGCAGTTACTATTTATAGTTACAGTGTTTAGCTTACCAACACTGAACATTATAACTAGAGTTGGGCCGAACGCCTCCCGGTTCAGCTCACGCCAGAACTCTCAAACACCACAAAAGTTCAGACAATACAATTGCCAGCAATACAAAAATGTTATAAAAAAGGCAAAGGGGCCCCCCCAATCGATACCAGGCCCTTTGGGTCTGGTAAGAATTTTAAGGGAAACCATACACCAAAATGTAAAAATAAACAGTGTGGGGTCCCCCCAAAATCCATACCAGACCCTTATCTGAGCATGCAACCCGGCAGGTCAGGAAAGGAGGGGGAGGAGCGAGCGCCCCCCCCCCCCCCTGAACCATACCAGGCCACATGCCCTTGGGTGGTGACATCACAAGGGGCCGGTGCCACCAGGTGACTCACCAGGTGGCCCCACCCCTTACCTATTTAACAAATGTCAAACGGCGGAGCAGACATTTGGCAGCTAGCCTTTTTTTTTTCTTTTTTTGGGTCCGGCGGTGTGGCAGGCGTTGTGATTACCGATGGATCTACATCGCGGGAAATAGTTTTTTCATTTTTTTAATAAAGGAATTGTCAAAAACTGCCTCCTGTCTTTTTTTGGTGAATGAATAGGGGTACAATGTTGTACCTCTACTCATTCACAAAGGGGGGGCTGGGATCTGGAGGCCCCCTTATTAAAGGGGGCTTCTAGATTCCGATAAGCCCCTTGCTGCAGACCCCCACAACCACCGCCCAGGGTTGTCGGGAAGAGGCCCTTATCCCCATCAACATGCTTTGGGGTGGGGGAGCAGAGCCCCCCTGCCCCAAGGCACCCCCTATGTTGAGGGCATGTAGCCTGGTATGGTTCAGGAGGGGGAGGTGCTCACTCGTCCCCCCTTCCCTGATCTGCTGTATGGATTTTGGGGAGACCCCACCCCTTTTTTTTTTAATTTGTCATGGGATTTCCTTTAAAATCCATACGTGACTCAAAGGACCTGCTATGGATTGGGGGAGGGCCCCACATGTTTTTTTTTTTCTTTTTTCTATTGTCGGCAATGCTTTTTTTTTGTCATTTATCTGTCAGCGCGGAAGCTCGTTGACAGCCGATGACTCATCCGTTGTTAAGGATGCAGCGGCCAGCTTCCCAGCCCGCTCCTTAACAAGCAGCTATTCACTATGCAGCAGGCAGTGCATTGTGATGTGCTCAGCAGGCTAACATCCCGCTGAGTGCCCCACAAATTTGGGTGTTCGCCAAACGGGCAAACAGGCGATGTTCGGCCTGAAGTTTTGCTCGGCTCGAACTGTTCACCCAACTCTAATTATAACTATAAATAGTATATTGCCTTACATTTACATTCAAATCAAGCAAAAGTGACATTGCAAAGCTGCTTTATCATCAACAGTTAAAGCTGAAAGGCTGAAGTTTATGTTTCTTTGTTATCAGCACCAGGGATGGAACTTACATGAATGACAGGTGTATCATGTGCTGGTGGCTTCTCTGTTCATTTAAATATTCAGTCATCTGCCCCCCCAGCACCCTTTCAGATGCTACAAAGGTTAATGTGACACCTGTCACAGGCACTCATCAAAAGTGCCGACCATCAGGGTCTAAAGCCCCTGATCTATTTACTAGATTGATTCTTTGCTAGCTGCCTGATTACCTATTAGCACAGATTGTGTTTTATTTTTCAAAAGTGCTGACTATGCCCGTCCTTTCCAACCCCTTGCCCCCTTCTTCATTCGTAGAAACCTTAGTTTCAGTTTCTGCAGTGAAAGGTGCTCTATGAATTGTGGATGAGCGGGTGAATGAAAGATCCACCTCCTGCATTCATTTTCATTGCAGGAACTGATAGCATGGCTTCTATGAATGGAGTAGGGGACAGAAAGGGTGGGCATCGTCAACATTTTTGACGGAGTGCCTGTGACAGGAGGAGCCACTTGCATTAACGCCTGAAGCACCAGAAGTTCACAGAGAGAAAGAGCTGGGAACACACCGCTGAAAGCCACCTGTGAGGATGTGATGAGCTGCTGAAGAGATCCGGGTGCCTGCCTAGTCCGCAGTCAGGGAAATGCAATGGAAACAAAGAAGAATGGCGGCACATCCAGAAGTAAAATCAAAAGAATTAATTGAAAGTCCATAAAATCAAGCGAACATGACAAACATCAATCCAAAAAAGGTGCTCAGCGGACGCGTTTCACACAGACATGCTTACTCATCACTCAGAAGTTGTATATCATTTTTCAAGAGGGCTATTGCTTGCATGAAAGGAAGCTCCAATATATTCAATTTAATGTTCCCTGTTACAATTTATAATCAAAACTTGTTCAAAGTCTATCCAAGTTTAAGTGTTTAAGTATACCTATGTAAAGGCAGTAAAAAGAAGAAAAAACAAAGGAAATGAATAAGGAAAGGGCAGGGGAGAGAAAAAGAGGAAACATCAGTGATGAGTAAGCAAGTCTGTGTGAAACGCGTCCACTGAGCACCTTTTTTGGATTGATGTTTGTTATGTTCACTTGATTTTATGGACTTTCAATAAATTCTTTTGATTTTACTTCTGGATGTGCTTCCATTCTTCTTTGTTTCCACCAGAAGTTCACAGCTGCAGGGTATCTGGGGGGAAGAAGACTGAAGATTTCAAGGAACAGAGTAGCCACCAGCATACAGAACTCTTGTCATTCATGTAAGTACTGTCCCTGGTGCTGATTCAAAAATCACTAAACTACAGATTTAGATAATAAAAAAGTGAACCTTGTCAATGAAAGGTGACCACCGTAAGCACCCTTGCATTGGTATAGATCATCCCAAACCTTGTTACTGTTATCTCTGCTAGACAGTGTGGCCTGTGATTATTACAAATTATGAATAAATGCTTAAAAAGGCAATGATTTACTGAACACTATCATTGCACATCACATTCTGATAACACCAAAAAACATAACAATATTTAAAACAAAATGAATGTAAAAAGAAAAACATGTGCATGCTGTAGGAATCAGACTCTTGTGGCACCACTTATGGTGGTGGTAATATAAATGCATTTAGTAGCCACAAGGTGGCAGTAATCAAGCCTAGTTAGCAGCTTGACTGCCAACCACTTTACAGGTGGAGAATATAACAGAGATAAAATGTAGCTTCTAAAAAAAGGTTGAGTGGAGTGATTTCTGCCAAATTGGATTTATTGTGAATTTATAAATTTGCCTATGGTGAAATTTGCCAAAGCAACAACTCTCAGGTTTAGTTTATTGAGTATAACTTGATTGAAAGAAGAAAGATCTACTTGTTTTATTTTCTTTATGTAGAGGGTGTAGGGATTTTGGGGTGCCTTTAGGGTAGTTATATTATTTAGTGTTCTTTGTATTTGAGGTTTTTCCTTTTTTGTGTACTGTCTCTTTAAATGTAGTTATTTAATTTTTTTCCACAGTTTTTTTCTCTTTCTGTGAATTCCAAATTTTTCCATTTTCCAAAATTGCAAAATTTTATCAAAATCTTCCAATTTTCATCAAAATTTTAGGAAAATAAAAACACATCCCTAGTTCTGAATGCTAAAGTGTTACTAAACCCAAGACCCTGCATTCACTATATCTGGTTTCTCTCAGTACACAGAACATGGAAATGCTATTATTTTAGTCAATATAAATTGCTAAATACCTTTTCTCATCAGCAGTATATAACTATCAGTGTCCAGCCGAGCACTGGTTAAAGCTTGTAGGAGGAGTTTTCATTCTCTTCTGACTGTCCCATAAGGCTGCAGGACCCTGACCCTCTGTCTGGATCATGTTGATTGGCCCTGTTCTGATTACATGCACCCTCCCAAAAAAAAACCTCTCTAGCAATACATACCAAACTGAGCATGTGCAGAGTGCCTCCAAGGCTCTCTTCTATCGGCAGATGGATTGAGGACAGTAAAAGAAGGGGAGGATCAGAGAAGACAGGATCAAACAGCCTTTTTACACAATGCAGAGGATTAACCCCTTAGGTTCAACAGTGAGTATAAAAAGCATGCTTTACTGCATATACAGACTGATTTTACTGTTGTGGTTTTAATAACACTTTAAAGTGATTGTAAAGTCAGAAGGTTTTTTACCTTAATGCATTCTATTCATTAAGATAAAAAACCTTCTGTGTGCAGCTCCCCCCTCAGCCCCCCCCCCCCCATCTAATACTTCCCTACGGTCCCTCTCTATCCAGCGATGTTGTAGGAGAGACTCAGCTGCCCGAGACTCTCCTCCTCATTGGCTGAGACGGCAGCGGAGTGCCATTGTCAATCAACGTCAGTCAGCCAAACAGGAGAAAGAGAGGGGGCGGGGCCTATCCGGGGCTCTGTGTCTGAATAGCCACATGGATCTGTGGCTCGGCTTGGGTGCCCCCATAGCAAGCTTCTTGCTGTGGGGGCATTCATCAAGAGGGAGGGGCCAGAAGAGTCGAAGAGCAAACCAAGAAGAGGAGGATCCAGGCTGCTCTGTGCAAAACCATTTTACAGAGTAGGTAAGTATAACATGTTTTCTTATTTTTAGGCAAAAAAATAGACTTTACAATTACTTTAACTATTCTATACATAAAGAAGTCAAAATAAAATGCAGAAACAGTTGCTAGCAAGAACAAATCAGAATCCTTTTTTCAGCTTCAGACTGCAGAAGTGACTACCATAGACCAGCTAGCACTAGAGCAATAATGGGGGAAAAGAAATTGCGCTCGGTGTTCAATATGAATATGAGAACTAATGATAAAAAACCGTGAAGGAAATCCTGCAGCTAAAACACAATAACCCAAATACAGGGGCATACAAACTAAACAATATAAAAAACAGTGTAGCGCTGGATTGTGAGAAAAAGCGCATATATTGATATATGCGAATATACTAAAACCCGTAAATTTAGGAAGGCTATATGTCACTATTCTAAAGTGATCAAACACACATGTGTGACTCTAAAAAGTGTTCAAATAAACCTATATAGGTATATGAACAGTGAATAATATCAACAAATACGTGTATATGATGTGGATATATTACGTGAACTAGATATCAACGTAAGTGTTCAAATAAACCTATATAGGTATATGGACAGTGAATAATATGAACAAATACGTGTATATGATGTGGATATATTACGTGAACTAGATATCAACGTAAACAACAAAGATCAATACCGTTATGATTGGCAATATGTAATTAGGAAAATATGTCAACCACTTGATGTTGATTATTCCAAAAAAAAAACTTTTTAGTGCTTAACAATATTATAATTATTAGTTAATCTTATGCTAAAAACAAAAGACAAAAATACCCAAAAATAGTGAAAAATATATGAATAAAGGAGTGGAAAAGTTAGAACCACCCAAAAAGTTCATATACTACAAAATAAGTGTAGAGTCCCAAACTTGATGAAATTCCAGCATATAATTTCAATTCAGTGTTCCACTGCAACTGTAGCCCATCACCAAGAGAATAAGGCTGGAGGCTTACCAGACAGCCTGCGACCACCCTTATTCAGGGGGGTCTAAACAGGCTCAGTAGAGATGTATGGGTCCAGTAGATCTCACCTAGAAGGGCTCCACAGGAAGATATTGCTTGTGGTCACCGGATACTTTCCAGAGGTGTTCCTCGCTTGGCAAATCGAGGGGTTCCAGGCAAAGTACAGCAGTATTGTCAGCAGGTGCCCCAAAAAGAAAAAAAGGACTCCGATAGTGCAGACCAATCTTACTGCTTTATTTAAAAGGATGCCATCAAATATATATAAAAACAAAACTTCTGGCAGGGGATGGTAACAAAAACAAACTCCACCGCCGTTTAAAATCAAATCGCGCATGCGCGACACGAGCTCACGTTGTGGGTCACAACGTGAGCTCGTGTCGCGCATGCGCGATTTGATTTTAAACGGCGGTGGAGTTTGTTTTTGTTACCATCCCCTGCCAGAAGTTTTGTTTTTATATATATTTGATGGCATCCTTTTAAATAAAGCAGTAAGATTGGTCTGCACTATCGGAGTCCTTTTTTTCTTTTTGGGGCACCTGCTGACAATACTGCTGTACTTTGCCTGGAACCCCTCGATTTGCCAAGCGAGGAACACCTCTGGAAAGTATCCGGTGACCACAAGCAATATCTTCCTGTGGAGCCCTTCTAGGTGAGATCTACTGGACCCATACATCTCTACTGAGCCTGTTTAGACCCCCCTGAATAAGGGTGGTCGCAGGCTGTCTGGTAAGCCTCCAGCCTTATTCTCTTGGTGATGGGCTACAGTTGCAGTGGAACACTGAATTGAAATTATATGCTGGAATTTCATCAAGTTTGGGACTCTACACTTATTTTGTAGTATATGAACTTTTTGGGTGGTTCTAACTTTTCCACTCCTTTATTCATATATTTTTCACTATTTTTGGGTATTTTTGTCTTTTGTTTTTAGCATAAGATTAACTAATAATTATAATATTGTTAAGCACTAAAAAGTTTTTTTTTTTTTTGGAATAATCAACATCAAGTGGTTGACATATTTTCCTAATTACATATTGCCAATCATAACGGTATTGATCTTTGTTGTTTACGTTGATATCTAGTTCACGTAATATATCCACATCATATACACGTATTTGTTCATATTATTCACTGTCCATATACCTATATAGGTTTATTTGAACACTTACGTTGATATCTAGTTCACGTAATATATCCACATCATATACACGTATTTGTTGATATTATTCACTGTTCATATACCTATATAGGTTTATTTGAACACTTTTTAGAGTCACACATGTGTGTTTGATCACTTTAGAATAGTGACATATAGCCTTCCTAAATTTACGGGTTTTAGTATATTCGCATATATCAATATATGCGCTTTTTCTCACAATCCAGCGCTACACTGTTTTTTATATTGTTTAGCACTAGAGCAATGTTAATGTCTCTGGAGCTTCTGAATTCTTTATGAGGCCACACATGCAGTGGGGACAGCCACTTTTAGCCACTGTCAGTTTTTATTGCTGTTTGTGCCCCTGTTAAGGATATTCATCCTCTTTATTTGTCCTGTTTATAGTTTTAAACAAGAATGAAAGCAAAATCCCAATTTTTCAGTTGTCACCAGAACAGGAATAGAGGAGAAATCTTCCAATGGGGACACTAGCTCTGGTTAACCAAGGATTCCTTCACTTTGGAGGGATATTCTCTAATTTCCTGTGTTGGCTATGGGACAGGAAGTGAAGGGAAATCTCCCAAATGGGACACCCTCTATTACTCTATCCAAAATGAAAAAAATGTGCCTTTGGTTATACTTTAAGCACAGATATACTTTAGCTCTTATAATTTATGGCTTGCTTGGTGCACATGCAGCATTACAGAGAATTCTGAAGGCCACGCAGAATAAAGTATCTGAATTTATGACTGCCGTGATAGGAAAAGATCCCAATTTTGACATTTTTGCACAATTAAGTTCGTGAAATTATCCTGCATTTAGTTATTTTTAAATTGTCCAAATATGAAGAGCAAGGAATATCTTCATGTAAAATTCAACCTTCAAGTGCATGAGGCCTTTGAAATCCAAATACCCCCCCCCCCCGCCCTTCATTCCTTTATACCACCCAGTGAAAACAATGCCTTGTGGCTTTCCACCTTGTGAACTAATGAAGAAAGAAAAGGTTAATCGTTTCCAGTTTTGTGCCTGTGTCATCGACAGGTCACTACTGGATTTCCTCTCAGCGACACCCAGTAAGCTGATTGTTTTCTGTGCAAGAAAGAGACTCTCCTTTCACCACCTTGTTGAACAGCTCCCAATAATTCCAACAAAATTTTGCTTTAGCGGAAGTTTAAAACAGGTGAAAATTTGGTATCTATCCACAATTCACCTCTTTAATTAACTCTTCAAAAATCAGGCCAACCTCCCGCACACACAAAGAAAATGATTTATTTGTTCCTTGCTTCCCTGCTTCGAGGACACTCGGGTTTATTGCATTCTAAAAGGTCATTAGCACTTGTACCTCTGATTAAATAGACATGAACAAAATTATTGAACACAACTGAGAACAAAGATCTAGGCTAATCTTTATTTATTGCTCTACGTAATCGATGCTGTTTTAATTGTGCGTTTGGTCCTGAACGTCTTGAGTTATAAATGGAATTCTCATTGGATAATCAGCTAATTGGAGTCAAATAAAAATCTTTTTAATGGTTACTCGATTAGAGCATTGTATCAAAATAAAGCAGCATGCAGTCTGATGTTTGAAATCTGTTGTCCCTCTATCCCCCTTTTCTTGTGATTTCCAAGATATTTTACTAATTATTTTTTTCAATCATTTTCAATTTTTTTGTCATGGTTTTATTAGTTTAGTTAAAGGCTCTACTGTAAAAAAATCTTTTATTCTAAAGCCTAGTACACATGGCCAAATGTCGGGTGGCAATTGATTAAAACACTTACAAGATAGTAAGAGGTCATAGGCATATAGTGGTTTGTCCTAATGCGGATCGCTGTTATCCTCGTCGGTCTGGGGGAGAGAGAGAGAGAGACGCCCTGCAGCTGTCAGGTGACGTGAATTGGCGACGAGGTGAAGATGTGATGAGGCAGCCCGGGTTCTGGAATCAAGCTGGAATGCACGCGGTGAAGGTGGTGGGCGGTAACGCGTTTCGGAGCATGCACAGCTCCTTCATCAGATCACTGAGGTCTTGTAAGTGTTTTCTTGTAAGTGTTTTCACCCTTCCTCTTTCCTTTATGGCCTGTGTGTACTACAGCCGGTTGGACAGAAGCCGGTTATTTTGTTTAAGGGGCATGAGCAAAAAAGGTCTACCAATCGGCTCCTGATGAGCCCTCTCAGCCAATGGCTGAGAGCGCTGACCGGGGTGTTCTGGCCGGGGGCTGCCCCCCTGTCAGAACACAATAGCACAGCAGGGGAGATAGTTGTACTAACTATGCATGGTTAGTACAGCAGCTCCTCTGCAGCTGTCAGTTTTTTTTCGTTCAGCCCTGCTAAGTTGAATGAAAAGACTATTAGTGTGTACCAGACTTGCCTCCCTGGCAAGGGTCTGTAATGGACTCTTGGGAACACCATCCTGGTGACACCCTAAAGCAGTAGGTATTGAAATGAAAATTGATTTTGTTTGGTCAAACCTACCAAATACAGCAGCCGAAATCCAATTTGAACATCAAAGCAGTAGTAAGTCACGACTTTTGAGAAAAAAACACCTGTAGGGCAACTGCATAATAATATGCATCACATACTAGCATATTATGAAACACTTGGAACGAAGCCTTCCAGCGGCCCACTGTCACCACTGAGGGGGCTGACATCTTCCCCCAGTCTTTCTTCTGGGTTTGCGTGCTTCGGCTATGCAATTGGCCCGCGCACGGGAGCCCTTGGTTCTGGCACAAAGCTCTGAAGGTCCAGCAAGGTATGCGCCGGTGACGTACTTGGCTGCATCCAGGGCGAATATCTCCTAAATGGTGTACGTTTAGGAGATATTTATTTTTACCTACAGGAAAGCCTTATTATGGGCTTACCTGTAGGTAAAAATCACCAAGCGGGCTTTAAAACTGGGCTCCATGAGAAATAAACAACTGAAATATACCGTATATGGGTGCTAAAGGATTTGTATTTCTATTCTCCCAAATCTTAGATTTACACAGTCCTACCATACAATACAGCCAGCCTGATTATCTGTTTTTTCTTTTCTGCAGCAACACAGTTTGGTCACCCCACACCCCCAGCCGGTGACGATGGTAAAGGAGCAGCAAAAGTTTGATGAGGTAATTTCCCTATTCTCTCCCATCAGTTTGTTTCTTGTCATCACATGTGCATGTAAGACACCTGATTGGCCCCATGTGCTGCTATTCCCTCTCCCAGTCGGAGTGCAGTTATACAGAAGGTTTTCAGAGGTTCAAATTAAAGCAGCCCTTCACCCTAAATTAACATAATTTTTTCCCTGTCTTCACCTCCTCCCTCTTTTAAATTTGAATTGAGTATTTTTTTTTTTTTTAAACCTTATGCGTACACACGAGCAGAATTTCCATCAGAAAAAACTTGGATGGTTTTTCCGACAGAATTCCGCTCAAGTTTGCCTTGCATACACACGGTCACACAAAAGTTCTCGGAACTTTCGACCGTCAAGAACGCGGTGACATACAACACTACGACGAGCCGAGAAAATGAAGTTCAATGCTTCCGAGCATGCGTCGAATGGTTTCCAGGCATGTGTGATATTTTGCGCGTCCGAATTGCATACAGACGAATGCATTTTTGGATAGGAACTTTTTCCGACTAAAAAAAGAGAACCTGCTCTCAATCTTTTGCTGGCTGGAATTCTGCCAGCAAAAGTCAGATGGAGCATACACACGGTCGAAATTTCTGACCAAAAGCTCAGATCCGACTTCTTCTGGCAGAATCTGTGATCGTGCGTACGCGGCATAACATTTTTTGTACTGTGACGGGAATGAAGTTTGCCCCCACCCCTCATTTCTGTGTTCTGGCAATGCCCTATGGCACATCTGCGCATGCAAAAGTTCCTAGTGCATACACAAAGATGGAGCTGGTATGCAAGTACCAAAGCTTGATGTGTCTGTGTATGTGTGAAAAATTCCTCTCCATGTGTGCAAACACGCAGCAGGGTCACAAAGGTCAAATAGAGCCCTTTGGCACATCTGCACATGTGCCCCAATAACAAATATGGTGACACCAGAGGGGGGACTATATTTACAAAGGAGATTGAGATTCCTCTTCAAACTTGGGTACTTACAGTAGTAGCATTTAAAGTGGTTGTCTATGCATTAAGATAAAAAACCTTCTGTGTGCAGTTCCCCTAATACTTACCTGAGCCCATCTTGATCCAGCGATGTTGTACAAGAGGCTCAGGTGTCCAGGACTCTCCCTCCTTATTGGCTGAGACAGCAGCCGGTGCCATTGGCTCCTGCTGCTGTCAATCAAAGTGAGTGAACCAATCAGGAGAGAGAGGGGGTGGAGCCGGGCCATGGTTCCGTGTCTGAATGGACACACAGAGCAGCAGCTCAGCTTGGGTGCCCCCATAGCAAGCTGCTTGCTGTGGGGTCACTCGTCAGGAGGGAGGGGCCAGGAGCGCCGGCAAGGGACCCGAGAAGAAGAGGATCTGGGCTGTTCTGTGCAAATCCACTGCACAGAGCAGGTAAGTATAACATGTTTGTTATTTTTAAATAAAAAAAAAAAACTATATCATCACTTTAAGATAAATAGAATGGTTTATTTAACTGTTTATTTTATCTGCCTGGGGTTCAGCTTTTATTACCCTCCCCCCCCCCAAAAAATATATATATATATATATATATATATATATATACACACATACAGCAGAATGCAAATACAAATGTCAAATGTAATTTTTGTTAAATTTTACAGTAATAGCTAAAATGTGTAGTGACTAAGAATACACTATCATTTCCCTTTAAGAAGAAAGATGCAGACTTTTTTAAATAGAATTAAGTGAACAGTTAGACAAGCTGGCTGAGCCAAGTCTGTATCAGATGAACAGCTTTCCAATAAGAGAGACTGCTCTGGAATAACCCATTTAAAAAGGCTCAGAGGAAGAATATGGGTCAAAAGAGACCAAACTGTTGCTTTATTCTGCTGCCCATGCAAGCAGCCCATAAAACAAAAAAGATTTGTCTGTCAATTTTAATTTGAACGTTTTTACGAATAAGCGTTTTAACTTCCCTTGCCAGCTCAGTTCAATTCCACAGCTATCTGGCTCCGCAATACAGCAAAGTCATAAATTACTGGACAGTATGACAATATTTTGATCTGAAACCAAGCAGTGGAACATTATTAACTAAAAGCAGCAAGAGACAAGCCATTTAGACTTAGGTACTGATAGCACCAAGAAATACAGCTGTACTGCATTCAGCGCTCAACTGGCCCAGACGACAAATAAAAAATAGCTATGCTCTATTAGCCTTTTGCCCTGCAACTGCTCTCTGAGTAGCTTAATCTGGCTGTTTTCAACTTAGAAGTGTAAGTGTAGGCAAGCAGCAAAATACAAAGCTGAAATACATACCTGTGAACTGTAGCACCTGCGAAAAAAAATTAATGCTTAGCCAGTTTTCTAATCTAGGCACCCCGCCAAACAATTTGAGAGGTCCTCACCATTTACCCTTCTTAGAGCAATATAGTATAGTCAAGACTATGGGCTTGATTTACTAAAGCAGAGCTTCTGCTCATTTACTAAGCTTTGGAGCAACTGCTTTTGCAGAGGGCAACTGTACTTTGTAAAGTGTACAGTCTATTTGCCTTTAGTAAATCAACCACTATGACTAGATAGTGAAGAGGCACCAGCTCATTGATAAAGTCATCTCCAATCAACAATCTCCATTTGTTAAATTCAAAGCATGGTGCAATTGCGGTGCTGTCTCTTCCTCTCCCAGCCTGAATGCTGATGTGCAGAATAATTCAGACAGACACAAAGATAAATTAAAGTATTATTTAAACATTTATTTCTCCATTTCAGATAGGCTAGTGTTAAAATATAACTAAAGCCTGCGCTTTGTGAATGGCCTGGCGGTGGGGGAGGGAGGAGGAGGGCTGAACTTCTGGGGGACCTCCCGAAAGTGAGGATGGGTACCTGTTAAAAACAGGTACCTGCCCCCCCCCCCCCCCCCGAAAGGTGCCAAATGTGAGGAGTAAGCAAGCAAATGAAGCTTCCCCTTTTGGGTAGAGCTCCGCTTTAATGCATTCTATTGTTCAGTGCCCCCACAGCAAACAGCTTGCTATGGGGGCACCTGAGTCATAGCTCTCTGTGTGCATTCAGACTCGGGTGCCCCCATAGCAAGCTGTTTGCTGGGGGGGGTACTGAACAGGAGGGAGGTGCCAGGATCACTGAAGAGGGACCGGCGAAGAGGAGGCTCTGGGCTGCTCTGTGCAAATCCACTGCACAGAGCAGATAAGTACAACATGTTTGTTATTTTTATAGGGAAACAAATGAGACTTTACAATTATGTTATGTACTTTTAATGAACAGATAATTGGATTAAATAGAGGGGCCTTTACGCTTGCCAATATGTACACTTTAGCCACTTCAGTACAGGGCACTTTCACCCCCTTCCTGCCCAGGCCAATTTTCAGCTTTCAGCGCTGTTGTACTTTGAATGAAATTGCACGGTCATGCAACGTTGTACCCATATGAAATTGTTATCATTTTTTTCACACAAATAGAGCTTTCTTTGGATGGTATTTAATCACCAGTGGGTTTTTTATTTTTGGCTAAACTAAAAAAGCCCAGAATTTTTGAAAAAAAGCTTTTTTTAGTTTCTGTTATAAAATGTTGAAAATAAATATTCTTTCTTCATAAATGTAGGTCAATTTGTATTCTGCTACATTTCTTTGGTGAAAATAACCCAAATAAGTGTTTATTATTTAGTCTGTAGGAAAGTTATAGAGTCCACAAACTATGGTATATACAGTATATCTGAACATTGATCAATCCTTTTGTACTGACGGCCTCTCATTTCTTGAGGCCCAAAAATGTCAGGACAATACAAATATTCCCCAAATGACCCATTTTTGAAAGTAGACAGTCCAAGGTATTCATTAAGAGGCATAGTGAGTTTTTTGAAGTTTTTTGGAAAATGAGGAAATAAAAAAAAAATTCACAATTTTTTTTCATACATTTTGTTACGTCACCAGAGCAGTACAGTATCGTCAAATAACTGATGTGGTGGTGATCAGGGACACTGAACAATGACAGCATATATAGTACAAAATAAAAAATTTACTAATTTATTTTACATTTTTTTCTTTTTCTATTACCATATTTTTAACACACTGTCACCAGAGAAATACAGTGTTGCTATAGTAATATTGTACTACTCTGGGTAAGTGATCAGGATTTTTTTTTTTTTACACACTATGGGGGTTATTTACGAAAGGCAAATCCACTTTGCACTGAAAGTGCACTTGGAAGTGCAGTCACTCTAAATCGAAGGGATATATCTGAAATGAGTGGAAGCTCTGCTGATTTTATCATCCAATCATGTACAAGCTAAAATGCAGTTTTTTATTTTTCTTGCATGTCCCCCTCAGATCTACAGCGACTTTACTTCCAAGTGCACTTGCAGTGCAAAGTTGATTTTCCTTTAGTAAATAACCCCCATGACTGCTTATACTGGTAAATGTCACTGTTATAAACAATCATTTTTACTGAATGAAATGGATTCATTCAGTGTTTACTATTGATTGTACTGCTCTGGGGAAGTGATCCGAATATTTTTTTCTTTTTATTACACATTATGTATCATGTTTGCTTATAGCAGTGAATTATATTGCTATAAGCAAGCATTTTAATGAATGTAACTAAATCATTCAGTCTGTTTTGTTGTGATTAGCTGTGATTGGTCAAAGCTAATCACGTGGTACAGATGGGCTGTGATTGGCCCTGTCTGTACCATGTGATCACTGTGACTAGCAGCACAATTGTACATGATGAATGGCATGAATCAAAGTCATTCATTGTTTACAATTGTGATCTGTTATAATTGAACGCATTCCTCCATCCACACAAATGAGGTAGATGAAAGAATCCCCCCCACTGTGACATTTTATTCTGACTTTCTTCTGTCAGAATACACTGATCAACGTCTGCATCGGATTGGCTGCACCTGCTGATTAACAAAAGTTTTCCATGATTCTCATTCGACAGAAGTTGATCTACCGATTGATTTCTGGTGAACAGGGACACCCACACATGGTTAAAAATTTCACCAGTTCCTGCCAATTTTCATCCATCTATGGCCAACTTAAGTCCCCATTACCTTTTTTTTTCATCTGTGTGCTTCAAATTCTCACTCTTTCAAGATTTTTTTTTTTTTATGGCAACAGGAATTACACAGGGTAAATGCAACACAACCTGAACTTTACTCTTCATTATTATCCACCAAGACAGCAGAGGGAAAGAGTGAAGAACCACAGCATGCAATGGGGACCAGGAATATGACATTCTCAGAATTGTTGGATTTTGATGATTCTTCAGTCAATGTTTTTAGAACAGCAAAGATCAGCAGTGTGCACATCGGGAGAACTGGGACAGACTTGATGGACCACTTTTTTTTCCTACTGTCACTCTTCTATGTTTCTATGTCAGTAGGACAAATAGGTATACCCTACTTTCCCCAAGGGGGACCAGACAGCAAAAAAAAAACTTGACAGGGGTTCAAATCCCTCGCTACTATATCCAAGGCTAAAAATAAAAATTTGATTATACATGCACTTTAAATTAATATATGTTTTTATCTTTTTTTCTGAGTGCAGTGCAAATCATCTGAATAGCACACATTTCTTCTAACATTCCTACAAAATGCTTTTCATAAAACTAGGACATGCATTTATACAATACCATGAAAGCACTGGTCATAGGGTTTCCGGAAACCCTAAACGATGAAGATAGATGCATATGAGATAGGCACCTTATATTGTAAGCTCATTGAGGGCAGGGACTGATATGATTGCAAAATATGCAAGCGCTGAGTAATTTGTTGGCACTATATAAATTCCTTTAATCAATAAAATAATCAAGAAAAAATATCAACACATTCAATATTTCTAAACAGATCATTTTTCTCAGTCTAAGCAATCTTCTGTCTCAATGAAAAAACTAAAGGCAAAGTTATCCAGCGAAACTATTTTTGTTATTTGTTTTACGAAAGCATCCTGGGAATTGTAGTCTTTACTTTTTTTTCTTCCTATTAAGAAATGATGGCCACAAAAAGACTTGGTTTCCCCTGCCAAAGATCCCTTTAACTGCCCCACAAGTAGGTGTCAAAGGTTGAAAAATCAGAGCTTCGTTTCTTTATGGCAGCCCCAGGGAGCTGGCCTGCTGGCTCTGCAGCCTCCTTGTCAGAAAAATTATCAAAACCAGATTCCCCCCGGTCCTCAGTGGTGAAATGTCTGGCTCTGCAAGTATTAGAGGGTTATAATGCTCGCAGCTTTATGGGAAATGTCCTGAGTGCCACTACTTGCTGAATGCTTCTGACTTCTATCACTCCCCACTACATGATGAGAATCTATATTAAACCCATGTCAACAACTTTTCAACAGTAAAATAAAAGAGAAAAACAAATGCTCATAGAACAAAAGACACCACAAATCCTTCCCAGAGGAGACGGAGATATTTTGTTTTTCAAAAGCGATTTACCTTGAAATAACCAGGGGTCATTGAAGGGAGTACAGCACAGGGTTGCTTGTAGTTGTCACAAGCAGAAAAACAATGTAAACTCTTAAAATTAACCAATTTCACTTAAAGTTTATTTTGTATTTATGCCAATTTATCATAAAAGGTGACTAAGTTTTACATTTCACTTATGGTTAAAAACTAAATGCAATAGTGATTAAAGGCCAACTCTACCCAGAAGGGAATGGTACTGGTCCTGATGGGCACCGATGAGCTGAAGTATCTACCATCTCCCCCTCCCCTGCAGGGCCATCAATCAAGTAAATATAAATCAAATCAGTAATATTTCATATAAGATTTTACATGTTAATGTACTATCAAATTTTACCAATATTTTTAAATCTGCAGCCTTCATTAAAACAATATCTGGTGACCCAATCATCTTTAGAGTGCATGTAAAATGGAGGTGGCTGATAACAGGCTGCAGAAAATCAGCAGCACTGAGATGTGAAAAAAATTACAATTAAAAGGATGAAAACATTGAAGAAGGCAGCTGTTTAAAGTGGTCGTTAACCCCAGTCATAATATTTGAACTAAGCACATATATCTGTTGTGTTTACTTATATCTTGCAAAAGCTCTAAGTGTCGTTTCTCTCTGGTGCTTCATTCCTCTGTTATCAGCATGAGTCACTTCAGACAAGTTTTCCGACACATGAGCTAAAATTTGTGTTGGGGAAGGAGATAAGCACACAGCTTGTCTATTCAGACTACAGCTCTGTGTGTTTCTTCATTCCTCTGCCTATGTGGAGGGGGTGTGTGTCCCTTTCCGCCAATCAGCTCTCACACAGTGTCTCAGAGCTGTAACTGCAGTTCTCCAAGGATTTTATTACTTTGGAGGGTTGTAGACAAGAGAAGACTGCAGATAAACAAGAAAAACTTATGTAGGAGGATTTGTTTCATCTCTGTGTATCATCTGAGGCTTTTCACTTTACTGGATATATGTGAGGGCTTACAGCCACAATAAGGTATATGGTGCTTTAGCAAACTAAATATTAGTTTAGGGTTCATATCTACTTTAAAGGAGAAGTACAGCCAAAGCTTGTTTAGCTGTACTTCTGTGGATCACAGGAGTGCAGTTCATTGTGCACTCCTGTAAACCACTTTCAGCAGAGAGCGGGCTAAATTGCTGACGTCAGAGATGCCGGTCCAGGCTCAGGCCCCATCATGACCATAGAGTCAGGATCCGCCCACATGACTGGACCAGCACCCGGCTCAGTCTCTTAGCGAGCCTCTGAGAGCCTGAGGCGGGCGCTCCCATCCCCTCCACAGCCCAGCACTCCAGTGAGCAAGGAGGGGGCAGAGCAGACAGCCGCTGAATGACAGTCAGCAGCTGTCTGCTCATGGAGCTGTGAGAACCGAGTGATCGGCGGTGTTTGATCGCTTGGTTCTCAATATTAGAGGCACTGGGGGACAGATGCAGCATTGGAGCGATGCTGCATCCACCTAGGTAAGTATGATTCTAAAAAATAAAAACATACATCTCTTTTAAGGTGGTTAGAAATAAAAAAAAGCCCACCTTCAGATATATTGTACAAAGTGTTTGTAGACCAGTTAACACAGAATTTAAGAACCAGTTGGTCCAAACCAGTATCCTTATTAAAAGGCCAGGAAATATACACTTCCTGATAATAAAATTAAAGGTTTAAAGTGAACCTGTAGGCCAGTTTAAACATTTTAAATGAAAAGTCCTGCCTAAGGACATGCTAATATTGGTTAGGCAGATACCTGGATTTGCTTTGTCATTAGGGAACTCAGTGTGCAGTTAACAAGGACACACAAGGATTCATAGGACTTTGGTGATGTTAGCTGCATCTTTGTTTAGTAATCAGGTTAAACAAACAGCTTCCATCTTTTTGAGGGATTTGAGCACCCCCCCCCCCCCACCCCCACCCCTTTCCTTTTGAGGATCAGAGGAAAAGTATAAAGAACACATTTTGGTTTTGTACCCTTGTCTCTCCTATAGCCCTAACAATGGGAGCCTAATCCCCTGAAATGTTGGGAATATGTTTTGCCTGAATACCTAAAACAAATTGGAAATTTATTAATCGGCACCTTGGCTAGTCAAGGAAACACGCTGAGAAGTTCCCCATCAACCAAGCTGATAAAGGATAACATAATGGGGGTTATTTACTAAAGGAAAATCCACTTTGCGCTGCAAGTGCACTTGAAAGTGGACTGAGAGTGCACTTTGAAGTAAAGTCGCTGTAGATCCGAGGGGGACATGCAAGGAAAATAGTCACAGTGATCACATCAGTGATCACATGGTACAGACAGGGCCAATCACAGCCCATATGTACCACGTGATTAGCTTTGACCAATCACAGCTAATCACAACAAAACAGACTGAATGATTTAGTTTCATTCAGTAAAATGCTTGCTTATAGCAATATAATTCACTGCTATAAGCAAACATGATACATAATGTGTAATAAAAAGAAAAAAATATTCAGATCACTTCCCCAGAGCAGTACAATCAATAGTAAACACTGAATAAATCCATTTCATTCAGTAAAAATGATTGCTTATAACAGTGACATTTACCTGTATAAGCAGTCGTGGGGGTTATTTACTAAAAGAAAATCCATTTTGCACTGCACTTGGAAGTAAAGTCGCTGTAGATCCGAGGGGGAAATGCAAGGAAGATAAAAAACAGCATTTTAGCTTGCACATGATTGGATGATAAAATCAGGAGAGCTTCCACTCATTTCTTCAAGTGCACTTCAGTGCAAAGTGGATTTGCCTTTCGTAAACACCCCCCAATGTGTTGTATAGAATGATATTGTGTGGCTATATGCTATAAGCAAATCTAGGTTGATGTTCAGAAACTATATGCTAGAACAGTGGTCTCCAAACTGCGACCCAGGGGCTGGATGCGGTCCTTTGCTTGACTTTAGCTGGCCCTTGGGGCACTGTTTCTCCCACTAACACCAACGATGGGACACTAGTCTTCCCACTGACACCAACAATGGGGTACTATTTCTCCCCCTACTGCCAAGGATAGAGCATTGTTTACTCCCATTGTTTACGCCCATTGTTTACTCCTAGGTCATTTTCTACTCCCACTGGCCACAGTCTGGACCCTCTAAATTCTGAAGAATGGTAAACTAGCCCTTTGTTTAGAAAGTTTGGAGGCCCCTGTACTGGAGGACATTTGATGTATAGAGCAATGGAAAATACATATATGTACAGGAAAAGCACTAAAGCTGGGTACACACTGTCTGAAAATATGTCAGCTCAGCAGGAACCAGTTGACTTTCACAGTGTACAGCAGTCTGTTGCACAGAAGCCAGTCTAGCGACCGGCTTTTGTCAAAGGGACATACTGGAAAACCAGCATCTAATCTATGTTTTCAGCCAATGACTGCGAGTGCTGGTCAGTGTATTTTAGCAGGGGGGAAGGAGTCTCTAGTCAGAATACCTTAACACAGCAGGGGAGATCGCTGTACCAACATCACTTGTGTTGGTACAGCGATCCGTCAGTTTTTCTTTTCACTCAGCTTGCTGGTTTAACCAGTTCCCTCCTGGCCTATAGACAAATGATGGCCCGGGTGGAACACACGTCGTTCTGGGTGGATGTTATATATCTGGCTCAATCTGTCACCACATGTGTAGAGATGCTAGAATGGCCCAGCCAATCACCTGACTTGAATCCAATAGAAAATCTATGGAAAAAACTAAAGATAAGAAAGATAAGAATTTATAGAAGAGGCCCGCGGATCCTTCAAGATTTGAAGACTGTGTGGAAGATTGGGCTAAAATCACACCTGAGCAACGCATGCGACTAGTTTCTCCATACAGGGGGCTTCTTGAAGCTGTCAATACCAACAAAGGATTTTGTACGAAGTATTAAATACATTTCAGTTAGCGTGTTTAATACTTTTTCCTGTGCCATTCCATTTTAGTACACATAACTTCATTTCTGAACTTATTTGTTTTGGTGTCTTTTTATGTATGGATTGCATGGGTTGTTACCGACATGTGGTGAAATTTCATGTCAATAGCACCTTTAGAAATATTAAATGTTCAATACTTATTTTACCCGCTGTATATACCATAGTTTGTGGACTCTATAACTTTCCTACAAACTAAACACTGATTTTGGTTATTTTCACCAAAGAAATGTAGTAGAATACAATTTGGCCTACATTTATAAAGAAAGATTATTTATTTGCAAATGTTTATAACAGAAACAAAGAAAAACATGTTTTGTTTTTCAAAATTTCTGTCTTTTTTGTTTAATTAGCAAAACAAAACAAAAAACCTGTAATGATTAAATATCACCAAAAGAAAGCACTAAGTGAAAAAATTATTGATAAAAAATTAAATTTGGGTACAGTGTGTATCAGGCTTAATCTTGTATTATATTGATTTTTAAGGAAAAACATTTTTTACTCAAGATACATTAAAGACAGAAGGGTTGTTTCTAACGTGTTGAAGTATAGTAAGTATAGTACCTAAAAAGTCCTGAAGATTTCCCTTGATGGTGTTTTTGGTTCACTTAATATATAGGATGTTAGTACACTCCTTAATGAAGAGGTGTTTAGCAAATGCCTATATCATATGAAATCATTCACATACTCAATGTTCTACCTACGCTCTCAGTTAAAATAATAAAAAAGAAGAATTCTTTAGCAGTGCTTTTAGTAACACACAATTGTGGCCTATAATATTATAATCAATTCAAAACTAATGAAAACAGTTTTTAATAGGTTGCTTTGAGTTACTGCGCATCTCATTTATGAGTGGCTTCTGATGAATCCCTAATTAGCTTTATACACACCTCTGGCATTTCAAATGAAATCTTACAGCCAAGTATCCCCACTGCATAGTCCCACTACTCCTGTTACAGCAAGTCTACACTGCATAGCCCTAATCTGCTTGTAACATAAAATAAAATAAATATTTAATAGGCAGTGGGACCATTGCAGCTGTCAGTAGTGGGCCAGCTTGGGAGCGCAGATACAGAGATCTCACTATAAAAATCCCAGAGAGACAATGGAGTCGATTAACTAAAGGCAAATAGACTGTGTACTTTGTAAGTGTAGTTGCACTTATTTTCCTTAGCAAATACAGTAAAACCTTGGATTGCGAGCATAATTTGTTGCAGAAACATGCTTGTAATCCAAAGCACTTGTATATCAAAGCAAATTTCAACATAAGAAGAAGAAGAAGAAGAGAGGCGCTTCTAAGTGTAGCAATATGTTGATAAATGGCATACCTTCATTAAATGTAACCATATTGCTACACTTAGAGGCGCCTCTCTTCTCTTTAATACTCAGTTGTGACGTGACGCTACTTGTATATCAAGACATCGCTTGTATATAAAGTCAAAATTTATTTCAATATTTTGCTTGTATTGCAAAATGCTCTCAAACCAAGTTACTCTCAAACCAAGGTTTTACTGTACAACGTGGTAAAGCTTCACTTTGTGAGGAATACCCAATCAGGTTCAAGGAAAATAAAAATTAAAAAAACCATGTTTGCTTGCATGTAATTGGATGATGGGAATCAGCAGAGCTTCACCATATTTATAAAGCTCTGGGGAAAATAAGTGCAACTGCACTTGCAAAGTACATAGTTTATTTGCCTTTAGTAAATCCACCTCAATGGGTGAGTCAGCCTGCTGCCATCTGCCGAGAATTCAATATTTATTTTCAATGGACCAACCCTTAAATAAACTCTTACAATGGATATCAAAGCTGTGTTAAATCTGAAGGCCGCTTAGTCACTGACTCCTCTTGCCAATCTTTTCTTGTAATCTCCGTCTCACCTCTCACTGTGTGGCAACACCTACCCAGAATTTTTAATTAACACTGTAAGAGTGTAATCACAGAGAAATGCATCTTTTTGTGAATTCAATTTGCTTTTTTTATTGTGGCACCCATAAAACGTCTTTCTGCATTCCGGAACTTTGCAAATGTTTTCAGTTGTGACTGACATAATGCAGCTGTTGGACCTACAACAAAGGCTGAGGTTTATGAGCAGCCCGCATTAGGATGTAGGTTAACCAATTAAACCTCTCACAGCTCCTGCCCCAAAAAAGATAACCAACACACTGTGCAGAGAAGGAAAAAAAAAAAAAAAAAAGAATCGGCGTCCTAGAAACAGAATTTGCTCCAGACAAGATATGCAAATTCTTGCAGCTTGTAACATGACAGCTATGAAGGAACAGTAAAGTTCTGTTACATATGCAGAAAGGTCAAACACATTTCATTAATAAATCTACAGTGATTTTTTTTTAATCAGCTTCAAACATGTCCTATTAAAGGCGTTGAAGCAACTGGATCATAAATCGAAATGACCTTGAACAAAGTGAAGGAAAGCAACGCAAAGGGCTATCATTTACACATTGTTACAGGTGCAGTAAAATATTTAATTTTAGTGTGTGTAAACTGCACAGTGAATTAGTACAGTCCTCTAATGTGACTAGACATGTCTCACCCAAATTGACCTTACTTCAAAGAATTTCATGTTGCAGGTCTGCTAACAATATACAAAATGACATCGCACCCCATGATACAATATATGCATAGCTCCCAACTGTCCCTGATTTCGAAGGGACTGTCCCTGATTTGGAACAATGTCCCTCTGTCCCTCTTTCCTCCTCATTTGTCCCTCATTTTGATCTGATCTATATAGTTGTATATAAAATGCACTTTTTATCTTTAAATAGTGTTTCCCAGTGCTAAACCTTTCATCCAATGTCTAAATTGCTGCATTTGTACATTGCAAAAGCCAGTATAAGGCCGTAATAGTGGCTAAAAAAAGCAATTTTTTTTTTTTTAGAATTCTCCTTTAGGAGGGCGTGGCAGGGGGGTGTGTCCTATGCCTACATGCTTTTGCTAATAGGTGTCCCTCATTCCCATCTCAGAAAGTTGTGAGGTATATTATTGGGTGATATATGTAATTCTGCAACTAGAAAAAGAATGAGCCACAATCAAGGGTCTCTAAGGCTACCTTGACAGGGATCCTATCTAGAATTCGGGGGGTGCCCATGACACCTGGCACCAAATTCCAGGTAGGAAAGGATGTGTCCATTGTATAGTGCTCCTGGGCATGTTTATTTGGAAGGAGCAGTGCATGTTAGTTGTGGTCATGTGCACTCCTCCATGCACACTACACTTTCCATAGTCAATAGTTCATCTCAGGAGTGGGAGGGGAGGAGGGGCTTTCTCAGTTAAGCACACCCTGCTGCCCCCATGCCTGAGCTAAGGTAGATGAATTCCAGGAAGTAAATGCTACAAGAATCATCTGCCCTTACTCAAGATGGCCATGGATAGAAATGCTAGAGGGTGTTTTTCAAAGTGATATCTCAACAAAACTAAGCATGGAGATATGGATGGATGGATAGATGGATGGGTGAGTTTGCTTTGAATACTAGAAATGAATGAAAAAGCGTTTTCATTTTGTGTTGCTCAGATACAGTTCCACTTCAAAACAAACCTGTGGGTTGGGAAGAAGCATGAATAAAGTGACAATTAACAATATCCTTTTTTCTAAAAAATAATCCATGCACATCCACTATTTAAAGTCTAATTCTATGTTTACTGTGACCTTAAAGTGGTTGCAAAGGACAAAGTTTTTTTATCCTAATGCATTCTATTCATTAAGATAAAAAGCATTCTGTGTGCAGCAGCCCCCCTCAGCCCCCCTAATACCTACCTGAGCCCCATCTTGATCCAGCGATGTTGCACGAGAGACTCGGCTGTCTGGGACTCTCCCTCCCCATTGGCTGAGACAGCAGTAAAGCGCTATTGGCTCCTGCTGCTGTCAATTAAAGTCAGTGAGCCAATCAGGGGGGGTTGGGTGGGCCGCAGCTCCATGTCTGAATGAACAGGAGGAGCTGCGGCTTGGCTCAGGTGCCCCCATAGTAAGCTGCTTGCTGTGGGGGCACTCAACACGAGGAAGGGGCCAGGAGTGCCAAAGAGGGAGCCGAGAAGAGGAGGATCTGGGTTGCTCTGTGGAAAACCACTGCACAGAGCAGGTAAGTATAACGCATTTGTTATTTTTAAAGGAGAAAAAAACAAAACATTAATATGACTTTAAATCATTTGTTGGGGCCAAGCTGGCCCAAGTAAAGATTTCTTCTATAATAATAGATCTTCCTGTGCTGTATAAACTGTATGTAGCATCAGCTAAAAACAGTATACAGTGCTCTGTTCAGTGCTGCTCGGCCATTCACAGGAAGCTTTGCATTCTATGAATGAATGCAAAAATTCCCTATGATTGGCTGAGGCAAAGAGGCAGGTGGATGATGCCAGGATCTCTGTTTCAGACAATCATAGGAAGCTTTGTTGTGAGGTGCCTGGTAGTTGAGCCTGACTGGTAGAAGGAGACCTCTCTTAAGCGCTGGTTCAGGAGCCGCTGGAAGTGGGAACAGTGGTCTCCTGAGCACAGTGGGTAGGAGGGCCTGATGCAGGTTCCAGCAGAAGCAGACACCGGAACTGGGAGGATGTCCCTCAGGGATGGCTGAGCTGTGGATGCAGCTAACTGGTGCAGGCCGGTAGGTAGGCTGGTAACCGGATGCGAAGACAGCAGCTGGATGCAAACAGGCAGGCTGGAAGCAGCGTTACAGGACACAGGTAAGCAAGGTCAGACAGTCCGTATTTGGCAGGAGATCAGGCAGGGTATAAGCAGGAGGGATGATCCAAGGGTAGTCAGACAGGCAGGAGTTCGGCAACGGGTAGCAGAGTAAACAGGGTCAGACAAGCCGGGTCGGAAAGGAGACTGGAGAATGGTCAGGCGTAGCCGGGTCAATAGCAAATAACAAGCAGGCAGATACAGGAACTTTCAGGTGCAGAGCTGCAGACGAACAGCAGCTAACATGAGCACCTGTCACCCTTTTAAAGGCCCCTTGGCGCCAAACGGCGCTAGCGCGAACGGACGCGCGCACCCGCGAACGCGCGTACGGGCACCCGCAGGAGTGCGCCGGCGCCCCCTGGTGGGGATTTTGGCTGAATTCGCTTAGAAACACTCCTTGTGGACCTACGTGCACGCAGATTCACCCGACGACTGCTGACATGCCCCTGACATTGCCCCCCCCAAACGGGCAGCCTCCGGATGCCCAGATACGCCTTTTTTTCAGGATGGGTAGAGAAGTATGCATGGATTTAACGTTTGGCATGAATATTACAGTCAGGTTCCCATGAGTTGTTTTCCGGACCATACCCTTTCCACTTAATTAAAAACTGTACTTGCCCAGACCTCTTTCTGCAGTCAAGGATGGATTCCACTTCATACTCTTCATTGCCGTCCACCAGAACTGGTTCAGGGACCCTGGTGCCCCTATCAGGAAAAGGATCATCTACAGCAGGCTTTAAGAGTGATACGTGAAATACAGGGTGTATCTTAAGTGAGTCAGGTAAGCATAATTCATACGATACTTCGTTAATTTTCCTTTTCACAGGGAAAGGTCCAATAAATTTTGGGGCAAGCTTCTTGGAAGGACATGACAATCTGATATTATTAGTAGACAGCCATACCTTGTCGCCAAGCTGAAGGTTTAGATCTCCCCTTCTTTTCTCATCAAAGAACCTCTTATTATCCGCTTGCGCTTTGGATACCGCCTCCTGCAAGATCCGGTTATTATGACTGAAGAACTGCACTGTGTCCTGGACCGCTGGAACTGAAGATTCTGAAAGAAAATCTGGTAAAAAAGATGCATGAAACCCATAATTAGCAAAGAAAGGAGATTGACCTGTGGCAGAGTGACTGGCATTATTGTACGCGAACTCTGCAAGTGGCAGCAAGGATACCCAATCATCTTGCACAAAAGATGTAAAACACCTAATGTATTGCTCCAGAGTTTGATTTGTCCTTTCAGTTTGCCCATTAGTTTGGGGATGGTATGCTGAGGACAGGGCTAGTTCAATCTTCAAATTTTCACAAAGGGCTCTCCAAAAGCGTGAAGTAAACTGCACCCCCCTATCAGACACTATATTTGCGGGAATCCCGTGTAACCTAACGATTTCCTTAATGAACACACGAGCCGTCTCTACAGCAGAAGGTGTTCCTTTTAGGGGCACAAAGTGGGCCATTTTGGATAGCCGGTCGACGACCACAAAGATCGCCGAACACCCCTCAGAATATGGCAGTTTGACTATAAAGTCCATTGCTATCATCCTCCAGGGCCTATCTGGTATAGGCAATGGTCTTAGTAGTCCCCACGCTCTGTTCCTGGGGGTCTTGTTCTGGATGCAGACAGAGCAGGAGTTGACATATTTCTTGCAAAATTCCTTTAAGTTAGGCCACCAAAAAGTGCGCTGCACCAGCTCAAGGGTCTTACGGACCCCAAAATGTCCTGCAAGTGGGTGGTCATGCAAAAGTGTCAGCACCTTGACTCTGACGTTTTCTGGTACGAAGATTTGACTTCCCCTCCATAATAGTCCATCTCGAGGTGTTAAGGAAGACTCCTGAAGACTTGAAGGTTCTGGGGATGCTTCTCTGATCATGGATAGCAAATCTGTCTGAAGGAGAAGAAAACTGTTTGCCGGCAAAATAGTGTCAGGGACAGAAGAGTCCTTAGGATTATCAAACATGCGTGACAGTGCGTCTGGTTTTATATTCTTGGATCCCGGCCGGTAGGTGATGTGGAAGCAAAACCGTGTAAAGAATAGAGCCCAACGGGCTTGTCTGGGTTTCAGTCTTTTAGCAGATCTTAGATACTCCAGATTTTTGTGATCTGTATAAATCAGTACTGGATGGACTGCACCTTCAAGCAAGTATCTCCATTCCTCCAAGGCAGTCTTGATGGCAAGTAACTCCCGATCCCCCACATCGTAGTTCCGCTCAGCCGGCGAAAGTTTTCTAGAGAAGAACCCAACAGGATGCATCAGGTCTTTGTTGCCCTGACGTTGGGAAATAATAGCACCCACAGCTACTTCGGAGGCATCAACCTCTAGAATAAAGGGCAAAGATGGGTCTGGATGGCTAAGAATCGGAGCTGACGTGAAACGCCTTTTTAATTCTTCAAAGGCCTCCTGGGCTTCCTGGTTCCAGTGGAAACGAAGATTCTGCTTGGTTAGCTGTGTAATGGGGGAGATGATGGCAGAGAACCCCCTGATAAACTTCCTGTAAAAGTTCGCAAATCCAACGAAGCGTTGTACGCCTTTCTTGTCCATGGGTGCTGGCCATTCTAACACAGCAGACACTTTCTGAGGATCCATTTTAATACCGGTTGGGGAGATGACTAACCCCAGAAACTGAATCTCTTTTTGTTCAAATTCGCACTTCTCCGCTTTGGCGTACAATCTGTGCAGGCGGAGTCGAGCTAGGACTTTACGGACATGTTCCCTGTGTTGTTCAAGTGAACTGGAGAAGATAAGGATATCGTCCAAGTAGACAATTAAAAAGATGTCCAGGAAATCTTTAAACACATCATTGACCAGATGCTGAAATGTGGCAGGAGCATTGCAAAGGCCGAAGGGCATGACCAAATATTCGTAGTGCCCGAAACGGGTCCGGAAAGCCGTCTTCCATTCATCCCCGGCCCGAATGCGGACCAGATTGTAGGCCCCTCTTAGATCTAATTTGGTGAAGATAATGGCGGTCCGTAATTTTTGAAACAGTTCTGGTATTAGGGGCAACGGATAACGGTTCTTGACCGAAACCTTGTTTAATTCCCGATAGTCCACACAAGGGCGGAGCGTAAGATCTTTCTTAGAGACAAAAAATATTCCCGCCCCAGCTGGTGAAGTGGACTGTCGAATGAAGCCTTTTTCTAGATTTTCATTGATGTAAACCTTAAGCGCCTCTTGTTCCTTTTCGGACAGCGGAAAGATGCGCCCAAAAGGGATCTCAGCTCCAGGAAGCAATTCAATTGGACAGTCATAGGGGCGATGAGGTGGCAGAGAATCTGCTCCCTTCTTGCTGAATACATCTGCAAAGTCCCGATAGACCTCTGGTACGTTTTGAAGCAGATCTGGGTCAGTGTCCATACATAGTAGGGTGGTAGCAGGATTAACAGGTTCAGGTAGGCAATGTCTTTGACAATAGGGTGACTGAAACTTGATCTCGCCCGTGGCCCAATTGACAAGAGGATTGTGGGCTTGAAGCCAGGGCATACCCAAAATGATTGGGAAAAGAGGTGATGAGATAACGTCCAGGATTAAGATCTCTCGATGCTGGGATGAACAGATAGCAGACAGAGGAAGGGTTTCTTGAGAGACCTGCCCGGATTTTATATGGGACCCATCGGCCAGAAAAATTGAGTCTATGTGTTTAATTAAGTCTATGTGTTTTGTCTTTTAAAGGAAGATCTTGCTGGGTAGCAAAAGTGGAGTCAACGAAACAGCTACATGCCCCGGAATCAACAATGGCGTTGACTTGAATTGTTCTTCCCTGGAGCTGTAATGAGAGAGGGAGAACAAGTTGAGTGGCATTGGCTGTTAAAGCAGACAAACTGGTAGGAGCTGAAGAAAAACACTTACGGATCTTCACTGGGCAGTTGTTCACGTAGTGGCCCGTTCCGCCACAATAGAGACAAAGGTTCAGTTGGCGCCTGCGTGCCCGTTCTTCAGGGGTCAGAGTAGTACGCATAAGTCCAAGTTGCATGGGTTCAGAGGCATCAGTTGCTTGGTTGACTGGGCTTGGCCCGGCAGAAGGTAGATACCGGGAGGCAGGCAGCGGAGCTCTGGCAGTCATCCACATAGGCCGAGTTTGTTGGGCAGATCGTTAGACCGGCGCTCACGAAGGCGTCGGTCAATTTGGATAGTGATGGCAATGAGCTCTTCTAAGGTGTCAGGCATTCCTACTCGGGCAAGCTCATCCTTAAGACCCTCAGATAACCCCATGCGGAACTGGTGGCGTAGGGCTGCGTTATTCCATTGAGTATCCGCGCTCCAGCGTCGAAAGTCCATGACATAGTCCTCGGCCGGTCTACGGCCTTGCTGGAGCGCGATCAAAGCTGCCTCAGCGGTGGCAGCCCGCTGAGGGTCCTCATAAAGCTGGGCCATGGCTTCAAAAAAGGCAGGTAGGGTCTGGATCTGTATGGCGTTGGATTCAAGCAAGCGATGGGCCCAGGTCTGGGGTTCCCCCTGCAGGAGGGATACAACAAACCCCACTTTGGTGGCTTCCAAAGAAAAAGTCCGTGGCTGTAATCCAAAGTAAAGTTGACAAGCGCTGCGGAAGGCCACAAACTTAGTTCGGTCACCGGAAAACTTGTCAGGAACAGGTACTCTTGGTTCTGGTGGAAGCATGACCACTGAGGGTGGTGCCGCAGCCTGTACTGGAGCAGCTGCGGGTGCAGCGGCCACACCACCGGAACCACTGAGGTTTAACACTTGCCCTTCCAGTCTGTTATAACTGTCTTGTAGAGTCTTTACTGCTTGGGTGAGGGCCGCCAAGTGTGTACAGATCTCCTGAATAGGAGAGGTCTCTCCTGCAGGCTCAGTCATGGCTGTTCGTACTGTGAGGTGCCTGGTAGTTGAGCCTGACTGGTAGAAGGAGACCTCTCTTAAGCGCTGGTTCAGGAGCCGCTGGAAGTGGGAACAGTGGTCTCCTGAGCACAGTGGGTAGGAGGGCCTGATGCAGGTTCCAGCAGAAGCAGACACCGGAACTGGGAGGATGTCCCTCAGGGATGGCTGAGCTGTGGATGCAGGTAACTGGTGCAGGCCGGTAGGTAGGCTGGTAACCGGATGCGAAGACAGCAGCTGGATGCAAACAGGCAGGCTGGAAGCAGCGTTACAGGACACAGGTAAGCAAGGTCAGACAGTCCGTATTTGGCAGGAGATCAGGCAGGGTATAAGCAGGAGGGATGATCCAAGGGTAGTCAGACAGGCAGGAGTTCGGCAACGGGTAGCAGAGTAAACAGGGTCAGACAAGCCGGGTCGGAAAGGAGACTGGAGAATGGTCAGGCGTAGCCGGGTCAATAGCAAATAACAAGCAGGCAGATACAGGAACTTTCAGGTGCAGAGCTGCAGATGAACAGCAGCTAACATGAGCACCTGTCACCCTTTTAAAGGCCCCTTGGCGCCAAACGGCGCTAGCGCGAACGGGCGCGCGCGCGCACCCGCGAACGCGCGCGCACCCGCGAACGCGCGTACGGGCACCCGCGGGAGCGCGCCGGCGCCCCCTGGTGGGGATTTTGGCTGAATTCGCTTAGAAACACTCCTTGTGGACCTACGTGCACGCAGATTCACCCGACGACTGCTGACATGCCCCTGACATTTGTATTCATTATAGGGTACGACTCGATTTTGTTGCGGGAGCAGGACAGGAAGCCTGGACCATAATATATAAATAAAGTATGTGTACAACCATTATACTAGCCTATCTCAACCTTTCTAATACAGAGGAACCCTGGAAATAAATTTCTGGTCCCAGGGAACCCCTGCAACAAATGACTACATCGACAAATCATGATACAATGATTAGTGTGATGGTCAATGGGAAGAATGCTCCTTACACTTGTGGTCATTAGGAAGAATTCCCCCTTACAGAATTCCCCCTTACAGAACGCTAAAGAGATCAATAGTGTCAGTGGAAACATATCTGGAAACTTATCTGAGAGGCAAAAATTGCTCATTGCTCAAAGAACCCCTAACAACTTCTGAAGAAACCTAATGCCGCGTACACACGGCTGGTTTTGGCGTCGGAATAAACTCTGAAGGTTTCTCCGACGGAACTCCAACGGAATTCCGCTCAAGCGGTCTTGCTTACACACGATCACACCAAAGTCCGACCGTCCAGAACGAGGTGACGTACAACACGTACAACGGGACTAGAAAAAGGAAGTTCAATAGCCAGTAGCCAATAGCTTCCGTCTCGTACTTGCTTCAGAGCATACGTCGTATTTGGTCCGTCGGAACAGCATACAGCTGAGCGGTTTTCCGGATAGGAATTGGTTCCATCGGAAATATTTAGAGCATGTTCTATTTCTAGGTCCGTCAGAATTTTCGAAAAGAAAAGTCAGATGAGGCATACACACGATCGGAATAGACGATGAAAAGTCTATTTTCTGTCGGACATTCCGCTCATGTGTACGCGGCTTTAGAGTTGCATGGAACCCTGGTTGAGAAACCCTGCATTATACACTCTCTTCAACTTCCTCAAACAAACCTCGGGCACACTTTTAAAATCAGATCTTTTGCCCTACATTTTTGTAGGTTAAACATTCCTTCAGGGCTATTTAGAAGATGAGGATATCATCAAATCTAAAAAAATATCTAGCTGCACAAAATTAAGGCTAGAATGATAATGGTAACCACTCATAATGTAGGAAGTATCTCTTGAGTTACCTAGTGTTAAAAGCTGAACCTCGTATTATGGTAATACTCTCCCAAGCTCACAGAAGGTTGGGGGTGGAGGAAAAACTGGAGTCCCACTTCAAGGACAGTGTCAGGAGAAAGCTTAATTATATTGTATTTTTAAATGCAACTAGTGTAAACCTCAATTTTAATTGGTATTAGCCTCTTCTAATCTCCTACACAGTAAAGCTCAGACTAGAAGAGGGAGTGGCAGCACTAATAGTCAATCAGACGTCTGCTAACATATATGCTGACAAATAACGTGCTAAAAAGTAGAGAGAGAAGAAGGATGAGCTTATTAAGGTGCTGTTGCCCCTTCACTGTAACCGTACAATCACAAACTGGAGACAGTATTGTGACCTAGCCATTGTGTTTAACTGCAGCAGAGAAAAGTTGGACCACCAGTAAGGCTGTGCTGTCTGGAGGCTCTGTGAAAATGTAATTGGTATTAAAGTGGTTGTAAAGCCTAAATATTTCTGACCTTAATGCATTCACTCGATCGAGCGTAGTGCCCATCTGCAGTGGCTCTCTCCTCTTCTCCCTGCTCTCACAGACATTGCTGAGAGCAGTGGGAGCCATTGGTTCCTGCTGCTGTCAGTCAAATCCTGTAGCAAGGGAGTGGAAGGTGGAGCTGAGCTCTGCTGTCTGTGTCAATGGACACAGACAGTGCAGCTCCGGATCAAGCACACAAGTGGTGCATGCATTTGTTTACTTTTTGTTTAGGTTTTTTTTTACCTTTAGGCCCCTTTCACACTGGGGCAGGGGCGGCGTCGGCTTTACCGTCGGTATTCGGACGCTAGCGGGGTGGTTTTACCCCCCGCTAGTGGCAGAGAAAGGGTTAAAAACCACCGCAAAGCGCCTCTGCAGAGGCTCTTTGCCGGCAGTATAGCCGTGCTGTCCCATTGATTTCAATGGGCAGGAGCGGTGAAGGAGCGGTGTATACACCACTCCTTCACCACTCTGAAGATGCTGCTCGCAGGACCTCGGGGCTTTCACACTGGAGAGTCGACAGCGGCTGTTTCGGGTCGGTTTGCAGGCGCTATTATTAGTGCAATAGCGCCTGCAAACCGCCCCAGTGTGAAAGGGCCCTTAAGGTTTATGTAGTGCTACTCCCATAGGAGTTGCAGGAATTACTGTCCAAGTCTTTCCAACTTCAGCCCCGCAGCCAGGCACACAACAGGCTCATTCACTTTTTCTCCATGGACCAGTCTACGGGATGTTGTTTTTTGATGTTTTTATTTGTGGAGAATTTGGATAGGGATGAGGGAAGTGGTTGGATACTCTGAAGGTAAGAACTATGTACATCTGAGACTTGGTTTTCCTTTAAGACAAACTATGATGATGTCTAGGCTTGTAACAAACAGTAGAGCTCTTCAGGACACCAGCCACAGCTGACTATAGCAAGGCACCAGAGTGATAGCTAAAGCACAAGGTCCCCAAGATCTTTCGATGTCTGTACTCACAAGGCCCAATAGAGCCCCCTTCCAATTTTCCAAGTGATGCCCTCCAGTGATACCAGACTGATCTGTGGCAGACAGCTCCCCTCAGTCAGCTTCTTCCAAGCACCTGGGTCTCAGCATTCTTCCCTCAGGTTGCCCACCTGAGGCTTTCTCCACTCTGCCTCTCTGGGATAGGCTGGGGCTGTATCATACCTCCCAACATTTTGAGATGGGAATGAGGGACACCTACTAGCAAACGTATGTAGGCATAGGACACGCCCCTGCCACACCCCCTTAAAGGAGAATTAACAAAAAAAAGGTTAATTAAATCCACAAGGACTCTTTTTTACCACTACTATTAGATTATAATGGCTTTTACAATGTACAAATGCAGCAATTTAGAAATTGGATGAAAAGTTTAGCACTGGGAAACACTTTTTGAAAGATAAAAAGTGCATTTTATATACAGCTATATAGATCAGACCAAAATGAGGGACACATGAGGGGGAAAGAGGGACAAAGGGACATTGCTCCAAATCAGGGACAGTCCCTAGAAATCAGGGACAGTTGGGAGCTATTGCTGTATCAATATTCATGCTACCATCTGCATAGCTCCACACCTATCATTTGGAAGCTTCTCAAGTTACCTGAATACAGAGGGAGCTACAGTATCCAGCAGACTGGCAGCAGCAGAGCACACAGATCAGACCTAACCAAACAATCACAGCTCACTGGGTGCAGTGAGCCAAATGATGTTTTTACCTACTCAAAATTACAGCCACAAAAAAGAAAGAAAAGTAATGCAGCCACCAGATCTAAGAATTGGTGAGCTGCAATGTAATAATTGCATTTTGGGAGAAAGATCACGTGTACAAAATTAATGTAACTGTGCTGCAGTTTACACACACGTAAATGTTCACATTCACAAAATTCTTCCTCCATTCTTCTAGCTCAGTTTTAAATCATGAACATCCGTTTACATTCATTTATGAAAAAATGATGCAAAAATACTGTCGAACTTTCACACAGCTGAAAACAGCTGTGCACAATGCAGGTGCGTGCATGGGCCAATAATATACAATACTGCTAAATTTAGATCTGTAAAGAAATATGCTATACAGATCTGAATGCAGCGTTTTATTTTTATGCCTATGTGCATGATCCGTTTTACTGGTTGTCTAAAAAACACATGTCAATTTTACCATACATACCCATTCTGACACTGGAATTTGGCTGGCTAGGCATCAGCATAAATTAGAAAATGTCTATATGGACCACTAGATATATTTACAAAAATTATATTTCATAATGAAAGAAGCTACCACAATTAGTTAAAGACATAACTGCTTTGGTCTCTGATTTTCTTTACATATTATTTTTGTTTCCGGTGACAAACCACAGATTGTCCAGCATTGAAGATTTTCTATGAACTATCAGTTAATGAACCATACAACTCCCTCTTGTGGTACAGACAGAAAATGCTTCTCTTATAGATCTCCAAAATGCTGATGCACATATTCTATTCTTTTAGAAATGTCAAAAGATCACATTGTGCACACTTGTATTGTTGTAAATTGAATATTTCCTTCTTCCCTACTAAATGATCCATAACTCCAGAGCAAGTAGGGCAAGTTATTTATATTACTACTGTATGGCATTACCCTTTTTGCAACTGTGAACTATAAAAAGACAACTATCTTGACATTCTCATGTATGGTATCATATATAATCTGGGTTATATAAAAGAACTATTCCTAACATTAACAATTGTATGTGCAAGGAATTCTAGTGTATAACAAAACTATACAAGACTAAGATAAAGTTTAATCCTGCAGTACAGAGGAACATATTCTAACATCACCTCCTCACCAGTAATCAATACTTTAAGGCCCCTTTCACACTGGAGCGGGGGCGGCGTCGGCGGTAAAGCGCCGCTATTGTAAGCGGCGCTTTACCGTTGGTATTCGGCCGCTAGCGGGGGCGGTTTTACCCCCCGCTAGCGCCCGAGAAAGGGTAAAAAACCACCGCAAAGTGCCTCTACAGAGGCACTTTGACGGCGATATAGCTACACTGTCCCATTGATTTCCATGGGCAGGAGCGGTGAAGGAGCGGTGTATACTCCGCTCCTTCACTGCTCCGAAGATGCTGCTAGCAGGACTTTTTTCCCGTCCTGCTAGCGCACCGCTCCAGTGTGAAAGCCCTCGGGGCTTTCACACTGGAGAGACAGCAGCGGCTGTTTTGGGTCGGTTTGCAGGCACTATTATTAGCGCAATAGCGCCTGCAAACTGCCCCAGTGTGAAAGGGCCCTTATAGCAATTAAATTCATGTTCATTAAAGTTAGTGATAAAGAGCAATAAAAGTACATATATTGCATTTTTTGTTTACCTAATTTTCAGCTTCTATGTCTAGCTTTACCCCAAAAAATACACAGGTGCATTGCATCTCGGCATTGACATCTATAAACACCTTCAATTCAAAGTTGAATAGCAAACTTCTACTGAGGAACCTGAATCTACCTTCAGGTCTTCTTAGGCTTCATGTACATCAGTGGCGGCCGGTAGTATATTTTGAGGGGGCCACTCACAGCCACCCCCCCCGGTCGGTCACCAGCCCTTCGCACTTACAACATCTAGGTCGCGGGCGGCGCTTCCTCTGGGTGGTGGGCGGCTTACAGATTGGCCCGGGAGGAGCATCAGGGAGACAATGGACTATTGTCACGCAGTGCTCTGTGCCCCGAGCCCACCTTTTTTTAAGCCTATTAGAGCCTCTGGCTCTAATCATGTGCTTCAAAAAAAAGAAAACCCCATTGGAATCCATGTGTCCAGTGCCCCGCATGTAGATTAGGGGGCCAGATGCATGGATTAGTGCTTTGCGCCCCTGCTCCCCGTATGGAAGGGCCGCCTTTGATTTACATGGGTATATGAAAATACTCTTTATCTACACTGGATCTTTCTGCCAGGGGATGGCATAAAAATCAAGCATTAAAAAAATGCTTGTTTTGGTTCGTAATTACATGTGTTTATGCACGTATATAGGTGCATGGCGTTTAGAAGCATAGGAGCATAAACCCATTGTACTGGCCAGAATATTCATTTATTCTAGCCACTGGAATAAATTTACGTGCATATATACACATTTAGGCATTATGCTCATAAGGTTCTCTCTGAACATAGCTTCAGGGCATTTTTTATGCCTCCAAGCTGCTCTTAAAATATGGATCTAATGTGCATGGTCACATAGATAGACATGTGCAGTCAGTTTCGTTCCAAATCGAAATTCAGAAATTCAAATGTATCCGAATATTGGAATTACAATAGTAACTAATTTAAAGGAAACCGAAGTAACGAAATTTCAGGCAAAATTCAGATTTGGATCGAATTAGATTCAAATTTGAAAACTTTTTGAATTTCATTTGAATTCTAATGCCGCGTACACATGACCGGTTTTGACGTCGGGATAAACTCTGAAGGTTTCTCCGACGGAACTCAGACGGAATTCCATTCAAGCGGTCTTGCCTACACACGGTCAAAACAAAGTCCGACCAAAGTCCGACCATCCAGAACGCGGTGACGTACAACACGTACGACGGGACTAGAAAAAGGAAGTTCACTAGCCAGTAGCCAATAGCTTCTGTCTCGTACTTGCTTAAGAGCATGCGTCATATTTGGTCCGTCGGAACAGCATACAGATGATCTGTTTTCCCGATAGGAATTGGTTCCGTCGGAAATATTTAGAACATGTTCTATTTCTAGGTCAGAATTTTCAGAAAAAAAAAAAGTCTGATGAGGCCCACACAGGATCGGAATGTCCGATGAAAAGCTTCCGCCTGACTTTTTCTGTCGGACATTCCGCTCGTGTGTACGCGGCTTAATTGTTTTCTAATTTGATTTGAATTTGCATCATTTTCAAATTCGATTCAAAATCAAATTTCTGAATATAATAAAATAGAATAGAAAATAAATGAATAGACTATAATAGAAAAGAATGTATTAAAACAGAGCAAAATAGAATAGAAAATAAAAGAACATAATAAAATAGAAAAAAGGAATGACTAGAACAGAATAGAAAAGAATAGAATAAAAAAGAAAGAATATAACCATCTTCTGAAATTCTAATTTCAAATAGAATAATTTGGAACTGGAATAGAATTGAAAAGAATAGAATAGGAAGGAATAGAATAGAATAGATAAAGACAATACAATAAAATAGAATAAAATAGAAAGAATATAACCATCTTCCAAATTTAGAATTTCAAATAGATTAGAAAAGAATAGAATGAAATAGAAAATAAAAAAATAGAATAGAAAAAACAATAGAACAGAATAAAATATAAAGAATATGACATTTCCCAAGAATTGATGAAATAAATTAGAATAGAATAGAAAAGAATAAATTGGAATAGAATAGAATAGCATAGAAAATAATAGAATAGAATAGAAAAACAATAGAATAGAACAGAAAGAATATAACGATGTTCTAAATTCAAAATTTGCATAGAATAAATTTGAATTCAAATAGAATAGAAAAGAATAGAATAGAGTGGAATAGAATAGAAAATTACAGAATAGTCTAGAATAGATAATAATAGAATAGAATAGAAAAAAATAGAAAGAATATGACCATCTTTTGAAATTTGAATTTCAAAAGGAATAGAATAGAAAAGAAAATAATAGAATAAAAGAGAATAGTGAAAAGAATAGTAAAAAGGAAAAAAAAATCCTAATTTTTTAGTTGTCACCAGAAAAAGAATAATAGGGAAAGCTTCCAATGGGGACACTAGTTCTGGTAAACCTGGTGACAACCAAGGAGTTCCTTCCCTTTAGAGGGATTTCCACTCACATCCTGTAGGTATGGAACAGGAATTGAAGGAAGTGGGACACAGATGGAGAATAGAAAGTGACAAGGGTCATACCCCTCCTTTACCTTATCCAAAATGGTAAAAATTGGCTTTAATTCTACTTAAAGTTTTGGGAGAGAGGTTAATACCGCATACACACGGCCGGACTTTGATGGGAAATGTTGGATGTGAGCTTGTTGGCAGAAAGTCCGACCGTGTGTATGCTCCATCGAACATTTGCTGTCAGACTTTCCGCCAACAAATGTTTGCTAGCAGGTTCTCAAATTTTCTGCCAACAAAACTTTGTTGTCTGACTTTCCGATCGTGTGTACATAAGTCCGTCGCACAAAAGTTCACACATGCTCGGAATCAAGTACGAGCCGGAAGCGCTCAGTCTTGTAAAACTAGCGTTCGTAATGGAGATATCACATTCGTGACACGGCAAATTATGAAATCTCTCAATGCTTTGCTGCTAATATTCACAGAGTTATGACAAAAGTATTTTTTATTATTTCTCGTGATCTCCTGAATAATATTTTTTTTTTGTTGGTTTTTTTTCCTCGTAATCTCAAGAATAATCTTTTTTTTTTAATTGTTTTTTCTCGTGATCTCCAGAATACTCTTTTTTTTTTTTCTTCTAGTGATCTCCATATTTTTTTTTGTTTTTGTTTTTTCTCGTGATCTCCAGAATAATTTTTTTTTCTAGTGATCTCCTTTTATTTTGTTTTTTCTTGTGATCTCCAGAATAATTTTATTTTTTTTCTAGCGATCTCCATATTTTTTTTTTTCTCGTGATCTCCATATTTTTTTTTGTTTGTTCTGACAAATATATTTTTTATTATTTCTTGTGATCTCCTGAATAATATTTTTTTTTGTTTTTTTCTTGTGATCTCCAGAATAATTTTTTTTTCTAGTGATCTCCATATTTATTTATTTTTTCTCGTGCTCTCCAGAATATTTTTTTTTCTAGTAATCTCTATATTTTTTTTTATTTGTTTTTACTTGTGATCTCCAGAATAATCTTTTTCTTTTTTTCTAGAGATCTCCATATTTTTTTTGTTTGTTTTTTCTCGTAATCTCCAGAATAGTCTTTTTTTTGGAGTGATCTCCATAATTTTTTTTTTTTCATTTTGTGTGTCAAGTTACCACAACACCATTATTATCTTGTATTTTTTAACCTCAAACATACAACTATATGGGTGTCCCTTGTTAATTTGACATTGTATTTTTGAAATGTACCTGCCTACTCACAAACAGACTGTCCTTTTTGAAGTAAAACACATAGCCAAATATTTGTCAAAACCAAAATTTAAACTTTAATAGGGAGCAAACGGTCATAACAAAATAAAGAGAAAGGCAACGCTGGAGAAACGGTTGTAATTGGTGAAGACTTTGTACCCCAGAGCAGACATCAATTATTTGACTGTCAAAATTGGTAACCTGAGGAGTCCATTTAATAGGGAGCACAATATGGTCCAGGACTCCGAGAGATCGGGTGCAGCAGCAGATGACATATATGTCCCGGGGCTGTGGTCTTACAACAGCCTGCGTTTTTTGCCAGACCACACCAAACCCAGGCCATCACTCTCAACACTTCCTTCCATGCTTCCTTCCATGCTGCTGTGGTGGGTTGGGTGGCTGTGGTGTTGGTGGTGTTGCCTAAGGTGGTGGAGGAGTGTGGTCTAACTCACAGAGGTGGGTTTTATTTGTGAGTTCGCCCCACGTCCCCTTGTTTAGGGCCTTCAAAAAGATTTCTTCACAGATCGTGTGTTGGTCCTTCTCCATGTGTTCTAGTTTGCTTGCAGTGACACATCCAAATGCCTCTAGCCACCAGGGGTTGTGGTAAGTGCTGCAGTAGCCTGTTTTAGGAAAGCAGCCACGGACTCCTCAAGATTCCTTGCCTTCCTGGTCCTTTTGGTTGGAGGGCGGAGGAGAGGAACCTGGGATTCCGTCAGGCTGCTTGCCACAGCCTCCTCCTGGCTGAGACTTTCCTGTGTATGAAAATGGTACATAGTTTTAGGTTTTTGGTCATCAATCACACACAATTTTGAGCTCATGACTGTTGCAAATTGAATGTTAAGAAATAGAAAAGACTATAATTCTGACCCCAGCATTTTTCATTCTTGTCCCAATCATTTTTGGCTACTACTGTCTATTGTTATGTAAACCACTTTGTTAAATCAGAAATGAGCGATCAATAACATCTAGTTAACATCATTCAATTCTTGTTGCACCCCCGAAACACGTCCATTGATCCTCCATAATGGGATCTAGCACATGTTGACACACTGTGGCTTATTTAAAAATAGAAAAACCACTTTGCACTACAAGTGCAATGCAAGTGCACTTGAAAGTGCACTTGTAGGGCAAAGTGGATTGTCCTTTCTGAAATAAGGCCCAGTGTGTCAACATGTGCTAGCTCCCATCATGGGGGATCAATGGATGTGTTTCGGGGGTGCAACCCCTTCCACTCATCTACTTTAGTTTCGGGGAAGGGGTTGCACCCACAAAACGCGTACATTGATATCCTATGATGGCAGATAGCACGTTGACACACTGTGTGTTTTGTGGCTTTAGCAAAATAGATGTAGGAAAAAGACACACATTTTAGGCATGGGATCATGAGGGAAATGTAAATTTTGAGTCCCAATTTGTGCGCATCTTCAAAATTTATCTTTTACAGGGGTGAGATCACCCTATCTGATGAAGGCAAAATCAACACAGTTTTGACATGAAAATGTCTCATATGGCCTTCACTTTAGCAAAGTTGAATTTTGTAAGTTCCTGAGTTGGGGCTGTGTATGCTATGGTTTTAAACATGCCCGTTTAGCCACAAAAAAGGCTATATACTGTCAAACATACATGTTATACACCAAGATGTTGGTTTGTTAAAAAACCCTTTTATAACGCACATGTGAATGTGCTTGGAGTAAAATGTTTTATACTCAACAATGTGTGGCTTCTTCTTTCAATGCTCAATACCAGTTTTTTTTTAAGTTGGTGTAGTTACAGTGACAATGGGGGTTATTTACTAAAGGCAAATCCACTTTGCACTACAAGTGCACTTTCAGTGCACTTTCAGTACACTTGTAGTGGAAAGTGGATTTGCCTTTAGTAAATAACCACCACTGTGCTGTAAAAATGAATTCATGGAGTTGAAAAGGATGATTATTTTTATCATTAATGCATTACATACATTAACAACAAAAACATTGTGTGTGTGTAGCAGGCCCACAGCACAACATAATAGTTAGCTGAAGAAGAGATTGTCACCTCATGTATCAAAGAAGTTACGTTTGCACTATTGAAGAAAATGGACAAAAATAAAAGGCTATTAGAAAAACTAGGAGACAGATGAGAAACACAAACAATGAATCAAATGAAATGTGAGTTTAGTTTTTCAAAAAAAAATATTTTAAACAGCTTCCAGATTTTCTGGTAAATCAATTGCACCCCCTACCCATGAAGTACTCAATTTTTTAGTCGTACTTCACGGGTGCTAAGCCAGGACGGCCAGTTTCAAGCGCCGTCATTGTTTGTCCCAGTGAAAAGTCGGCCTCAGTTGCAACTGAGGCCAGACAGTTGGCTGCATTCTTCCATAGGAAATTATTAAGAATGCAGCAGCTCAAGATGATGTGATTGAGTTTGTATTCGGCCATGTTTATGGCCCTTTGGAAAAGCCGGAACCAGCTGGCCATTATGCCAAAGGCATTCTCGACCACTCTTCTGACACGGGCCAGCCAGTAATTAAAAACACTCTGCTCCAGGGTCAGGGTCCTCATGGGGAATGGCCTCATCAAATGCTCCCCCCAGCGCAAAGGCCTCATCTGCAAAAAAAACAAATGGGAGGCCTGCCACGTTATCCGCTGGAGGTGGCAACCCCAAGGTGCCATTCTGGAGATGCCTGTAAAATTCCGTCTGGGCGATGACTCCTCCATCAGACATACGGCCATTCTTCCCACGTCCAGATATAGGAACTCGCCGATACCACCGCCAACATCACAATACTACTGTAGAAATAGAAAACCACGCTAGACTTAGTAAATTGAGACAAAAGCAGCAACTCAATGGTGGGATACACACAAATAATAAGTAAATAGATAGAAAAGAGCTGCGCTCAAAGCATAAATAATGAATAATAAATAGTGAAATCAGTCCATAAATTACTAAATCAATAGTCCATAAATCGATCAGGTAACCACCACAGTGACTTCACACAAATCAGAAAGTGCCCGACCACCAGGTGGATTGCCTGCTTACTGGATAGCAGGTAACAAGAAGTGATCGGCTGTAACCCAGCCACGGCCTTTAACTTCCAAGGACGGCTGCTGGACTGACACGGGAATGCCCCTAGTCATGGATCTGGTAGTAACAACCCCCTAGGCGTCCCACTAGGTCGAAGCTGTACTGAAGATGTACTCCGGGGAAGCTCAAAGAAGGGAGAAACTGACCATAGCGTAATACTGTATATCATTTATTAAAAAAGGAATGTATTGCACTTACATAGATTAAAAACTCATAGACCAAATGCTGGCCGGCAAACATAAAAGCCCGTCCTCCTCACAGACAGCGTGGTGATGTCAGTGCGTGGCCTCCCAGACGCGTTTCGTCATATGTTTGTGGAGTCAAACCAGAAAAAAAAATTAGTACTTTTGCACAAAACATTGTAAGCAGATTAGACACAAACATTCTTGGCCAACATAACTATAACATTTATTGAATTGAGTATTTAAAGCCAAAAGTATAAGGTCCACTTATCAGATTCCTCACCCCCATTGAAAACATTTTAGGGTGAGGGAGATGTTTTGGACAGGTAACTTCATACTTCACTTCATTGAGAGTTGAATGCATAAATAATGTGTGTTACTTTGGCCAGCTCCTCCTTACTTACTCTATTGGCAGCCCACTGGACAGGTAAGAAGTCTCATAATCCAAAAATATGAATACACACTGTCCTAATTGAAGCACATTACATTCTGCAATTACCTATCAAGATAATAGGAGAACAAAACTTTAAACTGTACCAATTGAAAGTATTCAGGCAGGCACTTGCACTACATGCTTTGGTGAATTCATCCATAAAAGAGGTAGGTATAGTGTGTATGGGTTTGGCAAAGTCAGCAGAGTATTGGTATCAGATGACTTATCGGTTGAGGGGAGGGAGGGTTCCAAATGAGTTTTGCCCCCCCCCAAAAAAAGCCTCTTGCACTCTGCCTGAATTTAAGGACAATAATAACATTTGGACACATTTTAGGGGGTGTTTAGGGTAAGCACTAAAATGGAGCTGACAAAATACATTATTCAGTGAGTAGACTAGGTGTGTATGGACCCAGGATAGCATGCTGGGGAGGTTAGTGAAGGCAAATATGCATGAAGGACAAGAAGGAACATTAAAAGCTTACAGCATGCATGAGGACAAAGAGGACATTAACAGCATATTACAATCATGGTAATTATAGAATGATGAAATAAATACAATACATTAGCAAACATTAAATACATAGAATGTTATGTTAAAGGATAAAACTTACCTTAATATAGTCCTTCTGAAGGACCTGAATGATGGCAGAACAGGTCTCTGGAATAATGATTCCCAGAGCTTGGGGGGAGATCTCAGTCGTGAACTTGATGTCCTGGAGACTTCCTCCGGTCGCCAAGTACCGCAAGGTGGCAACGAGCCTTTGTTTGGGAGTGATGGCTTGCCGCATGCAGGTGTCCTGCCTCGTAATATAAGGGGTCAGCAAAGCCTAGAGCCGGTGAAAGAAAGGGTCCGTCATCTGGAGATAGTTCCTGAAATCATCAGGATTATTCTCCTGGAGCTCCCGCAACAAAGGCATGTGAGAGAATTGGTCACAATTAGGTAACCAATTCTTGGTCCAAGAACTCCTCCTCCCCCTGTTCATGGACTGGACTTGGGTCAAAGAAAGAACTCCAACACCAAGCCCAACAACAGCATGAAATCTACGACAAGTACGTAACTGTAACATGGCTAATAAACGAATGGCTGCTCAGAACGAACTGACAGAATGCACTGAAAGTCAGAAAGGACCTGACAAGAACGAGCTGAAAATCAGAAACGACTGAACAATAACGCATTGAAAATCAGAAGCGAACTATAAATAGAACGCACTGAAAGACAGAAACGAAATGACAAGCACTCACTGAAGAACAGATACAAACTGACAAGCACAACCTCAAAACAGAAACTAACTGAAAAGCACAAGGCTGAAAAGTGCGAATCATCTCTCACCAAACTTCTACTAACACGAGATTAGCAGAAGGAGCCCAAAGGGTGGCGCACTGGCTATTGAACTTCCTTTTTATTGGCTCTTCGTATGTCTTGTACGTCACCACGTTCCCACATTCGTAATTGTTGGTCAACATTTGTGTGACCGTGTGTTTGCAAGACAAGTTGGAGCCAACACCCTTTGAACAAAAAGGTTTTGTTTTTGGAAAATCAGATCGTGTGTACGGGGCAAAAGTGTTATAGAGGAACTGAACTCTGAAAGCTGTGTCCACAAAAAGGTAGGAAAAGAGGAAATTACTATTCACCAGCAGGGCCCCCTTCAGGGGGGACAGCCCATACATTTGTAGGGGCTCGGGCGTCCTGAGGGGCTTGGGCCCAGGACCAGCGTCAGCAGCTTAAGGCAGCTCTGACAGGTGTTAGGACACCAGAATGGGCCATCAGCCCAAAAAGAACAGACCACATCCATAGTCAGAGAAGAACACAAGCCGGGGACACTGATTCCTCCCCTACCTTCTCCACCAGCAGCTGATTGGTCACTCACACCTCCTCAGAACATCCCTGAGGCGGAGCCTGCTTCCAGGCTCACATTTTGATTGGGCTAATCTCGGGGAGGGTGTGTTGCCAGCTTCGGGAGTGAAAACACCCAGCCCGCCTTCTCTGGTGCACGACCTGAAAGATCTGCCCAGACATCATACACCACATTACATTGTACTACAGGCATACACCCTGACATCAGGAGAGTCTCCTCTGTCATAAGGAATGAGCGGAGGTACAGGGATGAAGAAGATGATGGTAAAATGGATGGTTGGGATGAGGATGATGGGTGATTATGGAAGAAGGGAAGGATAGAGGCTGCTGGAGGGATGAGGATGATGATGGACAGAGGGATGAAGATGGATCATGTGGTGATAATAAAAGAGGCATGAGGAAAGAGCACATTATAGATTATGGTGAGTGAAGTTGCGGATAAGGATGAGTATAATTGAGTTATACATTGTGGAGAGGGGTGAGGATGATGGGGACGATTATGGAAAGGAATGAGGAAGATCATGAGGATGACTATGGAGATTGAAGTGGATAATGAGGTAACATTGTGCAGAGGGATGACGATAGATATGTAAATATTATGGGGGGATGAGGATGACTGTGGACAGGGTCGAGGATGATGATTATGGAGGGGGTGTTGAATATTAGGATGATGAGGTTACAATGTGGAGAGGGATGAGGTCAGATATGTAATAAAAATTCAGGGATGAGGAAGACTTGGTTACAGTGCGGAAAAGGATGAGGATGACTCTGGAGAAGGAAGCTAGGGATGAAGATGGTTATGGAGGGGGAAGCTGGGGATGGGGGTGATGAGGTTACAATGCTGAGGGTAAAGGATTCATATTTGTTAGCCAAAATATAATTCCTAACTGTTAAATCTTGAAAGCACTGATGACTTGGAATATAACAGTATATATTAATTTGTAAGAGTGACTGACAGTGGGCGGGCCCTGGGGCCTAAAGCTGTGTAAGGTTATTTGTAACAGCAGCCTTGGGGACACTAGTTCTACCATGTGATCGCTGTGACAAATCCCAGCAGATCGCAAGACAATTGTACATTTTGATAAATGTCATTCATTGTGTACTATTGTGTTGATCCGTGGAATTGGTCACAATGATTACATGTATAGAGACAAGGCCATTTAAAGCCCATGTGTACCATGTGATTAGCTGTGGTCAATCACAGCTAATCACAACGGTACACACTGATTTAATATATTTTATTTAATAAAAATGGTTGTTTATCATAGTGTGTAAAAAAAATCCTAATCACCTCTCCAGAGTAGTACAGTGTTACTATGGCCTTAAGAACTGAGATAGTGGATATTTTTTCAAAATTTTCTGTCTTTTTTGTTTTGGCAAAAAATTTAAAAACCACTTGCTTACTGGGCACTTAAACTCCCCTCCTGCCCAGACCAATTTTCAGGTTCCAGTGCTCTCACATTTTCAGTGACAATTACTCAGTCATGCAACACTGTACCCAAATGAATTTTTTGTCTTTTTTTTCATATAAATAGAGTTTACTTTTGGTGGTATTTGACTACCTCTGGGTTTTTTATTTTTTTGCGTTATAAATGAAAAAAGACCGAATTTAAAAAAAAACGCATTTTTCTTCACTTCTGTGATAAAATTTAGCAAATTAGTAATTTTTCTTCATACATTTTGGCCACAATTTATACTGCTACATATATTTGGTAAAAATAATCCAAATTAGTGGATATTATTTGGTCTGTGTGAAAGTTAGGGAGTCTACAAGCTATGCCGCAAATCATAAAAAAATGATCACACCTGATATACAGGTGGCCTATCTCATTTCTTGAGACCCTAATAAGCCAGGAAAGTACAAATGATCCCCAAATGACCCCTTTTTGAAAAGTTGACATTCCAAGGTATTTAGTAAGAGTTTTTTGAAGTTGTAATTTTTTCCCACAATTCTTTGCGAAATGAAGATTTTTTTTCCACAAAATTGTCATTGTAATAGGTTATTTCTCGCAGATGACATGTGCATACTACAAATGGCACCCCAAAATACATTCTGCTACTCCTCCTGAGTATGGCGAAACCACATGTGTGAGACTTTTAGATATGCCTGGCCACATACAGAGGCCCAACATTGAAGTAGCACCTTCTAGGAGCATAAATTACACATCTCATTTCTCTAGCTAACACCCCAACGTATAATCTATGAGGCATAATGAGTCTTTTGAACGGTTCATTTTTTTTCCCAGAAGTTTTTCGGAAAATGTGGAAACAAAAAGAAAACGCATTTTTTTTTACACAAAGTTGTCAATTTATAAGATATTTCCAACACATACCATGTGCATAGCAAAAATTACGCCCCCAAATACATTCTGCTACTCCTCCTGAGTATGACGATACCACATGTGTGAGACTTTTACACAGTCTGGCCACATACAGAGGCTCAACATTGAAGTAGCACCTTCAGACATTCTAGGAGCATAAATTATACATCTCATTTCTCAACCACCTATTACACTTTTGAAGGACCTGGAGCACCAGGACAATGGAAATGCCCACAAAATGATCCCATTTTAGAAAGCTAACACCCCAACGTATAATCTATGAGGCATAATGAGCCTTTTGAACAGTTCATTTTTTTCCAGAAGTTTTCCAGAAAATGTGGAAACAAAAAGAAAACGCATTTTTTTTTTTTACACAAAGTTGTCCATTTATAAGATATTCCTGACACATAGCATGTACATAGCAAAAATCACACCCCAAAATACATTCTGCTACTCCTGAGTATGGCGATGCGACATGTGTGAGACTTTTACACAGCTTGGCCACATACAGAGGCCCGACATGCAAGAAACACTGTCAGGTGTTCTAGGGACACATAGCATGCACATACCAAGAATTACACCACAAAATACATCCTGCTGAGCAAAGGGTAAACAAAAGATTACCTGTGGTTTTAGTAGTGCAGATGTCCACAGGAGGATAGCACTGGTCCAAGCAGCAGGTAGGGACTTGGTCAGTAACAGCGAACGCAATTGTCCAGGCAACAGGCAGGAATACTGTACATAGTCAGTACAGGCAGCAGGCAGGAATACTGTCCATATACAGTCCAGGGTCAGTGCAGGCAGAGATATTGTCAGCAATGCCAAAATATTGGTCCTGGTATAGGCAGGAACATGGTCCATGTGGTGTGGTCAGTTCATGCGACAGGCAGAGGCATGATGGCAGTAAGTCCTACAGGCAGCAGGCAGAAGTAGGGCCTCGTTCAGGACAGAATGGGGACAGGGGTAAAGGCTTCTCCCACCCAAATCTCTTTGAAGCCTCCGAGTTTCCAGACCCTAATCTAGGAATGAGAAAACAAAAATGTTTTCTTCATCCAGAAAAACAATTCTGGAGCCCCTTCATATGTGAGACCCCTGTGTTATGAATCCCACTAGTCGAGTAGCAGGGTACAAGATCAGTCCAAGAGGCAGGCAAAAAACATGGTCAAACAGTCCAGGGTCAGTTCCAGATCAGGCAGAGGTATGTACAGAAGCGGTAGGCAGAAGCGTGGTCGAATAACAGTCCAGGGTCAGTTCCAGATCAGGCAGAGGTATGTACAGAATTGGCAGGCAGAAGCGTGGTCGAATAAAAAGCCACGGTCAGTTCAAAAGCAAGCAGTGGCATAAGGGGTGTGAAGGTAAATGGCAGGAACTGAGGATTATGTTTACTGTACCTCTCTAATAACTACTGAAGTATGGTAATGGCGGAAACAGTCACCTATGCAGAGGCCTGATTGGGAAGGACACTGGGGACAATAAAAAGAGGTGTCTCTTCTAACTCCCCCACTGGTACACACCTTACATCTTTTCTGACGTCTTTGGCCTGTTGGTTTGGGAGGGATTTTATCAGGAAAGTGGCGTTCGGAGAGTCTACTAAGAACATCGGATCGAATGTTTTCTGTTGAGTCATTTGGAAATATAAGGGCAGTGATAATTTCCTCCTGGAAGCCAAGGAAGGGTTTGGAGCTTTCGGTGGAGTTGCGATAAATTATATAGGAGTTGCATATGGCCAAATAAAAAAAAATGAATTGCTACTTTTTTATACCAATGGTATGTTCGTCTTGTGGCAAGGTAGGGTTCGAGCATTTGGTCATTGAAGTTGACTCCCCCCATGAACAAATTGTATTCGTGGACCCATTTTGGCTTTTGGATGGGGACATTCCTTCTGGGGATCTCCATGTAGGTATTATTGTGGATCGAAGACAGCATGTAGACATCCCTTCTGTCCCTCCACTTCACTGCCAGAATTTCCTTGTTTTGCAGACTCGCCGTCTCCCCTCTTCTTAACTTCATATTGATAAGCCTTTGAGGAAAGCCCTTCCGGTTCTTTCTTACGGTGCCACATGCTGATGTCTTTTTCTGGTGAAGGTTGTAGAACAGGGGCAGACTTGTGTAGAAGTTGTCTACATACAGGTGGTAGCCTTTCTCCAGTAGTGGGTATATGAGGTCTCAAACAACTTTCTCACTTGATCCTAGGTAGTCTGGGCAATTAGGGGGATGCAGCTGGGTGTCCTTCCCTTCGTACACTATGAAGGCATATGTACCCTGTGGCTCGGTCACATAATTTGTACACTTTCACCCCATAGCAGGCCCTTTTGTTGGGGATAAATTGCTTGATTCCCAGCCTGACACTAAATTTGACAAGGGACTTATCCACACATATGTGTTGGTCTGGGGTAAACAACTGGGGGAATTTTTCAAAAAAAAAAAATTTTAAAGTGGCCGAATTTTGTAAAGCTTGTCATAATTTGGGTCATTTCGGGGAGGGCACTGGGTATTGTCATTGAAATGTAGGAACCTCATTATTATGAGATATCTGGTTCTTAATATTACCTTGGAGAAGATCGGCATGTGGTGGATGGGGTGGGTTGACCAATAGGAACGTGAGGCTCAAAAAAATCTTAAACTCCTCCACTGTTAAGTCTCTCCACTCATAGGGATGAGCATAATAGGATGTTGGATTACTCAAAATATATTGTTGTGCATACAGGTTGCACTGGGCCACAATTGATGCTAGCATGTCCTCTGTAAAAACAAAATTAACCACTTGACAACTGGGCACTTAAACCCCCTTAATAACCAGACCAATTTTCAGCTTTTGGTGCTCTCACATTTTGAATGACAATTACTCAGTCATGCAGCACTGTACCCATATGAAATTTTCGTCCTTTTTTCACACAAATAGAGCTTTCTTTTGGTGGTATTTGATCACCTCTGGGTTTTTTATTTTCTGTGCTATAAATGAAAAAAGACCGAAAATTTTGTAAAAAAATGCATTTTTCTTCATTTGTATTATAAAATTTTGCAAATAAGTAATTTTTCTTCATAAATTTGGGCCAAAATTTATACTGCTACATATCTTTGGTAAAAATAACCCAAATTAGTGGATATTATTTAGTCTGTGTGAAAGTTATAGAGTCTACAAGCTATGGTGCCAATCACTGAAAATTGATCACATCTGATCACACCTGATGTACTGAGGCCTATCTCATTTCTTGAGACCCTAACAAGCCAGGAAAGTACAAATACCCACAAAATGACCCCTTTTTGGAAAGTAGACATTCCAAGGTATTTAGTAAGAGGCATGGTGAGTTTTTTTAAATTGTTATTTTTTCCCACAATTCTTTGCAAAATGAAGATTTTTTTTATTTTTATTTTTTTTCACACCAAATTGTCATCACAACAGGTTATTTCTCTCACATGGCATGTACATAGCAAAAATGACACCCCAAAATATATTCTGCTACTCCTTCCGAGTATGGCGATACCACATGTGTGAGACTTTTACACAACCTGGCCACATACAGAGGCGCAACATTGAAGTAGCACATTCAGGCGTTCTAGGAGCATAAATTACACATCTAATCTCTCAACCACCTATTACACTTTTGAAGGCCCTGGAGCACCAGGACAATGGAAACGCCCACAAAGTGACCCCATTTTGGAAAGAAAACACCCCAACGTATAATCTATGCGGCATAATGAGTCTTTTGAATGGTTCATTTTTTTCCAGAAGTTTTTGGAAAATGTGGAAAAAAAATGAAAACGCATTTTTTTTACACAAAGTTGTCCATTTCTAAGATATTTCCGACACATAGCATGTACATAGCAAAAATGACACCCCAAAATATATTCTGCTACTCCTTCCGAGTATGGCGATACCACATGTGTGAGACTTTTACACAACCTGGCCACATACAGAGGCGCAACATTGAAGTAGCACATTTAGGCGTTCTAGGAGCATAAATTACACATCTAATCTCTCAACCACCTATTACACTTTTGAAGGCCCTGGAGCACCAGGACAATGGAAACGCCCACAAAGTGACCCCATTTTGGAAAGAAAACACCCCAACGTATAATCTATGAGGCATACTGAGTCTTTTGAATGGTTCATTTTTTTCCACAAGTTTTTGGAAAATGTGGAAAAAAAATGAAAACGCATTTTTTTTACACAAAGTTGTCCATTTCTAAGATATTTCCGACACATAGCATGTACATAGCAAAAATGACACCCCAAAATATATTCTGCTACTCCTTCCGAGTATGGCGATACCACATGTGTGAGACTTTTACACAACCTGGCCACATACAGAGGCGCAACATTGAAGTAGCACATTCAGGCGTTCTAGGAGCATAAATTACACATCTAATCTCTCAACCACCTATTACACTTTTGACGGCCCTGGAGCACCAGGACAATGGAAACGCCCACAAAGTGACCCCATTTTGGAAAGAAAACACCCCAACGTATAATCTATGAGGCATATTGAGTCTTTTGAATGGTTCATTTTTTTCCAGAAGTTTGTGGAAAATGTGGAAAAAAAATGAAAACGCATTTTTTTTACACAAAGTTGTCCATTTCTAAGATATTTCCGACACATAGCATGTACATAGCAAAAATGACACCCCAAAATATATTCTGCTACTCCTTCCGAATATGGCGATACCAAATGTGTGAGACTTTTACACAACCTGGCCACATACAGAGGCCCAACATTGAAGTAGCACATTCAGGCGTTCTAGGAGCATAAATTACACATCTAATTTCCTTACAGTCTATTACATTTTTGAAGGCCCTTCATATTTCTAACACATAGCATGAACATACCATGAATTACACCCTAAAATACATTCTGCTGAGCAAAGGGTAAACAAAAGATTACCTGTAGTTTTAGTAGTGCAGTTGTCCACAGGAGGAGAGCCCTGATCCAGGCAGCAGGCAGGGACGTGGTCATCCACAGTGAATGGAATTGTCCAGGCAGCGGGCAGGAATATTGTCCATAGTACAGGCAGGGATAATGTCCTTGTACAGTCCAGGGTCAGTGCACGTAGAGACATTGCCAGCAGTGCCAAAATATTGGTCCTGGTAGTAAGCAGGAACATGGTCCAAGTAGCAGACCAGGAAAGAATGGGGACAGGGGTAGAGGCTTCTCCCACCCAAATCTCTTTGAAGCCTCCGAGTCTCCAGACCCTAAATCTGGGAATGAGAAAGCTAAAAAGTTAGATTTCTTCATCCAGAAAAACATTTCTGGAGCCCCTCACATATGTGAGACCCCTGTGTTCCCACTAGCATAGCAGGGTAAATGATCAGTCCAAGAGGCAGGCAAAAAACGTGGTCAAACAGTCCAGGGTCAGTTCCAGAGCAGGCAGAGGTAGGTACAAATCAGCGTTAGGCATAAGCTTGGTCGTATAACAGGCCAGGGTCAGTTCCGGAGAAGGCAGAGGTAGGTACAGTTTTAGTGTTAGGCAGAAGCTTGGTCGTATAACAGGCCAGGGTCGATTCCGGAGAAGGCAGAGGTAAATCGGGTTCAGTGCAGTGGCATAAGGGGTGTGGAGGAAAATTACAGGAAATGAGAATTACGTTTACCATACTTCCCTAATATTGTAGAGAAGTATGGTAACGGCGGAAACATTCGCTTATACAGAGGCCTGGTTGGGAAGGACAATCGGGACAATAATACGTGGTGTCTCTTCTAATTCCTCTTCTGGAGCACACCCGGCATTTTTTCTGACGTCTGTGGCCTGTTTCACGGGGGGGGATTTTGTCAGGAAAGTGGCGTTCGTGAAGTCTGCTCACGGAATCAGAGCGAATATTTTCTGGTGGGCTTTCAGGGTACAAAAGGGAGGAGATTACTTGTTCCTGGTATTGCAGATAGGATACGGGGGTCTCAGTAGATTCTTGGTAAATTACGTAAGTGTTGTACATGGCCAAACCGAAAAAATAAATGGACACTTTTTTATACCAGTGACGGGATTTTCTTGTGGGAAGGTAGGGTTCAATCATCTGATCGTTAAAGTCCACTCCCCCCATAAATAAATTGTAATCATAAATACAAGCAGGTTTCTGGACTGGGCCGTTTCTTCTTGGGACTTCCACGTAGGTGTCATTGTGGATTGTCGTCAGCATGTGGACGTTTCGTCTGTCCCTCCACTTGACAGCCAATAGCTCCTGGTTCCGCAAAGCCACCGTATCCCCTCGGCGTAGCCTTTCCTTGACCAATTTTTGCGGGAAGCCTTTTCTATTGGTTCTTACAGTACCACATGCTGGGGTGTCCCTCCGGTGAAGATTGCGGAAGAGGGGCAAGCTAGTATAAAAATTATCCACATAAAGGTGGTACCCCTTTCCAAGCAGTGGATAAACGAGCTCCCAGACAACTTTGCCGCTGGTTCCAATATATTCTGGACATTCAGGGGGATGCAGTTGGGTGTCCTTCCGTTCGTACACCCGGAAGGCGTAAATGTACCCCGTGGCTCGGTCGCAAAGTTTATACATTTTAACCCCATATCGGGCCCTTTTGCTGGGGATAAACTGTTTGATGCCAAGCCTGCCTGTAAATTTTACTAGGGACTCATCAACAGAAATATTCTGGTCGGGGGTATATAGCTGGGGAAATTTTTCTGAGAAATAATTTAGGAGTGGCCGAAGTTTGAATAATTTGTCAAATGCTGGGTCATTTCGGGGAGGGCACTGGGTGTTGTCATTATAGTGAAGGAAGCGCAAAATCATAAGGTATCTTGATCTTGGCATTTTTGAAGAGAAGAGTGGCATGTGGTGGACGGGGTTAGTTGACCAATATGAGTACATTTGGTTTTTTTTTGTGAGACCCATTGTAAAAGTTAGGCCTAAGAAAATTTTAAATTCTGCTATGGTAAGCTCTTTCCACTCAAAGGGACGGGCATAACTAGAGCCAGGGTTGCTTACGATGTACTGCTGTGCGTAAAGGTTGCACTGGGCCACAATGGATGATAGAAAGTCTTCCGTGAAAATCAAATAAAAAAAATCGAGCATGACAAAATTATCGGTGTTCACCTGGACACCTGGCTGGGCGGTAAAAGGGGGGATATTTGCTGCTCCAGAATTAGGGGGAAGCCAGAGGGGGTTTTGAAGGGCATAGGGTAGGCTGGCATGGCCTCTATCCCTTTGGGGCTGAGATGACACCCTACTGGTGCCTGGCCTTTGTTGCAGTGGCTCTTCGCTTGAGGTGGACGGCACTGCGCTTGAGGTGGACGGCACTGCGCTGGAGGTGGACGGCGCTGCCCTGGAGGTGGACGGCGCTGCCCTGGAGGAGGACGGCACTGCACTCGAGGTGGTAGTAGGCTGCTGCTCCACGCCAGAACGCCTTCTTTTCACGGGCACACGTTCCTCTTCTGATTCTGTATCGGACCCGCTGCTTGTCACGGGTTCATAGGCCGAATCCGAATCGGACAGAGACTCAGAGAGCTCCCCGCTGCTCTCATCGGTCATGCTGAGACGCTGGTAGGCCTCCTCGGCTGTAAATAATTGTTTTGCCATACTGGTAGCTGGTGAGGTTGATGTGGCTCTGGCTGCACTGGTGTGGCTCTGGCTGCACTGGTGTGGCTCTGGCTGCACTGGTGTGGCTCTGGTGGGCACAGAGGTGGCTCTGGTGGGCACAGAGGTGGCTCTGATGGGCACAGGTGGCACTGGTGTGGCTCTGGCTGCACTGGTGTGGCTCTGGCTGCACTGGTGTGGCTCTGGCTGCACTGGTGTTGCTCTGGTGGGCACAGAGGTGGCTCTGGTGGGCACAGAGGTGGCTCTGGTGGGCACAGAGGTGGCTCTGGTGGCACTGGTGGGCACAGGCGGCACTGGTGGGCACAGGTGGCACTGGTGGGCACAGGCGGCACTGACGGCACTGATGTGGCACAGGCGGCACTGATGTGGGACAGGCAGCACTGATGTGGCACTGGCGGCACTGATGGGCACAGGCGGCACTGATGGGCACAGGCGGCACTGATGGGCACAGGTGGCACTGATGGGCACAGGTGGTACTGGTTGGGCACAGGTGGCACTGGTTGGGCACAGGTGGCACTGGTGTGCACTGTAGTGGCACTGGTGTGGCTCTGGTTGCACTGGTGTGCACTGTAGTGGCACAGAGGTGGCACTGGTGGGCTCAGGCGGCACTGGTGGGCTCAGGCGGCACTGGTGGGCTCAGGTGGCACTGGTGGGCACAGGCGGCACTGGCGACACCGATGTGGTACTGTCGTGGCGCAGATGGGCACAGGTGGCACTGATGGGCACAGGTGGCACTGATTGGCACAAGTGGCACTAGTGTGGCACTGGTGTGGCACTGGTGTGGCACTGGTGTGGCTCTGGTGGCACAGAGGTGGCACAGAGGTGGCACAGAGGTGGCAGATGGCACAGATGTGGCACAGGTGGCACAGATGTGGCACAGATGGCACTTGTGGCACAGATGACACTGTTGTGGCACAGTTGGGGCACTGTTGTGGCACTGTTGGGGCACTGCTGTGGCACTGCTGGGCACTGGTAATATAAAAAAACTCACTGTTCGGCACTGTGAAGCTCTCCTCTCCTCTCACGCTGCATCGGTGTGAGGAGAGGAGAGCGATGAACTTGTGCTGACCCTGCAGCACAGCCTTTGTTGACATTTGTGATCGCTCCGTCATTGGACGGAGCGATCACATGGTAAAGGGCCGCTGTCATTGGCCCTTTACCGCGATCCGTGTTGCGCCGGGTCCCGTGGACCCGGCGAACACGGATGTTCCCGTGTGCGCGCCCGGGGGGGCGCGCGGGACCGTTTCTCCGGGAGGACGTCATAGTACGCCCTCCCAGAGTTATCCAACCGCCCTGTAGCCGTCATTTGGCTATGGGCCGGTTGTTAAGTGGTTAAAAAAAATTGTTTGGGGAAAAATTCTCTGTGTCCACCTGGACTCCCGGCTGGGCAGTGAAAGGGGGAATGTTAGCTTCTCCTGAGTTAGGAGGAAGCCACAAGTGGTTCTGAAGGGTAAAGGAAAGGATGGCATGGGTCCTAACCCTTTGGGGCTGAGGTGACACCCCACTTCTACTTGGTCGTTCTTGCCGAGGTACTGCAGTGCTGATGGATGGCACTGCGGTGCTGGTGGATGGCACTGCGGTGCTGGTGGATGCCACTGTCTCCTCACTAGAACGCCTTTGTTTGGCAGGCAGATTATCTTAATCCTCTGAGTCTGTCAGTGTTCCACTACTTAGGAAAGGCTCGTAATTTACATCAGACTCAGAATCTGAATTTGAAGAGGAATCCAAAGTAGAGAGCTCCCTGTTGCTCTCATCGGTCGCACTAAGCATTTGGTATGCCTCCTTGGTGGAAAACAATTTTTTGGACATTGTTGTTGTTAGTGGTGATGAGCCTGCACAGGTGTGTGCTAATAAGCCTGCACTGATGGGTACCAATGAGGCTGCACAGATGTGTGCTGATAAGCCTGCACTGATGGGCACTGATGAGGCGGCACTGATAAGCCTGCACAGATGTGTGCTAATAAGCCTGCTGGAGAGTGTTCTTGATCTGGCCAACTGTTGTGAAGGGTGTTTTCTTCACCAGGGAAAGAATTCTTCAGTCATCCACCACAGTTGTTTTCCGTGGTCTTCCGGGTCTTGTGGTGTTGCTGAGCTCACCGGTGCATTCTTTCTTTTTAAGAATGTTCCAGACAGTTGATTTGGCCACACCTAATGTTTTTGCTATCTCTCTGATGGGTTTGTTTTATTTTTTCAGCCTAATGATGGCTTGCTTCACTGATAGTGACAACTCTTTGTATCTCATATTGAGAGTTGACAGCAACAGATTCCAAATTCAAATAGCAAACTTGAAATGAACTCTGGACCTTTTATCTGCTCCTTGTAAATGGGATAATGAGGGAATAACACCCACCTGGCCATGGAACAGCTGAGCAGCCAATTGTCCCATTACTTTTGGTCCCTTAAAAAGTGGGAGGCACATATACAAACTGTTGTAATTCCTACACCGTTCACCTGATTTGGATGTAAATACCCTCAAATTAAAGCTGAAAGTCTGCAGTTAAAGCACATCTTGTTCGTTTCATTACAAATCCATTGTGGTGGTGTATAGAGCCAAAAAGATTAGAATTGTGTCGATGTCCCAATATTTATGGACCTGACTGTAGATTATGCTATACTATAGTTACTCTGCCAGTTATATAAACACATTCCTCTGTAATTTACTTGAAGATGTAGAGTCTTTTTTCTCTGTTTTGTTTTTCAGTACAACATTATACAGCTTCTCTTTAATTAAGAAACAAAACATTTTAGTTATAACTTTATATGCCGAGCGGTAGAATGATTGTGTATATTCAAGGCAGTAAAGGTTATGAGCACATAATTTTTGTTTAGTATGTCTGAAGCAAACTCTGTTATTCAAATTAACTAGAGCAAACTGAACTGGTAAAACAAAGTGTAGTAATCCATAACATCATAAAGTAATGAATAACAATCAATCAGCAGCTGTTGTATCTTTGAAAGATATCAATGATCTCATTCAGTACTTCTCCTGTGATATTTCTTTGTTGTCCACCCATGAATACAAGAACAACTTTGAATACAAATGACTAGTGAATTTACTAGCCATTTATATACAGTGCCTTAAAAAAATATTCATACCCCTCGAAATTTTCCACATTTTGTCATGTTACAACCAAAAATATAAATGTATTTTATTGGGATTTTAATGTGAAAGAGTCCAGGGGTAGGCAACCTGGGGCCCTCCAGCTGTTGTGGAACTACATTTCCCATGAGGCATTGCAAGGCTGGCAATTACTCCCAGAGGCATGATGGGACTTGTAGTTCTGCAACAGCTGGAGGGCCCCAGGTTGCCTACCCCTGTGATAGACCAACACAAAGTGGCAAATAATTGTGAAGTGGAAGGAAAATGATAAATGGTTTTCAATACTTCGCTGCAAGTCAATACTTTGCTGCAATTACAGCTGCAAGTCTTTTTGGGTATGTCTCTACCAGCTTTGCACATCTAGAGAGTGATTGACACGTACCTCGTATGTGAGCCTGACGTGCAGAGGGAGACGTCTCGTACAGCCCTGGTTCCCAGATCACTGGAGTTGAGGACAGTGACCGTAGGAGCACAGTGGGGTATGAGTGCCTGGTGGATTCTCTGGAACTGGAGATGATGTCCACTGGGAGACACTGGAACTGACTGGAGTGCCGGGTGCAGGTAAGCTGGATACAAGTCAGCAGGTAAGCCGGATGCAGGTCAGCAGGATGCAGGTGAGCTGGATGCAGGTCAGCAGGCTGCAGGTAAGCTGGATGCAGGTCAGCAGGCTGCAGGTGAGCTGGATGCAGGTCAGCAGGTAAGCTGGATGCAGGTCAGCAGGGTGCACACAGCAGGCAGAAGCAAGGTCAGACAAGCCGGGTCATACACAGTGGATCAGTTCAACAGATTCGGCAGGCAAGGAATAGTCAAGTTCGGGCTGGTTTCTGGTAACAGGAGATCAGACAGGCAGGTAAACAGAATCAGAGTCAGGGAAAGCCAAGGTTCAGGATTGGAGACTAGGGATGAGCTTCGAGTTCGAGTCGAACTCATGTTCGACTCGAACATTAGCTGTTCGCAAGTTCGCCGAACACCGAACAATTTGGGGTGTTCGCGGCAAATTCGAATGCCGCGGAACACCCTTTAAAAGTCTATGGGAGAAATCAAAAGTGCTAATTTTAAAGGCTTATATGCAAGTTATTGTCATAAAAAGTGTTTGGGGACCCGGGTCCTGCCCCAGGGGACATGTATCAATGCAAAAAAAAGTTTTAAAAACGGACGTTTTTTCAGGAGCAGTGATTTTAATAATGCTTAAAGTCAAACAATAAAAGTGTAATATCCCTTTAAATTTCGTACCTGGGGGGTGTCTATAGTATGCCTGTAAAGGGGCGCATGTTTCCCGTGTTTAGAACAGTCTGACAGCAAAATGACATTTGGAAGGAAAAAACACATTTAAAACTACCCGCGGCTATTGCATTGCCGACAATACACATAGAAGTTCATTGATAAAAACGGCATGGGAATTCCCCCCAGGGAAACCCCGAACCAAAATTTAAAAAAAAAAAAATGACGTGGGGGGGTCCCCCTAAATTCCATACCAGGCCCTTCAGGTCTGGTATGGATATTAAGGGGAACCCCGGCCAAAATTTTAAAAAAAAAATGACGTGGGGTTCCCCCTAAATTCCATACCAGACCCTTCAGGTCTGGTATGGATTTTAAGGGGAACCCCGCGCCAAAAAAAAAAAAAAAAAAACGGCGTGGGATTCCCCCAAAAATCCATACCAGACCCTTATCCGAGCATGCAACCTGGCAGGCCGCAGGAAAAGAGGGGGGGACGAGAGTGCGGCCCCCCCCCCCTCCTGAACCGTACCAGGCCACATGCCCTCAACATTGGGAGGGTGCTTTGGGGTAGCCCCCCAAAACACCTTGTCCCCATGTTGATGAGGACAAGGGCCTCATCCCCACAACCGTGGCCGGTGGTTGTGGGGGTCTGCGGGCGGGGGGCTTATCGGAATCTGGAAGCCCCCTTTAACAAGGGGACCCCCAGATCCCGGCCCCCCCCCCCTGTGTGAAATGGTAAGGGGGTACTTACCCCTACCATTTCACTAAAAAACTGTCAAAATAGTTAAAAATGACAAGAGACAGTTTTTGACAATTCCTTTATTTAAATGCTTCTTCTATCTTCCTTCATCTTCTTCTGGTTCTTCTGGCTCTTCTGGTTCTTCCTCCGGCGTTCTCGTCCAGCATCTTCTCCGCGGCGTCTTCTATCTTCTTCTCCTCGGGCCGCTCCGCACCCATGGCATGAGGGGAGGCTCCCGCTCTTCTCTTCATCTTCTTCTTCATCCTCTTCTCTTCTTCATCTTCTTCATCTTCATCTTCTCTTCTTTTCTTCTGCGGGCCGCTCCGCATCCATGCATGGAGGGAGGCTCCCGCTGTGTGACGGCGTCTCCTCGTCTGACGGTTCTTAAATAACGGGGGGCGGGGCCACCCGGTGACCCCGCCCCCCTCTGACGCACGGGACATGACGGGACTTCCCTGTGGCATTCCCCGTGACGTCACAGGGAAGTCCCGTCAAGTCACCGTGCGTCAGAGGGGGGCGGGGTCACCGGGTTTTTTTGGCGCGGGGTTCCCCTTAAAATCCATACCAGACCTGAAGGGTCTGGTATGGAATTTAGGGGGAACCCCACGTCATTTTTTTTTTTAATTTTGGCCGGGGTTCCCCTTAATATCCATACCAGACCTGAAGGGCCTGGTATGGAATTTAGGGGGACCCCCCCACGTCATTTTTTTTTTTTTTAATTTTGGTTCGGGGTTTCCCTGGGGGGAATTCCCATGCCGTTTTTATCAATGAACTTCTATGTGTATTGTCGGCAATGCAATAGCCGCGGGTAGTTTTAAATGTGTTTTTTCCTTCCAAATGTCATTTTGCTGTCAGACTGTTCTAAACACAGGAAACATGCGCCCCTTTACAGGCATACTATAGACACCCCCCAGGTACGAAATTTAAAGGGATATTACACTTTTATTGTTTGACTTTAAGCATTATTAAAATCACTGCTCCTGAAAAAACGGCCGTTTTTAAAACTTTTTTTTGCATTGATCCATGTCCCCTGGGGCAGGACCCAGGTCCCCAAACACTTTTTATGACAATAACTTGCATATAAGCCTTTAAAATTAGCACTTTTGATTATTCATGTTCGTGTCCCATAGACTTTAACGGTGTTCGCGTGTTCGAGCGAACTTTTTTCCTGTTCGCATGTTCTGGTGCGAACCGAACAGGGGGTTGTTCGGCTCATCCCTATTGGAGACAGCAGTGTGGTCAGAGAGCCAGGTCAGGTGATCGGATGCTGATTACAGGAACAGGTCACAGGTGAAGCTGCAGATCAAACAGCAAGTGCTGAATTGTGGAAGCCCCTCTTAAAGGCCACTGGGCGCCAAAGCCGAATCACTGTGCGTGCGATCTCTGCGATCGGCACATGCGCATTGGCGCACGCCTGTTCGTTACTGGGAACCTGTTGGTGGGGATGCGCGTGAGCCCTGTTGCAGGTCTGGAAGTAGTATGTCCATGACAGTGATATTTTGTCCCGATTCTTCTTTGAAAAATAGCTCAAGCTCTGTCAGATTGGATGGTGAGTGTCTGAAAAGCAATTTTCAAATATTGCCACAGATTCTCAGTAGAGTTTAGGTCTGGACTTTGACTGGACCATTATAACACATGAATATGTTTTGATCTAAACCATTCCATTGTAACTCTGGATGTATGTTTAGGGTTGTTGTCCTGCTGGAAGATGAACCTCTGCTCCAGTCTCATGGCTTTTGCAGACTCTAATGCCCTGTACACACGGTCGGACATTGATCGGACATTCCGACAACAAAATCCACTGAGTTTTTCCGACGGATGTTGGCTCAAACTTGTCTTGCATACACACGGTCGCACAAAGTTGTCGGAAAATCTGATCGTTCTGAACGCGGTGACGTAAAACACGTACGTCGGGACTATAAACGGGGCAGTAGCCAATAGCTTTCGTCTCTTAATTTATTATGAGCATGCGTGTCACTTTGTGCTTTGGATTTGTGTACACACGATCGGAATTTCCGACAATGGATTTTGTTGTCAGAAAATTTTATAGCAAGCTCTCAAACTTTGTGTGTCGGAAATTCCGATGGAACATGTGTGATGGAGCCCACACACGGTCGGAATTTCCGACAACAAGGTCCTATCACACATTTTCCGTCAGAAAATCCAAAAATGTGTACAGGTCATAACAGGTTTTCTTCTAAGATTTCCCTGTATTTGGCTCCATCCATCTTCCCATCAACTCTGACCAGCTTCCATGTCCCAGTTGAAGAAAAGCATCCCCACAACATGATGCTGCCACCACCATGTTTCACGGTGGGGATGGTGTGTTCAGGGTGATGTACAGTGTTAGTTTTCCACCACACATAGCGTTTTGATTTTAGGCCAAAAAGTTTAATTTTGATCTCATCTTCCACATGTTTGCTGTGTCCCCTACATGGCTTCTTGCAAACTGCAAACAGGACTTCGTATGGCTTTCTTTCAACAATGACTTCCTTCTTGCCACTCTTCCATAAAGGCCAGATTTGTGGCGTGCATGACTAATAGTTGTCCTGTGGACAAATTTTCCAACCTGAGCTGTGGATCTCTGCAGCTCCTCCAGAATTACCATGGGCCTCTTGGCTGCTTCTCTGATTAATGCTCTCCTTGCCTGTCAGTTTAGGTGGATGGCCATGTCTTGGTAGGTTTGCATTTGTGTCATACTCTTTCTATTTTCAGATGATGGATTAAACAGTGCTCTGGGAGATGTTCAAAGCTTGTGATATTTTTTTTATAACCTAACCCTCCTGCCCAGACCAATTTTCAGCTTTCGGTGCTCTCACACTTTGAATGACAATTACTCAGTCATGTAATACTGTACCCAAATTAATTTTTTGTCCTTTTTTTTATACAAATAGAGCTTTCTTTTGGTGGCATTTGATCACCTCTGGGTTTTTTATTTCTTGCTCCATAAATGAAAAAATTCTGAAAGAAAAAGCACTTTTCTTAGTTTCTGTGAAAAATTTTGCAAATTATTAATTTTTCCTCATAAATTTTGGCCACAATTTATACCGCTACATATCTTTGGTAAAAAATAACCCAAATTAGTGGATATTATTTGGTCTGTGTGAAAGTTAGAGAGTCAGCAAATCATAAAAAATTGATCACACCTGATGTACTTGTGGCCTTTTCTTGTGACCCGAACAAGCCAGGAAAGTACAAATACCCCCCCAAATTACCCCTTTTTTGAAAGTAGACATTCCAAGGTATTTAGTAAGATGCATGGTGAGGTTTTTGATGTTGTCATTTTTTCCCACAATTCTTTGCAAAATGAAGATTTTTTTTCCTACCAAATTGTCATTGTAATAGGTTATTTCTCTCACATGGCATGTGTATACCACAAATGACGCCCCAAAATATATTCTGCTACTTCTCCTAAGTATGGCGATACCACATGTGCGGGACTTTTTCACAGCCTAGCCACATAGAGAGGCCCAACATGCAGGGAGCACTAACAGGTGTTCTAGGAGCATAAATGACACATCTAACTTGTTGACTACTTATTACACTTTTGAAGGGCCTGGAGCACCAGGACAATGGAAACGCCCACAAAGTGACCCCATTTTGGAAAGCTAACACCCCAACGTATAATCTATGAGGCATAATGAATCTTTTGAATGGTTCATTTCTTTTCCAGAAGTTTTTGGAAAATGTGGGAAAAAAATGAAAACGCATTTTTTTTATGCAAAGTTGTCCATTTATAAGATATTTCCAACACATAGCATGTACATAGCAAAAATGACACAACAAAATACATTCTGCTACTC